>NW_024097911.1:422500-1022500 GCF_016545835.1 Crotalus tigris | reverse complement strand
TGTGGCAGAAGCAAAAAATTATGAAATATGCAGGGAATAATAAGTTTAAGAATATGTTTATTTTTTACTAATAATCTTTCTAGCGTTTTATGCAGATGTAAAGGACAGACAATACTTTTCTGTATCTTTTTATTACTTTTTAAAATTGCAGTTATATTAGTAGTATTCCAATTCTTGGAAATAAATAAAACTGATCATCATCAGTTTCATATTGGAGTCCTTTAAGAATCCTGAAGTAGGCTTTGTCTAGATCTGGAAATATGTGTATCTGTAATTTGCCACTTAGACTTATAACTTTAATCTCTTTTATTTGCCTGAATTCATCTGATTCCTCTCCTTAAAAGATGAGCCAAGAAGTTACAGGCAGACAGCACTGAATCTAATTCAAGGGGAAGTTGTAGATTCCCTTTCGTTGGATATGTTAAGCAGAGATTGGATCATCATTTGTCATGGATGCTTTAAACTGAAAAACTAGAGGGTAAATTAGAGGGTTGAGCTCAAAGATCTAAAGGGCCCCTCCAAACTTTATCATTCTATGATTAATGACAGTGACTAAAATGGAAGACAAGAGCTTTGGTCAGGGAAAGCGAACAGTTGAGCAAACCTAGATGTTTATCCATCTCTATTCTAAATGCAAACATTATTTCTTTAAAAGTTAAAGGTAGTCATTTATGCTTATTGACCATGGAAATTTATCATTCCGCTGAAAAGGGACTGATCCATTTTTGGGAACCAAACAGGAATATACTTGATAATTTGGCAGAATGGTATTCTTAAATAGGATATTTAATGCCTCTCATAATTATGAATCCTCCTTGAGAGAACTATAAGGACTGAGATGTATTATTGTACATGGACATATGCATCAAGACACCAAAATAGTTGTGAAGCAGATAAACCATTATCAACCATTAATGGCAATGGTCATAAGCTATGACTATTAGGCTAGCTTGGGAAGCACATACATATGCATACAATTTCCAGCATGTTAATTTGTCTACTATGGACAAAGAAATCTGGAGATGCTGCAGGTATTTCTCCAAAGAGAATGCCCAGTCCTATTAGTGATGAAACATTCTTAAAACACAAACAGTGTAAGATAAAGATGCTACAAAGTTGACTTCATATATTTGGGTAATTTACCATTACAGTACTTTCTTCTTTCAACCTTTTAGCCTAGCCCAAGCCCAGAAACTGCCTGGTTGTCTTCTAGTTGTGTAATAAGGAAACCCAACTCCACTTATTTTTGGAGCCCAAACAAGATTGATTTGTAATAAAGTAATCCATAGGTAACAGTGCTCTGTGGTGTCAGGCTGGCCACATAACTGCAGAAATGTCTTTGGACAGCACTGGCTCAATGGCCTTGAAATGGAGATGAACACAGCTCCCTATAGTCAGCAACAACTAGCAGAGTAAAATCTGCAAGGACTCCTTTTAGATGATCCAAGCCAGTGGTGGGATTCAGCCGGCTTGCACCACTTTGGCAGAACCAGTAGCTAATTTTTCGTTGCCCAGGCCCAGAATGGACTTCCGGAAGCGGCATTCACACAGAGAACTGGTTGTTCACATATTCGAATCCCACCACTGATCCAAGCCCTATTACAATTATGTGCCTTCAAGTCAATGTCAAGTGAATATTACATAGCTTTAGAATGGTCTATCCCAGGGGTAGGCAACCTTGGCTCTTTTATGACTCGTGGACTTCAACTCCCAGAATTCCCGAGCCAGCATGGTTGCCTACCCCTGGCTATCCACAGCCTGGTCCTTCAGTGCCCCTATCTACCAAAACACAAGTGATGTAGTATTATTTCTTCACTAACTTCTTGTAATTTCAATGAACTTAGGAACTAATGAAGGAATTGTATTCAAAACATATTATAAATTGAATAACAAGATCCCACAAGACTGAAAGCATCATCCTTAAGGACTTTGTCCGTATGAAAAGGAGATGGACAAGTGTAGAAGCCAGATATCCAGGCTAACTCTGTCCACAGGCTAGAGATGGGGATCAAGATTGGCTTGGCCTTTCCGTGTTCCGAGGTTTGTAAAATGAGGACCGAGATTGTGGGGGAAATATGGTGACACTGTAAACCACTCGGAGAGTGCTGTAAAGCAAGAGGACTCCAACCTTTTTGGTTCTGTGAGCCAGTGGCAGGGGAGAATGTTTTTGAGCACACAACCAAAATCCTGCACATGGGCAAATGAAGCTTTGCGTGCTCGCCTGCTGCTTCGGCAGCCCGATTCCCAATGGACTGCAGGCAAGTAGCGGTCCATGGCCCAGGGATTGGGGACCCTTGTAAAGCAGTGTTTCCCAAACTTGACAATTTTAAGGCATGAGGACTTCAACTCCCAGAATTCCACAGCCAGCAATGCTGGCTGTGGAATTCTGGGTGTTGAAGTCCACATGCCTTAAAATTGTCAAGTTTGGGAAACACTGTTGTAAAGCACTATGAAGCAATGTATATCTAAGTGCTATTGCTATATAGTGCCAAAACCAGGATGCAAGAATTCAGTACCTGAATACCAAATTCAATATCTGAAACATGTCATCTGTTCTACAGAAGTATATAGTTTAGGCTTCAAAGTTAAGTATTTTTTCCAACACTTTAAAAATATTTAATTTATCTGATAATAGGAACAAAAGCAGCTGACACTGGAGATACTGAAGTTGTTGGCTGCTTCTGCCTTTTGAGACCAACCATCAACTGCAAAAGAACAAGCAGTCAAGAAATGCACTGCAGATTAGCATTTGGCAGAGCAGTAATGAAGATCTTGGAAAAGATATTTAGAGGCTGGGATATGTCTATACCTACAAAGATCATGCAAGCCAGGATAGCCCCTGTAACTCTCTAGGGAAGCAAAAGTTGACTTTCAGGGGGCCCGGTAGGAAGAGTATTAATACCTTTGGACTATGATGTTGGAGAAGGCTCCCGAGTATACCACAGATAGCCAAGAAAGCAAACCGACGGATCATTTAAGAAATTAATCCTTACTCGTGGCAGACGACCTGGCTCATATTACCATTCTCTGGCTACAATATGGAAAGACTTAGCTCTCTGGAGAAGGCTCTAATGCTGGGAAAGGTGGATGGATTCAGTTACAACGGCTATGGATATGCCGTTAAAAAGTCTTCTTTAGCCCTCTTCCCCCCCTTTTGGTCCAGTGCAAAGCTGGGAGTGGGCTCCTCCCCTCCGGCCTCACGTGGTGGGGTAAAAGCCGCTCTTGCGGTCGGGAAGGGGCCGGATTGCGCAGGCGCAGCAGGGTAATCCTCTGCTTGTATGGAGCTCACCGGGGCAGGGGGGGCGATGAGCAGCAAAAAAGGTGAGGGGGCCCGGCGGGCGGGGCTGCCTTGGAAAGTAGAAGGGTGTGCGCGCGGGCGCGCGGAGAACTTGCGGGCTGCGGGGAATTGCCGGTGGTTGCACGGAGGAGGAGCCGCAGCAGGTGCAGGAGAGGAGGTGGGGGTTTCCACTTGGGCGGACCGTCTGCTGCCACTTAATGCCGATCGCAGGCTTGCCCGCAAAACTTTGGCAGCGCGAGGGTCTCTCCAGCCCCGGCGCGCCGATCGATCTCGTGCTACTCCCCTCTTCCATAGGCCCGGGGAGCAGCCGTGGCAAAAAGAAGAAACATAAGAAAGAAAAGGCGCCGCCCCCTCCGCCGGCAGAGAGCGGGATCCCCGCGGGGTGAGTGTGGAGCGATACAAGCGGGGGAATAGAGAGAGGTCGCTGAATGCGGTCTCTGAGGTTACCCGGGTGGGGGACAACCACCCTGCTTTCGGCAGGATGTGAGTAGGTGTGAACTCATCCTGCCTCTGCAAGTTGTGGTTCTTAATGCAAAGTGCTTTGCACGTCAGTTGCAGGTCATCCAGCATGTTAACTGGCTTTAAATAGAACAGTTGCAGAAAGAAGAAAGAGATGCCCACGGCTGGTTCACACGTGTAAATTGCTTATATACGAATTGGCCATCATCATTCCCCCACTGCCTTAAGCACTGCTGATGTAAAGCAACTTTTAGGGTTTTATGCAGATGGGAATTTTAGAAAAATGTTTTTTTCCCACAGAAACGTTTTTCACCATAAAATACATATGGTGTAATGTATATATAAATAGAAACAATGCACATCAATGGGTCTATGAAATTAGCTCCAATACTGTATTATGAGGGCTGAAAAGAAAAAAAAGTGGGTATAGATTTTGTTAAGTGGGCCTAAGCCTCTTACAACAATGACTGCTGTAACATTTTTTGCACTTTGAGTTTTTCTACTCAATATTGTTTCACTGATACACAAACTAGTCAGAAAAGATGCTAGGTAAAGATCCTTCACAATTGTAGCAACATGCTGAGTCTATAGGGTTCAAGTTTCAAATTGACAGTTTCAAATCTTCCTTTCCCAAAAACCCTTTGGGTCTATACTTTCTAACTCTGCCTTCTATCTTAATGCAGGGGTGTCAAACTGCTGGCCCGTAGGATGGATGCATCATAGCAAAACTGTGCCCACCCCATTGCAATGGCAAAAAAGTCACGATAAATTGCGACACATCACGTGACATTGCGAGTTTGACACCCCTGGTCTAGTGGCTTCATAATGACTGCTGCCACCACTTAGCTTCTGTAGAGCACTTCTCCTGGTCTTCCCTTAACCTCATGGGTGAGAGAAATAGGGCTCCTACATCTTGTTTGTTTTCCTGGCAAATTAAAGGGGTGTGGTGGGGAGAAATAAACACATTCTAAATGTCAGCTTATGCTCTTATAGCATTTGAGGCACATAACCTGAGAAGTCAGCCCTTCCTTCTTCTTTGTGTGTAGGTAGATCAATTTCACAAGTGATAAGCAAAATCAAACTTCATTAAAAATGAGGAAATAAAGTATATAAAAGTTTATTTTAAACTTTTTAGTATTGGCGTGCAAAGCATTCAGTACTTGAAGAGATAAAAATGTAGTTATTCAAAACACAGACAGCATTCTAATAGAACTCTGAAACATCTCTGCGGTACAGAAATTTCAAGTAGCACAGGACACATGCAGATCTAGTATAGAGAAAATAAATTCCAGACAAAAATGTTATGTTTAAATATATACACATGGATCGGAGCAAAAGGGATCCCTTTCTGCCTAGACTTGTTTACCTTTTTCCTTAGAGGTAGATGGATTTGTGAAGCAGCAGCCTTCGGCTTGCTTCCCTAGAGATTTTCTAGCTTCTTGTAGATGCCAGCCTTTAATCGGGACATAGGATGGTGAAGATGCTACTTCCTTCCTTTACCATATCCTTATATCCCATTTCTTGCTTGTCTCCTCCTTACTGGGTAATTGCTTGCAATTTTAAAAAGAGCAAAAGCCCTTCAACGTGGAGAGGGAAGAGTTTTGAGGAGTTCTGTTATAGCTAAGAGCTGAAACAAGCACCTCTCCTTACAGAGAGCCTGCTTGAAACAAGGAGATGAGTAACTGGGTAAGTCTATTTAACAAAACCAGCACTGTCTTGTGCCAATTTACAGATTAGGTGATGAAGTGGATATGTGGCCCACCAAGCCTAATTGAAGTAATAAGGTTAATCTTCAAGGTGCCATAGGACCCTTCCTTGCTTTTGCTGTGTGTATTGTACCATTTATGCCAACCCCAGTTCTCTATAGAATAATAAGAAGCTGTGCCACAGCATGTCCATGGCAGCTAGGAGTGTTTTTTGTTTTGTTTTAATGGAAGAGCTTCCAGTTTTTGGAGACCACATCTGCCACCACTTCAGTGGCCCTAAGAAACGTGGGGTTGGTTCCTTTCTCTTGTGTATCCCATCCTCCCCACTCCAAATTCCATTTCCATCCTGGGTGGCAGCTGCTGGAAGCTGCTAGGTTATTTTTAACACCCCGTCTATCTCTTGTCTCTGTGCACATTTGGGCTCTGGTGGGGAGAGGAAGTTTCTGAGCTCACAAGGTATTAATGCCTCTTTTACTAATGAAGGGAACATGTGGGACAGATAAAGTGCCAGCCACTAACCCGCTCTGCTTTGACAGAGACTGTCTTGAGGCCTGACATTTGTGCCAGAATTGGCAGCTCCCTCACAAATCTGGAAGTTTTCCTCTGAGGAATGTTATCTTCTCCCTGGGGAAGACATCAGGAAAGTAGACGCCTTCCTTTCCTTGATCAGGAGCTGAAAATCCATAGGAGTAGCTGAGTTAATTCATTCTCTTGCTGCCAGTTAATTCCCCTTTCAAGTTGGCTGCGGTGAATCTCTCCTCCCCCCCACTTTAAAGCTGTCAAGATGGGGAAAACAGCACAGATTGAAATAGAAGCCAATAGGTACGTACAGAGAATCTCCCAAGGTGGGCAATGGGAATTTGATAGCTTTAACAAAGTAATGGCAACAAAATGTTAGTGCCCACCCCACTCTCCGAGGGCTGAGATCTAAAAGAATTTGAGAAATTGAGAGAAATGGGAAGAATATGAACAAATGAAATTACACTTTCGATTGTTATTCTGTAATACAGTCTTCCCAGGCTTGTTAGCCATTTAAGCTTGGTATGGTGGAAGGTATGGTCTAACCAATGTGGGACAGTTTGCTGTAGTAATTTATGTGAGCAGTTGTTGGCTTTCAATTGGAAATAGACAAGGAATGTTTCTCAGCTGCTTGTGAAATAAATAACTTTGAAATTTGGAGTGCCTTCTGATGGCTCTTTTTGCCCATATCTGCCTCTCTCCCCTTCCCCTCAATCTCTTCATTATTAGGCCACTTAGTCCTTCCTGCGCAGATGACCCCACCCGCCCGCCCTCCGTGCCCCCCCTGCCTCTTCCTGCTGCGGTTGGAAGCGGGCTCTTGGGATCGGATGACGAGGAGCAAGAGGACCCCCGAGATTACTGCCGAGGTATCTGAGCAATGCAGGGAATGGCCTGGGATCTCTTAAGTGAAGGGGAGGGGTTGTCTCTCTTTGTTGCTGGCAGCATCATTTTGAGTCCTAAATGCTGTCTGCTGTCTGTTCCTTTGCTGGAACAAGATATTCATTTAGAAGCTGTTTTTGTCTGATCTGTTTGGGCTTTCACTTTTACATTCCTGAGGAATAACAACTGAAATGTATGAGCATTTGTTTTTAGCATAAGATGGAACCTGATACTAATCAGGAAGGCAGTTTGGGTGTCTGTGCATAGTTACCTCATATGCCGTGACAATAACAGGTAGTATATTAAGTGGCCTCTTCTTTGTTCCATATTAGGTGGGTATTATCCAGTAAAAATTGGGGATCTCTTCAATGGACGCTATCATGTGGTACGGAAACTTGGATGGGGACACTTTTCGACTGTCTGGCTGTGTTGGGATATTCAGTAAGTACTTACAAGAAATAGCAGTTAATGACACACATTTTTCCCCTATATTAAATAAGCAAGGAAGGTCCCTGAAAGAGAGTAATAGATATTCAACTAACATTTTAAAAGTGATCAGGCTGCAATGTATTGCCAAACTAGATGGTATTGTCTGGTGGGCTTGGCTAATATGAAAATGAGACTGGATCTTGTTTGGACGTTGATGGAAAACTGTTAAGACTTATCAGAGCTGTAGGCTATGGGCAGTTGAAAAAAACATCCCAGAAGAAAGGAAATACATATTTCATATATATATTTCCAAGATTATATATATCTTGGAAATATATGGCCATATATTTCCAAGAAAAATACATGGATGTCCATGAAGGAGAGTTAAAAAGGAAGAGAACTAGAAATACATAAAAGTTCTTTATGTCCTGTCTAAATCCAGAGTAAGAAACATGAATTAGGAAGGGTGTATTCTCCCTTTTGAGATGCGAAGTAGCAACTTGTCATTGGGATAGATTTGGGCTTTTTTTAAAATGATATCGAAACATTTAAAATGAAGATTAAAACTAATATAAAGTAAGGAAGAAAAAACAAAAGGAGAAAGCAAACTGCAAAAAAAAAGTTGAAAAATAGAAAAGAAAGAAAAAAGTTACAAAGTAGTGGCTTTCAATATTCTTTACAGCAATTATAAGTACAATAATATTTTAACTTCTCTTTTTAAAGTGATATCACAATACTATTCCTTCTACAATCTGTCCCATCTAATCAACAAAGCTGTAAATAACAAGTTCATTTTTTTCATTTTTATGCAAAATGAAAAAATGTCCAGTTTCAATTTCCAGTCACTAATAAATGTAGATGGTGCCTTTTCTCTAATCAAGTTAGTTTAGCCATCTCAGCAAAATCTGACAATTTCACCAACCATTCCTCCATAGTGGATAGTGTCAGATCTATATAATTTCTTTGGTGTCACATACATCATTTTATTTAAAAAAAATATCTTTAAGACCATAACTAAATTTCAACCCTTTTGACTATGTATTTTCCCATTGGTCCATTTATATATTATAACCAGAATTCTCAGCCCACTGTATCATACATTCTTCAACCTGTTCTTTCTGTTTCAAATTTCTACAAAACTTTATACATTTTAGCAATTTAACATTTGTACTTCAAATTCTTACTTTGCTCCATACCATAAATCATTTTATCCATTGTGAATCTTTCTGGTAAACATAAATGGGAAAACAAATAACTATATCCTTCTGCTATTAATTGCTCACTTGACTTAATTTTAAATTCCTATTGATGGTTTTCCAATAATTCCCAATATATCAATCATTTGTCCTTGACTGCTGGTTCTCTTCTGTGATAAGCTTCATGAGTTAGGAGCCATAAGGGTGTTTTTGGCCATAATCTTATATCTATTCCATACTCTCAATATGGAATGTCTGATAAAATGAGTTTTGAAGTCCACATTCACTTTTTTGTACCATAAATATCCATGCCATTTAAAGTTCAGGTTGTGACCTTCTGACTAAAAATCTCATGTTTCTCAGCAACATCCATTCTTTCATCAAGATCAAGCAACAAGCAGCAAAATACAATTTCAAATCTGGTAAATGCAATCCTCGTCTTTCCTTTGCATTTTATAGCACTTTATATTTAACTTGTGGGTTTTTTCCCTAATGCCATGTACATTTAGATATATCATTTTGTCATTGTATTTGAAAAAAATGGACACGTATAAATTGACAACTAAATTGTCATTGTATAAATGACAATCAGTTGCAAGACAGGTGTTGTCTGAAGCAAAAACAGCATTCTTGGCAAAACATGCATTGTTATGAGAGATTCTCCTTAACTCTGACAATTTCTCCCATCTTAACATGACCTTAATTTCATCCCATTTCTTAACATAATTATTTTGATATAAGAGATAATTGTCATACAGTAGTAATTCTGAACTATTTTACTTTTTTCTCAGTTTTAAAACCAGTTTTCTCCATCATTTCTATTTGATCTTCTAATTTCATATTTTATTAACATCTTTGTCTTCTAATTATTAATCTTAAAACCAGCTAATATACCAAAGTCCTTTAATTTTCCCATTAATGTTTCTATTAAAATGAACAAAAAGTGGAGATAGCAGATATCCTTGAGGAATAGATTTAATTGGAAAACAGACATTAGGTATTGTAATTACAGAATCGCTATCTTTGACTACTTGCCAAAGCCTCCTGATCTGAGGCAAAATCTTAAGAATACCAAATATGGGGAAATGGGGCATTTTCTAATCACCTTCTGATTGAAGTGCAGAAGGCTAGCTAAGTTCAAAGGAGGTCCTGGAGGATGGGGACAAAGGTAGTCCAAGTGCATTTAGTCAAAGAACCACTCTATTTTTGCCTCATTAAGCTATTATTGCTGTGGTTTTATCCCCTGTATGCTGCCCAGGATCAATTTTGGGATGGGGCAACGTTATAATTGTTGAATGAATGAATCCCTAAGGCTTTGTCTGTGGAGATTCCCAGTCATCCAGGTCATAATTTTCTCAAAGGTGGTTTTTTCTTCAAAACTGGGCTGTTTTTTCCTTGAAGAAGAAGAAAACAAAAGCGATGAGAAACAAAATGTTTTCTTCTTTTTCCTTCTCAAGGAAAAAATCCAGTTGCCTTTTGGAAAAAAAAGCACCTTTGAGATACCTAAAGCTTTGTTTTGCTTCCTGTGAACTCCATTTTTAAAAAATGTATAACCCTAGCTTTGTTTTCTTACAGCAGTTTTGAAGGTAATGCTGAGACTTTCAAGTGAGAGATAATGTCTTTTCTTGAAATGAGAAGTAAGGAAGCCAGGACTAACTAACTAACCGTCCTTCTCTCCTCCCATCATTCCAGGCGGAAACGCTTTGTGGCCCTCAAAGTGGTGAAAAGTGCTGTACATTATACAGAAACAGCTGTGGATGAAATCAAGCTACTGAAATGTGTAAGTTTGATGCTTCTTTGACCATTCCAATTCTGAGTGAGCTGTCCTCGTGAAGGAATAATTAACATACTTAGGCCGTAAAGCACGAAGTAGTCAAATTGAGGAATTGCTGGAAAATATGTTACTTGGCTATCTTGACCTTCCCCAATAATTCTTCATTGTTGTACATTTTGGAAGTAAAACATTTGCTATTATACACATTCAAGAAATGAGTTGTGGCAATGAACATTTTCTGGACCTATACTCTCATAACCCCCAATTCAGACTATTAATTAGTGATTAATATGGATAATATTTCTTTAAAACATTTGTTTTACATTATCGTATATTTACTAAGTTTTGGGAGAAAGTAGTGGACTATATAAACATGACTGCAGCAAAAGCTAATTTTTTTAAAAGGATAATATTCTCTTGAATTATGTAACTATTACATGGATTTTGACAACTGGACAACATAATTCTCTGCCCCTTACTATGGCCAAAAGACTGATATTGCAGCTTTGGAAAGATTAATGTGTGACTCCTTTTATTCAATGGATCAAAGACCTGATTATACTGTCCACCTATGAGTGGATTGTCTGTAAATGTAGGCTTTGTATGGACAAGTATAGTGAGATATGGAACTCACTTATACAAAATACAGTAGATTAAAAATAATGATAGTTATATAAGTGTGTCCAAAATAAATATTTACACACTTGAATAATATTTACAAAGATAAGTAGATATAGAATTGTAACTGTTAACTTATGATATACTTTGTTTCTTTTTTCTATTTTACTTCTTTTAAAACATACATTTTTTTTCTTTGAGAATTTTTATCATAATTTCCTTTGTATTTTATTCTTTTTCTGTTATTATTAAAGGAAATATTGTTAACAATAATAAAAAAAATCAGTTATTAATACTCCCATTCTCCCTACAGTCTGTTATGTGAAAGTTTGATTGTTTTGTCATTTTAAAAGAGTTTTCACTGTTTTAAAAGAGTTGCTTTTTTGCTGTTAGTGAGAATCATCCTTTGGATTGGAGATGGGCAATAATCAAGGATCAGATACCTCGATAATATTGTTCATCCTCTTAGTACACTCACGTGGATCTTTCTGAAATTGGTAGCTACCCCTCTTCCAGGTTTTGGACCACTTAATTACAACAACAAAAAGACAATCAATAGAACACATAATAAGTGATTAGAGATAATTTTCAATTTATGTTCTCAGTAGGGATCAGAAAAGTCATCATCAAGGGGTGTGATTATTAACTGAGGCTTTATGTGATCACAAGTGATTTCACAACCTTATTTCCATGGTCATTAAGTGAATCACTGGTTTTTAAGTTAGACATCCCATGACCACATCTTGCAACCTTCCTTGTGGGGTACCCCATTGGCTTTCCTTGTGAGAAGACAGCTAGGAAGGTTACAAATGGCAATCATGTGACCATGGAAGTCTGCAACTGATATAACCGCATGGTGGTTTTCAAGTGCCTGAATCACAATCATGTTACTGCAAAGATGCTGCCATGGCAATAGTTGTGAAGACATTTGATGGAATTTGCATCTGGAGAAGCAATGTGAGGGAGTTTAGCAATACAGAACTTTTCCAGAGGGAGACCCAGATTAAGAGACTGTACAGTCCTGAGCTGTATTGTGAATGGGGGAATAATAATAATAATAATAATAATAATAATAATAATAATAATAATAATAATAACCCCCCAGTGAGGCACTACCTTGACGTGGTTGTGGGGCTTGTGTACTCTGAGGAAGATGAGAGCTATGCCAGAGGTTCAACCATACTGGACAGGTCTCATCAGAGGAGTCAGACAAAGAGTGTCTCTCCCATAAAAAATATGGTGAGACGTAAATTTCAGAATGCCATACCGGCTCGGACGTCGCCCGGGTTAACAAGGTCCGCACTAGATATTGGAGTTCCTGGATATCTGGTGAAAAATGGGTTACAGGACTCAGGACTGTTGGCTGAGCAACCAGGGCCAGCAGCTGCAGAACTACTGGAAGAAAAGGTGTTTACCCGTCGCAGATACACAGTGATGGAAAACAAAGAAATAATGATCTGTTACTACAGATCAAGTCCAACAAGAAGAGGATATCTAAAACGAATGCACCAGTTCTGGAAAGAACAACATCCAGAATCAGAAATAACAGAACAGAGACTAGCAGATCAACGCCGATTTATAACACGAAATAAATATTCACAGAAACAGAATTGGACGAACTGCAAAGGTTTACCCAGGGCAAAGAAATCAAAGCCTTACCAGAAGTAATTCAGAATGTAGAGGCAAACCAGGGGGAGTTGGCAGTGAAGGAATCTAGCAGAGATATACAACTGTTCTCATTTGGAAACCAGGCACCTCTACCTCAGGAAGAACAAAACCCTCTAACTAAAGAAATAAAAGAATTGAAACAAAGAATAACTGAGCATCTAGAACAGCACAAAAACAACAGAATAAGGCTACCTGCATTGAAGCTTGTTCCAAAGAAACAGCTAGCACAAGCATTAAAAGATGCAAATACTGCAATATCAAGTATAAGCACCAATTCATTGCAAGAAACAAACCAACTAATGTACAGCACAGCTGCAGTTATAACAGAATACCTGGGATGCAAAATCAACAAAAAAGAAAAACAAACAACAGTGCACCAGAAAAATGGAAGGTTAGACTAGAAAATAAGATCAGCAAGTTAAGATCACATGCAAGCAAGCTAGAACAGATGAAAGAAAAGAAGCTGAAGAACAAGAAGACCAAAGAATACCTAATCAAGAAATACCACTTAGAAACAAGGAAGATCAAGGAAGCACTGGAAATAATAAAGCAACAAATAACAGCTATAGCCAGGAAAATCAGTAGATATGAAGCTCGAATTGCAAACTATAGGCAGAACCTCCAATTTCAATCCAATCAGAAACGTTTCTACCAATCCATCAATGGAGAAACTGCAAGGAATCAGTCAGTACCTGACAAGGAAGAAACAGTGCAGTTCTGGAAGCAGATATGGGATAACCCAAAGAAATACAACAAGGATGCGGCTTGGTTAAAAGAGGTGGATGCAAATAAAACAGAAGTTGAAATGAAAGAACTAGTAATAACAACAAAAATGGTAGAAAAAAGAGCAAAGAAAATCAAAAATTGGTCAGCACCAGGTGAAGATGAACTGCATGGGTTTTGGTTGAAACATCTAACTGTTATACACCCACTCATTGCCAAGCAGTTCAACAATATACTACAAGGAGGAGAAATTGAAAAGTGGCTAACAACTGGGAAAACCTACCTAATAATGAAAAATCCAGCAAAAGGGGCAACACCAGGTAACTACAGGCCAATTACCTGCTTACCAACAACTTTCAAATTACTAACTGGTGTAGTAGCTGATGCAGTGCAACAGCATCTAGTTGAAAACAATCTCTTTCCACCTGAGCAGAAAGGAAACCGCCCCAATAGCAGAGGAACAAAAGATCAACTCCTAATAGACAAAATGATCTTGGAAAACTGCAAGAGAAGGAAGACCAACCTGAATGTGGCATGGATTGACTACAAAAAGGCATTTGACTCTCTGCCACATGATTGGATAATAAAGTGCCTAGAAATAACAGGAGTCAGTAGAAACATCAGAAAATTTGTGCAAAGATCGATGGCACAATGGAAGACACAGTTGCAGATCAATGGTGAGAGGCTGGGAGAGGTTAATATCAAGAGAGGAATATTTCAAGGAGATTCATTATCACCATTACTATTTGTTATTGCACTGTTTCCTCTGTCAACAATACTGAATAACTCAGGACATGGCTATCAAACATCAAAAACATCTGCCAGACTATCCCACCTCCTTTACATGGATGATCTGAAGCTGTATGGAAAAACATCATCTGAAATAGAATCGCTGCTCAACACTGTCCGTATATATAGCCAAGATATTGTAATGGAGTTTGGCTTGGACAAATGTGCCACACTTACTATCAAACAAGGAAAAATAATGAAAACTGAAGGAATCAAGATGCCCCACGAAAATAACATTAAGAGTCTGGATGAGGAAGAGTACTACAAATACTTGGGTATCCTTCAAGCTGACAACATCAAGCACACTGAAGTCAAGAAAAAGATTAGAGGTGAATACATCAAGAGAGTGAAGAAGATCTTAAAATCCAAACTCAATGGAGGAAATACCATAAAGGCAATCAACACCTGGGCAATCCCAGTCATTAGGTACACAGCTGGAATAGTGGACTGGACTCAAGCAGAACTAAAAGCAATGGATAGGCAGACCAGAAAAATAATGACAATGAATCATGCCCTTCATCCACGCAGTGACATTGATAGACTTTATCTACCAAGGCAAATAGGTGGGCGTGGAATGCTACAAGTACATCAGATGGTTGAAGAAGAAAAAATGGCTTTGGAAGAATATCTGAAGAACAATGATGAAGATGCACTGAAATTAGTATATCAGGAAGGCTTACTAACTACTGGAGAGACCAAACTGGCCTACAAGAAAGACCAAATGAAGAACAGAATAGAGGCATGGGAAGACAAAGCACTACATGGCCAATACATGAAAAAAATAGCTGGGAAAGCAGATAATAATAAAACCTGGCAATGGCTAAGAGCAGGAAAATTGAAGAAAGAGACCGAGGGACTAATTCTGGCTGCACAAGACCAAGCCTTAAGGACAAATGCATACAAAGTCAAAATTGAGAAGACAGCAACAGACAGTAAGTGCCGCCTATGCAAAGAAGCTGAAGAAACAGTGGACCACTTGGTAAGCTGTTGCAAGAAGATTGCACAAACTGATTACAAGCAGCGGCATGACAAAGTAGCAACAATGGTGCATTGGAAGATCTGCAAAAAATATCATTTGCCTGTAAGCAAAAACTGGTGGGATCATAAAATAGAGAAAGTCATAGAAAATGATAAAATTAAACTGCTCTGGGACTTCAGAATTCAAACAGACAAGCACCTGCAACATAACACCCCAGACTTAACAATTGTCGATAAGAAAGACAAAAAAGTCTGGATAGTGGACGTGGCAGTGCCTGGAGATAGCAGAATAGAAGAGAAAGAACTGGAGAAGATAACAAAATACAAAGACCTACAAATAGAAATAGAAAGACTGTGGCAAAAGCAAGCAAGGGTAGTACCAATAGTCATAGGCTCCTTGGGTGCAATCCCAAAACAACTGGAGCACCACTTGAACACCATTGGCATTGACAAATTCGCTATTAGTCAATTGCAAAAGGCGGCCTTATTAGGAACTGCTTCCATCCTGCGACGATATCTGTAATACCATCAAACATCCACATCTGCCTATCCCAGGTCCTGGGTAAGGACTCGATAGGTAGACAAAATGCCAAATCCAGTCTGAACATCTGGCTGACTGTGCGATGATGATAATAATAATAATAATAGTAGTAGTAGTAGTAGTAGTAGTAGTAGTATAGTAAAGTTGGAAGGGACCTTGGAGGTCATCTAGTCCAACCCCCTGCTCAGGCAGGAAACCCTACACCATTTTGGACAAGTGGCTGTCCAGTCTCTTCTTAAAAACTTCCAGTGTTGGAGCATTTACTGTCAGGAAGTTTCTCCTTAGTTCTAGGTTGCTTCTCTCCTTGATTAGTTTCCATCCGTTGCTTCTCGTCCTGCCTTCAGGCGCCTTGGAAATAGCTTGATTCCCTCTTCTTTATGGCAGCCCCTGAGATATTGGAATACTGCTATCATGTCCCCCCTTGTCCTTCTCTTCGTTAAACTAGACATACCCAATTCTAGCAACCGTTCCTTATATGTTTTAGCCTCCAGTCCCCTAATCATCTTTGTTGCTCTTCTCTGTACTCTTTCTAGAGTCTCAACATCTTTTTTACATCGTGGTGACCAAAACTGGATGCAGTATTCCAAGTGTGGCCTTACCAAGGCATTGTAGAGTGGTATTAATACTTCACGTGATCTTGATTCTGTCCCTTTGTTAATGCAGCCTAGCACTGTGTTGGCCTTTTTGGCAGCTGCAGCACACTGCTGGCTCATATTTAGGTGATTGTCTACTAGGACTCCGAGGCCCCTCTCACAGTTACTACTATTGAGCATGGTGCCACCTATGCTGTACTTGTGCATTTGGTTTTTCTTGCCTAAATGTAGAACCTTGCTTTTTTCACCATTGAATTTCATTTTGTTAGTTAGTGCCCAGTGTTCAAGTCTGTCCAGATCCTTCTGTATCTTAAGCCTGTCTTCTGGAGTGTTGGCTATTCCTGCCAGCTTGGTGTCATCTGCAAATTTGATGAGTTCCCCATCTATCCCTTCATCCAAATCGTTGATGAAGATGTTGAAGAGTACTGGGCCCAGAACAGAGCCCTGGGGCACCCCACTACACACTTCCCTCCATATAGATGCAGTTCCATTGAGGACCACTCGCTGAGTACGGCCGGTCAGCCAGCTACGGATCCATCTGGTGATCCATCTGGTGGAAGTTCAAAGTTGCCACTTCCTAGAATCTCTCAGCATATAACTAGCAGTTAGAAGGCTTATAGCTTTAGTTTGGCAAGATTCTGACCACTAGATGTAAATAAAATGAAGGATTGGATTGGATTGGATCGGACTGGATTGGCTCTCATTGTGTCGCCTCTGGGCTTGGGCCTGACAAGACCAGTCACAAGTCACTTTTTTCAGTGCCGTTGTAACTTTGAGCAAGTGCTAAATAAATGGTCAAACTGAAGATTACCTCTACTATGACTCAAAAGCATTTTTGTCCCACAGGTCTATTTTGGGGCCAGTCTACAAAATAGATTCTAAAAAATGCTAAACAGCATTGAAATGGATTAATACCAGATGGGAGACCATCATGAAATCCACAGGGCTGTAACAGAAAGTTTAAAAAAGAAATCCTGGAAGCATCAGCGTCAAACTTAGCTTTAAGGATATTTTAGCCATTACTACAAATTCAGGCTCAGAGTCTTTTAGGTTTGTTACATGTGCCTGCTGGCAGGAGGAGCTACTTGGATGTAGGAAAAATTCTGGGTTGCCATTCTGTGCCAATGTAGCCACTTGGCCTTGGTTTCCCCAGAACTATGATATTTAAGCTATCCTTAAGGAGAAGGTTGTTTGGGCGCAGAATTTTCTAGTTGCTGATCCGTATCTAGAATGCTTACCCATTTTTACCTGGTACCTTTCCTTTCTTCCAGGTGCGAGATTCTGATCCTAATGATCCGAAACGGGAGAATATTGTCCAACTGATTGATGATTTCAAGATCTCAGGGATCAATGGTGTCCGTATCCTTCCGTAAAAGGTCCACAAACTGTTCCTGCTCAAATAATCGATTCTATTTTTTCCTCCAAAGTGCCTGAACTTTGGCTGTAAAACCACTTTCTGTTACATTTTTGGTGAAACTGTCTGCAGGAGAAATAGAAATTGTTCCAAACTGGTATGAAAAAATGAACACCAGGATAAAAATAAACAGGACCGTTTAATATAAACAAGCCTGTGGGTAAAAAAGTTACTGAGCTTTCATTAGCCAAACTACTGACGTCATTAGAGTTAGAATGATAGGTGATTAGGGAGCTTGCCTATATACAGCTGCCTGTCTCTGCGCCTGGCTCCTCGAGCCTGTTGGTGGATCTGATGATTGTAGCTCCCTCTCCCTGATCCTGCAAAGATCAGCTATTCAGATGTTCCTGCTTCATACTCCCCCCTCCTTTTTTGTCTCTCATTCCAAGCCATTCGTCATCTCCTCCCATAGAAGCTCTTCCCGCCTCACCTGCAGCCCTGGCATTCCAGTCCTGCCAGTTGCTATCTCGTGGTGGTGTCACCCGCCCCCCCCCCCTCTTTTGCCAGTTCACTGTCCTCCCTAGGGATCGCAGCTTCCCCATTTGTAGAGCCGTGGTCTTGCTTTTGCACCGTATGGGATGGCCATTTACGCCGTGGATTACCACGTTGTTTCTCCCATCTTCTGAGAGTCTGGTACGCTGGTAGGAGGTCTATGTGCCGGTTGATGGAATTTTCAACTGAAAGCCAGGCTTCTTTAAGAAGGCGGCCACTCTCAGTGGTCTCATGAGATATGGTCTGTGCGTTTTTCAGATCGAATGTATGGTTCAAATTGGCCATATGTATACATTTGTCTGAGAGAGCAATCAATCTTTTTGTCTACCTCCCGTTCCCCAGAGTGAAATAACACAGGGCTGAGCTTTTTAGCTGCATCAGGCCTTTGTGGTGAGCATAAATGGCTGCAGCCCCTTTAAGTGGTAGGTGAATACAAGAAATGTTGCTGGGCTATAGGAATTTTATGTCCCTCTAGTAGAGCAATTGTATTTTTGTTTAGTTAGCACATCCCTGTTTTGTTTGTTGAGGCAGTTCAGTTTCAAAGAAGTCTGTTAATCCGTGGGCTTTGGGCAAATGTTTCTGGGTTGCTGTGCTCTGTGCTTTTCCATTCTACCATGAGCTTCCTGTTGGCCTCTTAATAAACAAATGCACACCCACTTGTTTTCTTTATCTAATAATGACCAAGAAGGCTCCCAATGGTCTGCAACAATTATTTGCTATGTAGATAAAAATAACTTTCTACTGATCCTTGATTCATCCACTCCTTACAATGAAATCAAAGCTAAAAAGGAACAAATAGTCAATAACTTTCCTCAAAAAGGCTGTTCTGTCAAATGTTACTTTTGAAAGGAGATTCCAGGAGAATTTAGTTGCTTGGTTTTTGTGTTATCTGAGAGACAACAGCCAGATGACTCCAGATTCTGTTTTACACCAGCTTTCTTTCTCTGTCTTTGCTCTGTATCTAAGTTATTTTTATAAGTTATTCGTATGTGCCATAAGGAAAGAAGGGATCTATTTACTGGTGCTTTGTAAACAACCAGACCCCTCATTCTGAAGCCTGTTTTATCTACTTGACTTGGTTTTTGCCCAGATGTTTGTATGGTCCTTGAGGTTTTAGGGCACCAGCTGTTGAAGTGGATTATCAAATCCAACTACCAAGGGCTTCCCATACCTTGTGTCAAGAGCATCTTATGCCAGGTAAAGGTGAATTTCTTTGCAAACAAATTGGGGGGAGGGTGTTAATTTTTACAGCCAGGGTCATTCCTGTCCATTTTATTATGCGAAGCAAATGGGCTTAACTTGAATCCCTGTTTTTTTCTGGGACTTGAATACAGGTAGTCCTCAACTTACAACAGTTTGTTTAATGATTGTTCACAATTACAATGGCACTGGGGAAAAAAATGATTTATAACCATTTTTCACACTTAGAACCATAGCAGCATCCCTCATGGTCACATGATCAAAATTTGGATGCTTGGCAACTAGCTCATATTTATGATAGTTGCAGTATCCCGGGCTCAAGTGATCAGCTTTTGTGACCTTCTGACAAGCAAAGTCAATGGAGAAGCCAGATTCGCTTAATAACCATGTTACTAACTTAATAGTTGCAATGATTCACTTAAGAACTGTGGCAAGAAAGGTTGTAAAATGGGCAAAACTCATTTAACAAATGTCTCACTTAGCAACATAAATTTTGGGCTCCATTGTGATTGTAAGTCGAGGACGACCTAAACTGCTATAGTTGTTAATAAGATCAAGACTCCAGGGCCCTGGTATGGCAGCCTCTTGATCTGAATCATAAAGAGGTTCTTATCCTTGGCACAATTGTTCCCTTTTTCAGGTGCTGCAGGGCCTTGATTACCTCCACACGAAGTGCAAAATAATCCATACAGACATCAAGCCGGAGAATATCCTGCTGTGTGTAGACGAGTGTTACATACGACGGCTGGCAGCTGAAGCCACTCTCTGGCAGCAGACTGGGGGTCCTCCTCCCTCTGGTTCTGCAGGTAAGTAATCCCATCCTGTTTGTAAGCAGGCCTCGATGCTGGTCTCCTTTCTCCCAAGAATGCTAAAAGGGGCACGAGAAATCAGAATTTGCCTCTAGCAAATGAAGACCTTCATTAGATTGATGCAGACATAATTAAGGGAGCAGTAGCAACATTCTTAAATGCCAAAGTGTTCAACATTCATTGGATCCAAAAGCACTAGGCCAGTGGTTCTCAACCTGTGGGTCGGGACCCCATTTGGGGTCGAACGACCATTTCACGGGGGTCGCCAAACAACACAGTCCGCCATTTTTTTCCCCCTTTTCCTTAGCTGTGCTACTCCCTTTTATTCTATTGGCTTTTGAAAGCCAATAGAATAGACTCTCTTGAATAGAGTCTAATTCTATTGGCTTTCAAAAGCCAATAGGAATTGTCCAGGCTGTCTCTGCCCTGCTGAGCCTGCCAAAAGTCCCATTCTGCAAACGGTGCTGCACCAGTTGAGTAGTCCTCGACTTACAACCGGTTGGGGGTTGCGGCATTAAAAAGATTGAGAACCACTGCACTAGGCAATGGGGAAGAAAGGCACAAGCATTGCTGGTTTGTGACCGTAATAAAAATTGATTGATTAGTTCCCCCAAAAAATTCCAGAAAGGCACAAGCCATAGGGACCATATTTATGTTCTAATGAGTGGAATAGAAATGTTTTGAAAAAGAAATCAAATCACTCCAATACGGTGATACTAGAAAACTGTAACTTCGTCCCAGAGCTTAAATGCAGAGTAAAACCAAAAGAAAATCTGCTTGATAAAGAATGATTGGTAATGAAAGTGAGCAAGTTAAGCTTTTTAAACTGAATCCCCTGGATTGCCATTTTTTTCCCCATGTGCTTGGTCATTTCCTTGGCAAACCAAAAGCCCATTTGGCACCTGTTAAAGAGGGTGATTTGGCCTTGGGGATTCCAGGTAATGTTCAGAAGGCTTCAATACAGCAAGAGAACAGCCAATGGGAGGCTGGTTTAATCAACATGGAGGAAGACATTAAAATGGAGGAGGAAGAAGAAAAGTTAATACTATCTTGTCTTTCTTCCATACATGGATAGAGCAAAACAGTTTTTCCCGCCACTGTCAGAATTCAAGGATATTTCTCATTCTAATCTGGGTTTTTTTTTGGGGGGGGGTGTCTGTGTTCTGGGAAAGTCAGTATAAGAGTGCCTTTCCTAACTGGATGCCTTCCAGAGGAGTTATTACTATGATTTATGCCTTTGTTTTCCATCATCTCTCTGGGAACTCCAGGCAGCGTACAGGAGAGCCTCCTCTCATTTTATTCCCTCTGCCACAAATGGGCAAGGTAGATTAGGTAGAAAGGAAACAAGCGACTGGCTTCTAGTTACCAGCTAACTAAACAGTTGAGTGGGAATTAGAACTGAACTCTTGGTCCCAATCTGACCCATAAACTGGCCAAACTGCCTCTCTGCAGATTAAGGGTTTTGGTCGCAACAATTCTGGAAAATATCAGGTTACAGAAGATTAGTATAAGGCCTTAACAACTAGGATAGGAGTGGCTTCTCCATTTTGCCCCCTCCCCTCTGAGCCCCCATGACCGTATTTCCAAAATTTAGCAATATGAGTGCTTTTGCTCACCATTCATCAAATAATCTGAAAATGGGAATGCTGTGTTTTCTTTTTTTTAAATGAAGTGCACACAAACTTTGCAGGCTTCATTCCTGCCCCTTCAGCACTGTTCTATGTCACTGCCATATCCCAGCAACACTCCTTTATTTTTTTAAAGTGAACAATTGTTTGCTTTTAGAAGCGGAGAAATTCACTAATGGAGAGGGGTGGCTTGTACCCAAACAAACCCAAAATAAAGATATTTCAATTCTGCGTTTAGCTTCCCTTCCCAAGCGCCACTTCAGCAAAATAATAGCTCTGCACCTTATGCCTCCGATTGAAATAGATTTCCATTTTTCTATTTTTTGTACCTGGTTTTCTTTCGGGAAATGATGGATCATGAAATCTTTTTCTAACAAACATTGGGAATCTTATTATCTTCCTCCCTCTCCAGCTTTGGCTTCAGAAATCAGATCATCAAGTATTATCTGAGTAGCCCCTAAAGCAGGGGTGTCAAACTGCCGGCCCATGGGCCAGACGCGTCATCCCAAAACCGCGCCCACCCTATAGACGGCAATGGAGAAAAAGCTCTGATACGTCGCGTGACATCACATGACGTCGCGAGTTTGACATGCCTGCCCTAAGGGCTAGGAACCTGGCCTGTTTCTAAATTAAAAACTAAGAACCTATAAGAAAGCCCAGCAGGGAAAAAAAAAACAACCCTAGACTCTGGATATGACTCCTAGGGATCACTGTTACTGGACATGTTGTACATTTGAGATCTGGTAGCAAATTCTAGGATTTTGCCATTGACCAGGCTCAAATTTCATTTAGAACTTTCGGGCGGGAGTTCTGCATTCAGAACGGCCATAAGAACAGAACTGAGGGCTAAAGTGATGGGGGAACCAGATTCTGCCTCTCCCTGGTTTTATAACATTAATCCTCGCTTTAGGGTGGCATGATCATAATAGTGTGGGAGACTCTGGCCTTCCACATCCTCAATCTCCTCATCCTCCTTTACAGCATTACTGTACTGATTGATGTTTGTTTGCTTTGGATTTCCTGGCTGATTCTGGGAATCATTTCTGTCTCTTTCTCTCTCCCCCTTTTCTCGCCTCACTCCACCTGTGCACCTCTTCCCTCAGTCAGCTCTGCACCCCAGGAAAGCCTGGTAAGTCCCCCACCCCCATCCAGGATTGTGAGGGGGAGGGAAGGAATAAAGTTTTAGAGTGCTTGTTTTGGATCTCGCTTGCTTTGTGAAACTCATGGACTGTTATCTCCATTGCCCTTGTGTGGATGGCTCCTCCATGTTTGGCAACTTGCACCTAAGCCTCATGTTACATCTGTAATTTGCCTCTCAATGTTACCATGGACACATTTTGCATATAGTGAGAGGATGTTTGCAGTTTTTGTTAGCTCCAAGAGAAGTTATATGCTGTAGCCATTTTGGCAATCAAAGAAAAGAAGGGGAAAAAATATATTAGGTTGGATTGTTGCCATCTAGGCTAGCTTATGTCTTCTCTGGTTTCGTGGCACAGAGACTCCTTCTTATCACCCATGTAACAGGAGATATCTGAAGTTATTTCTCTCTATGCTCAAAGAGAGCTAAGAGCTCATCCCCTTAGGCCAGGGATATCCCAAGAAATATGAGTCAAATTTTGATATAGATCTCCTTCTTATGACTCAACAATCTTGTGCTGTTGCTCCCATTCACTTCAGTAAGGCTGCCTCATGCTGGGGAGCTTATTCATTGATTCTTCCCCATGGGTCAAATTCTGCATTTGGTCTGCATCTGGCAACTAAACTTAAAATCCATGGCTCAGTTGAGCCTTCTCCTTTTCCTGTGCGGCTGGTCTCTTGAAGCAGGAGAGAGAGACGAGAATGGCTGTCTTGAGATTAGAATCCTCAGTTTGTGCCTGTTAATATATTTTTATTGTTGTAGATATGTCATTTCACTGACTTGCAAACTTTATTGTAATTTTAAAGTAGAGATTATTTTGATGGTGGAATATTCTGTTAAGGATCAGAAATAGCAAAGGGAAGTGAAAGAGTTTGCAGTGGGAAGCACAGAAACCAGAAGAGAGTTGTTGTCACTTTGTGAAGTATCCATAGCTTTCTCCATGAATGCTTTCCATCACTTTGGGCAGCTTGTGAACCTCTAAATGTTGCTGAACAACAACTTTCCCACTATTGGATGTGCTGTCTTGGACTGTTGGAAGTTGTTGTTCAACAATATCTGGTGGGCTGTAGGTGCTCACCCAGAGTTGGGTGTTTCTGAATTGGACAGACAGCAAGGATGCTATAGTTCATGGAGCATTATTTGTTTCTTCCACTTTAAATCAGGCTCTTAGTTTGTCTACCAGGTCATTGTACGCAGTGAATGATTTTGCTTCTTAAGGGTGTGTGTAAAAAAGGCTGTCCTTTAATGGAGTGACAGCTGTTCCTTAAAAGTGAACACCATCAGCAAGTTAATGGGTATTGCTTCATCTTTCTGTTGATAATTTATTGCATTGGCACAAATGCGTTAAATTATCATCATGGATATTTAAGATTTCTTAATCAGGACCAGAAGGTGGTTCACACATCCTGGCTAAGAATTAGTTTGTTAGTAAACCATCATTAATACCTGGGGCTGAGGTAATTCAATTTGTGCATAACGGGAGAAACATTAGCAGTCTTGTTCTTGCTCCCAGTTTTTTAAATTATGGTAAAGAAACTGACAGCTTTATATCTGAACTAGTCCAAGGTCTTGGATTCTGTAACATGTGCACGGCCCTTGTCCTCCTTACTGAGATGCCAATAATACACCAGGAGTGTTATTTTTTGGTAAATTTCCATTTACCTTTCCCCGCATTTTTCTTGGTATGCCTGTTTCTTTACAAGTTCCTCAAGCAGAATAGCTGATCTGTGACAACTTGTGATCTGAAAATGTTGGGGCAGACCTAAGGGGGGAGGGGGAGCATCAATTGGTGCTGCTTTACATTCAAGAGACCCACAGAAGATCAGTTGGCATGCTTGCAGAAAGAAAACGAGCCCCACCTCACCTCTTCTGACTGGGCCCTGTGTGTAAAAAACCTAAGCTGATGGATTCCTGAGTTTAATAGCAGTGTTTGTGTGGCTTAAATTGTATCACTTGAAAGGAGAAGGGGAAAAGGAAGGCCCCTTTTTTGAACCCAACCATATTAAATTTGGGTACGGATGGATAAGAAAAGGAATCCTGGAGATTATGCATTTGGAAGCACTCCACCTGGATTACTTATTTGAATGATACACAGGTTTTTTGTTTATTTCGGTGTTTCTCAACCTTGACAATTTTAAGGCATGTGGACTTCAACTCCCAGAATTCCACAGCCAGCAATGCTGGCTGTGGAATTCTGGGAGTTGAAGTCCACATGCCTTAAAATTGTCAAGGTTGAGAAACACTGGCTTATTTATTCATTAAACTTGTTTGCCACCCATCTTGTCTAGATTAACTGACGAGATGTTGATGAAACACTAGGGCTGAAGAAGCAGTGGGAGCAATGCCCAGGGTATACATGGCTGTGCACAAGCCCAGAGGAGGTGTCTGTCATTTTGGGTCTGTTAACAAAAAATTAGAAACTGTGTACCGTGATGTCCTGGGATCCTGTTTCTTAAGAACTAGATGCCTTGTAAACAAGGCCCTATAACATTTAGAGTTAGACAACACTACTGAGGGACATACTGATTGGGAGTTACAATTGTAGTCTGGCACAACTGGAATGTGCCAAAGAGAAAAGGCTGTGTATATATGTGTGTGTGTGTGTGTGTGTGTGTGTGTGTGTGTGTGTGTGTGTGTGTATTTGTTTTCTGAGGTTTTCGCGGGTGTTTGTATGTAGGTCTTTGGTTGTTCGGGTTTTCTCCCGCGTAAAATTGGAAGTGTCTTGGCGACGTTTCGACGAAGTCCCATTCGTCATCTTCAGGCTGGTGTTTTCAGCTTTGTGCTTCGAGCAGCCCCTAACCAATCAGAACACACCTCCACCCAATCAGAACACAGCCAAGCTCCCACCCAATCAGTTCATACCCCCACTGGCAGTTAAAAGGAAGAAACAGCTAAGACCACACATTGCTGCTCGAAGCACGAAGCTGAAAACACCAGCCTGAAGATGACGAATGGGACTTCGTCGAAACGTCGCCAAGACACTTCCAATTTTACGCGGGAGAAAACCCGAACAACCAAAGACCTACATATATATATATATATATATATATATATATATATATATATATATATATATATTACATATATATATATATATATATACACACACACAAACACACAAACATACATAGATACACACATACACATATACATATACACATACATGTACAACTCCCAACAGCTAAAGAGATAAAGATATCCATAAAGATATGGGATAATTGGTTTGATTTTTAGGCTAACTGTTGTAATCTCTTAACCATGACTTATGCTTTTGTGTCTGGTATAGGCACAACTCCAGAATTGATTTTCTACCCGGCCTTGATTTTGAAATACAATCTGTTTTGAATTTGCTGGTGAAAGCCACCATGATTTATTTGTTCTCTGAATAGAATCCAAAGGGTATATTAGAAGTGGGAAATACCTAGAATATCCCTCTCCTGATGCTTTGAAGGAAGACCAGGTTCCTTGTTTTCCCTAGTTAGGGTTAGGCTGCTTTCTATTAAGTGAATTCCAATTTCAGAAAAAAATAAACTACCCGTTGGAAACAGGCATATCAGGAAAAGGCTGTGGTCTTACTTTCTCCTTTGCATGCTAGTTCTTTGAATCCTTGGAGGGCTTTTTGTATGGGATAGGATTTGTTCATATGAACTGGCCCTTCTGCCTTAAGCAGAACTGCAGAAAATCAGTGTCTGATCTGCCATATGTTGATCATTTCTGTGTGAAGTCTGCTGTAAAATCCTTGGTTTACCTACAGAATATCCAAGAAGGATTTATTTATGTTTTAATGTAGATGTATATTTTTATGACCGTAAGCCACCCAGAGTTACCTTATGGCAGTGATGGCGAACCTTTTAGAGCCTGAGTGCCCAAACTGCAACCCAAAACCTACTTATGCATCGTCGAGTGCTGGGTGGGTGTGGCCCATTGGGTGGGCGTGGCCAATTGGGTGGGCGTGGTGGTAACGGCAGACTGGTTGGGACTAAAAAGTTCAATCAATCAATTTCAACTTTGCAAAATCTTTTTTTTTCCCCGCGAGGTTGAAATTGACTGATTGGACTTTTTTTTTTTTTTTTTTTTTGTACACGGCGGCGGAGGCCTAAAGCAAAAAGATTTTATAAAACCCAGCTGAAGGCCTAGGACTTGGGTGACGGCGTGCATATGCCCAGAGAGAGGGCTCTGAGTGCCACCTCTGGCACCCGTGCCATAGGTTCGCCACCACCACCACCTTATGGTGAGATGGGCAGCCAATAAATTTTATAAATAAATAAAGCTGCCCACAGGTCCTTTTGTCTGAAAGTTTGGACCAGACCAGACCTTTGCCAGCGATGGGCAGCCTGTAATCTTTCAAATGTTTTTTGGACTACAGAATCCATAATTCCTCAAACCTGCAGATGCTGGCTAGGGAAGTGATTGGCCACATTTGAGCTTGTCCCCCCCCCCAGATCCTAGCAGACCAAAAGAAGCATCATTAAGACCCAATTATCTGCTTGTTTTGCACTAGGCTGGAGAGCAACAACTAGCTAACCTCAACAGTTCTCCAAAAGCAGAGGTGTCAAAACTCGCCTCGTCACGTGACATGTCGCAACGTATCGAAACTTTTTTCCCCTTGCCAGAGCTAGGATGAGGGCAGCTTCCACGTGACGCATCCTGCCCATGGGCTGGCAGTTTGACACCCTGGCCCAAAAGCCCCAGCAGCATTGTGCCTGATGAGTATTTGGAGGGAGGAAACACCAGGAAATATTAATGCTGTAGACATGAGGAGAGGGGGAGTTCTAGAAAGCAGTTCTAGCAAACTGTTTTTGTCCTGCATCCAAGAAAACTACAGAGATATTTCCAGGAGGTCAACAGGCTTGACTTTGCTTTTTGGCTGTAGAGGTGGCCATTTATAAGTCTTGCTTATAAGTCTGCACTAACCCATGTAACAAAGTCACGATAGTGTGTAGGCAGGGCTTTAGGTTACTACTGCTGCTCCCTTTTGTTAGATCTGCCTGTTTGTCTGATCTTCTCAGGCTTGACCTGTGCATTGAAAATTCGTTGGTTTCCATTCAGATAAATACACTGACTCAGCTGAAACATATACTGGGCTCAGTAGAAACTAAATTGGTTGAATGTGGGCACTTTGAAAGTAAAAAAGACAAGTTTAGAATTGTTTCCTTTTTGCCCCTGAAGAAATCATCAGGGCTTAATTTCTACAGCCAAAAAAAGTCTAGATTACAACCCACTGGATTTGGCAAGATCAGGGAATATACCGTATGTCTTATTCAGACATGAGTGGTATCACCAGGCGCATGAATTACCCTGCAAGGTTCCTGTTGTGGAACTTGCTTCAGATATTGGGGTCAATCCGTTTAATTAGTCCGAGCTTTCTCTCGTACCCTGGGCTAGATCACACAGACCCGCTGCTTGTTTTGGCATGGAAACCTTTTTTTAAAAACCTGTCCATGTGTAGTTTATGTTGCATGGCTTAGCTAGCAGGTGCAGGGCAGAGACATACTTTTCTCTTTCAGAAGAGAAGTGTAAATACAGCCAGCCATCAGAGATACAATACTGCATATAATTTCACTTTCCTGGGAGCTTACTTTTTACTGCCGGATTCAAACTAGGCCAGCCAACCACATTTTAGCATATTATACAGAGCATAAAAATAGGATAATGAAGCAAACCATCGTCCAGTTAATCACATATTATGTGAGGGGAGTAATAAAAAAGAATGAAGAAAGGCCAAAATGACCAACAGGAACAGTATTGGAGAAACCTGACCTAACCATCTTTATTGTAGTGTGGCCAATTTATGAATTTATGGGATACATTTAGCCCTAGTCCCCCCCCCCTTTTTTTTTTTTTTTTTTTTTTTTTTTTTGCATCAGAAGCCTTAAGGCTGTACTGAGAGAAGTGAACTACAATGGTAGGCTTTTGCAACACTTTTTGGATCAAAGTAGAATTGACATATTAAAGAAAATAAGTAGAATAACCCACCACTGACCCATCAGGTGAAGTGCTAATATGAGACACCAGCCTCAGCACTCCATCATTTCCAGAGTCTAATTCTTGGCCCTAAAAAAGGATATCCATAATTTTCCAGAAAATTTGAGAATGTTATTTAATTCTCTATAGGGATGAATGAGTTGGCTTTTGGAACTGCTGTAGTTAATCCTGCTGTATTCCTGCTTCTTGCCGTGGTGCAGTAGTGGAGGCCCACTACCCAAACTGAAGTCATGCTGTGAATTCTGGCTTCTGACCACTGCTTTGGGTCAGGCCAAGCACCGGCCAGTGCTCTTCCCCCCCCTAGTGGCAATTTTGGGCTATACTTGGCTTCTTGGTTGCTTTTAGCTTGTAACCTAGTTTTTAACCACATAATCTAAAGTGTGTGGTCACCAACTTTGCACAGTGAGCTAACTGGATGAGAGCGTGTCTGGCCAAGCTAAATTCCATGATTATGAGGTCGGGAACTCTATAATTTCTTGCATGGGAGATCTATAGTTGAAAATTCCATGGTGGGTCACCCTTTTGAAGCCATGTTACTGACCTCTTCTGCAACATTTCTGGAACAACGTACAATCTTGCAACATCTTTCGTTGAAGCTAGAAAAATGCAACGCTCCTTTTTATGCTTCTCTTTAACCACATTTCTTTTATACAGCCAGAGGTGGGTGGATTTTTTTTTCCTTATTTTTTACTAGGAACCCAAATCCTCTAACGAGAACCAAGGGTGAAATGGTGGCTCAAGACCAAGAGTCAGTATATTTTTGGAATTAAGAAACATGATTAGTTAGCCAAGGAATTTATTTTCAATACCAGAGCTGAGTTCACCTGTGACCCAGAAATTTACTCCCACTTCTTCTGACCCAAGCTTTTTTCTATCTCAGTAATCCAAGGGTCTTTTCACCTCTAAGGGCTGTGCCAATCCAACCTCTGCAGTGCCCTTCCCTCACAGTTGTGAGTGTCTCAGTAAGATGTTAACCGGCTCAGCAGTTGCTCCAAAGGAAACAGCAAAGAGAAATGTGTTGCTTTGCCTCTGTAGCTGGGGAACAGTTGATTCCCACTGTCAGGAACATCCTTCTTATCTAGATTTTTCCTCCTTTTCTGAATTGAAGGCATATAGTCATTATGTGTTGCTTTCCAGTGGCTCTTGCGAATCGCTTGGGTATGTTGCTGTTTCATTTGTTTACCCTTTTTTTCCTTGCCTTAAAAAGCAGACATGATGAATGTAGATCCAATGGCTATAAGGAGAGGCCCTAAACTAGAAAGGAGAAAGCTTTTGTTTCTAGGTATTGAGAATCAAGGAGATTGTGGTGGGTTCTCTTTGCTTAATAGTAACCAAGACTGGGAGAGAAAAGGCTTCCATGCAAAGGGAGGGTTGTTAGGAAAAATTACAAAATAAAAATTTCTTTGCAAAAAAACCTATTTTATCTCTGTTTTTGTTTGCTTTCTAATTCCTACTTCCTGTCTTACTTCAAACTATTATTTAATTTTATTGGTTTCTTTTATTTAGCTGGGGCTCTATAGTTGATGCTCCTGTATCTTACAGTTTTCGATTCTAGATCATAAAGTCTTTATTCTATATTCCGTAGTCTTTCCTGCTCTGGTTTCTTTTACTTTTATACAGCCAGTACTATATTGTACTTTATCTTTAATTTTTCCTTAGTCTGGCCCTTGCACATTTGGGCCTTTCAGGTAACAATGCCTGACCCTTCCTAGCCCTCACAGTCACCTGTGTGTCCTTCTGAAGATAAGTGGGTGCTTGATGGAAGGTTGAACCTGCTTGATCTAGGCTAGCCCTTGAAGTCTACAGGAGCTTCAAACAATGGCAGGCACCCTGGTGCCAGGGCCACTCATTTAAAAAATAAGGATGGATACCTAATGCCAAACCGAAGCGGATCTAAAAGAAGGTGTGAGTTATTTATTGATTTTGTCTCTTTCAGATTCAGAAAATTAGCTTTGCTGGAAATAGACTTGGCGGGGAGCATCTAGTGTTTCTTAGAAGTAAAACCAGCTTGTTTATCTCATTTCTGCCAAATTGCAAATTGTGCTGGAATCTAATAAAAATCCACTCTGGCAAGTTCTAATTATTGCAGGTTCTGCTAGATTTATGGCCAGGGAAGGGCAGGTGTATCTCATCTTCTACTTCTGTGCACCTGGATACCTTTTTGCTTAGCAAAGCAAATTGCTAGCCTGTCTTCCACATGCACAGATTAAAGTGAAACAATGCACAAGTACTGTCCAGATTTTTTGACTTGAGTGTAGATCAAGTGACGTGCATTTTCATTCTCCCTTATCCAAACTAGGTGTTAGGAGAGGGGCCACACTAACATATGGGGCCAGGACAGAAATGAATTTGATTCAGTTTAAGTGTTTTCCCTTTAGTACATTTTCTCCTATCTCTTTTAGAGATCGAGTGCCTCAAACCCGCCCCCCGTCCCCGCTCCGCCGTGCCTGCTGGGCCACCCACCACCTCCACGGCCCGCCATAGATCACCCAGGCAGCCCAGCAGCACCATGGCGGCCATGCCCTCCACCCATGCCCCACAGCATCATCTGTGCATGATGGGGCGCAAGGGTGGAGTCTTGTCCCCACTGCCTGGCTACCATGTCCTTGGCTGCGCTGTTTCGCGTGGGCTGTGCCCGGGGGCAACTCTCCTCTGGGAGGGCTGCTAGTGAGGAGGGGGCCGTGGGAGGAGGCAGGGCTGGGGTGACGGTGCATGTGCCCACAGAGAGGGCTCCGAGTGCCACCTTTGGCACGCGTGCCATAGGTTCGCCACCACTGTTCTATCCTATTAAAAGTTGTATGGGCTTGATGGGCTCTGGTTATGTGTGATCCTGAAGTGACACAGCTTTCCTTTTAGGGACCCAGATATAGTTCCTGCTATGAATGCCCCCCTGCTGTCTCTGTTGCACCCTTGTATTAGAGGTGGTCAATGAAGTCTTCTCTTGCACTTTGCCAGAAACCTGGAGGGTCATCCATTGTTTCCTTGTGCCATAGCTTATTTTCCCTTTCCACCTTCAGCAACTGCCTGCGTAATGCCAGTATTCCCTTCTGTCCATGTAAATGCGAGATTGCCCTCATTGTCACCTCTTCTGTTTTATTTTTTTTTTCATTCCCATTTGTGCACTCTTCATGCCTTGTGCTCCCCAGAGTTCACACCTCTGTGCCAAATATATCCTTGTTTCTGTCTGTCAGGTTTTTGTCTGTTGCTGTGACCCATTTTTTCTTTGGCCTGGCAAGGGATGGCCCATTTGACACCATGGATCAGCAGCTTTTTCTTTTGTACTGTTGCCCCTAGACCTTTTGTAGAATCCGAAGGGGCACCAGAGCTCATTGTTAGAATATGCATTGCTTTGTTGCCATTGTTAAATATAGCATTGTTGGTTCCTGTGGTGGAGCCACCCTTGGACTCAGCTAGTTTCAGTAGGCCCAACACATGCATGGCTCCCCCTCTTCTCACTCTGAACTCTCTTTGCTTTGTGCTTCACACCAGCCTCTCTCTCCTGGCTGGATGTCTGCAATTTAGACTGAGAGCACTATGAGGTAGTAAGTCCATTTTCTTCAGGCTGTCCCATTTCACATTGCAGGGGGCGGTAATCGTACTGCGGAAATGTCCCTCTGGAGATTAAATAAATGAATTCCACATGTCAGAAAGTAGGACTTAGCTTATGTTTCTTCCCTGAAACGGTTTGGGGGCTTAGAATTTTTTTTTTTCAATTATGCAAGTAACATCCCCTCCAACAGTTTGAAGTGGAACAGCCCAGGCAGAATTTGACCATTTCCCATTGAATTTGGCTTCATTTTCCAGCCATTTCCTTGTGACAGGCCTCTCTACTTCTTGGAGAACTGTCATGTCTTCTTTCTGCATACCGTCAGCTTTTCTCTTGCATGTGGTGTGTTTGTGGGTACAACTTACATTGCCCACTGACAAACTTATTAGGGCCCACATGATTCCCTGGATTCTTTCTTCTCCTCCTTTCCCTGCCTGCCCCAAACATAATGGGCAGGCGTCCATCTTGTTTGCCTGTTTCCCCGTCTGCTCCATTCTTATGCAGCCCTGGAGTTATGAGTGATGGGGCTGTGACATGGGGCCCTCTCATCTCCCAGAATGGGAAGCTTTCAAAGAACAAGCGGAAGAAGTTGAAGAGGAAGCAGAAACGGCAGAGTCAGCTCCTGGCTGAACGACTTCGGGACCTTCAGCAGCTGGAGGATCTGGCAGCTACAAATGCAGGGACCAGCAAGTCCACAGAGACCACAGGTAAGATGGGCAAGGCAGACTGGCCTGCTATGGTACAGTCCAGGCCCTTGGGATCATTCCTACAAGCTTACAAAAACATACAGCAGAGTTACACCTGGACCATATTTTCTTAGAAAAAGCAGAAGATAAAAGGGCAAATATGAAGGATTAAAAAAAAATGGTTGGGTTTATAATTTGGTTTATAAAATTCAGAAAAAAACAAGGAAACTAAAAATCTAAAAATAAAATACTGTGTGTAAATTTACTTTTTAAAAAGTTCAGTTTTTGTATTTTTCACATAAATGTGGAAGATTGCATTACAATGTACTGTAAAGTTAAATGACCCAAATAAAGGACAAAAATGAGTTTTTGAAAAATAAAATCTAAAGGACTGTTTTCTAAAAAAAAAAAAAAAGGACTGTCCTTTATATGGGGTGTGTGTGTGTATGGTATATATGTCCTTTAGATGGTATAGTCCTCCTGCTTGAGCAAAGGGCTGGACCAGAAGACCTCCAAGGTCCCTTCCAGCTTTATTCTATTCTAGTATATTATAACAGCATTCCCCAACCTTTGTGGCTTGCCGACCTGGCTGGGGGAGGGGGGGAGAAGGGAGAGGAGAACTGGGCTGTGTGAGCATGCAGCCCTTATGTGAATGGTGGGCTGATGCGCCTGTGCACCTAGTCCTTGTGCAAGCGGCGGGCCGGTGCAAGCTGAGGGCTGGCGCACATGCCCACAGCTCGACTTGCATGAGAGGCAGGCCAGTGCTCATGCATGTAGCTCAACTTCATGAGCGGCAGGCTGGCATGCACATGAGTGTCCACCAGCCCACTGCTCACACGTCCCAATTCCAAATAGGCCACAGCCCGGTAGTGGGCTGTGGCTCGGGCATTGGGGATCCCTGCTTTATAATAAAGGATATATGGTCATGATATGTGTAGATATCCCTTATATGGATACTAGGCAACATAGTGCTTTGCAATTGCTCTGCATTATGGTAACTCCTGAATTTGCACTGGTGCATGTTTGTAAGCTTGGTTTATACACTAGCCTCTCTTGATCCCTTATAAGCTACTAGGCAACTTGTGACCTGTTGTGTCATTTTTCAGAGATATTTCTTTACCAGGTTCCTCAATGCCTTCAACAGTTGAAGAACTTCTGATGTACTGAAAAAGTGCTTAAAATTCAAGGAGATAGTCAGCAATGTATAGTATCTGTCTTAAAAATAGCCTATAATGAACTGTACAGCACAGTCAAACATCAGGAGGTGATATAGGAAATGTTTTATAATAGTTTGCATTGTATCTTAAGTTTTTATAAAATTTGCTAAATTTCAGCTCCACAAGGGTCATGGGTTCTGGATTTTGGGTGCATTATGTAAGTTCGCCCATTTGAGGCACCTTGGTTCAAAAACCATTGCTCTACAATGCATTGTTTTGTCCAGATAAAGATTGCAAACTGGAGAATTGCAGTAGTATACTAAAGTAGTATGTCTTGAACAGTGACAGAACTTCTAATGTAGTGTGTTTGCTGGAAAAGTTGAGATACTTTCAGAGATGGATCTACCTTGAAAATAGCCCATGTTGAACTGTAGAGCACAGTTCAACATCAACACAAGAAACTTTATATGACATTTTGTTTTATGTCATCATTTTTTTTGTAAAATTTGCCAAATTTCAATTCCACAAGAGTCATGGATCCCAGATTTTGGATATTCTATCAGTATTAGCTTATTTGAGGGATCAATATGGTTCAAAACATATTGCCTAGTGATGCATCATTTCACCCAGTTAAAGGTTACAGGAATGAGGTGTGTGTGTGTGTGTGTGTGAGAGAGAGAAAAAGAGAGGTGGAGTAGAGAGAGAAAGGAAAAACAAACTCTTGGTTAGCCTGTTTTACTCGTATATGTTTGTTTTTGTATGATCCACAGTTTACTTTCAGCTTAGAGTCACTTAGAGTCTGGACTGCAACTACATTTAAGGCCAAGTTGTAAATACTGGCATCCTGCTACATATGGTAGTATTTTTTCCCTGGAGGGAGGAATAAATGTCTAACTAAAAAGGTTGTATAAAATTCTTTCACATACATCAGTGTTTCCCAAACTTGACAATTTTAAGGCATGTGGACTTCAACTCCCAGAATTCTGGGAGTTGAAGTCCTCATGCCTTAAAATTGTCAAGTTTGGGAAACACTGACATACATATTATATGTATGCAGGTTGATTTATTTACCACCAAAACTGCAGAAACTTCTAAGTCAGGCATGTCCAGCTTGCAGGCTGCATGTTGCCCTGGACAGCTAGTAATGTGTCCCCACAAGAACATAAACGTCTAATACTATTATGTGATTTATATACATTAATCACATTATATATATTTTATGTGGCCCAAGACAATTCCTCTTCCTTCATTGTGGCCCAGGCAAGCCAAGAGGTTGGGCAACCATACTTTAGGTCAGTGTTTAGTTTGCCTAATTTTCTCTTAAGGCCGGTGGCTCTTACCGTACTTTATGGAACTGAAATTCCATACTTCAGTGAAGTACTCTACCAGGAAATAACTTTATTTCTCTGCCCGAACTTGTATTGGATGATCCAAACTTAGCATTTATGAAAAAGGAAATAAAAATATATAAACATATAAATATAAAAAAAACCATAAAATAAAAACAAGATTCTCATTTTGGATCCTTGCTTCTGAGACTTTGAATAAGACATAGGGGCTTTTGCCAGACATCCCTTTTGTGATGTGCTTTTACTTTACCCCAAAGCATGTCTTTCTGCCTTCTCCTCTCGGCTAATAATGTTTTCCTTCCTCTTGCTGGGAAATCTTGTCCTTCCATCATCTTCTGTAGAAGGGCATTGCAGTTGCCCCATCTCAGTCTCTGGAGGGGGAGAGCCCTTGGGGGGATCTCTGGCCTGCAGCCCCCAAAGCCTGACGTCATCTTCTGGCTTCTACACACACAATGCCTACGACAGCTGCAATGGGCATTCCCCACCTGGAACCGCCAGCCATCATGTCAGCCCTGACTCTGCCACCTCCGGCTTCTCAGGATCGCTCTTCTCTAGTTCAGCCCTCTCGGGCGTTTCTAATCAGCGGGAGCGCGGAGGGCTTCTCTCACCCAGCAGTGAGTACTTTACTCCAACTTCAGGGGGGTGGGGGCAAAGAGAAGTAAGCCCAGCATTATTGAACATCCCAGCTTCCCACCTTGGAAATTACATGCCACAACCCGTCAGCCGTGCCATCCTCTCCCATCTTGACCAGGCTTTCTTAAAGTTATGGTAGCACATTATCCCTGAATTAAAACCTCCTTCTTAGCCCTGATTCCCACAGCATGGTGATCTCCCCCCCCCCCATGAAAAATGACGCTAACCAGCATTTCCATTCCACAGAGGAGAATGGTGTGCTTTGACTGCGATTCCTCACAGTGGTTCTTGTTTGTTATCTCTGTTCTTTTCGACCATCTCTGGGCAGCTTTTGGCACTTCTGAATTCTTGGTGAACCCTTTGGAACCCCAAAATGCAGACAAAATCAGAGTGAAGATTGCAGATCTGGGCAACGCTTGTTGGGTGGTGAGTAATTCGTGCAGATCTCTTCCCCTGCCCCCCCCCCCCGGTAATGGTGGCTGCCTATCGGGAGTGGAAAATTAGGGTTGCGTTGCAAAGGGTATCTGGCTTGTTTAGGCAGTTACATAATGGAAAGTCATGAACATTCCTATAGGAAGAATAAAGAAAACTTTCACAGTGAAGGGGAGAGATGGTGTTATGTGGAAAGGAGACACAGGCAGTCCTCGACTTAAAACAGTTCACTTAGTGACCATTCAAAGTTAACAGTGGCATTGAAAAAAGGGACTTGCGACTGTTTTCCACACCTACGACCCTTGCAGCATCTCCATAGTCACATGATCAAAATTCAGACGCTTGGCAACTGACTCATAGTTATGACGGTTGCAATGTCCCAGGGTCAAATGATCCCGTTTTGCTACTTTCTAATAAGCAAAGACAATTTGGGGGAGCCAGATTAACTTAACAGCCATGTTACTACCTTAAAAACTGCAGTGGTTCACTCAACAACCTTTAGTAACCTATGGTAAGAAAAGTCGTAAAATGAAACAAAATTCACTTTAAAAATGTCTCGCTTAGCAACATAAATTCTGAGATCAATTGTGGTCGTACGTTGAGGACTACCTGTACTTGGAGGCACAGAATTGAATTTGTCCCTTTTCTGTAGTCGAGATATTACTGTGTACAACAGAAACAACACAGTGGAAAGTTACATATATGCAGAGCTCTGACATACTCTTATTAACTGTACATATTCTACCCTTATTCTAATAAAATCAGGATGATATTTATGAAAATACAGATAAACCTTAATTGACAACTACTCGTTTACTGACTGTTCAAAGTTCCATGGGTGCTGAAGGAGTGGTGGTTATGACTGGTTCACAAAGCTCCGACTGTCCAAGCAACTCCACAATCACATGATTGTGATCTGGCCACTTAGTAACCAGCTTGCACTTAGCAGTGGTTGCAGTGTCCCGCAGTCACACTATCATAGCTTGCAATCTTCCCTGCTGAATTCCCAAAAGCAAAGACAATGGGGAGGCTGGCAAGGAAGTTCACAAATTGTTTGCGTAAGTCTCCCCCACCCACCCACCCATTCTGCCCCAGCCCTTTTGCACTCATGGTGCACCTCCCTGGCCCCCTGCACACACTCGTCAAGCCTCGCCGGGCTCATATTGCACCTCTCTAGCCATTCATGCACCCTCTTCCTCTTGGCATCAGCAACCTCCAGCACCACTAGCACACTCTCACATGCCCTCCCCCAGCTCCTCTTCATTTGACCGAGCCCCCCCCCAGCCACTCACACATACACAGCCATTTGCACACAACCTGGCAGCAGCCACCCCAAGCCCCACTCTTAAGCATTCCGTGCCTTATTTTGCTGAAAAGATCCCAAATGTTTCTATTTTCTTTAGTCCCTCAAACTTTAGAGAGAAGGTGGCAGATGTAATTGATAGTTATTAATGCACCGATAGTCCAGAGCGCAAGAATTATATTAAAAGGCATTTGACACCATGAACGAGGTGGGCTCTGTTCCTGGGAAAGCTATTTTGGGGGTGTACGTTAGGGTGGTGGGTGGGCTAAAAAAAACTTGTGGGAAGAATTAGACATGGCGGGAAGAATATTTGGGTCACTATTTGAAATACTGTTTGTCCAAAGAGTCGAGGAGAGCGGAGGATGTACGCTATGCACAAACCAGAGGGGGTGGAGGGCTCTCTTCATTCTCTGCTTAATTTCTTTTAGCACAAACATTTTACAGAAGATATTCAGACTCGTCAGTATCGGGCTTTGGAGGTCCTGATTGGTGCTGTCTACAGCACTCCAGCTGATATCTGGAGCACAGCGTGTATGGTAAGTTCAGAGGTTTTTTCCCTCTGGCTTCTTTGTAACTTTTGTGCCAAATTCTGCTGACAGTTGCTTTTATGCAGAATAGATTTTTAATTCCAACACATCGTTCAGTATAATTTGCAGCTAACCGTCAGCTGACATATTCTTCAAGTTCTGCTGTGAATTCCCTTGGCAACAAGTAATTTTGTCACCTAATTTATTATCTTATAAACAGCCAGCTCGCAATTTCTTCACCTCCCTGTGGCGATTGCGATAATAAGCAAACTTGTTTCAAACTGAATGTGTAAAATGTTAGGTTGTTGCCTGTTTGTATTTATAAGGTAGTAACTTTGCAGTAAAACAGAGCAAAAGCCCTGACCAAATCCTAAATAAATCATTTTAGAAGTCTTAATCTAACCACCCAAAACCAATAGGTAGGTTTTCCCTATACAGGTAGTCCTCGACTTAACAACCACAATTGAGCCCAAAATTTCTGTTGTTAAATGAGACGTTTGTTAAATGAGTTTTGCCCCATTTTACAACCTTTCTTGCCACAGTTGCTAAGTGAATCACTGCAGTTGATAAGTTAGTAACCTGGTTGTTAAGTGAATCTGGCTTCCCCATTAGCTTTGCTTGTGTTAGAAGGTTGCAAAAGGTGATCTTGGGACACAGCACCAGGCCTAAGTATGAACCAGTTACCAAATGACTTTGATCACATGATCGTGGGGATGCTGCAAAGGTCATAACTGAAAAATGATCATAAGTAATTTTTTTCAGTACTGTTGTAACTCTGAACAGTCACTAAATGTACTGTTGTAAGTCAAGGACTACCTGTACTTCATGGACAGATAGATAGATACCCTTAAAGACACAGTAAACAATTTCGAAAGATGATTTAAGTGGTGTGTGAACGGTATATTTGGAAGTCACAACCCAGATTAATCACCTGAAATCTTTTGTCAGGATTTTGAAGGGGTAATATACCGCCTTCTGCCGACGAGTAGCCTGTTGCTGATCCCAGCCTTAAGCTAATCACGTAATCACATTTGCTGAAGCTAATTTTAGATGAGTAATTCATAAAATCCAGCCCGCAAATAATGCCAATGCAGTCTTTTCCCTTGTATAGTTGTGATCTGGATTTTTAGGGTGTGATGAAATAAATATTTAAGCACTACTCATAGCTCCCAACAAAGAATTGGTTGAGAATTGGAATCCTGAGGATGATTCATTTGGAACGTCATAGGCCCTGGGGAATGAGAGTTTTCTTTTAGCTCCACTGTAGTATTATCCCCACACACAAGATAAATCCCCTCCCTCTTTTATTTGGCAGGCTTTTGAGCTGGCAACTGGAGACTATCTCTTTGAGCCTCACTCTGGAGAAGATTATACAAGGGATGAAGGTAGAGAACACTGGCTGGTTGAACAAAGGAGGGTGATAGGCGTGGGGTAGTTTTTTTTTTAATCTTGCAACTTTTAAGACCTTAATGCTGGCTGGGGAATTCTGAGAGTTGAAATTCACACATCTTAAAATGGCAAAAGTTGAGAAACACCAGTGTGGGGTGATGCTACAGATTTTCATGAAGCAGGCTGGAACACTGGAGGGTTATGCCGAGAAAGCGACCAGACTGACTTTTTTTTTTTTTTTTTTGAAAACATGGTCATGAAAGGGAATGCCAAGGACCCAGTTATATGCCTGGGTCAGGAGCCACAAATGTGCAAAGGGATATGTTGACACTGATGCATTATAACAGTGGTGGCGAACCTATAGCACGCGTGCCATAGGCGGCACTCAGAGCCCTCTCTGTGGGGACACGTGCTGTTGCCCCAGCCCCGCCTCCCCCCGTGGCCCCCTCACCAGCAGACCCCCCTGGAGGAGAGTCACCCCCGGGTGCAGCCTCTGCAGAGCAGCGCAGCCTAGGACATGGCAGCTGGACAGCGGGAACAAGACTCCGCCCTTGCGCCTCGTTGTGCACAGATGATGCTGCAGGGTGCGTGCAGAGGGCATGGCTGCCATGGTGCTGCTGGGCTGCCTGGGCAATCTACGGCGGGCCATGGAGGTGGTGGGTGGCCAGGTGGGTGGAGCGGGTGGGTGGGGGGCGGGGCAGGAGCGGGGCAGAGGCGGGGCAGAGTGGTGGCAGGGCGGTTTTGGGGCACTCAGTCTCTAAAAGGTTCGCCATCACTGGATTATACTATCTCTTGGCTGCTATTTGTATTTATTTTTTTTCTATTATGTTTTAACTCTTCCAAATTTTTTATGATTGTTCACTTCCCAGAGTCACTGGTTCAAGATCAGAGGCTAGACAAATTGACTGAATAAATATGTTCTATTGCTGCCAAAGAGGAAGTTCTTTGCCTGACATTAATTCTATTTTTCCCAATTTGCATCCCCAGCCAGTTATTCAAAATTGCAGAAATAGAAGGCCCTCTCAGGCTTATAAATCCAGAATCCCCTGTATTCGTAGTTTGTGGCATAGTTGAGGGGCCCCTCCAAATGGGGCCTCCTGGCACTAACACTTTCCTTCTTTCAGATCATATTGCCCACATTGTTGAGTTACTTGGCGATATTCCCCCCCACTTTGCTCTTTCGGGGCGGTACTCGCGTGAGTACTTCAACCGGCGAGGTAAGTTGGAAAAACCTAACATTTGGAGGGTGATCTTTTAGAGCAGGGGTATCAAACTCGCAACATCACGTGACGTGTCACGACATATCGTGACTTTTTCGCCATTGCCGGCAATGGGATGAGCGCGGTTTTGCTATGATGCATCAAGCCGGTGGACTGGCAGTTTGACACCCGTTTTAGAGGAAGCTTTGCTCCAGGACATGTGGATTCAGAGTTTGTTTATAGGAAGAGAGTTGAGAAAGGTAAAAGTTCTCCTGAACAATACCAGGCATAGGGTGAAGGTTGGAAAGACAGGCTTTCTGGTGAACCAGTACAAATAGTGGTACAGTTGCAGTAAATTGCATGAAGGTTGCAATGTTTATTGTGATGAGGTCCTGAATGAAGTCGCTTTCATCAGAAGCAGCTTGTAACCCTTTATGTCATGGCTGTATGTCAGTGCCTCTAAGATACAGCCTGCTGACCACATTCTCTACCGGTGTTCTCTTCTATCTACCTTGTACATATATGTCCTTGTACAAATGGTGAACTTAAAGCATGTTAGGTTTGCTGCTGATCACAGTGTCACAATATCAGCCGAGACCTTTCCAACTTTCCCAATTGTTTGCCTGTCTTGCCAGGGGAACTACGTCACATAAAGAACCTGAAGCACTGGGGACTATATGAGGTCTTGGTGGAGAAATATGAGTGGCCTCTCGAACAAGCAGCCCAGTTCACGGACTTCCTATTGCCCATGATGGAGTACATCCCTGAAGACCGTGCTACAGCTGCCCAGTGTCTCGAGCACCCATGGCTAAACTCTTAGGGACAAACCTTGCTCAAACAAACTGATGAATGAAATAAGGGAGTTCTGGTCCCAGATGGAGTTTCCTGGCTCGTGGTGTAGCCCGCTTTGCTGGAGTGATGATGTGGGGAAGATTAGTTCCAAGATTGGAGACTCTGGCTGATTAAGCTAGAGTTTGTATGGCTGGACTGGAATCCCACATGTCAATTTATGGCTACGTCTGAAGCACAAATGGAAGATGACCAGGATTTCTTGCCCCTTTTTTTTTTTGTGATTAGCATATGCCTTCTTGGTTGACAGTGGCCATCTTCTCTAGGTGCCATTGGGATAATGCTGTTTGACTGTTTTTAACCAGTTCTGAGATTTCTTGCAGGGTTTTTTTTCCCTCCCTTTTAAGGTATATGTTTAAAGGTTCCCACCCTTAAAAATCAAATGAATGTGACCGAAAAGTAGTTTGAGAGGAATGGGTACGTGCAAGGTGGATGGTGAGTTGGATGGACCTGAGAGTTGAGAGCAAGAAGCTGGAAAGAGTTGCCAACTTCTTAAAACGAAAACTTTTTATTGTCGGAAGAAAATATATCCCTTCCCCTGCCTAAACTTCTATTTTTAACTCTAGGAAAATGTGGCCTTTTTTCTTTTTTTTTCTTTTTTTTTTTTTTGAGCAAAAGCTTAACACAGGTGAATGAAATTTTGTAGAGTTACGTAATATTGATGTTGAAATTTAACAGTGGAAGCATTTAGAGGTATGAGAAAACTCATGGGAGAAGAAATAGAAATACATCAATAGCAAAATGGGAGAGGAAAGATTCTTATTCCAGTGACTTTCTGAATACCTAGATAAGTTTTCTGCTAAGATTCTAAAGTTGTGATCAGCAGCTGAATAAACAGAAGGATGCAATAGTATCCCTCCTCCTTCCATGAGCATTTATGACCCCTTTCCTCATTATTAGACTATAGCCCCTAAGATGCATGCTTTTCACTAATCAGGGGTTGTGTATCTGCTCATCATTTGATACTTTGAGAATCTCAATTCAAAAAATAGTTGTGGTTGGGGGAAAAAATTGAAAGGTATGTAGTTATGAATTTTTTTAGCAGCCTGATTTTTTCCTAATATGCCTTGTGATGTCCAATGTTGTTTTTACTTCTATACCGTTTCACTTCCTTTAGCCCAACTTTTTTTTAATCCAACTTTTGAGATGGTGAGGGATAGAGAATAATCCCCGTATCATTTGCAGAATTGGGGGGGTGGGTGGAAGGGAAATCAAGCTAAATGTATGTGTGCGGTTAGTGTGTTTTCTTGGCAGAAGTTTGGGGTTGTTCACACTGTTGCCATCTTGGGCTGCTGTTGCAACTCCTGTTCTGATTTTCCACACATGCCACTTGTGATTAGCATTTTTTTTTTCAAAGAAAGAATGGCTGCTCATAAAAGCTTGACCCGGATGAGCAAAATTATTCAAGCTACTTTGTGCCTTTATAATGGAGCCTACCTATTGTTTGCTGGATACACTGAATAGGGAAGAAAAGTGAGAGCTGTTACATATAAGCCTTTTTTTTTTTTTTCCCTTCCATTCCCAAATGTCCTAGGAAAGGAATGCAGAAGAAATAAAGACCCTAGAGGCAGGCGTAAAGCCAATGTCCCTTCCTTTTCCTAGAGATACCCTGTTAGAGTTCCTGTTTCTGTGAAAACTAGATTCAGCTGTCTGAACCTGGAGTCTGTGGTTTGGAACTGGAACTGGAACTAGAATACGCGGTTCTGATTCTCCTGAACACTCCAGTCTCAACCTGGGGCATTGAGTGGGGAACGTCTGGGTGAAAATACTGTTCATACCAAAGTTGTGTTGCCCCAGAATCAAGCCCAACGAGAGCGAGACAAGTCTGTTTTCTTGCACTGTTATCTCCCCAATGAGAAGCCATGGCCTTCCTTTAGAGCAATGTTTCCCAAACTTGACAATTTTAAGGCATGAGGACTTCAACTCCCAGAATTCCACAGCCAGCAACGCTGGCTGTGGAATTCTGGGAGTTGAAATCCACATGCCTTAAAATTGTCAAGTTTGGGAAACACTGCTTTAGAGGAGGCCCATGTGTGCCAGTGTTGGGGGGGGGGAGTATGTGTGGAAGTGTTTTGAATGCTGTGCTGTTACAGGAATTGAATTCAAAAAAATAATTTTCATTAAAATATTTGCAATAACTTTTGATTCTTCCTTTCTGTGGACAAACCATTACAGGGACGGGAGCAGAAACAGGCCATTTTGCACAGAAGTTGCTGCCACTTTCAAACTGGTCCTGCTCAACTGCCCAGATCTGTTTTAAAATCCATGCTTTCTGCAGCAGGAATATTACTTTTCGTTTAAAGGAGAACAGCTCATTGCATCAAAATTGAGACAGCATAAGACTTAAAGAGTACTACTGCTCCTTTGAATCTCCATTCTGCCAATAGCACAAGAGTAAGGCATATTAATTAGAAAGTGTATATTATTCATACACTGGGGGGGAAATGCATTGTAGTAGGCGTGAGCTTTTATTTTCTAAATCAAAATAACTATACTTCTCAATGTAGATGATTGTATAAAAATAATGAAGGGTACTTGGCCAACATTCATAGATTCAAGGATAAGAGCAGCAATGCCATTTTGCAATGTTGCTCACAACATTCCCAATTCTCAACTGAGTAGCCAGTTCTGGTTCAAAGTAGGTAACCCGGCTACTCTTCTCCAGACCGTGATTTGTCTCCATCTTCGGGATACTGCAGCATTCATTTTTATTCCAAGTCACTCCATTTCACTTTTATTGTTGCGATTTTCTATCAACCAGACTAAAAACAACAGCCCAGAAAACCTCTCTAAACTGTTTATATTTATTATCCCTAGTTCATAGAGCTGGGTGAGAAACATTAACTTACACACTATATACAGAAAAAGGATACTTGAATAGTTTGAAATGAAAAGGTCTGCACCATTCATAAAGAGTTGCTCCGTTGCTTTTACTGAAGAAAAAGAATGGGTATCTGCTGTAGCTGGGACAGCTTTGAACTTCAGCTTCATTTACTATTAAACAAAAAGCAAATGTATTAATGTTATTAGAGAGAGAGAGATACCATCAGACCAGTCTTTCAGGACAGAATCAGGCTATGTTGCTAAATTGCTACACTGCAAAAGACAGACATCTAGGGCAAGGCAAGTGACATTTCAACCTGGTCTTACCTACAGTGACCTCTTCTAAATATCTTCCGGGGTTTTCTTTTGGGTAAAACAATTTAAAAAGAAAACCTAGAACAAACATTTTTTTCCATCCGGCATCGTCCCATTGACTTGGGTCAGTCCCCAAACCTTCCCCCACAGAAAATTGATGGGTATAAAACTTAAGTGACCAGTGCCATGTTGGAGAAGGCTACAATTCCTGTTGCCCATTATTCCTTCCCCCCTTTGCTTTACAGATAATCCTTGACTTACAACCACAATTGGGATCAGAACTTGCACCACTAAACAGTGGGGTCACTGAATGAGTCATGCCTGGTTTTATCCTCTTTTCTGCTGTGGTCATTAAGCAAATTGTTGAGCAAATCTGGCTTCCCCCACTGATTTTGCTTGTTGGAAGCCCCCTGGGAAGGTCAGAGTGATCATGTGACTATGATCATATAGCATCATGGAATGCTGCAACCATCGTAAATACATGACAGTTCTCAAGTGCCCAAATTTTGATCATGATGATGGGAGGGACACTGCAATGGTCATGAGGACCAGTCAGAAGCACCTTTTGGGGGCATCCTCATAACTTGGGTTGTTCAACAAATAGTCATAAGCCAAGGACTACCTGTGCATCTATTTCCTGCTAAAAATAAATGCAGCTAGATCCGTGTCTGGCCGGCCCTGAAGCCCAAGTATGCAATTCATTCACCACCATTGAAGCCAGTCCCATCCCCCAATCTAGGAACTTCTTCCTTCTATTCTCTTACCTGTGCTAGGTGAGACCTAGGCTGGGTGATCTGCTTCATAATTGACTGAACAGCGGCTGAGGTGGTACCCTGGCCCCCAATATCTGGCGTGTGGGTCTAAAGAGAAGAAAAAAACAGAACTGCACCAAGCCAGCCCCACTCTCAACTGCACTGCAGCAACAGAAGTCTCACAAGTAGTTGGAAGACCAGTGCTGAACTTTTTGCAGCTACAATTCCTAAGCAGGGGCGGGATAAGTGAGGATCTTATCAAGTGACATAAAATTAAACTTTTTACAGAAAATGAAATGTTACAGTATGGATAGATTGCGAACTCCTAGGGTAAACACAGATGCATAAAGAACGAGTTTAGCTTTATCTGACATGCACTCATCATTAAACTTAAGCACAATAAACCCAAGACAGGAAGAGGAACCCTTCCGTAGGTTTTGGGGGTGCTCACTCTCCAGCCTGGTGAATTGGGCAGGGCAAACTTCTTAACTGGAATTTACATTCTTGTTTTAACTGACTTTTTTGCTGTACCCAATGGGATCAGTATAAATTACATCTTTGGCAGATGGGATGTTTGATGTACTGCCCCACAACTCTGCAGAGGAAGTCAAGAGACTGACATCCTGTGTATCCCATGGCTTTTTCTGGTATGTTTTTTATCCTCTCCAATGCCAAAATTCCATTATTAGAGAAGGACCAGTTGCAGTTATTTCCACTATTGCAGATCAAAGGCTTTTGAGGATAGTTTTTAACTCTCTATTCTTGGAGATCACAAAAAAATATGGCTCTATAATATTATGTAAATTTTCTATCCATCCACTTTCTCTTCAGAAAAATGGTTCATCTTTGTGTATGTACGTGTGTGCACACCTCCAAGTAAGTGTTAACCTCTGGCAACTGTCTGAACAAGTCCCTGCAGTTTTCCTGGCAAGATTTCAGAAGTGAGTTGCCATTGCCTGCTTCTTAGGGCTGGAAGAGAGTGATTGGCCCAAGGTCACCCACTACTTCAAGCTGTCTTTCATCTACGTCACATCTATTTTAGTAGAACTTAGGTTCTTCTGTGAATTTCTCCCTAGGGAAATATTAAGAGCACTTTACTCCATCCTGGAATAGGAAAACATCTTGCTTCTACTTCCTTCAGTATGTTGTGTAATATAATGCTTACTGTGGCAATACACCCAAATAGATTCTATCCAGTATCAAGAAAGTCATTCCCACTTTTCCAAGAGAATCTAAGAATACTACTGGTTCCTAAAGTCCAAGTGACTAGAGTTTTTTAAAAAAAACAACTTTATTATTTCCCAGTATCTTGATCAAGGTCTGTCCAGATCAGAATAAGAGCAACTCACTTCCACATCATCCATGGAGGTTAGGACTGCCTTGCGGATCACAGATGCGTAGCTGTGCAATCTGCAATGAATGACAGATCTTTCTTAGGAACAGCAACCCAAATCAACCCCTCTCTTGTCTCTCATCCCCAGTATAATGGCAGCTCCTCCTAGGGATTATTTATTCATTGTGATCCCATCTTTCTCCTTAAGAACCCCTCAGCATATTCTGATCCTTCATTTTACCCTCGGACCACCTACCTAAGGTGATCCAGCATCATACAGCTGGCGAGGAGCATTGCTGTGGGGTTTGCAATGTTCTTGCCTGCAATACTTTTGCCAGTATTGCGTGTGGCCTGTGGAGAAATAGGGAGAGAAAGGAAAAAACAAGGGATGATTTCAGTAATCGCAAGCAATCCTCAACCTGTTGCGTGCTACTTCCTACAATAATTGTACAGGTAGTTCTTGACTTATCACAATAATTGGGACAAGAATTTCCGTTGCTAATCAAGGTGGTTAAGGAAATTGTGCCCAATTTTACAAACTTTTTTTTGCTGCAGCTAAGTGAATCGTCGTTAAGTAAATCCACCTTCCACAATTGACTTTGCTTGTCAGAAGCTGGCTGGCTGCCAATTACATGGCCTCAGAATGCCGCAACATTGTAAATGCACACCAGCTGTCAAGCACCCAAAAATGATCCTATGACTTGTGATGCTGCAACAATCAATGTAAGTCATTTTTTTTCCCCCAGCGCCGTTGTAACTCTGAAGGGCTGCTAAACAATTGGCTGTAAGTCGAGAACTATATTAAAGAACTGGATCCTGCCATGATAGAAATAAAACAGACCACTTTTTTTTTTCAAGGAAGACATATATTCAGACATTCTGTCATGGTAACTTGGGTTCTGAACAGAGAAAGAGATGGAACTCGAAATGGTTTAACTAGTCTTCACCAATTCCGTCATGTACTACTAATTTTCAGAATACAAAAATACTGCGGCATTAGCATTTGAAATAAGTTCTGCTGCTAGGGTTTCAAAACACAAACTGGTCATGACGTTAACTGAAAGGCAAGGCAAAAAGCTGAGGTGAAAGGCAGTCAACAGAGCACAGCTGTGCTCTGTGAGACATTTACTGCTTTATAAGCCGCAGCGAGAAACACAGAGAAATGGGAAGAGTGCTTGCTTGTGCTTCTGGCAGCAGCTTACAAAGTAGCATACGAGTGAAACATAGTGGGAGCTTCTTGGTAAGAAAGAAAAGGATTGAGGACCGTGATAGTTCACTTAGCAGCATCAGTAGGAAGAAAACTATTCTATTGTTCTTTCCCTCCTTACAGCATCAAGAAGCAAAGAACCAAACTATTGACAGAAAGGAGCACTTTGCTGCTTTCAGATGCTTGCAAAGCTCCGTCACCTCCAGACGGAATTGCTGAAAGTTCATCACGCCTGATCAACCAGGAGGTGCCTGAACCATGTTGATGAGCCTGTATCCCACTTAGATTCCTCCTGCATTTCACCAACGTTATGCATCCAACTAGTTGGAAAATATTGCAATAGTTGTTGGAAAAATATCTGCCCATGTTTCCTTATGGTTTATCATGACTGGGTTGTGATTTTGAGAGCCATCCCTCTCAAAAACAAAGCCATCTCAAGACACCTTACCGTTTCAAAAACCGCATAGGCATGGCCATAATTGGCTCCTGGGACCAGGCCTGGACCGCCAACCAATCCGGCGCAGACATTGTTGACAATATTGCCGTAGAGGTTAGGCATAACCATGACGTCAAATTGCTGAGGACGGGAAACCAGCTGGAGATTCAAAAAAAAAAAGCAGTGTTATCCCAATATTCATAACATGCTTTTCTCCGTTATCCACCCTAAGGAGACACAGGGTGATACCTTGCATCTAAAAGTATGAAAGTATGCATAAAGACCTCCCAGTAAAATAATTTCTGTCCACAATATTAAAAAAACACAAATCCTAATGAGGAAGTTACATTACAGACTGCCAAGTTCAGTCCCATGAACTTCGAAGCAGACTCAATGAGTCTGCGTGGAAACCTGGAAAGCTCCTGTTGCTTATATTAACCTGGTGGACAAGGTGGCCCACGGGCCTTTTCAGTGTAAAGCACCTTCCTACAGCTACAGCTGGAGTTGAAACTAAACCAACATCACAGTACCTGCATGGTGGTGTTGTCAACAATCATGCTCTCAAAGGTGATGTTTGGGTAGCCAGCTGCCACCTCTTTGCAACACTGCAGGAACAGACCGTCACCCAGTTTCCTTTAGGGGAGGGAAAGAGGAACAAATGAGCCACAGCAAACGGTCGGTCTCCAGCAAAAATAACAGAGGCAGTGAGAGCTTCAAAAGAAGAGTAAGAATGTTTGTGGAGCAGGAGAAAACACAGAGAAAAGGCCATATGGAAGCCTGTCTCCACTTCACAGCACAGAAAAATAACTATCCTAAACCTGAAGGGTCTCTATGGGAAAAGTACAGGCACCCTATCTGACAGTACTTGCCCCAGAGCTTGGTTACTGTTAGGCTATAGAGCAGTGATGGCGAACCTTTTAAAGACCGAGTGCCCAAACTGCAACCCAAAACCCACTTATCGCCGGGTGCCAGATGGGCGTGGCCCACTGGATGGGCGCAGCTGTGGTGGTCATGGCAGATTGGGTGGGTGTGGCCAAGGTGGGTGTGATCACCTCAATGTTGCTCGTGGGGAGGGACGCCTGTGGGGGCCGGGCGGGGGAGATCCAGGGGTTCTCTGGCAGGTGGGGCAGTGGGCAGGAGGCTCATCCTGCGGGGTGAGGCGAGGCAAGGCAAGGCGGGGGTGCCATTATCACAGGGCAAGATGAGGCAGGGGCCGGGGCGGCTGCTGCCTGACACCATCGGCCCTTGCACACAGAGGCCAGCGAGTGCATGGGTGCTGGGATACATCCAGCCATGTGGGACCTCGGCGAGTCAGTGGGCGGCTGGTTGAAAAGGGACGGTTGCCATCTCCGGGGCCTGGCGAGCATGTCCACAGAGAGGGCTCTGAGTGCCGCCTCTGGCACGCGTGCCATAGGTTCGCCACCACTGCTATAGAATATTCTTTATATAATACCTCACTCTTAAGCCAAAACTTTTGTGGTGGGTTAAAGTCAGCCCACTATGGTTTATTCAACAAATCACAGTTGACCCAATTAAGGACTGTTGTGCTACATGAACTTAGCCTTTATTTTCCAACTTACATAATATTGGCCTTGTGGACAGCTGTCACTTTCTTGCGACCAGCTTCATGTGCCAACCTGAAAGCATATTCAGCAATACGCAGCGACTTTGTCTTTGTGATGATCTTGAGGCTCTCCACCACGCCAGAGACACTCTGTGGAAAGGGCATGGTCAGTGCTCCTGAGTTCCACCCCTAGCCATGCACAAGCAGGGCTTGCTGTCTACAGGGCAAAACGACTGAAATCCTGACCCAGAGAACCGCTTCATACAGGAAGTCAGTTCTTGCCTTGTGATTTCCCTCGTGCCTGTACAAACTTTGCAAGTCTCTTGGCTTGCCTTGAAGTCAGAAAAAGATACATAATAGGATAGTCTCTGGACTGCCAACGGACAGCTCCTGATAAAGGGGACTCTCAGTCCAAAAGTTTCAGACTTGGCAGGCAATGACCTCTGATACTCCAAGATTGTAAGGACACTTAGTTCTATGGTCTTCCATACAGCACTATCACCATTCCCTTACTTTCCTCAATGCAGCAAACCAAACAAATGTACACCTGTAGGACAGAGATTTAACACATACACATACACCATGTAAATGGGGTTGAGGCTAGCAGCAGATGTGGAAAGAGAAAAGAACACCATAAGTTTCCTGTATAAATGAGCACCTCATGTTCCAGGCTGCTGTATTCCCCCTCTGTGTTCTCCCGGACAATGAGGATGTCGATGTCATGGTGCCTGGTTGCCACACCTGGAAGGCTCTTGCAATGAATCACATTGGCAAAGAGATCCAAATTAGTACTGTGGAGACAGAGAAGGAAAAGGGAAGCTCACACAGTGGAGAGTCACTGCTTCTCAGCTGTTTAAGAAAGCACCAGGAAAAATGCAGCCTGCCAAGAAACAGGCAATAGCCATCTTCAATCTAGCTGATCACCACAGGCTAAATATCCCATGAGCAAAAGATAGTCTCTCAAATGTGGACCACTATCCCTGCCTGTCTAATGCTAGATCCCAGTCAAATAAGTGTGTTTGTTGTGTTGCTGCTGGAGCAACAGATGTGGCTGTCTGTCTGAAAAGCGATGTTGTGCAGGTCTCATTTAACTAGTTCCAAAATTCTGCCTACCACTTTAAGTTGAGCCTTTATCTCACCGCAATATGTTGTTCCGGGACTTGTGGGAAGGTGGCAGGTTATGGTTTGTCTCGATGTTTCCTATGAAGGTCAGGAAAAGAACGTGAATAAAGACACTGGATTTCTGACCAGCAAACTTAAGCTACTGAGAAAAGCACTTTAAGAAATGTATCTATAGAATCACTTTTTGGTGTTTATATCTTTTAAATGTTTTAACAACTCTTCCAATTAGCTTTGAAGACCACACTGATTCTTTATCTCACTGTAAGGATTCAGGGCATGAGAAGAGACGCTGTTTCCACCTCCATTCTAAACTCCATTAACTTCTCATATCTCAAGCAATACGATTCTATCCCTGTGCTCCATATGAACAATAGCCCTTTCCAGCCTTTCCATTAGCACAGATAATGTCAAATCTCCATTTTGTGTTTTAGCCCCTCCAATTTTGATGATTATGTGGGGAAAAGGACCACTATTACCTTTGAGGGCCACACGGTTACGGCGGATAGCCATGAGAGCATTTTGTATGTCACTTTCAGAAGCCTCTGAGCTCACTAGAACTTCCTCAAAGTCCACGGGTACACAGGCATGCCTGGGGCAGAGAAAAAGAGAGATCTAGGCCAAACATACCAAAGAGAATGGAAACCCCCAGCATTAGCAGGGTGAGTCTTCAAAGTTAGGCTGCCTTTGTTTTAGGCACAGCTCTAAAAAGGTGGAAAAGAAAGAAACCATACCGGAACAATTCTTTGACGTGAAGCATGAGCTCTGGCCCAATCCCATCTCCTGGGATCATGGTCACTGTATGGCGACCGCCATACTTGGCTGGGGGAGGCTACAAAAAAAAAAAAAAAGAGAGAGAGAGAGAAGGGATGATTTCAAACAATCCAATCCAATCCATAAGTCTTCTCAAAGAGTCTGCATTATTGAGCATCATCATCAATCCATTTTAAAAAAGGAAATCATCAAAACATTTCCTGTGGCTGTCCGTTGCAAGGGGGGGGGGAAACAATTCAATGGGACGAAGAAGCTTGTGCAGTATCTGGTAATCTGGACAGAGACAAAGTCTGAGACAGGTAGGATTGGGCTTTGAAAAGGAATCGGACCCAATCTCTGTGTTATATTTGGATTCCTGGGACTGATAGCATAGTAAAGCTCTTTCAGATTCTAGGGATTATCTGAAATTGCTGAAAAGATTTTGACAATGGACCTCTGTCATCTGTTCCAAACCTGCAACAACATTTTTAATAAAAATATAAAAATTAACCATATCCTTTGCCCAGGATTTTCCAGGATAGGGATTTATAATTCCTTTTAGGACCCCCTTGTCCTTTTACTTTAATGAAGAGAAGGACGAGGGGGGACATGATAGCAGTGTTCCAATATCTCAGGGGCTGCCAGAAAGAAGAGCGAGTCAAGCTATTTTCCAAGGCGCCTGAAGGCAGGACAAGAAGCAATGGATGGAAACTAATCAAGGAGAGAAGCAATCTAGAACTAAGGAGAAATTTCCTGACAGTTAGAACAATTAACCAGTGGAACAACCTGCCTCCAGAAGCTGTGAATGCTCCAACACTGGACGTTTTTAAGAAGAAACTGGACAGCCATGTGTCTGAAATGATATAGGGTTTCCTCCCTGAGCAGGGGGTTGGACTAGATGACCTCCAATGTCCCTTCCAACTAATAATGATGATGATGATGATTATAATAATAATAATATATATTCAATAGCTAAGGGAGACATAGACTTATTTTTTGGCTGGCTCTTTAATTTTTCCATGCAACAATGAGATAAGAAAATTACTTACAATACTCTGTTGCTATAAATGATGTGACAGGAACAGGGCAAAGTGAAAGAGAGAGAAAAGAAAAATGCCTATATTAATCTTAGAAAATGTAAAATTAAGCATAACATCTGTGAATCATTTTGTTACTACCATTTTTACATTACCTTTCCGAAACAGTCTCCTAAGGTAAAGAAATTATAAAATATATTCATAAAATACTGAATTCAGACAAAACATTTACAATTTCTATGTCCTAAAATAAACCATAATAGCATTACAAACTGCAGGATTTTACTTCAGGAAACAATATCACTCAGGATTGCAGAGATGGCCAAGTTTCATTCAAAAACAAAAGTGATCATGAAGCTAATCCACTTGTTTATAAACATTGAGTTTAAGTGAAAAAAGAATGAAACAAGCACCTTTTAAAAATGAATGAAAGACTGGAAAAACATTTTCCAGTGGCTTAAATCTATTGCAATTGCATGCTCTGATCTTTTACAGTATTCTTCATTATTTGCTATTGCTAATTAATTTGGCATTCAGAATGCATAACTGGGCAATTTGGAAAAGGTCTCTATTATACATATTCCTAATCCCTAACAGTTCTGAAAGTCTCAGATGAGAATATAGTATTTTTAACTTTGAATGAAGAGAAAGATTTTCATTCAACACTGAAAACCACATTTGTTATGATCCAGTGCAGCATTATATTTACATAGGTCCTAGCCTGACCATCTAAAACAGTTGCTATGGAATCTGTTCCAACATATGTAGCATCAGGTTGGGGAATGCTATAACGTGGAAAAGAGTATGATTTTTCATAACAAAATCTTTTTACAGTAAAGATGCATAAATTATACATACTGAGGCAATATTTCTGTGTTTGCCATCTGTTATAGTCTGCACCTGTGAGACAGAAGGAAATAACAGGACAGGTAAGAGAACATATTTGAGAATCTAGAAGAATCTGTGATTCTTAAGAGGGAAACAGAATCTGAATATATTCACATCAGTGATTTACAAAATATTAAATTGGGACAACCAGAACAATCATACATAACTTTGTTCAAATTCAAATTAAATGAATAAAAATGCACAAACATGTTAAGGATGCATTAATAGGATTTATCCAATATTGAAAGAAAAGGAGTTTTTACAATTTGCAATAAAAGAAATGGAATTCTTTTTTAAAGTCAATAAAAAAGAAGAAACCTCTATTCAAATTGTATGGGACACGGCAAAAGCATATTTTAGAGGTTTGGCCATAACTTATCTTGCCAAAAAGAATAAGGAAAAGAAACTTGTTCAACATAGATTGAAAGAACAACTCAGTATGTTGCAAGCTGAATTACAATCAGAAGAAAAAGTTGAAAATACAAACGGAACTATTAAAACATAAGTTAAACTTACTTGAGACAAATACAATGGCACAAGAGATTAAAAGGTCTAAACAGAATTTTTTTGAAAATGCCAATAAACCTGGGAGATGGCTGTCATACAGATTAAAAAAAGAAAGAGAAAAAAGATTAATAAGTAAGCTACGGTACAGACGGTGATCTACAATGTCACAATGACTTAATGAAAAAAATTACGAAGGAGTATTGTGAGACACTGTATAAGGTGGAGACAGTTTCTAACGATGTAATTCAGGCTTATTTAAAAGACGCAAATCTCCCAAAGGTTCCTGAGAATATGCGTCAGAGGTTAAACAAGAATGTTTCAATGATGGAGATTACAGAGGCTATAAAAAAGCAAAAGAAAGATAAAACACCAGGACCTGATGGTCTTCCTGCTGAATTTTATGTAGTGTTACAACATACTATAACTCCAACTTTGAAAGACTTATGTAATGAAGTTTTTACACAGACAAAAATACCGGATTCATGGACCGAAGCCAATATTACTTTGATACCTAAAGAAGATACTGATCATACACTAATTAAAAATTACAGACCAATATCGCTACTAAATGTGGATTACAAAATCTTTGCTGCAATAATGGCAGAAAGAATGAAAAAAATTTTGAATGAATTTAAACACCCAGACCAAAATGGTTTCCTACCAAAGAGACAGATAAAGAACAATTTGAGGATTATTTTAAATGTTTTCGAGTACTATGAAATCCATCCAGGGAACCAGATGGCACTTATATTCCTTGATGCACAAAAAGCCTTTAATAACTTAAATTGGCAATTTATGTTTCAACAACTTCAAGAAATGGACTTTGGTGAAAATTTTAACAAAGCAATTCAAGCAATTTATAAGAAACAAACAGCAAGAATATTTTTAAATGAAGATTACACAGATGGATTTGAGATTAAAAAAGGCACTAGACAGGGATGCCCGTTGTCTCCTCTGTTGTTTATTCTTACATTAGAGGTTCTGGCAAGAAATATCAGACAAGATACAGAAATTAAAGGTTGGAGATTAAAGACCAGAAATATAAACTACAGACTTTTGCGGACGATTTGGTCTTCATTCTAGAGGAACCATTGCAAACAGCTGCAAAAAATTGAAAAATTTGGAGAAGTGGCTGGTCTGAAAATAAACAGGGAAAAGATTAAAGTAATAACAAAAAATCTAACAGACAAACAGAAAACTCAACTCGCTAAAATGACAAATCTTCAAATAGTTAAAAAAGTCAAATATTTGGATATTTATTTAACGGCAAAATATAGTACACTAAAAGAAGATAATTATGAGAGATTAATGAAACAAATAAAAATAGACTTGGAAAGATGGGAAAATCTTCAATTATCACTGTTAGGAAGAATAGTGATGGTTAAGATGAACATTTTACCAAAGTTAATTTTCTTATTTCAAACAGTGCCTATTAAACTTACTAAGAATTTTTTTGATGATTTAAATGCAATGATTCTAAGATTTATATGGCAAAAAAAGAAAGCGAGAATCAAATGTAAATTGTTACAAGAATCTAAGGACAGAGGGGGCTTTGGACTTCCAGATTGGAGACTTTACTATCAAGCGGGTATTTTGCTTTGGCTTACAGAATGGATTGTATTGAGAAATAAAAGATTGCTTTATTTAGAGGGACACGACCTTCAGTTAGGTTGGCATGCTTTTACATGGTACGAGAAATCTAAAGCACATAAGTACTTTCAAAATCATGCGATAAGAAGCATACTAATTTAGGAATAGGAGAAAATTAAACATAAAATATATATGAAAATACCTGAGTGGCTTTCAACAATGGAAGCATTTGCTTATCCAAATCTGATTAATTATGACAAACTGGTTAGTTATAAAGACATTTTAGATAAAGAGGGAAAACTTAAGGACAGGCAAACTTTACAACTACAAGGTATTGGCTTGACATGGTGGTCCTATTTGCAAATTCAAACAAGATACGAAAAAGATATAAAATCGACAGGTTTTTACAAAGAACAGACCCCACTGGATAAAATTTTGTTAAAAACAGATGAGAATTTGATTAGAAAACTCTATAAATTTCTTTTAAACTGGAAGATGGAAGAAGAACAAGTGAAAGAAACAATGATAGTATGGGCAAAGAACTTTGGATATTCTATAGATTTGGAAGACTGGCAAAAACTTTGGGATAAAAATATTAAGCTTACAAAAGCGGTAACATATAAAGAAAACTTATATAAGATGTTTTATACATGGCATATGACACCAGTTCACTTAGCAAAAATGTTTAAAAATGCTTCGGATATCTGCTGGAAATGTAAAGAACAGTCAGGCACTTATTACCATGCCTGGTGGACATGCCCTATCGCTAAAAAATACTGGTCTAAGATCCATAGAGGGTTGGAAAAGATGATGAAACTACAGATAGAATTTAAACTGGAATTGTTTTTGTTAGGAATATTAGGACCTAATTATGGTAAAGAGAATGACTACTTGATATTGCATGTTTTAACTGCTGCAAGGATAGTATTTGCCCAATTTTGAAAAATGAGAATTTACCATCTGATCAGATTATTATTACCAAAATTTTAGAGTGTACAGAAATGGATAGACTAACATTAGAAATGAAAGAAAAAGATGATTCAATTTATTTAGAACTTGGGAAAAATTTTATCAATGGTTAGAGACACGTCAGAACTTGAAGGATTCAATATTTTAGAATAGATGACTGATTTTTAATCGAGTTCTAACTAACATTTTGATGATATGATTACTTTTCCTGATTTACTGATTCTCATTTCTTACTTTTGACTCTTAGGATTTTTTTTGAGATTTTATTAGTAGTGTTTACTTAATAGATCAACGTATTTGTTTACTAATTGTTTTTAATATGTTACAGTCTAAGCTTTGCTAAAAATGGTTCAATATATTTACTCATTATTATGATCCGGACGGTTTCTTGTTTGTTGAAATACGTGGTTGTATCTATCCTTATTTTACCCTAATTCCTTATTTCCTTCCCCTCCCCCATTCCTTCCACCTTTCCCTTTACCATACCTGTATTGTTCCTATTTTTCCTCATTTATATAAACTCAATAAAATTTTGTTAAAAAAAATAGGATTTACCCACAAGCTTCTTATAACAGGTATAATTTGACATTGGCCCTAAGCCTGTTACTGAAACCTCTTCCCGTTAATATTAGTGAGAAGTAAAATGAAATGAGCAACCATGCTTACACAGAGAATTCTCTTTCCATATTGCAATAACATGGGTAGCAAACTAGTGTTTTTTAAAGCATTGCTGAGTACAGATATTCCTCAACTTACAACTACAATTGAGCCCAAACATTTTTTTTACTAAGCAAAACAGTTGTTAAGATGCCCCATTTTATGACATTTCTTTTGTTGAGTGAATCACGGCTGTTAAATGAATCTGACTTTGCTTGTCAGAAGGTCGCAAAAGGTGATCATATGACCCAAGGGTTACAGCAACAATAGTAAATATGAGTCAGTTGTTCAGTGCCTGAAGTTTGATCAGGTGACCATGGTGATGCTGCAGTGGTTATGAGGGTGAAAAATGATCATAAATCACTTTTCAGTACTGTTGTAACTTTGAACAGTCACTAAATGAACTGTTGTAAGTTGAGGATTATCTGTAATCATGCCCAACAGTCACATGTAACAGGGCAACTGATGAGAATTTTCTACTTCTTCTTTACATTTTTGTTATACAATCAGAAAAGTTGTAGTAGAAAAAGGGATAGATGTCCTCTGTTTTGTATGACAGAACATAATAAAAGTTTATGTGGAAAAGCTTCAGCAAAATGTGTACAAATACAGGTAAACACATTCTAAATTCTTTGTGATGGTACTCAAGGTATAAAAATGCTTGTCAATAACTGCTACAATTTTCTTTTTTCCCCATGACTTGTTTCTATGTTTTCAATACCAAAGCCCAGAGAAATTAATTAGATGATTATTATTTTTAAGCAGATCATTGCTTCCAGCATGAAAAATAAAACAGTAGGATACTATTCAAAGGTTTTACAACAATATAACAAGCTATCATTTAAAAAAAAGAGCAGTGAGTTCCCAATGACTTTGAGAAGCCCTTGTGCAAAAATAGGCGGAATCAATTTCACCTCTAATACATGTGCAAGTGCTTCCCTATGACTATCAAGTAATAATAACAAAACTCCTTTTTTCATTTAAATTAAACAAAAAAATGAAGAAATCTTGAATAAATGCAGTTAAATTCAGTTCTCTAACAGGATTCTAATTCTAGAATTTGTTCACAAGAAACCCTTTATTTAAGCCCATTTTTTCCACCTGGAAAAAAATTTGAATCCGTTTCTTGCAAAACAAATAAGCCTGAAGTAGATACGTTGTCTTCGCTGTGTGATTTTTACCATCCAATTTTGCAAAATAACTCTGATCTACCTCACTCGCCCAGTCAAAAAGAGCAATAATCCCACCCACTCCATGTAAAAATCGCTTCTTTGGGAAACGCCCCTATCAAGAGGTCAAACCAATGCAAAAGCCTCTTTCTCCATTTGCGCCGCCTATCAGGCTCATCCCAACCAATCAGAAAAATCGCAGGAAGTTTCCCCCATTTCTCCCCTGAACAAACCGAAGTATTCGATTTCATTTCGCATCCCGTAAACTCGATGTTAAAATCGTATCTAATAAACCTCTCACCGATCGAGGTACCAGCAGAGTCGGCCTCCAAAGCTGCCTAGCTGTGCTCAAAACCACCGAAACGGCCATCCTTCAGTCTCCTTCGGCTATACGAGCATGGAGTGGATATTAAGACCCAGATATCGCGAGACTTAAAACGAAATCCCGCGCGAGTCTCCATATTCCCGCGCGAGTGATTGCACGAAGCTCAAGCTCCAAATGTGGAAAAAAGAAAAACTGTAATCTGTCTTTGCGACCATAAAGATAGAAATATTTTCCCTTCTATGTATAGCTTCAATTGCGAATTGAGTTTTTCATTCATATTATAGTATTTCGGAATCTGGCGTTGTTGTTATTTGTTGTTATTAGGAATCCCTTGGAATCATTTGAAAATGGCGAGATAAAACTACTGTAATACAATGTGTTTATCATTTCCAATGGGACACAACGTTACTATCGCATTGCTTTTTATGCAAACATGCACATAAATTATGTCTTTTTGTAGTTAAGGGAAGAGATGTGTTATTCCCGATTGTATAAAAACCTCAACAGCTTGAATTGTTACTGCAAAATTCCAATAGTTTGCATCAAAATTATTTTTAAAAGCCAATCGCACAATCTTGAAATCTCATATTGCAGAATTTAACTTTATTTATATCTTACTATTGTAGTCTGCGGAACTGAAAAATAACTTAAAACGAGACTCTAGGAACTGCCATTCACTCGAACGTTGTGGGAGAAATCGCATGCCTGTCAAGCGGTGTCCTGCACTCAAATCCAAAATTCAGTGACACAGGCAGATAGGCAACCTTATTGAATTATTCTGAATGAACTCATTGCCTTCTAACTCTCCTGGTCATATCAATGTTCAAAATCATGGATTAAAACAACAAATCTTCCGACTGTATCAAAGGTAACACCCATCACGTCGTCACCTTCATAATTCCTCCTTCTCCCCCACCCCTTTCCCAGCAGCATAACACAAAGAATGTAACCCCACTTGGGTAGTATTCGGGGTTAGTCTATCACATTTCTCTATGGTGTTCCCTCTATAGAATCCCCTCCCAGCACAGGATCAAGTGACGACTTATCTATGGTCACAGACTTCCTAGAGCGGTGACATTTATAAGTAGTGCGCAGGCGCTGACCACTTTCTTTCCGTTCGGTGAGGTACGTACGTGTGTGATGGCGGTAATGCGGTTCAGGGAAGGGGAAACAAACTGGGCCCCAGACCGGGTCTCATTTTGAACGTCGGGATTGAAATACTGTACCTTTTTTTCTTTCAGACCCGCAATCATGGGCCGCCGACCAGCACGTTGGTGAGTTAGTGAAACGCTTCATCGCGAGGATTAAGCAAAGGGAGCGTGGCTGCTTTTCTTTGGGAAGGCGATGGGCTTCTTCCGGAGGAGGGAGGGAGGGAAGGAAAGCCAGGCTTACTCTTAAGATAGTGTTTCTTTCTTAAAGTGTGGTTGGGGGACTCCTGGGGGTCCCCCAAGGACCTTTCGGGGGGATAAAATCAAAATTGTTTGATTTTGATATTGAACATACTTGTACAGATAAGAAACAATGTCACTCTTACAGGGTTTTTTAAAAAAGGTTTTGTTTCATAAAAATGATATCTGACGGGTTTAATTTTGCTATTTTTACATGATCCAGTAAATACAAATGAATCAGTTTTATAACATAAATGCTGGCAAATATAAGCCAAATGAACAAAAAAAATGTTCCTTTTTGAGAGATGTTTCAGCCATCTGTCAGAACTTTGCCAATCACAGAAGCATTAATTAATGAACATTTTCCCTCTTTATTCATTGAGACAAGCAAAGTGTCTATGGATGGTGATTGTTAGCAAAGTTCAGGATTGTCCATTATTTTAGATTTCTAGTCTTTTGCTTCATGATGCAGGGCAGCTTTTAATTTAAACCATCATAGGTTATGTACAAATAGTAAGAACTCACCTGGAACTAAAGCATAAAATTCCCAGTGGCAAATGAACAAAGTGCCAAGAGGGCTAGATTATTCTATTCCATTGTAGTCAATAAAAATGTAACAATGTACTGCAGGAAGCAATTCTCTGCTATATCTCTTGTCGTTTTTTCTTCAGACTAATAAATGGGCTTGTACTAAAAGGATGATATGAATGAGGTAGTTTACCTCTAAAGCCAATTTCTTGATTTCCCACTTACTCAATTTCATATTTTCCACTAAAAGTAACAGATTGGTTAATTTGAAATTGTTAAGACCACCATACTAAGGAATAGCTCTCTAAACTTATTTCACTGAAAGAGGGTAATGTCAATTTATTTAAATCAAGGGACTGCAGTTTCCCACTCAAAATTGTATTTTTCCTCTAGTTATCGATACTGCAAGAATAAGCCTTATCCTAAGTCCCGCTTCTGCAGGGGTGTTCCTGGTAAGTAGGGTATTAAAATTTCTTGAGTTTAACTACATTTAAAAATCTATTTAATAATATGTATATCTGTAGCTTTGGAGAGCCATGTGGTATTGATTCTGTTTTGGTATTGGAGGATCCACTAGCCTGGTTCCTATTTTAATGAGTAATTTCACAATTGATAAGCTTATCAGAAATGTTTTGTTTCAATGTGATCTCATATGAGAATATTTACTTTCCCCCTCCCCTCCCCAGATCCCAAGATCAGGATATTTGATCTGGGCAGGAAGAAGGCGAAGGTTGATGAGTTCCCACTCTGTGGGCACATGGTGTCAGATGAATATGAGCAATTGTCATCAGAAGGTAAGGAGCAGTAGCAGATAGTACAGCCTATCTGCTTGAATGCTACTGATATTTATAATCTGCCGTATTTACAGCTTGCATTTTCCTTTAGCTCTAGAAGCTGCTCGTATCTGCGCCAACAAATACATGGTGAAGAGTTGTGGCAAGGATGGTTTTCACATCCGTGTGCGCCTGCACCCCTTCCATGTCATCCGCATCAACAAAATGTTATCCTGTGCTGGAGCTGACAGGTAAAAAATGTATTACAGAGCCAGTTTTGGTGTCTGGCTTGTGGGAGAGCATGAGAATGAATTTGCAGTCAATTAAGCCGACCAACCACTGTTGCTATCAGCGGCTGGTGTGCACTGTCTGCACACAGCAATTCCCTTGGTTGTGTACGTGCCCTGTTCGTTGTACAGAGCACCTTAAGGGACCTTGGGAACATATATTAGTCAAGTATAGTAACGATCAGAACGATCAGTCTTGAGAAATTATGCTAAGAGTTTGATTGGTGGTTTGTTGATGGCATCAGTATCAGTGCATTGTGCCGATTGCAAATTATGCTTTGGCTTCTCATTAGGCTCCAGACTGGAATGCGTGGTGCTTTTGGCAAGCCTCAGGGCACTGTGGCCCGTGTGCACATTGGCCAAGTCATTATGTCCATTCGCACCAAGGTGCAAAACAAGGAGCATGTAATTGAAGCGCTGCGCAGAGCCAAATTCAAATTTCCTGGACGTCAGAAGGTAGGCTTCATAAATAAGTTAAATATATGTTAAATATCTCAGTTTGCTTGTGAGATCATGTCATTGCATTGCTATTCTTATCTCTGATTTATTACATTTAATGTCTTACTGTAATCCAGATAGACTTGTCAGTTCCATAAGAATTCCTTTTTATTTCCAAATCCACTGAGTGCTAGAAGTAAATCACCCACTGGGCTTGGGATTCTTATTTGTTGACAGGATATCTCTAAATAATGAATAGAATAGGAATAAAGGGGGGGAGGGCAGAAATAGGGGGGAAATGTAAAAACATGGGCTAAATCTAGCTGGGGAGTGCAGAGACAAGTATTGTCCCCAGTGCATCTATGGGAGAATGGTAATGTTTCTCAAACTCAGCAAATTTAAGACGTATGGACTCTCAGCTCCCAGAATTCTCCAGCCAGCAGAGGTTTAGATTGATGCCAATTGGTCCATTGTAATCCCTCTTTTTTCCTTTTCTGATCACATGATTTAGAGCAGACTTTCTCACTACACAAATGCACTGTAGCATGCAGATGAAGTATGTGGGAAACACCAATACAATTCAGCACAGAGAAGAAAATATAAACACCTCCTATGTCCGCTGCTGATAAACGCCTCCTATGTCCGTTGCAATCCAAGAGACATATTCTCCATTCTTTCCCTGCCTTATTTGCATGTTATTGTAACTGCCTGTAAATCAGACATGTCAAACAAGGCCCGGGGGCCATATGCAGCCCGCAAAGTGGTCTCATGTGGCCCGCGAAGCCATCCTGGAAACAGTGAGGGAACGGCCCCCACTGCCTTGGCCCTGGCCAGCCGGGAGCCAATGTACAATTTTGTGGTAGCCATCTATGCTGAAACGCATTCATTCTTAGCTCCACAAGGCTGTCTGGAAACAGCGAGGAACCAGGAGAACCTTGAGCAGCAGTCTTGAGGAAGTGGGGCTGGGTTTGGTGCCGCGGGTGCTCAAGGGCCAGGCTGGGCATTTGACCTCTGCTGCCCAGGGCTCCGGGCAGCCCGCACCACCATCCAGCTCCCCCCTCCCCCCTGCATGGCCTGAGAGGAATAGAGGCTCCTCCAGTGGACCATGCCTTGGCACTTGCCCTGGTCTCACCCCCTTCTGCCAGAGACCCTCAGATCTGTCCCATTCCTGCCCAGGCCCCCACAGGCACCCTTGACGCAAATGATGTAGAGCTGACCACACTCACCCAGTAGGCCACATCCACCCTGACCACATCCACCTGCCCCCCTGAGAGCAACCGCAATGATGATGCAGCCCTCAGTAAAATTGAGTTTGACACCCCTGCTCTAGATGGAATGAGAATGTAGGCATTTGTGACTCTTAGCTCCTTGAAGACAATTGTATAGGCTGCTTCATTCAGACTTTTCAGCACATATTGGATTCCTGGCCAATCTTCTCATTTTTTTTCTCTCCTCCCCTTTTCCAGATCCATATTTCTAAGAAATGGGGCTTCACCAAATTCAATGCTGATGAGTTTGAAGAAATGGTGTCTGAGAAGCGCCTTATCCCTGATGGATGTGGAGTTAAATACATACCCAACAGGGGTCCTCTAGATAAATGGCGTGCCTTACATGCAGCATGAGAGTCTGATCTAACTAGAGGACAAGTGTGTTAACTTCTTGACAGAAAAGGCATCAAAATAAACAGCTCTGTATACCTACTGTGTGATCGTTACTGCTAGGGTAAGAAGGGGGATCTTTGAAAAATTGTAATTTTCACATTAGCAAATTTCTCTTCCTGATCTGTTACCTACATACGTAAGGAAGGGACAGAAGCCCAAAATTGGCATGGCAAAAATTTAGGATAGAATTCTTCTGTGGTTTTACAACATTTATATTTTCAGTAGGAATGCCTGAAATGCCTTATGTGTAAAGTTATCAATCTGATCTTGGCAACAGACTGATGTAATAAGCTACTTTCTATACAGACTGCTGGAGTTTACTGATCATTAAATTGAGTATTTAGTTTGTTCAATTTAAAAAACTTCCTTCAGAACAGGAAATTGAGGGTTGTTAGGGGTAAATTTGATATTGTCCATGGGGTTTTCTTGGCAAAAATACTGGAGTAAATTGCCATTTTCTTCTCCAGCCGACCGTGTTTGATCAGAACACTCCATTAATGACCTGTCCCTCTTGGGTGGCCCTGCATGGCACAGCTCATAGCTTGATTGAGCTGCACAAACCTCTTCAACACAACAAGGCAGCGATCTATGAAGGGGGTTTATAGTCTTAGTCTTTTTAATGTTGAATTTCAAGCCAGCTTTTGCACACTCCTCTTTTTTGATGAAAGAGGAGAGTGCAAAAGTTTGCTTGAACCTCAGCATTAAAAAAAATTAAGATCATGGCATCCGGTCCCATCAGTTCCTGGCAAATAGAAGGGGAAGATATGGAAACAGTCATAGATTTTTTTTTATTTTTAGGGCTCCAAGATCACTGCAATCATGAAATTAAAAGACGTCCCTGTCAGGCCTATAAAAGTAAAAGAACTTTTCACTTCAAAGAATGGAGCTGAGGGTTTTTCTTTGCTAAATATCTAAGTTGGGACAAGCTGACAGCCCCTTGGGAAGAATGCTATGGCAAATTTTGACAGCACGTTTATCTCTCTCCTTTTTTATATGCAAACAAATGTCCATATAGTCAAGGTTATGGTTTTCCCAGTAGTAATGAATGGCTGTAGGAGTTGGACCATAAAGAAGGCTGAACTCTGAAGAATTGTGCTGGAAAAGACAGAATCCCTTGGACTGTAAGGAAATCAAATTGGTCGATCCTAAAGAAAATCAACCCAGTCTGTACTTTGGAAGAACAGACAGATGCTGAAGCTGAAGCTCAAATATTTTGGCACCTAATGAAAAGAAAGGACTCATTGGAAAAGACCTTGATGTTGGAAAAGATTGAAGGGCCAAGGAGAAGGGGACAGCAGAGGATGAGATAGTTAGATAATGTCATCAATGACCATGAATTTGGGCAAACTCCAAGGGGCAGTAGAGGACGGGGGTGGGCCGGCGGGCCCTGGTCCATGGAGTCATGAAAAGTCAGACATGACTTAGCTGAACAACAGGATAAATTAGAAGTTACTTAGCTCCAAGAACTAGTAGTTGAATACATAGCTACCGGCACTGAGCTATTAAAATGTGTTTTAAGTATTTTAAATCTCCAGACTGAAAAAGCTACTTTAGTCTTCGGTAATATAGTAGTTCTTTGGCAGAAGTGTGAGAAGACTCAGATGTGGACATTTAATTACTATTAAAGTCCCATGAGGGCTTTCTAATTTTCATACAAGCTAAAATACATTCAAGTTCTACAGTGAGAGCCAATTAAGAGTCAATTGCATATTTGATCATCCCAAGATTTGGATAACTGCCTTTAGACTGAAATATTACAGAACTTAACTGTTGGATGGACAATGTAGTCCTGCCAGCAGTTTTGGAATTTCCAAGTCATACTTTGTCATTCCCGCTTAGCTTCAGTTGAGGTCAGCCAGGTGCTGCTAAGACTGAACTCAGAATAAGCACTTGCCAGTTGCATTTGTTCTTTCTCTGTCATAGTTGAGGGAGAATTATGTTGCTGGAGCCAAGCAGGTCTGTTGCCTATTATCTTGAGATAATAGATTTTATCCCACCTTTATTTTTATAAATAACTCAAAAGTGGATATAACTAATATTCTCCTATTTCCCCCATAACAAAGTGAGGTGAGGCTAGGTGTTGAGAAAATAACTGATCCAAAATCATGCCTAAGGTGAGACTAGAAGTCAAACTTTCCTGGTTTCTATTCTGGTGCCTTAATCAATAGGCCCGTGTGTCTCTACCTCAGCAATTTTAAGATGTATGGACTTCAACTCCCAGAATTCCCCAGCCAGCTATCGACTGAAAAGTTACTAAGGTTGAGAAGCACTGCACGAGACAAGACTATCAGGAAATTGTTCTGTACTGAGGATAGCAAAGCATTCTGGGACCAACACTGTTTAAGTGAAATAGAGACAATTTAAAAACAAGGTTGACAAACTGAAAAAAACGTAAATGGTAAAAAATGGCTCATGAGCTCCAAATTTTAAGTTACTTCCTGTTCATATCCTAACATGAAGGGCAAGAAGTCATGTAAGAATATGACATCTCTGCTATTAGAAAGTATTTGATCTGTCTCCCCTGTTACTTGGACAGAAAAAGCTACTTAAAATGCTCCCCTTTAAATCAATATGTTAACTAGACCACAAATTAGACTTAAGCCATAGTTCTCTTTACCACAGTTTATTGGGTACAATGGTGTGTTCACACAACATGGTATACCATGAATCCTATTCTAAGCCAAAATGGCTGATTTCACACAGGATATGAATTAAAAACTGATGTGATGGTTTGGTTTGTACAGCATCCTAAGTCTAAACTAATGAGACACCTATATTCACACAACATAGCAGCTGTCAAGCAACTTATAATTTAATCCTACTTCATAGAATGTCTTGAGTTCTGAATCACAAAATAATTTCATTTTAGCTCAACATTGGCTAAAAAACTGCTCACTGTTTAATGTAAAGCAATACATTGAATTTTGTGGAGTTTTTAAAACTTCTTGTTAAGTAACATCTTAATTGCACATTAAGCCTATTATCTTAAGATTGGCAGTAGCATTTTAACTTAGAGGGTTTCAGACAGCTGAATGTTTATCAAATAAACATTCAAACCTTTTTATTCAGTCTCAAATATAGGTAATAAACTTCCAGCACACTTCTTTAGGACCACAAAAGCCTATTCTGCTGCCAGTGCCTTGATACATACTTGTGGTAAACCTGTTGTTCCTGCAAATAATAACAGATAATTATTACTGCATATAGAAGAGCTGGAAAACACTATTTAGGCAACTGGGTCCACTCTCTTTCAGTTGTCCAAAGGTGCTTTATTTTCAAAAGGCAACTGGACTTTCAAGAAAGCACCTTTGGGATAACAGCGACTTAGCTGATTGAGAATTTCCATGGACACTCATTCTTTTGCTTGAACACATCCAGCAAAGCAGGACTATCTTTGGAGAACTGGCTCCACTATACAGATAGTTCTTGACTTATAGCCATTTGTTTAGTGGCTGAACTTAACAACAGCACTGGGAAAAATGACTTATGACCATTTTTTCACACGAGCGTTGCAGCATCTCCAGGGTCACCTGATCAAACTACAGCCGTTTGGCAACTGGCATGCATTTATGATGGTTGCAGTGGCTCAGGATCACATGATCCTCTTTTGCAATCTTCTGACAAGCAGTCAATGGGGAAGCCAGATTCACTGAATAACTGCAGCAATTAATTTAAGAGCCGTGGCAAGAAAGGTCAAAAAAAGGGGGCACAACCCATTTTACAACTGCTTGCTTAGCAATGGAAAATTTGAGCTCAGTTGTGCCCAGGACTATCTGTAGAACTGCTGTTCTAAGAGGGTTTGTTTGTCCCAACACTGAAATCAGGTTTTCCCGTCTGTGACTCTTTTACGAGATCACCTGGGTGAAGTTTCAGACTTTGGTCTGGGGAAAGAGATGGGATGGTGAGAATGGCAGAACTGCCTGGGACCCACCCAAAAGAAGTTCACTGTTAGAACTGGAAGAAATGGGCCAGTTCTCTCTATTCAATGGAATGGAATCCAAGGAGTTATTTCAGTATTTACGGGTGATCAACACTGAAAGTGAGCAATGAAAATTATACTGAGATTTGAAACAATGAGAAGCAAATGATAGTGATGCTCACTTCTATGACTAAAGCAACATACAAGTTGACAACATCCTGCGCTCCATTTGGCTTTTATTTAGTAGGGACTTTCTGTAGGTTAGAGATTACTTACTTCCCTCATTTCCCTTCACTTTATATAATAGGCCAGTGGACAACTAGAGTTCCTGCTGGGTCTTTGGAGCAAGCTTCAGCTTCACCTCCACAGGATAGTGATCGCTGATTTCTAAGGCCTATAAGAATGAGAAAGTCTGGGTTTTTCTGGCTTGCCAAATATAAACATTCCTTTTTGTTTAGGGAAGAGAATAACCAAGCCAGCTCACCTCTTCTTCACACAATCCAAGTTCCTTTGTGAAATTGTACGCCTTTGCTGATCCGGGCACAACAGCAGAAAGTAATTCTTCTCCATGAACTATGATTCTAAGAGGAAAACAGTGAGTGGTGGGCTCTGTTTCCAGGTTTCAGCAAGATGATTGGGGTACTATACAGATGGCCAATTTGTGTCAGGAAGCAGAATAGTGTAACATTCCTGGAGGACTGGTAGGCCTGACTGGGGAAGGGGTTCAGAAGTGTTCTGCCTGCATTTCTAACCTTAATTCAATAGATTACTCAGCAGAGCAGCCCTACTTTGTTACTAATGACTGCGTGCTCAAAGTCTGACAATGATAGGGCTGTCTGTGGAATGATGGAAACATGTTGGAGAAAGCAGATGGTTGAACTTGAAAGCTGCAGTTTAGTACCTGTCATAAGAACAGCAAGTGCGGTGGCTGACAGTGGTATCTTCTTGGTCACTGATAAGCCAATGGAAGGCAGGATGATTGCGCAGGCGGATCCTGGCCCATGCGTTCATTGGGATATAGGCACCACCTGCATTCAGGTCTCCCAGCACCATCACATTCTGTTGAGATGCAGCAGGAAGACAGGTTGGGAACAATGATTGGCTCATCTAGTTTAGCAATGTCCACCTCCTGCTCCCAGAACATACCTCCGTTTTCCACCAGTGCATTAGTTCCATGCAAACTTCAAATAGCAGGTCAAGCTCATGGGCAGCTTCCCGAGGACAGGTATGGTGCAAGAGTAGCACAAAGTCTGAAGCAACTGTGGAGAGGTGATAGCAATACAGACAACTGTGAACTGATAAGGATTTGTCCACATCTACCAATACACTTCCAGAGACCAGCTTGATGTAGTGATTAAGGCACCAAGCTAACAACCAGTCTGTGAGTACTCTTCCTTAGCACAGGGGTCTTCAAACTTGGCCCTTTTATGACTTGTGGACTTCAACTCCCAGAATTCCTCAGCCAGTGACCTTGAGCCAGTCACTTTCCCTCAGCCGTAGGAGGCAGAAGAGGGCAAATCACTTCTGAAAAAGTTGCCAAGAAAATTGCAGAGACTACAGCAGGCAACAGGTGAAGGCATAAAAAAGCAGTACACCTCCAAGCAGCTTGGAAGCCCTTCCTCATGGCTACAAAAATTGGACCCATGGCACAACTGTATCTTGTGTTGTTTTTGTCCTTTTTGTTATTTGCAACTCATTATGGGCATTTAGTATATTATACTTCAAGAATATTACACAGTACTCTTTAGAGTTATATTAAGCTTTTCTATTTAATAACTGTGAAATTATCAATACTGGTCCAAAAAAAACTACTTGGATGTTATTGAATACAAGATAGGATGCTGAATTATTACTCCAATGTATTTTTTTAAGCACAGGATACATAATATCCTGCCTATAACCCCACTAACTCCTCCATTATTAGTTAATGCTCTAGCCTAGAGCGAAGAGAAAAATTAGCCCAAAAAAAAAAAAACTCAGGGACAGTTTCCACCATATTTACTGGGTTATATTTCTTATAATTGTGTACTCCTTCAGAGCTGTAAAGTTGTGGTTACAAAATACAAGGATTTCAGTTCTTGATATATTCTTTTTCTTCCTATATCTCACTGGATGGTCACTGAGGTCCTGGAACTTAAGAAATTTTTGCCCAGAACAAGTTCTTAGACTTAGGAACAACCGTTAAAGCTTACCTGTGTATGGGGAATGGAAACGCACAGCAAAGGGTCCCCTAGCAAAATCTCTGGCATCCTCATCTCCAACTTGACATTGAGCCATTACTGACACAGCATCCCGACTGTCAGTGAAAAAAATAATCAGGATAAAAAGGTTGTGTCCATGAGGATTCATTATCCAAAAAACTTAAGTATGGACTCTTCCTCTGGTTATGTTTCATTGGTACATCAGGCTTTTGGCAGTTGCCCCAAACTCAAAGTCTTTCCGTCCAAGCATGATTCTCACAGAATCTTTTTTAGCAAGGTTTATTGAAATGAAAGGAATGTAAGATTTTTCAGTAATTGTACTATTTCCCATTGAGAAGCAATTCACGCCCTACTTCCTTAGGACTTTTCTAGTTTCCTTTAATGAATTTTCCTGTAATCCAGAGAAGAGAATTTTTCAATGGTAGCGAATTGTAGCTGGTTGTTTACACAACTGTTAGTTATCTGAATTTTTATCAGAGAACTCACATTACATCATGCATGAAGGTGAATTAAATTTGAGACAACCTTCCCCAAATCACCTTGGACAATTGCTCTTACCCAGGATTGTATGGCCCAAGGTTCTATTGAAGGACCAGATGGGAGACAGACCATCCAAGAGAAAATCTTATCTACATTTATGTGATCCTTAAGAACTCACATAAAGTTGATGGCACATAATCAATCATAAACAAACCTACTGGGAAGATAAATCATAGGCAGGACAGAGATATTAGGGAATAAAGACTGGGATTTAAATGTCGATACACAGGATAACATTTGATAGCAGATACTTCAGCCAGTGCTGGCTTTGGTTCTGGAAGTTCTGGTTTAATGCTATTTTTAGATCCACAAATATTACCGATACACAAAGACATTCTGCTCCTTGTAGCTGCTTCGTCCAAGTCTCTTGCTTTCTAGGCAGGTGTAGCGATGAGAAGGATCATACCTGCCATATGGGGAATGGGAAAGGAGAAAATCAGTGATGCCATGTTACTTAAAAAAAATTAGATGCTACCTTCCCATTGAGACTTTATAGTTCATTTCAGATTTAAGGAAAATGGTCTATTACCTCTTCCAAAAGAAGGGATAAAACTGATGGTGGTGATTTCTCTTTTCCCTGATTCTAAACTAATATTTACAGGGAGATACTTTGTCCCAGAAGCTATGGTTGCTTTCTACCTGTTTTAGAATCAATACAATACATTTCACGGCATACAGAAGAATGCCAAGACACATTTACTTCCCAAGTAAATATGCAAAGTATTTAAGGATGGTCACAGTAACACTGGCATCTCAGAAGAACATTCTGTAAGTGTCCTCCTTTGGATGTACAAAGGCTGCAATTCATTAAATAAGAATGTGCTGTGCTTCATGACACTCAAATTCCAGAGCTCAGAAATGGAATAAGACTGCAGTTCAGTTGTAGAAAAATTAAGAATTTTTTTCCTGCCACCATTAAAACAACCTATATGAATAATAGGTACAATATCAGTGTTACCTAGTCCAGTGCTTTTCTTTCTCTGATGCACTGCTCAAAGTGTGATCCTGCATTTTCACCCTATTGCTTTATTATCTGCAGATCACCTTATTTTGTGGTACATAATGATTAGAAGTGTTTTCTAGTACCTATTGAGCTTCCGCAGTAGCATCTGAATAGCCAGTCCCTTGGAGTCACGCACTTCTTGCACAGCAGAGATATCACAACGAGACAGGATCTGGTAATGAGAAAAGAGATACACTTGTTATTGTTATGCCCATCCACTGCATTCATGGACTTGAGATGTTCACCAAAGCATCTTGGGAATTTTGAAGTCCACACATTTTATAAATGCTAAGTTTGAAAAAACTGCTCTATATTATTGGCAAGAGAATCTGATGCTGCATGGAATATTAAATATCATAGGCCAGTACTACAAAGCTATCTGGTGTCCCATAAGATAAGTGATAAATGTTGTCAGGCTTCACACAGCTAGGCAAGCAGAAGGAAGAAAGGATCACATGGACTTCTGCAAGATGTCTTCAATGCTGGAAGATGTCTTCAATGCTTGGAAACCATAAGAAGAATTTCCAATCCTTATTTAAACTGAGTTTGCTAAAACAGTCTCTTTGAATGAGCTCAAATGCTTCTTCCTGAATTTCTCACTACCTGTGATGAGTAGCTTTTTATAAAATAAACTGCCAGATGACTTTTCTTTGGTCTCCTGATTGTTTATATCTTCTCTCCCTTCCATTATTTTCTCAGTCTCTTCACTCCCTCTTCCAATTTTTCATGATGCTGTATCTCATAATAGTTCATTGAACATTCATTGACAAGAATTAGATCATCCCAATCTTGTTAAAAGAAGAAATTCTTTTGGTTAACTAAATATGACTGTTATGTATTAGCCTAGGCAACTTTCTGATCTTTGGTCAACCAGGTTCAGTACTGTCAACTTCAAGATTGGCAAGCAAAAGAAGTCCTAGAGCTTCTCCAGACTACCAAACTCCTTGTTTGCACCTCCCCAATCCCTTCCTCCTATGTTTGCTGGAAAAATAGCAACAATTTCCCACCTTTAATTTGTATCAAGAATCCTAAAAATGCAGGGTAAGTTCTAAAATCTACAAAAATAAATAAATAAAAGTAAATCCAAATTCCCTCTGAAATCACAGGAGGAAAAGAAAATCCTGCTCCTGGTCATTTTGCAAAAGTCATACCTCCAACTGTAGCCCTCACCAATCCCAGACTGACAAACACAGCTCCAACCACCAAAATATAAAAGCAGTTGCAGCACTTTCCAATTCTGCTAGACTCGAGAGACCCAAACCGAATCAGAGACTTTTCCTAGCTTTCAAACACTGCCACTTGCCTTATAGTAACATACTTTCTACTTAGCTGAAGTGGGGTCAATTTTTATTTTAAGATGTGGTATTTCCCAATTGATGAATGAACTGTTACATTTCTCCTTTTGGTTTGTATACTATGCCTGACTTCTGTCACAACCACATTGGATGAGGACACTTCTATTTCTTTGTTAGATTTATATTTCACCTTTCATTAGGATATCAAGGTGGCAAACACACTCCTCCATTTTCCCCCACAACAGCTACCCTGTGTGATGGGTTGGGCTGAGAGAGTGACTGACCCAAAGCAGCCCTGTAACTTCCATGCCTGAAGGAGGACTTATCCATTTCTGCCCTTCACCATTCCAGCTGTCCCTGGATCACTTCTGGATCTGGGTTGTGTGCCAGCCTCTCTCACTGCACTATTGTCCACCCACTAGTCCAGGGATCCCCAATCCCCGGTCTGTGGGCTGGTACCAGGCCGCGGCATGCCAGCAACTAGGCCGCACAAACAAGCAAAGCCACATCCGCAGGACGCAGACAGCACACAAAACCACGCCCCCTCCAGTCCACGGAAAAACCTCTCTCCACGTAACCGGTCCCTGGTGCCCAAAAGGTTGGGAGCCTCTGCACTAGTCCAGTCATAAACTCACCTGGACAAGAGCTCTCATCACCTTCTGGTTGGCTGCCTTGGCTTGTCCAAAGCTTCGTATGTTGAAAGCACAGATTTTGAAAGATGCAGCCACAAGCATCATGTCCAGCAAGAGAAGCAGAAAGATGAAGGCTTGTGCCATGGGCCTGATATGTATTTGATTGCAGGAGAGAGCATGTGTGTCTCCAGCTGCATAGGATGAAAACAATGGTGCAAAAAACTACATGGCCACATCAACAAGAGGGAGGACACTACCTTTTGTGCTGCATGTTGAGTTAGGTATGGAACAATGTTGTAGAGAAAAAGCTGGACTTCACTAGGCTAGTCCCCTCCCATCTCATTCCTGATTCTTTAGCATCCCCTGTGGATAGACCTCAGGAACATTCTGGTAGGACCCAAACTTTGTTTTAAAACTCTGTTTAGAAATCTCCACCCCCTACCCTACTGTCATCTAGATGTGCTGAAATGCAATCCCATTAGTGCTCAAGCTGAGGAAGGCTGAATGAACCACACTAGACAATTCACCTTTTCAAATAAATACTTTTATTAGTTTTTCATAAAGATTGTCAATCCAGTTTAATGGTACAATTGCAATTGGGCATGTACAGTGTAAGCATAACAACACCCACTGATATTACAAACATGTATATGTGTATGGCTGTACAGTATGCACCTGTGTGTGAGTGTGTGTACCTTCAAGTCAGTCTGGACTCCTTGTGACTGCTTGGATTAGTCCCTGCAGGTTTTTAGCAAGGTTTTCACCCTTATCTCCTTCCTAGGGCTGAGAGAGAGTGACCAGCCCAAGGTCATCCAGCTGGTTTGGCCTAAGGCAAGACTAGAATTAACTGAGTCCCGGTTTCTAGCCTGGTGCCTTAAGCACTAGACCAAACTGGCTCTCTTGTATGCACATGCATGCTTACATAAATTTTATCACATCAAATAAGATTCTAATAAAGGAGAATATTTGTAGTTCAGGTTTGAAATGTTTCATTACCCAAACTAGGTAACATTATGAGTGCTATAGTAGTAAGGAGTGGGGTTTGCTGTCAGTTTATATACCAGAATATAAATTGACAGCAAACAACATTCCACACTAGCATTGATGGTGTTGCCTAGTTTGGGTAATGAAATGTCTGCAAGAAAAAAAGCAAGCTCAGAGAACACCATGGACCCCTCAAGCAAGATTCTTCTTGAACCAACTGTGCTGGGAACAAAGCCTTCCATTATATTTTCCATTAATAGTGTTGTTTAAAAATAGTGCAACTAATGGAAGAACAAAATCAAAAAACAAGATTTAGTCATGAGAATAGAGCTAAGCCATAAATAAAGAGTGACAGTGATGGAAAATAGTGCAACACATACCAGGGAATCTGCTGAAACCAGTTCAAACAATGGTGCATCATTTAGAAAGAATTAAGAAGTTCCTGTTTAAAACCAGTGTTCATTCCTTAGTTAATATTACATGTATTTATACATTGCCAGACTCCTTAAATTTTTTGACACCAGTTTTGCAAAATAAACAGTGGAACCATAAAACCAGTACCTGATATAAAATCCACAAAACTATCCATCTACTTCAATATTCATTAACTGGCAACACCTTTTTGGTTAAAATTTAAAATTGCAATAAAAGCTAGCTTAATCATGTGCTTAACTTTAGACAGCAGTAAAAGTGCAGAAAGCGCTGAAATATATGAATCACCGGAAATACATTAAGATTGCTGAAAAGGATTTTTTTTTCATATAATGATCTAAAGTCTCCTGTGTTTTCCTTTATCGTGACAGATCTGTCACGAAGATGCATATTAAAGCAATAAATGAAGGACTTAGGAAAGTTACAGATTCATGTGGAAAATTTTACTCATGGGTTTGTCCCTATTTATTTAGGCCAAGATTTATTTTTTTTAAGCAGTACAGGGAACTGAACTTCAACATGTAAATGTCAATGCTATTTTTGCTGGCAATTTTCAGATATTGGTATAGCTTACCTTCTGCTGTAAAATATATAATATTTATACCATAAAAAATAAATCTCCCACTGCTCGGTGGGATAGGTTGGAATCACACACACACAGACAAAACATACGCATTATTCTTTTGTGAAACATTCTCTGAGTCAAGAGGAAAAATATCAAGTGTCCTATTCCCATGATTTTGTGCTGATGTTTACGTTCCTTGTTATTCACTCCCCACTTCTTTTTTTAGTAGCCAGATTCCCTGTTTGGCTACTAAAGAAGGGAGACTACCGGTAGTCCTTGACCTACGACCATTTGTTGCGAAGTCGTGTCTGACCCATCAGGCCTTCCTGTCCTCTGCCATCTTCTGGAGTCCATTTAAGCTCATGCCTACTGCTTCAGTGACTCCCTCCAGCCACCTCATTCTCTGTCGTCCCTTTCTTCTATTGCCCTCAATCTTTCCTACCATTAGGCCCTTCTCCAGTGAGTCCTTCCTTCTCATTAGATGGCCAAAGTATTTGAGTTTTAACTTCAGGATCTAGCCTTCTAAAGAGCAGTCGGGGTTGATCTCTTCTAGGACTGACCGGTTTGAACGCCTTGCAGTCCAAGGGACTCGCAGGAGTCTTCTCCAGCACCATAGCCAAAATTTCCATTGCCAAGCAAAACAGTTAAGTGAGCTGCGCCCCATTTTATGACCTTTTATGCCACGGTTGTTATGTGAATCATGCAGCTGTCAAACGAATCTGGCTTCCCTCATTGACTTTGCTTGTCAGAAGGTACTGTAGCTGGGAAGGTTATAAAAAGGGATCACATGACCCCAGAATAGTGCAACTGTCATAAATACATGCCAGTTGCCGAACATCTGAATTTTTAAAACACGACACGAGGCCATTAAGTGTGAGAAAACTAATCATAAGTCACTTTTTTAGTGCCATTGTAACTCTGAATGGTCACTAAAGAAAGGTTGTAAGTCAAGGACTACCTCTATACATAAGCAGTCTCCAGAGCATTTTATTCATGGACGCACTTATTGAAAATGCAGTTAATTCACCCTGTCCATTGAAGACGGAAGAAATTGCATTGAGCAGAAATGACAGAAAGCTAAATACGGGTTAAATTTGGATTTCCTCCCAAAGAAGTCTTCTGTAGCAGAAGGAAATACGCTTTTGTTTTAAATTGGAAAGTATCCATCAAAGGAATTTTCAATAGAGGAATACCCAGTTTTACAAATAAAACAATGACGTACAGTTTTCCTGAAACTGTAAATACCACAGCTCCAGAATAAAATCCAAGGAGCTGATATTTTCTTTACAAAAATAAGAAAGAAAATGCCAATATTCTTTTATCTTAAATGTTAGTTATTTACCCAATTAATGCACCTCATACTGGAAAGACCACAGCCATAAGAACCCCACTGGTATTCCATAGTAAAACAGTTATAGGATTGCAAGTCAGTCAGCTATTTACATTTACGTGGTTCACTTAAGTAAAAAGTTAGATGAGGAGAGATCTTAATTTCCCCCAGCAGCTGACAGATCTTTATTTGCAAATTTAAGAAGAGGTAGGAATCCAACTTGATATCCACTGAAGTTATCCGCTGCAACAGAAAACACATGCTCATTCTTTTTGGAACAAGACAGAAAGCAAATTCATTGACTAGGGATTCAGCTGTCGTGTAAGGCCCATGTTCACTCCCTATGACTGATCCGCACATAAATGCTGCACATCTGGAATTTGTAAAATGATCACTGTTGACATGATGGCACCAGAAGCATAAAGATCTATTTCTCCATTAAAGAGATATCCAGAAGTGAGCTTCTCTCAGCTTCAACTCCCCATCTGCAAAATAGCTGAATAATGCCTTCGTGAATAATTGTTTCAAGGAATAGAGATATTACATGTAAGGTGCTTTACATTTTCTAGAATGTGGTCTAAACATTAATTATTGTCATAGTTTTTTTTCTCTAACTGAATTCCTTGGCTAAATGAAGCTCCACAGTAAAAAGAAAAAAAAGAAACGAACTGGCTCTCCATTACTTGCTTGATTAAAGAATAACTAGTTCTTGCTTTTCTTCTTTCTTCTTTTGTCTCTATGTCTCTTATTTCACTGTTCCAGAAAGCTTGGCGCACTCTTCCAGGCTGAGTTAAATTGTAAAGCTCATATCTATGGTATTCAGCTTAATTTTTGAGCTAGTAGTCTTAATGTCTTTTCATCCTACTTATTTGTTTTCATTTCACATAATGAAGAGTTATGGGCAATTTCAAATATTACACACATACCTTTGTGTCATTTTGGCTAGTCTGATTAAGATACCAGATAGACATCCTATATTTGAGATTGTCCATTTGAGGGAGAGAGGCAGAAATCTCAGTATATTGGTAGAATGCAAGATATGTCATTGCCATGTTTATCACTTGCAAAACATCACAGCAAAATCATTTGCCAGCATGATTGTTTCTCCAGATTAGATCTTCTGTCAGAATATCCAAAAATATGGGTGAAAGCATCAGTGCAAGAGAAAAGCTGATTTTCATTGCATCTTTTATTTATCCAAACCATACTCCCACTGAAATATATTTTCACAGCAGCCTCAGAACTGGCATGAAAGATTTTTATCCCATGAACTTCAGTGGAAAGATTTTTTTTTTAAAAATCCATGTACTAATGGATAGTTAGTCCATTTTCTCTATGACGGAACATAGAAAAAATAGACTATAGGACAAAGCTACAATACATACATCTCTTTGAGGAAGGTCCTGTTGTCACCTTTTTGAACTTAGATCATGAGTCTGGCCCAAGGAAGCCTTCTTTGTAACCTGGAACCCAGGTTGAGTTTCTGACGGAAGGCAAGAGTGAGACAGAAGCTATCCAGTATTCAGGATCTCTGAGGTAGTTGAGCCAAAATACAATCAAGAAGGAGAATCAAGAAGTCAGCATGTAAGGGTGTTCAAGAATATGAGTAGATACCCAAACTGAAAAAGTCTTTGTCCAAGCAATGCTCAACTGGATGAGAAAACCTTATACATTTTTACTGCCTGAAGGGTCCTTTTGCCAATCTTGATGAGAAGGATCACTCCAGAGGTAGATACTTTGGGGAGAACTACTGAGTCGGTCATCGGGATCAGAGGGTTAGTCTTCCAAGATTTTGGACTCGTGCTGGAGCCCATCCTCGGGGAATATCTCTCTAGCAGAGTGTGTGCTTTGGGCTGTTCTCTGGTATTTATATAGTGCCTGGTTGCGTATGGCTTTTTAGTTGTTGACTGGGGTGTTGATGGCCAGCTATTAAGCCATTGCCTGTTGTTTCCTTGTGCTGTCAAGCCCTTGCCTCCTAAGTACTTGATAAGCTGGTGGTAAATCATTACTCCTGTTGACTGACAAGGGGTCTCTATAATGAAGCCTTCCCAGGCTTTCTCAACACCAGGGGCTCACCACAGATGAAAGCTGAATCAACATAATTGATTCAAGTACTCTTGTGAGAGTAATAAGTACCCTTTTGGTAAGCCTCCACCTGTATCGTTCTAGGACTAGCACAACAGCCATCTTCTTCCTTCATATGCCACATCTTGAGTCTGATATCACAATTATGGTCAGCAACACAAGACCAGCTAAAGTAGCTGGCTGGAGTTTCTTACAGGATGAGACAAGTTCCACCTCTACAGGATAATGATCGCTGATCTCTAAGGCCTGGAAAGTGAAGAGAGGGGGAAAAAGGATCAGAAGTAGAAATGTTCCTATGTTCTGCTCTGTACCCAAGGGAAGAAATGCCTTCATCACCAATTCTAACACTTTAGCCCAATCTTTCCCACATCAATGCTTTTCAGAGATGTGGGATTATAGCTTCCATCATCCCAAATCAAGCTCATCATTGACAAAGGCCATGTAACTGGAACTTAATGAAGAAGACAAAATAAGAGAAGAAACAGATAATCTCTCAGACATTACATGATATAGTTAGAGGGAGTCATGAAACATATCTTGACATTTTATAGAAATGGTGGTCAGGGATTGGTTTTCCAGTCTCCTGTGACTTTAGCACCCCTCTTTAAATATCTTTTGCCTATCATAGTACAGAGAATTAGTGCCTGAACTACAAAATTCTTGGATCAAACTTGCGGTTGGGTCCCACAATGCAAAAAGATCAGATGATGATCTTTACTTTGTTTTTGTGGATAAAAGGGTTGCATAACAAATTAAGTCACAATCTAATCAGCCACACTGTATTGTCATTATACCCTTTTCTCTACTAAACTGACCTTTTTACGAATCATACATTGTTTCTAAGCTGTAATCCAAGCACCATTTCTTATGAAGAAGGCCCTAAGTAGTTTCAGATCAAGGTATTTGAAAAAATATATATCTTATGTATGACTTTCCTGCCTGTTATGTGAGGATTGGCAGCCCAGAGTCATTGTGAGTCCAGCAGCATACACTTTAATACATGAGGACGGTGATGATAGCAATAGCAATAGCACTTAGACTTATATACCACTTCATAGTGCTTCACAGCCCTCTCTAAGTGGTTTTACAGAGTCTGCATATTGCTCCCAACAATCTGGGTCCTCATTTTACCAACTTGGAAGAATGGAAGGCTGAGTCAACCTTGAGCGGTTGAGAATTGAACTCCGGGCAATGAGCAGTGAACTAGCCTGCAATACTGCATTCTAACCACTGTGCCACCACAAGTCTTGATGATATAGGACAGTGGTGGCAAACCTATGGCACGGGTGCCAGAGGCGGCACTCAGAGCCCTCTCTGTGGGCACGTGTGCCATCGCCCCAGTCCTAGGCCTTCAGCTGGGTTTTATAAAACCTTTTCGCTTTAGGCCTCTGCCACCATGTGCAAAAAGAAAAAAGCCCAATCAATCAGTCAATTTCAACTTCTCGCGGGAAAAAAAAAGATCTCGCAAAGTTGGAATTGATGGAACTTTTTAGTCCCACCAATTCTGCCGTTACCACTTCAGCCACGCCCACCCAATTGGCCACGCCTACCCAATGGGTCACATCCAGCCAATGGGCCCCACCCACCCGGCACTCGACGATGCATAAGTGAGTTTTGGGTTCCAGTTTGGGCACTCAGTCTCTAAAAGGTTCGCCATTACTGATGTAGGATGATGATGATGTATCTCACCATCTTTAAATATATATTGGATATACAAAGATTTCCCTCTTTTTTTAAAAAAAAATCACTGAGCTTTCAATATAACTAAATTTTCTCTGTTTTGGGGCTGTACCATATTATCCTGCGCCTTCATTTATTGCACTTATGTAACCTTGCTAACATGTTATGTTATTGTTATGTTTTCTGTACTGTACTCCCTTAGCTTTTGGAAAGGTTGCTTTGCATGCCCTTTTTAGAAACAAAACGAACTAGACAAGCAAACAGCTTTTTCTACTGAATGTAGTTATATCGATTTCTGTCTCTCTTCCAAAAATAACTGATACCTCTTCCTCAGAAAGTCCAAATTCCTTGGGGAAATCAAATGGTCGAGCTGATCCAGGCACTACAGCATCCAGGCAGCTTTCACCATGAACCACAATTCTGTTGGGAAGAAGAAATGGATTATAGCAGGATGGATCTTGTAACAGTTCGTTTGACCTGAGCTAGGATGCTGGATCCTGCTGGCGATCCAATGAAATAATAATTCTAAAAAGTCAGGATGTTATAAGCTCCTTTTTTTTATGATAAGGGAACCCTACTGCATTTGGGCCCTCCTGATGAGCAGTACCCTGCCCTTCAGAGCCAAAGTCCTGCACCCAAGCAGTCCTGATCCCACCTGTCATAGGCACAGTGGGTCTTCTCTCGCACGGTGGTGTCAGCTTGGTCTCCAATCAGCCAATGAAAGCCGGGTTTCTGGCGCAGGCGGATGTCTTTCCAACGTTTCTTGGCCACATATCCACAATCTGCATTGAAATCACCCAAGAAAATCATGTCCTGTATGGGAAGGAATAGAAATAACATCCGATCTTTCAAAATCATTAAATTACTAGTAGAATTAGCAAGTTAGCATTGACTCAGCTGCACCTATTATTGACAGATCTTCATCCAGCAATGTGGTGATGTTTTACAAGAATAATAAGTAGCATTTGATATCAGCAAGTGGCAACACCATGGCTGACCTTGAAAAGATAATTAGAGTAGGGCCTGGTTAGAACATGGATGGAAGACCACTAGGAAACCTCAAGATAATAGGCTAAACTGGTAAGGGGGAAAAACAGCTTCAAAAAGGCAATAACAAAACATTTTTATATTTTTTTTTTTTTATTAAAAGTTTTATAAATTTTACAAAAAAGAAAAAAGAATACAAAACGAGACAACATATACAAAAAAAATAAAACTAAACAATACATATATATATAAAAAAAAAAACCCCACCCCTCCCAAACCCCCCCTCCCTTCCCCCCCCCTGAGCTTCCCAGAGCAGAATATAGGCTTAAGAAGTAAAAATAAAAATTAAAGAACTTTATATTTATATATATAAAAAGATTATCTATAATATATATGAAAATAAAACTTATGAAAAAACTATATAATATTTTTGTGTACCCAATCTAAATTGTATAAATTTTATCCATTTATCCCAAACAGCAAGAAACTTCTCTTGCGTTTGTTGCTTTAAGAAAGCCGAAATCTTTGCCATTTCCGCCAGATAAGCTACTTTAAGAAACCATTCCTGCAATGTAGGCAAAGATTCCTTCTTCCAATATTGTCCTACTAACAGCCTAGCGGCTGTAATCAAATTTAACATCAAAACAACCTCCTTTGTATCACAATCTGTAACAATACCTAACAAAAATAATTGCGGAGTAAATTTTACCCTCCTTCTAAAAATTCTCTGGATATTCCACCATATTTTGATCCAAAATGCTTTTATCTCTCTGCATGACCACCAAATATGATAATAGGAAGCCTCCTTATAACCACATCTCCAACATTTGGGTTGCACGTCAGGGTACATATAAGACATTTTTTGTGGATCAAGGTGCCATCTATAAAACATTTTATAAAAATTCTCCCTTAAGTTCTGTGCTTGTGTAAATTTGACATTTCTCACCCAAATATTTTCCCAGGTGTCCAATGAGACTGGCTCACCAAAATTCTGCGCCCATCTTATCATACAATCTTTAATTAGTTCCGTTTCTGAATCCAATTCAACTAAAACCGCATAAATTCTCTTAATGTGGGTTTGTCTTGAATCCTTCACTTGCTTGATAAGATTTTCATCTTCTCTAAGAAAACCCACCTTACAATCCATCTTCCATCTGTCTAATAATTGCCTATATTGGAACCAAGAATAAATAAGGTTTTCTTGTGCTAACTCTTCCCGTGATTTTAATTGCCAGTTTTGTCCATCCCATTTAAGTAACTGTCTATAAGACACCATATCCATTTTAACCCCTCTTTTTATTGCTTCTATCGCATGCCAAGGTATAGCCCATAATGGTACTTTGAAATCACTTTTATAATATTTTCTCCAAATCCTAAGTAAAGAAATTCTTAAGATATGAGATTTAAAAGCCCAATCCATTTTTTTATTGAATATTAAATAGGCATGCCACCCATAAAGTAAATCCCATCCCTCTAGATAAAGTATCTCAGAATTTGTCAAATTTACCCAATCACTGATTAGTGTTAAAACCACCGCAGCATAATATAATTTCAAATTTGGTACCTTAAGTCCACCCCTCTCACGGAAGTCTTGCATAATTTTAAACTTAACCCTTGGCTTTTTCCCTGCCCAGATAAATTTATTAAGACCCTTCTGCCACTCATTTAAATTAATCTCATTTTTCAAAATTGGTAACATTTGAAACAGAAAAAGAAACTTGGGTAAAATATTCATTTTTATCACTGCAATTCTTCCCATGAGGGATAATTGCAACTTTTCCCAGTTCTTCAAGTCCTTCTGTACCCTGACCCACAACCTTTCATAATTATTTTTAAATAATTTTACGTTAGAAACAGACAACATCACCCCCAAATATTTTACCTTATTAACAATCTCAAAACCCGTCAGGTTAGTCAAAATCTGCTTCTCCTGACTAGACATATTTTTAGGTAAAATTTTGGTCTTATTTACATTAATCTTAAAACCCGAGACCAAGCCATAATGAAAAACATTTTTATATTGAGAGCTAGGTTGGTGTGACAGTTAAAAGGCTGGACTAGAATCAGAGAAATGGTGAGTTCTAGTCCTGCCTTCAGCATGGAAGCCAGCTGGGTGACTTTGGGCCAGTCTACCTCTCTCAGTCCAGCCCACCTACAGGGTTGTTGTGGTGAAAAAACAGGAGAAAGGAACATAATGTATGCTGCCTTGATTTTTAGAAATAAAAGTGAGATATAAATCATTAAATAGATGCCAAGAAATCTATTGTTCAACCAAAACTTTATTTTACTCTTGAACGTTCAAGGTGCTTTACCTTTGTTACCTTGTAATCCTTTTCAAGGACCATCAGGGCACATTGCAGAAGGATACCAGAAGCCGTGTTACGAGTTTGTTGTAAAGATGAGAGGAATGCATGAATAACAAAATGCTGTTTTAACCTGTTACTTATTAGAAGGGCAATTTATTTTCCTTCTTTGTTTTGATCATTTGTACTGACTTTTCATGAATGGCAGTGTATGACTACCATAAAGTAAGTGGGAAAAATGTTGAAGCTGACACAGAATTGGTAGAATTGGTAGAATTAGCTGCTTGTTTCAAACTTTACATAAATGGCAAACTCTAGCTAGTCACATAAGCTGACAGGAAGTGGTAGCAATATTAATGTGGCGTTGCTCGGAATTGCCCAGCAAATTTAAATTCAGCTGAAATATTGCTGGTGGGATACTAACTGGCTTTACATGTATCACAAATTTAATTCTACTTTTAATCTACTTTTGCTGATTTTAAAGATTTTCTTGGAGATTGAAACAAGAGTGGTTTGGAACCTGGTTATTTTCAAGACCTTCTTTTCCAGAGAAATGCTTTCTCTTATGTTTGAATCAACACCATTTGCTAGGCAGGGGGAATGGGATGGGAGGAGAGGGGCAGCCAGACTAATACCAACACATCATATCACCGCAGTAAAAGCCCTGCCCTTTCCTATGTGCATTGTGATGTTGTGTGCATGCCTCAAAGGAATGGAGATTGTGCTGTGATGGCATGCTGCTGCTTTCCTTGTGATGAAAGTAGCAGGATCCCATGGATGCTGCTGGTATGAATGAATATGTTAAGTCTTCTTTTATGGGAATACAGTATCCATATGCTGTATACAAAATCATATTAATATTGCAAATGTAGCTGGGGATGCCAACTGGCAGTGAAAAGGGACTGGGGGGAAGGAGGGAGAGCAGTGTAAATGCTCCAATGTTTGGGGCCCTTCTATAAATTCTCTGCCTCTTGCATCGATCATTGACATACCTCTGTGGCCCAGCGTTCCTGAACATTAAGGAAAACGTCATAGAGAGCATCAATTTCAGCTTCTGCCTTGGATGGCATTGTGTGCTGTGGGATCAGCACCAGCTCTGGAAGCTCTTAGGAGAAGCACAAATAGAAAAAGACAACTGTAAGGATCAGCCACTCAGCTCGGAAACCAAACTCAACATATTATTGTTATGAACCACTGAGGTACCTGGGTAGTCAGTACAGGATAAATCAAAAAAATAAAGAACAAATTCAACCACAACAGTGAGAACAAGCTAAACTTTGGAGCCTCTGATCTCCCCTGGTTATTTTGATTAGACTTGAAACAAACCTCTGAATACAGGTATCGTGGAAAACATTGAAACTCTTCTTAAAAAAACTCTGGCCACAGGTGCTGGAAAGCAAAGGGTCCCCACCCGCTGCTCTACATGACCCAATGAAATTCTTGGGAAAGGAAAGAAAGATGAGGCAGCAAGAAGAGCTAGCTCATCTTCTGGCATGCTAAGCCTCCTACTGAAATTATATTGTATTAAAAAAGGAAAAAGACATTGGAATTTGTTTATAAAAGGAAAATATGCTGGTGGCATACAATGCTAGCAGAGGTTCTTGTTCTCTGTTTCCATGATTGTTATTGTGTGGTGTGTTTTGATTTAAGGGTGAGGGAAATATCAGTATTTTCCAACGGTGGTCAGTTTTCCTTCTCCAAAATAAATAGGATAATTATGTTGTGCTTTGTGAAAGCATGTATACAAGCTAACAATACAGGCTTAGATCCAATTGTTACCTTGTACTCAGTATGCTTCTAGAGTAAATATCTTGTTTGTCACCTGAAATTTGTATTCTAATTAAATTGATATTTTGTTATTTTAGGGGAGGGAGGGAGGATGTCTCATTAAGCATTTGAAGTCCTGACTTACTCAACCAACTATCTTGTATTTCACTTTTAGAGCAGTCATTTCTCTACCATTTTATGAGAAGCCGTACTACTTACTCATTTTCTAAACTTGTCCCTGGATTCAACTATATTGGACAATAGAGATTTCTGGATCAGAGCATTCTGATGGTTATAAATCTCAAGAACAGCAGGAGTCTTTGAAGTGAGGCTTAAGAAAAAAAATGCCAGAAACTTCCCTCTGGATCATTCTCCTCCAGAGATCTGAATTATTCTTGCTGGAAATGAAACCCCATTTATAATCTGGGATCTCACCTTTGTTTGCCATGCTGAAACGGGCGATAAAGGGTTCACGAGCAAAGACATCAGGTCGGTCTGGATGCAGGTCTTCATATGTATAGTAATCCAGTATCTGAGCCTTCTGATTCCTACAGGAAGTGGAAAACACGAGAAAACAGGCTTGGTCCCAGGAAGGAGATGAAAGTTAGCATTAAAAGACCCAACAATAGATTTCTCTCCAAGCTGGATTTCTCTTCCCATCTCCAAAATAATTTTCTTCGGTAGTGTAATGGGGGAAGGATTTGGTTTCTTTTTGCCATACTTTTTGTGTTCCCATTGTGTTCCCATCTAGCTTTCCATTTCTCCACCTACCTTGGATGGACCACTGCATGTTTACAAGTAAAGAAGGGAATAAGATTGTATTGGCTCAATAGCTCTGCTGATGTTGTCATTTTTCTTTTTTTCACCCATATTTTAGATCTTATAAGAAGCAATCTTTTATGGCTATATGGTGTGCTCTGCTTAATGGATTATGCATTATAAAGGGAGAGTTGGTGAGGTTATAAATTATAAAGCCTAACTTGCTGACAAGCCTTGCACATTGTTCTGTCCTTTATTCTTTTACTAATAAAAGCAGATTATTTGAAGGCAAGGATTGGCCACATGGGGTCTATAAGCAGCCCTGTGCTGCAGACCTCTCTCGTGTGCTTAAGCTAGGCCCATGGATCCAAATTATTTTCATCTCCTGCAACTTAAATTGTGAGGTCTTGCTAGATGTGCAGTTTGTGGAATCTTACAGCTTCTTAATCTTGGTTTCCTCCAGGTTTAAGGGTACGGTGGACTCTTAATGTGTCTAAAGGATGATAATTGGGAAATAGCAGATGTAAATAGCAGACTCTGAAGGCATTTATTAATGTTTGGAAGTGAATCATGGTGGTGGAAGGATCTGCATACAAATCCCTTGTTTGCAGGTGACAGAGGATACAATGAAACATGGATGGATGGATGGATGGATGGATGGATGGATGGAAGGAAGGATGGATGTAGATCAGTGGTTCTCAACCTTTTTAATGCCGCGACCCCCAACCGGTCGTAAGTCGAGGACTACTCAACCGGTCGTAAGTCAAGGACTACTCAACTGGTGCAGCACCGTTTGCAGAATGGGACTTTTGGCAGGCTCAGCAGGGCAGAAACAGCCTGGACAATTCCTATTGGCTTTTGAAAGCCAATAGAATTAGACTCTATTCAAGAGAGTCTATTCTATTGGCTTTCAAAAGCCAATAGAATAAAAGGGAGTAGCACAGCTAAGGAAAAGGGGGAAAAAATGGCGGACTGCGTTGTTTGGCGACCCCTGTGAAATGGTCGTTCGACCCCAAATGGGGTCCCGACCCACAGGTTGAGAACCACTGATGTAGATAGATAGATAGATAGATAGATAGATAGATAGATAGATAGATAGATAGATAGATAGAATAGTTTGATAGATGGATGAGAAATGGATAGAGAAAAGATTGCGAGTTTGTATGTATAGTGGTATGAAAACAAATAAAATAAATGGATTCAGAATGCTTATATGTGAGCATACCATGTATGTGTTGGCCAAGCTCTTCTCAAAGGCCTGATCTGGTTCCCACAAAAATAGCTCTGCTTTAGGAATTCAGGATTAGAATGGATCTGACACAGATGGTAAAAAATATGGTGACATCATTATTATCCTAATGTTCAATAACACATGTACATCCAATCATAAATATTGCTACAGGTAGTTGGACTAAGTGAATATACCTGTATATGAATACATATCGTTCTTGATAATTTCCACGCCCCAGCAAAGGGCTGGTGAGGTAACTGTAGCTGTGTAGATCATCAAACCTGGGAAAAGAAAATCCCATAGGATTTAAGCATGCTTTATTTTCTGAACCAAGAGTACAGTACATGGCTATGGAAAGGTGGGAATCTTCTACCCTTAGATCAGTGGTTCTCAATCTTTCTAATGCCGTGACCCCATAATACAGTTCCCCATGTTGTGGTGACCCCCAAGTAGGTGTGGCCACCAATAAGAGGGAGTAGGACAGCTAGGGAAAAGGGAACAAAATGGTGGACAGCATGGTTTGGCGACCCCCATGAAATGGTCGTTCGACCCCAAATGGGGTCCCGATCCACAGGTTGAGAACCACTGCCTTAGATAATCTCCTGATCTTGCCAAACTAAAGCAACTATTTGAATACATCTACAATGATAAGTCTTGGAATTGTTAGGGAGAAGCTGTTTTAAATGAGTAGCTAAAAGAAGGACTAGGAGTGATATAATAGCAGTGTTCCAACATTTGAGGGGCTGCCACAAAGGAGAGGGGGTCAATCTATTCTCCAAAGCCCCTGAAGGCAGGACAAGAAGCAACGGATGGAAACTAATCAAGAAGAGAACCAACCTAGAAATAAGGAGAAATTTCCTGACAGAACAATTTATTAGCGGAATGGCTCGCCTCCAGAAGTTATGGGTGCTCCAGCACTGGAGTTTTTAAGAAGAAATTGGGCAATCATTTGTCTGAAATGGTATTGAGTTTTCTCCTAGAAGACCTCCAAGATCCCTTCCAACTCTGTTATTCTGTTAACTTTATTTCTCCTGACCAGGTTTTCCATGTTTTTCCCCCTGCAGTGCAGTCCCTCCCTCCTGACAATCCAGACTACATTACACCATAAGGAGAAAGGCAACTGCTACTTGTCTTTTTCAAATATCTGGACTGCCTTTCTTGCCTAAATGGGTCCTTTCTGCTTTCCTTTCCTGCATCTGATCGCTCCAAATTCTCAATCATCCCTGACATCAATTCCTGCCCATCTATTTATGTCCCTCTGCTCTTTTGGATCATGTTTCTTCTCCAGCCGTCAGACTCACTGGTGCAAGGCATTCATCAAAGCAGGCACTGCCTTTCCTTTTGCATCCATCACTTCTTGTAAGACTGAGATATCACAGCGAGCCAAGATCTGTAGACGTAAAAGAAGGGAATAGAGCAGAGTATTAGAATTAAACCCCTTTGGATCCCTTTGTATTTTTGGGGGGGAAAGCTGGCTGTGACTGAGTCAGTTCAATATGGCCCAGCTGATCTGATTGCAGCTTATCCTGAAAGTTGGAATCAGAGAAAGCAGTGAAATGAGTTCAGGTATCAGGCGTGAAGGATGGAGAGGAAGATTGCTGCCAGCTGCTCCCATTGCTTTTCTCTTAGCTTCAGTCAATTAGAAACAAGCCTAACTTAACAAAACATATTCTTGACAAGGAATTGTATATGGGTGGTGATGAGTAACAAGGGAATCAAGACTTTTGCATTGCTATGTACCCAATTCTTCTTCATTTGAAATGGACTTCTAGCATTGATACATGAGTATCCAGAGCTCTGGGGGAAGAGTGACATCATGCACATTATGGCACCATTGCACATGTGTTCCAAATTATGCACTGGGGTAATTCATGCCGTGAGGCCATGAGTCAGTCCCTTTGTACTGATCTCAAGTGCTGAACAAATATTTCAGGCTTTGCCAATAGCTTCATAAGGGCTAGAAGTTTAATTTAATTTTTAAAAAAGCAGAAGAAATTCATTTTCCATATTTTTCTTTTCAAGGGCTGCAAAGAGAAAGGGGAAGGAAATAGCCGGGGACTCCCTCTGGCCACCTACCTTGACAAGTATCTCCACGACTCTAGGTTTGTTCATCTTCCCTTGAGCAAAACGTTGAGCATTGAAGGCACATATCCGGAAGGCAGCTGCTCCTGAGCACAACAGCAGGAGCAGCACGGCAGGCAGAGAGCGTGGTGCATCCATCCTTAGGAATCCAACTCTATATGTGAAAGAATGAAAGAGAGCAAAAGGAAGGAAAGCAGATTGCTTGAAAAACTGGAAGGGATGGAGCTTCTGGTGGTCAGCGACGATGATGGCGGCTACTCCGTAGCCGTCCTCCTGGGACAGCGTTAGATCCGCGGAGCACAGCGGACATCAGCTGGCCCGCGGCTCGAAATCCCCTTCCCGGGCGAAGGGAAGGGGTAGAGACTACACGAATAGAGGTAGAACCTCTTAACGGATTTTTGGGGGGGGTAGAAAGAGTGCTCCCTCACAGTTCGTGCTTTCTCCGCCTCCCAGCTGTTTTTGTTTCTTCGGAAACAAAGTGAAACGCCGCTACCATCTCCACGCTTAAAGTGTTCTGGTGAGTGACTTCTAAAGCGGACAGAGCTGTCTAAAGGATTTTATTTGGAGTGTAGTGTTTTATTTCTCTTTTAGTTCATGTTGATTTCCTTCTTTTTTGTTTTTTACTGGTCTGGAGAGTGAAAGTAAGATGGCGTTTTGAAAGTGCTTTGCTTTTTTTTTCCGGAAAGAAAGAACGGACTTAAATGAAACGTATGGACTGCTTTTAAGCTCTTCTTTTCTTTTGAAAGCGTTTTGGAGGTTTTGAATTTCTTTTCTTGCACTCTCCCTGGTTTTTTCTTCTAAACCTTAAGGATTTTAGTATTTTCTTTTTCTTTTTTTTAAGAAGAAAGAAGGAGAGAATAAGATTTTGAAAAATGGCTTCAAAGAGGCAACCAGCCTCTATAGTTTCTAAGGTGGTCTCCTCTCCTGCAATTCTAACAGTACAACAACAACTCAAAGCTACACCACCAGTACTGCAACCTAAAGTCACACCTCCACCTTCTCCTCCTTTGCCAGGCTTATCTGCACAAGACATTAAAGATATAATGGGTAATGCTGTATCCCAAATCAGAGAGGAAATGAAGCAACTTCTTGAACAGAATAAGTCTGAAAGTAAAGAGGAAATGAAAGACCTTCTTAAACAGAATAAATCTGAAAGTAAAGAGGAAATGAAGGAGCTTTTAGAGGAGAATAATACTATCTTGAGGCAAGACATAGTAACAGCTTTATCAGGCCTGGCTTCTGTGGTCGAGAAGCTGGATTCCAGAGTGGAAGAGGTTGCAGATAAAGTAGACCTCCTTGAAGATAAATTCCAAGATATGGAAAAAAAGATGGAAACCTCACAAGAGGATATTCTTATGTCTCAGTATAGGGAAATGGAGTATGCTTTGAGAATTAGGGGTCTGAAAGAAGATATGAATCAAGATTTGACAGAGATGGTGCTTAATGATCTAGCTGTTGTTCTGAATAGGGACAAAGATGGACTACGTAGAGAAGTGGAAAAAATTTACAGAGTTAATTCCTGGATTGCGAAACAAAAGAATCTGCCAAGAGATGTGGTGATCTACTTTGCAAAGAGATCTCTGCGTAATGAAATCATACAAGCTTTTTATAATAAGAGATTCCAGATTGCTGCCCAAGATGTTATTATTCTAAAGGAAATCCCATCCAAAGTTTTAAGAAATAGAAAAGACTTTGCCTTTCTAGCTAATGAACTTAAAACAAGACTGGTGCCATTCAGATGGGAGATTCCGATGGGTATTGTTTTGAGCCATGCGGGGACACGTTACAGATTAACACGGTTGTTAAAGCTAAAGAGTTTTATAATACGGTCCTGGGAGCAGGCTCATCTTCATCTATGATTCAGAAAGCTCTGGGCGGCAAAGAGGTGGAACAACAGTCTGAAGGATTAGGTCTGATGGCTGCTGGAAAATTACAGGTGGAATGGTCGCGCCAAGCAGAGGTCAAAGAGCAGAGAATGACTCGTGCAGCGCATAGACGTAAGGAAAAGGAACAACAGAAGAAAGAAGTTAAAGAATCTTCTCATGAAAGTGTCTCGTTGCCGGTGGGAGGAGCAAGACCCAAGAGCTCTGCAACACATTCTTCAATGGCAGATCTTCAGGCAGTCTTCTCCAGGCTCCTGGTTAAGGGAGATGGCAAAGTTCCTGACCTGGAATGTTAACGGCCTTAACTCCCCTCAGAAAAGAAAGAAAATTTTTTATTACCTAAAGCAACATAATAATGATATTATTTGTTTGCAGGAAACTCATATTCTACTCAAAGATCAAAAATATTTAGCCAATGCTCGTCTGGGATCTCATTTTGTATCTCCTGCCCCTGGGAAAAAAGGGGGTGTGGTTATTTACGTTAAGCAAAGTCTACCAGTTTGTCTGGTAGAATCAGATCCTCAAGGAAGATATGTTATGATTGAACTTGGTTTATATGGTAAGAAAATACTTATAGTGGGACTGTACGCACCAAACCAGCAACAGGAACAATTTTATAGATTGTTACATCAGAAAATAACTTCACTGGACTATAGATCTGTGATATTAATGGGAGATTGGAATGGTGTCTTAGATACACAAAGGGACAAAAAAGGTTCTTCTACCTTTTTTAAACAGGCCAAATTACCTAAAGCCTTTTTTGATCTGAAAGAGGATTGGGAGCTGAGGGATTATTGGCGTGAACGTAATCAAGAGGAGAGAGACTTTACCTTTTTCTCAGATAGACATCAATCTTTTTCAAGAATTGACTTTTTCTTGATTACAACTGACTTATATAATAGGGTAAAGAATGTAAAAATCTTTCCTAGGTCATTGACGGATCATAGTCCAGTTTGGATGGAAATGGCTGATGAAAAAGAGGAGAGGAGATCCTGGAGGGTGAATGAGAACTTATTTAGACAAGAAAGGAATGTTCAAAAATTAAAGGAGTGCTTAAAGGATTATTTTGCTTTAAATATGCATAAGGGAACATCAGTATCAATGGTATGGGACGCAGGTAAAGCTTTCATGCGTGGGATTCTGATAAAAATGAATAATGTCCATAGACAAAAGCAGATTCAGAAACGTAAGGAACTGGAAGATGAGATTAAATTAAAAGAAAAGTCTTTGATTCTAAATCCTTTAGATGAAAAGGTTAAAGAATCTATAAAGTTGCTAAAAACACAATTTAATATGTTGATGGCTGATCAAACCGCAACTAACTTATTGTTTATGAAACAAAATACATTTTGTAATGCTAATAAACCAGGGAGATGGTTGGCCTATCAATTAAGAAAGAAACAGAGACAGAGAATTATAGATAAAATAAATTATAATGGTAAATTAGTTTATCAGAAGAAGTTGATTAAGAACAAGAAATTAATGGTTTAATTACCAATGAGGAAATTGTGACAGTTATTAAGCAATTAAAATTAGGTAAAGCGCCGGGTACGGATGGTTTGACATCCATTTATTATAAAACTTTAGTAGAAGAGATGATTCAGCCTTTATGTGAGCTTTTTAATAATATATTACAGGGCTCAGAGATTCCTCCATCATGGCGCAGTGCTTTTATATCCTTGATTCCAAAAGAGGATCAAGATCTTACTTTACCAAAGAATTATAGGCCTATATCTCTCTTAAATGTAGATTATAAGATCTTTGCAAAAATTTTAGCTAATAGGCTTATGAGGGTTATGCATCAGCTTATACATAAGGATCAATCGGATTTTATAACTGGTAGGTATATGAAAAATAATGTTAGACAAATTATTAATTTATTAGAATATTTAGATAAGAATAACCAAATCTCTGCAGGGCTGATATTTTTAGATGCTGAAAAAGCTTTTGATCAATTGAATTGGCAGTTTATGTTAAGAGTAGTTGAGGAGATGAATTTTGGAGAAAAAATATTACAAGCTTTTGGTGCTATATATCAAAAACAAACGGCACAACTTATTGTTAATGGGGGTTTGTCAGAGGTTTTTACAATAGAAAAAGGTACAAGACAGGGATGTCCATTGTCACCGTTACTGTTTGTTTTAACATTGGAAATTTTGTTGATTAAAATTTGAGAGTCGCAGGAAATAAAAGGAATAGAAGTTAACAAAAAAGAATATAAGTTAAGAGCTTTTGCAGATGACTTGGTGGTTACTTTGTCTCAACCTACCTATTCTGTAGTAAAGTTACTACAACTGATTTACCAATATGGACGGGTTTCGGGTTTTAAAATTAATAATAATAAGACTAAAATATTATCTAAAAACATGACTAATCGGGATAAGCAGATTTTGGTTAATTTGACTGATTTTGAAGTTGTTGATAAGATAAAATATTTGGGGGTTAATTTATCTGTTTCTAATGTAAAATTGTATAAGAATAATTATGAAAGGCTGTGGGTCAGGGTACAGAAAGACTTGAAGAATTGGGAGAAGTTACAGTTATCTCTTATGGGAAGAATTGCAGTGATTAAAATGAATGTTTTACCAAAATTTCTCTTTCTGTTTCAAATGCTACCTATTTTAAAGAATGAGGTTAATTTAAATGAATGGCAGAAAGGCATTAATAAATTTATTTGGGCAGGGAAAAAACCAAGGGTAAAGCTTAAAATTATGCAAGATTTCCGTGAGAGAGGTGGACTCAAGGTACCGAATTTGAAATTATATTATGATGCTGTGGTTTTAACATTAATTAGTGATTGGGTAAATTTAACAAATGTAGAAATACTCCATCTGGAGGGTTGGGATTTACTTTTTGGATGGCATGCCTATTTAATTTTTAATAAAAAAGTGGATCGGGTTTTTAAATCTCATATTATAAGGATTTCTCTACTTCGGGTTTGGAGGAAATATTATAAAAGTGATTTTAAAATACCATTATGGGCTATACCTTGGCATGCGATAGAGGGGATAAGGAGAGGAGTTAAAATGGATAGGGTTTCTTATACACAACTACTTAGATGGGATGGCCAAAATTGGCAGTTAAAATCTTTGGAAGATTTATTACATGAAAATATTACCTATTCATGGTTTCAATATAGACAAATAGTGGATAGATGGAAGATGGATCATAATATGGGCTTGCTTAGAGAAGATGAAAATCTTTTTAAACAAGTAAAGGATCAAAGACGAACTCACATTAAGAGAATTTATGGGGTTCTAGTGGAACTGGATTCAGAATCAGAACTAATCAAAGACTGTATGATTAAATGAGCACAAAATTTTGGTGAACCAGTTCTACTGGATACCTGAGAAACTATCTGGGTGAGGAATGTCAAATTTACACAAGCCCAGAACTTAAGGGAGAATTTTTATAAAATGTTTTATAGATGGCACCTTGATCCACAAAAAATGTCTCTTATGTATCCTGACTTACAGCCTAAATGTTGGAGATGTGGTTGCCTGGACGCCACTTATTATCATATTTGGTGGTCGTGTAAAAATATAAAAGCTTTTTGGATTAAGATATGGTGGAATATCCAAAGAATTTTTAGAAAGAGGGTAAAATTTACTCCACAACTGTTTTTGTTAGGTATTATTACTGATTGTGATGCTAAGGAGGTTATATTGATGTTGAATTTGATTACAGCCGCAAGGCTGTTAGTAGGGCAATATTGGAAGAAGGAATCTTTGCCTACCTTGCAAGAGTGGCTTTTTAAAGTTTCCTATCTGGCGGAAATGGCAAAGATTTCGGCTTTCTTAAAGGAGCAATCGCAAGAGAAATTTTTTGCCGTATGGGAAAAATGGATAAATTTCACACAATACAAATTGGATATAAAAAAATACCATTTAGCCTTTTTATAACCTGTATATAAACTTTGATATTTTATAGATTGTACTTTTTCTCTTTTTTCTTTTTTTTTATCTCTTTTCTTCTTTCTTTTTTCTTCTTTTTTAGGCACTTTTTCTTTTTAATGTTTATGGTTTTTTTTGTTATATATATCTTATTGTTAATTATTTTATAAGTTGTTTAACTTTTTTTTAGGATTTTTAAAATTTCAATTAAGCCTATATTCAGCTCTGGGAAGCTCTGGGGGATGGAGGGGGTGGTTTGGGAGGGGTTGGGTGAGGGTTGTTTTGTTTTTTTTGTTGTTGTCTTTTTTGTTTTTTGTAAAAACTTTTAAAAATTTTCAATTCAAAAAAAAACTGGAAGGGATAAGAGGAAGGGGAGATTTATATTTTGCAACAAACCCAGGTTAAAAATGGAAAGGAGGGCAACAAAGCAGATACCAATCCAGATACTGAAAGTCCAGGTATGTCAATGCTTCCTGGGCCAATATAGATTTGGGGCTTGGCCTGGGTCTAAGTGACAGCCAGGGTGGTGTAGTGCTTAAAGGCACTGAAGAATTCAGGATTGTGAATTAGGTCCAGATGGCAGTGGAGTAATTTGGGGCCAGTCCCTCTCTCTCAGCCCTAGGAAGAAGATAAGGGTAAACAAACCACTTCTAAAAGTGCTGCCAGCAAACTGTATAGACTTGTCCATTTAGTCTCCAGCAGTTAAGACCGACTCAAAGGCACACATGCACAAAAGAATGTGAGGATTGTTATCAAGGCCATGACAGATGTTGTATCCCTTCTATATTATTATAGCCTTAATCTTGGCAGAATTTCCATCTAGTTAATTGTAATTAAGCCTTGGATTTATAACTCCTTTTATCGTTATGCTCCTGGGGCTCATTCTCAGACTACATTTTTGCACCTTTGCGAACAGCCAATGGAAGAATGGGAGAATTGAGAGTAGCCTTCGGTAAGGTGGGCAGCTATGTAAGTTTGATTAATTATAAATAAAATAAGTTAATAAATAATCCAAAAGTCCTTCCTTCCCGTTCCATTTCATGGCATTTTAGAAAAAAAAAAAAAAAAAGCAGAATCAGTACTGAAAGAAACCGTAGTAGGGAAGGCAAGCCCCAATGATGCGCTATCCAAAGTTGCCCGGCCGTCTGCCCTGCGCGGACACGCAATTGAAGCAAATCATTTTGGCACGCGCCGATTCTAATTAGTGCTTGAAAACCACCATCCGAACTTGGAAATGGGGCTGGTATATGGTTTGACAGCAGCAGCTCTTGCTGTAAAAGAGGAAGTGGCATCGGGCTGTTATTTAACCGGCTTGGGAGGGGACCGGGATGGATCTTGCAAAGGTTCCAGAGGGGATCCAGAGGTATCTTGGACACCCGCATTTCCACACTTAAGAGCCAGCTGGATCACTGGGGGTGAACCTCGTCTGCCATGACACAAACACCACAACTAGGAAGGGCGCCGGACGTTGCTCCTGCTACGAGTCCTCTCTTCCTTCTTTCCTCCCTTCCTTCTTTCTCCGCCACTTTGGGCGATCGGACCGTGCTTCACGCACCGGGCCTTGGCTCCCTTCCCTCGATTACCAAGCGCCTTACCTGCCACATTGAGTTTGGTGACCGCCGGCGCCAAGTCAGTCCCACTTCTCGCCGCCGTCCCATCCAGGGCTTCAGCAGACGAGGCGGGGGCTCGACGAATCCTCGAATCCGGTAGCCCACCCCAGAGAGGGAGGGCGCTCGCAGACTGACTCATCCCAGCGGCTTCCGCGTCCTTTGGGAGGCCTTCTCATCTGTGCTCGCGCCCAATGCCTTCCTAGGTCCGCTTTCTCTTCTGTACGTCTACGGAGGCTCTCAGCCACCCAGGTCATGGTTGGTCCAAAGGTGCTTTTTCAGCAGCTTTGGGACAACTTCCAATTGGCCTCAACGACTCTTGAAAAGAATGCAAATGACCAGCTCTCTGCAAGGTATATAAATCCTTCCGTTCTCCACCATCCAGTCAGAGTTGAAGAAGCTTTTCGGAGGAGAAGTGAAATGTCTTCAAAAAAAAAACAAAAACAAGACAGTCCAGTTGCCTCCTGAAAAAGCACCTTTGGGGTTTCTCTTCTGTACTTCCCCAGTTTTCCGTGACCTGCAAAGATGCAAGTTGGTATCAAAAAGGGAGAGGGTATTGTTTATTTAATGGTGCATTAGCGGAATCTGGCCAAAGATACTTTTTTTCTTGCCACAGTTTTTGTCTTTTCTAGCTTCTCCAAGCTGCCTCCTTAGCACTTTCTAGTTCAAACAGAACAATGGCACTTCCCCAGGACCTTTGTGTTGTTTCCTCCTGCACCCCTGTGCTCCTAGCTAGCCTGCAAAGTACTTACACCCTTACAGAAAGGTATGCCAGGAGCCAAAAGGCATTGTCTTAGCAAGGTTGAGAATCTCTGGGCCTTGCTGAACTAGTTGGAGAGAGGTCCACTGCTTGTTGGTTATGGGCCTCAACAAACCATCCACTTGAGGAGAATGGCAATGGGTGTTGTCCCAGGTTCAGCCACAGCTGCCAAGGACCAGCAGGTCTACCCTATCCACACCAACTGGTGGAAGGATCTCCTTTTGTGGGAATGGGGAGATGGGAAGTGGCTAGAAAACTTCAGCATGACAAAGAAGACACTCTTTGACATTGCTGATCAGTTGATCATTTTGCGTAAGCCAATCCCTTTGAAGAAGCAAGTAGTCATTCCTGTGTGGTGGCTGGCAACCATGGCTTCCTACTGGGAGATTGTCCAACACTTTGATGTTTGGGAAATCAACAGTGGGCACTTTTTTTCTTGAGGTGTGCTTTTCAATAGAGCATGTCCTTCTAAAGGATATCATTTGCTTGGGTGAATACCAGAAGCTATGTTTCCAATGCACCCAGTGAATGATCAGAGGTTGACAGAGGTTGATTGGTTGGCCAGAGGGGGGAGGAGTGTCCTTCTTCTGCAAGTGTCCTTGAAGCAAAACTGAACCTAAAATATTCTTGCATGCTTTAAGATGCCAGTGCGGCAGCTATCAGTCCCTTCCCATTTTTGATATTGTATTTATTCAGTGTCCTAAAGTTCCATCTCCCAAATATTTCAAATAATCACTGAGCGCATCTTTGCTAATTTCCCCCAACCCCCCACTACTTCAGCTGGTCTCTTTTCTTTCCTAGATCATGGATGGCTTTGGATAGATGGGCTTTCCACATTGTAGGAGCAATGGATGATTGCTGCATACCAGTTTGTGCCACTGCTGGACAGGGATATGAGTATACAAACTACAAGGAAGTGTTCTTCCTTCAAGGGATCATGGATCCTTCTGATTGCTTCACAAACATCGAAGTGAGCTGGAGTGATAAGAACCATGAGGACTTCACCTCTAATACATCCTCCCTTTGTGTGAGGCAATGGATTCAAGTGTTTTTGCGTCATCTAATCCAACAATTATGCTTGGTAGGGTGCTTATTATCCCATTTGTTTTGAGAGATGAAGCTTCAAAGGACCATGGATCCCTCTGATTGCTTCACAAACATCGAAGTGAGCTGGAGTCATAAGAACCACGAAGACTTCACCTTTAGTACATCCTCCCTCTATGTGTGTCATTTAATTCAACTATTATGCTTGGTGAGGTGCTTATTCTATTTTGAGAGATGAAGCTTACCCAGTTCGTGCCTGGTTTATGAAACTTTCTGAAGGTCATCTGGACTGGAGAAACCTAAATTACAATTGCATCTTCAATCACTGTGTGGTTGTGGACATGCAATTGCAAGGTTGAAGGCCCACAGGTAGTGCTAAACAGCACGGTTGCCAGTTGCAGAGGAAAATGTAACTTCTGTGTTTAGAGCCTGTGCCATTTTGCACAATATTTATGAAACACAAGGGCATGTACCCAGCTGCAACCTTCTGACATGGGAATACCTTGTAATGCTGCATCAAAAAATTGTTGAACCAAAGGATGATCAAAACTTACTGGAAGAAAGGCATGTCTGGGATGCAATTGCTGATTTCCTGCTTGAGGTTCATTGACACAGCATTTCAGTTTACTGATGCTTGCTGATTTTTTATGTGTTGGTTCTCTTGCTTGTCTGTGATCACCCAGGCAGCTAACAAAATATCTGTTTCAGCGGATCAACTCCTATTCTTTCACTTCTTTGTGTTAGGACTAAGTTGTTGGAGGAGAAGAGCAGATTTCAGCAGAAGGATCTGGTTCATTTTATTGAACAGTTTCCATATGGGCCCAACAACCAAGAGCAGACCATGCTGAAAACAGGCCAGATAGGCAGAACTGCCTTTCTGCACACAGTGTGGATGTTGGTGGGGGAGAAAAACTGATTAGGTATAGTGGGAAATGGAAGACATAGGAAGAAAAATGTTGCTTGTGAGGGAACCTTTCTTCTTTGGCAAGGTGAAAGAAACTCTAAGCTGCTGCAAAAGAGCCTTAATGGAAAAGGAGGCAGCATGAGTGTCTGTTGCTAAAATCTTAACCATGAAGATGGCAAAATAACGAAGCCTACATTATGATGTCACAAAGAGACTGACCTCTTTGCTCTTCTATTACAGCTCATGTTTCTTGACTTCCTCTCTCTTGCCCTCCAAAAGATACCTACTGTAGGAGGACTGACTAAAATTAATATCATCTCAGCATGTATTAGAGAGCCAGTTTGGCCTAATGGCTAAGACATCAGGCTAGAAATTTGGGGACCATGAGATCTAGTCTTTTTTTTTTTTTTAATATGGAACGCTTCACGAATTTGCGTGTCATCCTTGCGCAGGGGCCATGCTAATCTTCTCTGTATCGTTCCAACTTTAATATATGTGCTGCCAAAGCGAGCAATCTTAATTCCAACTTTTGATTCATCTAGCCCTGCCTTCAGTCCAGCATAGACATACACAAGTTAAGCAGCATGGTCTCGAGCTGTTTGGAGGTTTGAAGACTAGAACTTTTAATTGAGGCCCAAAAAAGACTACAAAATACTCACTGATAAAGCACAGGTAAAACAGAATCAAGTCTTTCTCCCCACTAATTATGCAATTTAATGCTGATCAAATGCAATTTCCAACTTGTTCCAACTGAATAGTAGCAGTCGTCTCTAAAAGTTGTAACTGAAATCTTACTGAGTTTCAGTAAATCTAACTCAGTGGGTCTCCTTGGGCAGAAAAAACAAGGTGAAGACAGGCATATGCAGATGTTACATGTTACAAAACTAATGTAAAATGTGCCTTGTCTTTTGAACTTGAACCCACAAAAAATGTTACCAGTTGACCAGTCTTCCCCAGCCTGATATCCCTCAAAGGTACTAAGTGAGGATTCTGTCCTTTTGGCCATGTTGTCTAAAAGTTTTGGGAATTCAAGCATCGTTAGGTCTATGGAGCCAGGAAAAACAGTTTTAGTTGCAATTGGACTTAATTCTGCCATCATTAATGTATTCTTGTCATACCATGTATGCATGTCATAAAGCATAAATTTCCCAGGAAGTCTGTAACCGAGTTCAGCAACACACATTTAAAGCATTGCTCCAGGCTCTCTCATTTTAATGTGTTCAATTGACAGGTGGAGAGCTCACATCTTGATAAGTGATATTAAATTAATATAGATATTAAACATGATATATGTAATTGTATCTAACAACGATGTAAATGTAGCACATCCAATAACAATGTCATCCTGAAGTATAGAGCAGGCCTTTGTCTGTATTTGCAATACCCCTAAACTTCTTTCCAAGTAAAATCCACCTTGTAGTAATTTTTCATAATTTAATTAAAACACATAATTTAAAAATACCCAAACAAACTCACAACTGTTCCTAGAGTTGAAAAGCAATTTTCCCTCCTGCCCTCAAACTGTTGTTTGACTGGGGAGGCAGAGGTTGCTATGTTATTTTGTTTGATTGCAGAATATAATGCTTGGTGTCAAGTATAAATATCTCTGAAAAAATAAAAAATACCTTAGGTACAATAAAATTGCATTTTTAAGTAATATGGGCAGTAAATGATGCATTTAGTTTTTATATAGTACTTTACACCTGAGAACACTATAAATACTTTACCATTTTATCTTAATGGCATGGACTCAACACTGCGTGCTGAACCAGCTTATTTGATTAAAAGAGGACAGATATATTCTTTTTGAAAGCAAATTATGTGGGAGGGAGGAGTGTTCAAGAGTTTAGCTTATCTTTCATAATCATCTCAAAATCATCATCTTGAAGAGCTGCCTCAGGATCTCTGTTACTACAGAATAACTTCTTTATGGATTAGTTTTGCAATAGGCTGTTAAATTGTATAAAAACTTTTGCAATGGCGTGCTGTCTTTTCAGTTGTTCAAGATTGTGTGATAAGACTGTTCCAGAACTGTATCCAGTGTTTCTCAAGGTAGATCTAGCTATTGCCATCCCCTGGTCATCAAAACCATAGAAATTAGCAATATTTTACCCCTCACTGCTTGGCTGGTGAGCAGTGGTGGCATATTGTCACTACAGAAAGCTATCCTATATTTAAGAAACTATCCCATATTTAAAAGAACTTGTGATTTTGAAGCTCATGAGCTTGAGGAATGACTGCAGCTCAGAAATTGTATTTGATGGCTTAATATTTTATTCCATTCAGTTAAGTCAAAAATTACATGTATTTTCAACATTCTCTTTTCAACTCACCTGAGGGGGGGGGGGAAAAGAGTATTTTGTAATCTCTGACTGGAGTCATCCATTTAATACAAATACTATGGTTAGAATAGCATCACAGAAGGACTCCATAGTCTCCTTTCCTGGAAGATGTCAATTGCTCTAGTCAGGAGAATATCACCTCCATTCTACCACTTAGAAATTGCAATAAATGAATAATGAAAAGTTGTCATCATAATAATTTTAACAGTACCATCTTCTGCAGAGGCAAATTTGGGGATTCATTTTCTAACGGTGAAACTGACAAGCTCTGAATCTTTTAATCAGTAACACTTTCTAAAGCTTGCTGTGTTTTTGTCTCTGTCTATGAAGAACTCTGTGACCAAAACGGGAAATAGTGATCACTAATAAAGTTGAGCACATGGAAAAGCAAGTGACACATGGTGTCAATAAAAAGGCACAGGAGAAGTCAGGTGTACCACTTGATAGACACAAGTGCTTGTCCACACTTGAGAATTTCATTTACTTCTCAGAGCTAGTTAATCTTTAGGAGTGAGAACTGCCAAAAGGCTTACTGAAAATTGTTTGTGTCCATGACAACATGGACCTCAGGCAACAGAGAAACAAGCTCATCATAGGGACTTGGCTCAGAAAGTTTGAGATAGCAGATTTTCCTCCGATCAAATTGGTCCAGTGACATGCAGCTTTCAGGGAACTTTGTCCTTGATGTGTCCACATATCTGCAAGTGTGCAACCATAAGAAGCAGAGATCAATCTCCTTTTCAGTCTGTATCATTTTGCTAACTTAAGAATTTGCTACAAATAAAAGCAGCGATAGAAACTTTATTATGACTATGGAATCTGCTTCCTTACTGACGTCAAAACAAAGAGTTAATTAGTCCAGATTTATTTGGATATTGATCTGTTGCAGAGCTGCAGCTGTGAAAAAGGCTCTTGTGAGCCTCATAGTATTTTGGAACTTCCCATTCATTTGTATCATGTCCCCTGGCCGTTTGCAATATTTTCCTTCTTATGCAGCATTGTCATATGTTTTTCCCCATGGATTTTCTGCCATAGGAGAAATATTTCAACTAGCACTATATTCCTATATCTTCCTACTAATACAGAGGTCTTAAAAAGCTAATGCAGTATGCAGAGATCCTACCGGTATTAATTCTGTGTAGCCTATAATAATAAAAAAATCTGTATAAAATCTTAATTTAAAAAAAGGTTCTAGGCCACATGACTACACTGTAAAATATGAAAGCATGCTGACAAAATTGCTAATGACCAGGAAAAAAACATAAAAATGAAATTTTATTTTAGCAATATTGGCTGTACCTAATCCTGGTCTTCTGCTTGAATTAGAAGTTAATTTACAGTATATTATTTTAAGTAGAATTGGATGCTAAAAATACATTAAACTCTCTCCACATATTACTTCTCCAAAACAGTCATGATTGTTGAGTATGTTCATAGTGCTTTTGAATAGACCCTGTACAGTATCTTTGGATGGATTCCCTGCCCAGCTCAAATGAACTGAAATCAAATTATGTTGGCAAGTTTATGGATACTTGGCAAATATAGTTAGTGAAAAATATGGACATTTTCTCAAAGAGGCAGTAAGGTGAACAAATTCGCTCATACATGTGGTGCAAAACAACTTCCATTAATTATATTTAAAGAGATTGCTAAGGTATAGCAATTCCTCATTCTCAACTTGCAAATTAGGTGATCCATAGCAATATATATATATATATATCACGAAAGATTGAATTTAAACGAACATAAAAACCCTGTTATATTTAATGTTGGGGTTTCACTGATGCAAGAGGGCAACTACACAGAGTAGACCCATGGCGAGATAGGTCGCAAATAAATTTAACAAACAGTGGGTACAATCAATAGCATTTGAATCGGCTCTTAAAGGCCGAAAATTTTTGAACAGCTTTAACCCTGATAAAGCTACTCGTGTTCTTTGCAGAAAGGTGGAGTTGCCCTATCTGTACAAGTGTCAATTGTTGGCACATGACAAGAGGGGCTGGAACGGTTGGGGTGGACAGAGGCCTTATGCGAATCTCGGTGCTGCGTGAGATTTTTCCGTGAAGCCTTCTTCTTTGCCTGCATAAGTTGGGGAAATTGGGATGGGACCCGGATCGCCCCCCCCCCCCCGCTTTGAGCCCTGCATAAACTGCGTCTTTAAGAAGCTTCCCTCATTTTCAGCAACGCGGAGAAATACGCACTCTCAACAGCAGACTGCATTCTGATTTTCATAAAGTCCCGCAATCAAAATGACAAAAAAAAAAAAAAACCAAAACCCCGCAGCTGTTTACAGATAAGACTGACCTCACCTCGTGGGAACGGAGATGCGGACTGACAAGGCTACTGGGAAATGTAGTTCATTTAGTACATTACGTGCTTACTTCTCGCGACAGTTTGCTTTTCGGCTCATCGCCCTAGATCAGTGTTTCTCAAACTCGGCAGGTTTGAGACGTATGGCTAGTTGGGGAATTCTGGACCTATACGTCTTAAAGTTGCCAATTTGGGGAAATACTGCCTTAGGTTCTCACAACCAGTGGCCAATTGCATGCATATATTGAGTCTTTTACATATTTACTGAAAGGCAAGCCCATTGAATTCATTCGACTTCCTTCCCAATGTGTAGAGCTTGTAATGAATACACTAAAGAGTGTAGCTGTATCACAATTACCCAAAGGCAATCCATTGATTTCACTCGACGTCCTTCCAGATAAGTGTATATAATATTGAAGCTTGAAATAACATAGACACATATTAAATTGGATGCAATATTGGATGACCCGAAAGACCAGTTTAAGGACAGATCATCCTGGAGAAAAATCTATGTGATTGCTAGGAGCCGAAAGCGACTTGATGTCACATAGTCAAATGCTCAAATCAGAAAAGGGGAAAAAATTAAATAGCTGGGTGAGAATTACCTAGATCTTTTTATTTATTAAATGTATTTATTTGTATCCCGTCTTTATTATTTTTACAAATAAGAGCCCCGTTCTTCATGCATTTATTCAAAATGTTGGATTCCCCAGCTCTTCAATCATAAAACTAAATCCTTTATCGCCCCTCTTCCTCTAAAAATTGATCTGCCGATTTCTAAGTCACAGCTCCCAAGACAGTCCTTGGGGCTCTTACCATAGAGACGGAGGAAAGCTAGAGCGAAACCCTTCTCTGCTCGCCTAGAGCGGGGGTAGGCAACCTTGGCTCTTTTATGACTCGTGGACTTCAACTCCCAGAATTCCTGAGCCAGCCATGCTGAGGGGAAAAGGAGAGGTTTCCAAGCTGAGCCATGGTGGCTCAGGAATTCTGGGAGTTGAAGTCCACGAGTCATAAAAGAGCCAAGGTTGCCTACCCCTGGCCTAGAGAGAACCATTAAGCGAGGACCTTTTTTTTTTTTTTTTTTAACCATTACATATTGGACCGGAAACTCAGACTTTCTACTCCACTCTCCTTTTCTCTATCTCCACGAGCAGCTTCGAAAGTGCGTCACTTAGGAAAGCCTTTTCCAGTAGCCCAGGATCGGGATCCTGCAGAAATGTTTGATGGGGTTCCCTCCTTGGAAGTCCTATATTGGAAAGATAGCGACTTGTGAAAAGAGATTGCAAAGCTGGGAAGCGCTGAGGCTGCGCGTGTTTCTTTCGCCGCAAGAGAAAGAAGAGAACAGGAGGAGCATTTACTCACATCGGGGAAGTGGAGGTGAGTGAATGGGATTTAACGGGGGATCCAGGCGGGGTCCGGAGGAAGGAAAGAACAAACCACCCGATTAGAAGGCGTGTGCAGTAATCTGGGAATGATCTTTTGGACAGAGGTGTTTTCAATGGGAGGGGGGCTTGCATTGTATTTCTGTTTTTATAACGCTTACATAGCGGGTGGAAGTTCAATGGGAGAGATGGACTCTTGAATTTGTGGCAGGCAGCTAATGAATCGACGGAAGGTTTCATAGATACAAGGTGGCAATCACCAGGGTTTGTAGAGTGGGAGAAGCAGTTGGAATATATGTGAAGAAATCGAATGTTCTTTGTGGTTCAGTGTGGTTCGTTGACTTTGCAAAGTGATGACAAGGGAGGACTAGGCTCAAGAAACAGGTGGATAAGACAGATATATATATGTAGGTCTTTGGTTGTTCGGGTTTTCTCCCGCGTAAAATTGGAAGTGTCTTGGCCAAGACACTTCCAATTTTACGCGGGAGAAAACCCGAACAACCAAAGACCTACATACAAATACTCGCGAAAACCTCAGAAAACATATATATATATATATATATATATATTATATATATATATATATATATATATATATATATATATATATATATATATATATATATATATATATATAGTCCCTAATTATACTAAAAATGCGAATCCTGGGTATATTCATGTTGATAAAGCTAAGTTTATCAAACAGTTGTTAGTTTATTAAACAGTTGTTTTTATTTATCCCGGTGTTTGACTACTTTTCTCAACACACACACACACACACACACACACACACACACACACACATTGCAGAAGAAATTGGAGTTGCCCTCTCATGCAGTACTTTACTGTATCCTAGTTACGAAATGTGGGAAAGAAGGGTGATCAAAAGCTTTATGTTTCAGTAGGCGAAGATGCTTGATGATATTGAATGGCAGCTGGGTGGAATGGCATCTGGGTGGAAAAATGTATTATGACTTCAGCTGGTTGATTCAGAAGGGCAGGAAGTGACATGTTTACTGAAAAAAAAAATCAGGATTGACTTTGGTTGTGTGTGTGACAAAGCAGTAATACGATTTCAACATTCTCTTTTCCCTGTCATATACAGTATTTATCTTTACAAGGGATTTACAACCTTTAAAAATTATTGGTGCCAAAATTCCAAACTAATGCTCAGATAAACTGGTTCTGTTCTCTTCTGCAAAAACCCTACCATCAGCTTCTCTTTAGAGTTATGCATCTCTTCATTTTTCCTCTCCTGTATCTCAGCAATATTTTTGGCTGTGGGTATTTTCCTATGGAATGAATTCTATGCAAGCAACCAGGGTAAAAGTTGCAATGATACCTTTTTGCTTGGCCTGCTGCTCTAACCAAATACTGAAGAAGTTGATACCTGATTTCTCTGCTATCTTGAAAACACACTTATTAATTCGGTTCCAAAAAGGAAACGCTAAATAATGATGCTAGTGGTATAAAGTTAAAATATACCTACCGGCAGCTTATGTATTAGCACCATCTGTGAAGGTAATTTGAACTGAGGCCTATATTTGGTACAATGAGGAGAGAGCTATGATAATGTAGAAAGAAAATGAGATTGGGAGTTTCTTCTTGAACCTAAAATTATTGAGAACCAGACCTTTAAAGCTTGTGGAGAACCAGTCTAAAGATGAATGAATACATGTGGGCTTACTCCAGAGCATAGTCTGTTGTACCTCCATTTCCTATTTCTCCCAGATGTTATTCTTGATACAATTTATGTGATGTGCATCTCAAAATCTTTATTTCCCTAATAATAGTATACATCCTTCATTTCATCCCCCAAACTGTTTTTTCTGAAGTTGGGATGGATCTATGGCATTGACATGCTTTGTTTGCTTGGAGGTATAATTAATATCTGCTCCTAAATTGCATATACGTGGCCATATGTCATACAATATTATCAATAAGGATGTCATTATATTTTAGTTGTATCCTCTTTCTCTCAATTACTTGGCTTAATTTTGATGATGACTACTTTTAAATAGAAAAAAAAAGAATCTGAGGTGTTGTAATTGTGGAACAGTTTTTTGATGTTTTTGGTCCAGCTTCCTGTTCTGTGGCTGTAACACTTCCTGCAAAATATAAGGAGGGTTTTTTTTTATGTTGTGTGGCAATCCTTGGGCGAGATGATCCTGTAGGAGTGTGGTGCCAGTAGCAAGTTGAGACTGAGACCTCAGAGCAGAGCAAGGATTCGGCACAAGCCTGTCAGCTGAGAAACACAGTGGAAACCATTGGCTGAAAAACACTCTGCTGTCTCTCTATTCACAGGGACAGCTGACAGCGTTGCCTCTAGGCTGGGGATCACCAGGGATGGGAAGATGCCCCTGGAGGTGAAATGGCCATTTCCTCAGGCCCCAAGTCTGGCATGGAATTTGGCCAGCAGGGTGATCATGGGATTGGTGGGTACCTATAGCTGCTTCTGGACCAGTGAGTATTTATTATCTCTACTCTTTTGACTGATGGATGATTGAAAGATGCTTGACTGATCAAGCAGATCTTCCTTGGCTACATTATCAGGGAGGGTACTTGGAATGTTAGGAACAGCAAAAAGCTCAGGTTGTGTTCATGTTCCATGTGACTGGAAGAGATCCCAGTCTTGGTTCTTCTGTATATAATGCAGATTTTGGAGAAGATGTCCTGTTTTTCTGAACTCTGGACATTGATTAGCAACCCCAGGAAATTGGGGGGGGGGGAAACAAGAGGGTGGATACTAGCTCATGGACGGATTGATCAGCATATTAACTAGGTTTATATACCTTGCCTTTTCCATTGGTCAATTTTGTCTGAGGATAATAGCCACCAAAATTCTTGACTTGAGTCTACTCAGATCAAGTTCAACTCTAGGATATTTGTTTGCAGTTTTCTTGGCAACAGTGAAGAGATAATTTCCATTCCTTTCTTTTGGGATGTTTTTATAACTTTTTGCTTATGATCTTGGGTCTCTTTGATAGAGCTGTAAATTGTTTGAACATCCAAAACATTCTATATATCTGAACTATATTCTATCTACCTTGCTCCAATCTGAATTAGATCCTGAGAACTCTGTAAGTGGGATTGATAAATAAAATTCATTTGAGTGTTTTATCTAAAATATTGTAGCTGCTGCCTTTCATACTATTGCCTTGTTGTCTTTTGTTCAGGATATGTAAACAAGCTGAATATCCATAATGAAGAAGTTCTTTATGACCTAATTGAGAAGCGCCAACCAGGAACCCCCCTCTTGACTGTCTGTAACCATCAGTCCTGCATGGATGACCCACATCTTTGGGGTACGCTATGAGAAGGGAAGGGCTGCCAGTTTGAGAAAAACATTGCTCTTTTTTTATCTTTGAGACACTGGATCATTATTTTGGGGGGATTTGGAGTCAAACAAGCAAAAGGGGATGCTTCTCTCATTTCACAGATCTTCCATTAAAGTTTTTTAATTTGCTGTTATTAAGGACTAAAAATATATGCCTGTAGTTTTACAGTTATAATGCAAATAATATTGCTATGATTATAATTAACTTCATCTAGCAATAGCAGTAACAATGGCAACATAATTAATACAGGCAAGGAGGATTTATGAATGCACCAAAATAGATGGATTGAGACATACAATGTTTTAAATGAAAAAAAGGAAAGGGAAGAAAAAGGAGAAAGGAAATGAGGGAATTGCAGAGATCTGGAGCTTTTACGTTGTTAATTTTTTAAAAAACAGGTGGTTCAGGATTTGGCCAAAAGCAAATGAGAAAGGAAGTAGTATAGTAATTAATGGATCTTGCTTGATCAAATATTTAATCATTTTCAAATTCTAAGCTTATTACTCTGTCTGGCTATTTTTGCAGCAAGAAGGCAGTTGAGGATTTCCAGTGCAAATGATGTTAAATCAAGCAATGCTAGTAAGGGTGTGAAACAAAAGCACATCTAAAGAATTTATTTGATTTCAGTTATTTCTGTCTTTCAAAATTTTCTCTGATACTTTTCCTAACAAATCAAATACTCATTTGGAAAAAAAACACCATAATCAATCTCCTATTTAAGTCTCTGAATCAATTGTTTTGTCTGTCTGTCCTTCAAGTTGAGACAGGTCAGGAAATTTGGACTACTGAAACTCTACTATTATAGGGTATCTTGAAAGCTTGCCACAATATCCTTCTTCCTCATTTTATACCAAGCAGAATCAAGGCAGGTTTATCTTGAATTTCTTTCTCAAGATTTTTTCACCTTTCCCAGAAAAGTTGAGCTGGTTAACTCAATGGTTCTTGCATTCTTGCATTCTTGCATTTCTTCCTCAAGAATATATTCATACTCCTGTTCATATATCTAGCAGTAGTCAGATATATTTGTATTTATCTTTAGCTATCTCTCTCTCTCTGATTTTTACAAATTGTGATCAAATAAAGTGATGAGACCATGATACTTGTTGTTTAATTTGTTACTGCTTTGTAATAAGTTCAGACCCACCTTGAATAAGAGTTTCCATCACAGATTATTCACAGAAGCATCTTTCTTTCAAGAAAATTCAGTGTGATAAAGCTTTTCTGCTCTCAACATTCCAACCAGTTTTAAAGATACAACTTGCAAATTTCTAAAGTGGGCAATCATCCAATCATCTAGTTAAAATTAGAATCTCAAGGTATTTTTTTATCACAAAGTCCATTTTTAAAAATCAGATACTAACAGTGCTGCAGTACCATCAAAGGTGAGGCATAAGAGAGCCAGTTTGGTGCAGTGGGTAGGATACTAGCCTAGAAACCAGAAAATAGTTCTATTTTTCTGGGTAAGGTTCAGGTCAACTAACTCTCTCTCGGCCTATTAACCCATCTCACAGTGGTGTTGTTATGGGAAAAATACAGGGCAGGAGTATTAGATATGTATGCTTTCTTGAGTTACATATAAAAAGGTGGAACACATCAAACTACACTACACAACATTACACTTAAAGGTAGCCAGAGGAAAATTTCATTCCAGTTTTTAAAACAGAAACTAACCCACCCTTTCATGTTAAATCGAACCAGTGACATCAAACTCTGGCTCCACTTTGAATCACAAAGCATTCGAAATAGCGATATGTATAAAAAAACCCCATTCTTAACTGCAAGGCTACTTCAACAGCTTTCCAACATCACCTGCTTTTTATGCTTGCATTTATTTTTCTGTTTGGTAGCAATAGGTTTGGCTTGATCCCATTAATGTTGTGTCTCCTACAGGTATCCTGAGATTACGACACGTCTGGAACTTGCAGAAGATGCGGTGGTAAATCATGAGGAAGTGTGGCTTTCCCTGGAAAAAGAAGGGGCCCCATTTGGTCCCTGTTGTGTGGGTTTGGTGAACATATGTCAGTACTGTGACATATTTTTATGGCTTTCTTAGGACTCCAACAGCTGCAGATATCTGCTTTACCAAGGAGCTGCATTCTCATTTCTTTAGCCTTGGGCGATGTGTTCCTGTCTGTCGGGGTACGTAGCCAGTTTACTTGATACAGATAGATCACAATTTGTATGAGTTCAAAACGTGCAATATTCAGTTTATTGTATAATTGAAAGCGGGTCATGTTTAATGTCACCCAAAATTCAGTTAATGGGAGACTGGTGTGTCTGCTATGGAAGGTAGTGCATTCACAGTTGCAGTTGGGATTTTAGACATGGCTACTGTTCATGTGTGCAAAATGGAGAAAAGGAAGATTCCATCGGAGGAAAACAGTATAAGTTCAAAAAAGAAGATGTTCATTACTACATTGGAGCAAAAATTTCATGTAACTGAATGGCACGAACATGATTATAGCAAAGCTAAAAGGAAGACGAGCTATTGGGATGGCTGAATTTACAGTGTGCCCTATTATAGAAGACACGAGGGAAACAAAAGGAAAAAAAAGTAAAGGGGTACCAGCTTTTTGTGGTTTGCAAACATCGACAACATCTTCTGTGTTACAACCACAGAAACAGAACGTGGATATATGAATTAAGAATTACAATCAATGAATGGATTAAAGAATGCAATAAAAATGCATTCCTCTTGGCAGAGTAGCCATTCAGAACAAAACTTTTAAGTTTGTTTAAGAGAGAAAAGAAAAAGAAACAATGAAGTAGAACAAAGGTTTAATGCTGGTGTTGCTTGATTTGATTGATTTAAAAACGGAATATAACGCAATGTTAAAATTACTATAATATTTACATATACATATAAACATGTTTAAAATATTCCATGGCCTATTTCTATCAAGCTGGAACCAATTGCCCTATTTTCCATAGAAATATCACTTCGAATAGAGTGAGTTAGAATTATGGGACTCTTTTGTGGGATTCATTAACCAAGGCAAGCAGCTCTTGGGATAGAAATGGAGAGATGATATCAGGACCAAGGACAGTAGAGCTGACGTGGCGCAGCAGTTAGGGTGCAGTACTGCAGGCCACTTTAGCTGACTGTGTTCAGCAGGTCAGCGCTTCAAATCTCACCGGCTCAAGGTTGACTCAGCCTTCCATCCTTCCGGGGTAGGTAAAATGAGGACCCAGATTGTTGTGGGCAATGTAAATATATATATATACATTGCTTACTGGTGTACACCGCTTAGAGAGTGCTTGCACTTAAAGCGGTATATAAGTCTCATAAATAAATAAATAGTGCCTGAAACAAACTGAAAAGTAATTTTCCATCTTATGAGATCCTCACTAAATATTGAGGCAGCAAAAGGACTTTTATTTCCCAGTGTTGCACCGTCGTATTTCCATAAAAATAATAGTGATCTATAATGTTTTTAATGGTATCTTTATTAAAAATTACAACTACGATAAAAAGTTAATACCAATTAAAAAATAGAAGGCGCAGAAAAGAAAAAAGAAAAAACACTGTAATAACAAAAGAGAGAGAGAGAGATGAAGAAATGACTTCCTAACTTCATAGCAAGTGTAACCTATTTTCATAACTTATCTTTCTCTTAAAACACATTTTTGCAGAACAATTTGTTTCTCCCTAGAAGCCTACCTATCTTAATGTTGCTGAGTAGATCCACTAAAAATGGCCAGTTGCTTTTCAGATGGAAAAAGGGTCTCTAAATAAAAATCCTATAGATGCTTATGTCTTCTTTTCTAGGCAGGAATGGCAAGTAGTTTGGTTGGGGATATATGTTTTAGGAGCCCCCCTAGGAGTGTAGGTAAGGAGCTTGTATGTGAGTTGGAAGACCTGGACTAAATTCCTTCTTTTCACAGGAGACGGAGTCTACCAGAGAGGCATGGACTATATACTAGAGAAGCTAAACCGTGGTGACTGGGTGCACATGTTCCCAGAAGGTAGCAGTAGCCGAAAGCTGTCTGGGAGCTTGCTGGGGGTTAGAAGGCACAGATGTATTTCATAGCACATGGCTGCCATACGTGGACTGCCAGATTTACTGTGGGACTTGCCATGCATCCAATTGCTCCACATTTTCTCCCCCTTTCTTTTGCAGGTAAAGTGAACATGACCCAGGAGTTCATGCGCTTCAAATGGGGTAGGTATTTTTCTAAGAAGTGAGGTGCATTCTGGAGTAACCCTGTCACCTTTAATTCTGCTTCTTTTTCTTTCTTCCAGGTATTGGGCGTCTTCTGGCTGAGTGCCGTCTGCACCCCATTATACTGCCACTCTGGCATGTAGGTGAGGCCTCAGTCAAAAGTGTGGGGTGAGGTGGAGAGAAGGGGAGGCGGAATTTGCATAGTGGCTGCCAATTACAGTTGCCAGAATAAATGTGAGGCAGGTCTTTCCAACCTTATTAATCCTCTAACACCTATATAGGAAGAATAATATCAGAAGAGGTGGCTCTTCTCATTCAGGACTATAATAGTCTTGAAAGTGAAGCAGATGTGCTCAAGGAAGCTGGCAGGAACTCACAAGTCAGTTAACCATCTGATGAAGTCATTTGTGATGGCTTAGTTAGAAGATAATAAACGTATTTGTTTGAAGGTGCCACAAGGTCTTTTCTGCCCTAAAGTAACATGACCACAACATGACCCTACTGATTGATACTTTCCTTTTTGGAAGTAGTTTTCTGAGAAGGAATCCATTCAAGAGGATTATTTGAAAAGGTAAAGTGGCAAAGCACTGCAGAAGGACCTTTTTGTATCTGCTAGCTCCTTCCATGAGCAGGCAAAGAAGCGCTGCAACTGTGGACACGCTGGAACAAACTCTTCCTCGTCCACATATGCAAGCTGAACTTTGGGAATCATGTTCTTTGGCCAAGTCCCTTGGATGAGATTCTAGTATGAATCTATTTCCTCAAAGCACATCCATTCAACTCCCATATCCAGCGTGAGGATGCCTCATTGCTTCATCTTAAGGACATATCCCTTTGATGCAGCCCATAGTCTGTTTTGTATTTCGTATTTATCTGATCTGTTTTCTCCCAATACAAAGTTTGAGATTTGCACAATGCCTGAAGCTTCTGGGACTACAGAGCTGGTGATGGGGGGGGGGTCTAGGGTCTGCCCAGTTCCCGTCAGCCACTTTTGACTACCTTCTCTCCCCTCCCCTTCCCCTTCTTCCTGGTTCCCTGTGGTGGGTATTGACCAATCATGCAAGGATCCAGTACTAGTCCTGCTGCATGGCAGAGAAGATCCCACAGGCTGGATGGGTGGGTGATTGAAGTGGGCTCTCCTTCATCCTCATACAAACTACCAAGATGCCACAGGAAGGTAGGGTGACTTCAAAACCAGCATCATTACTGTGCTGCCTGTGGGTCACAAGAGAGCTAGTGCGGGCCGAAGCAGTCAGATTCTTTCTCCCTTCCCAGAGTCCAAGCAGTGCACCAGCTGAAACAAGAGACTTCTCTCTTGGTGCTTTCCCCTCCCAGATCTTCTCTATGATCTGCCCAGAGCCCATGTAGGAGGCAGCAGCGGCTGAAGCAGGAAGATCCTTGCACTTTATCCCACACTGCCTCCCCTCCTCATGTGATCTGCTAACATGCTTGTCAGCAGACTGCAGAGAAAATGTCGGATGGGAATGTAAATAAGACTGAAGATATACTTGCTATAAATAATTTTACTGTCACAAGCACACTGTGCTACCTGCCGGCCCCTCCCACTACCAAGTGCCAGGCGTGATCCTACCAATTGCACGTATCACCTGCGTACCTGTTTTCATGGGATATAGTCTCTGTCCAGTGTGAATTAGGTGCTCCAGGTGACCTTTGCTGGGGATAGCAACAGGAGAGAACAGGAAGCAATAAAATATTGCCAGTATGGAATCCTGCCCCTCTTGCATACAGAATAGTAATTGGTGTTAGTTTTCCCACACTCAGCAAAAGGAAGTGGGAGTCCTGGTGGGAGGAAAAATGCAATCATAAATTGCTGCATCTAAAACTTGCTCTACAGTAAGCTCTTAGGACATTGTCACTTGCTGGTCTCATTACCCAAGCAGAAGAGAAATCAGCGGTCAGGACAGAGCAAGGTATGCTAGCAGGAAAGCACATTTAAAACATTTAAATAGATGTGTCCTCAGGTCCCAATTTCGTGATAATAATAAAGTATAATTTTACCTTTCTATATTTTATTTTGACTAGGTTTAGGTAATATGGGGAGCAAAGTTATATATGTTTAATGTTGCTGCTGATGTCATAATTATTCTAACATGTAAACAGGCAGCAGCATCCATGGAAAGAATATCAAAAATCAGCAGGATGGAGCATCATAATGCAAGTCTCACCCTTTCTGAATGTGCATGTTTAAATGGGGCAGTGCGTGCATGGCAGTGCTCCATCTTCCTTCTTGCCAATTTTTTCCTTCCCACCTCTCTAGATTGAGAATAGGATAGAGTGTAAGCATTGCTAAAGAGCCCAGATATCTACGGTCATGATGAAAATGCTGGAAGCCAATCTTAATAAAATCTAGAAGACTGCACAATCCCCGCCTCCTGATTAGAATTTTCATAGTAAGGTCCAAACTGTGTGAGGGTGAGAGACACTGGGTTGCAGTGATCCTGTTTAAATAGAATAAATCCATTAGGAAAAACCTCTAAGAACTTCTGCATAATTAGCTGAGCATAGAACTACATATCTGTGTAAACTAGTTGCATTAGGAACATGGAATACAGGTGGTCCTCAAGTTAAAACAGTACATTTAGTGACCGTTCAAAGTTATAGCAGCACTGAAAAAAGTGATTTATGACTGTTGTTCACACAACCATTGCAGCATCTCCGTGGTCAGGTGATCAAAATTCAGAGGCTTGGCAACTGACTTATATTTATGATGGTTGCATTATCCTGGGGTTATGTGATCCCTTTTGTGATCTTCTGGCAAGCAAAGTCAATGGGGAAGCCAGATTCGTTGAACAACCATGTTACTATCTTAACAACTGCAGCAATTCCCTTAACTCTGATAAGAGAGGTTGTAAAATGGGGCAAAACTCACTTAACAGATGTTTGACTTAGCAACAGAGTTGTGGTCAAGGACTACCTGTACTGGGGGTTTAGAACTGCAGGTTCTTTGAGATTATATGTATATGTGTAGAAATCCTGTTTTATGTTGTCATTTAACATCCCTGCAAGGATCAGGGTTTGAATCCAAAATAACTATTCTGTCAGTAATCCTGAACAGGCCTCTACACATCAAGACATACAATTCAAAGAGACAGAGACACTATGCTTACAACCCAATTGTGAATCTATACTGGGAGAAAATGTGGAAACCACTGAACCAACTAATTCTACACAGCGTTACCTACAACTGATGGATAACTTTGATGACCAAGAAGTAACTGTAATTGACTTAGTTCAATTACCAAAAATAACAAAGATTGATATTCAGACACAACCCTCGAAAATAGAAGAAAGCGGACAATTTACTTATAATCATAACATCGAGTAAAAGTCAATATAATACTCAGATGATATTGGCAGAAAGGGAAGGAAATTTTGTTCAGTTCAAATTGGTTAGAATTTTTTGTAATCAAATCTTGAGGTTTGATAACCGAAAAGCTTTAATATGGGAACCAACTTGGCATAGAAAGAAAGCTAGAGTCAGGTTTAAACGTGATATAAAATGTTACTTGATGGGTTAAAAAGGCTTTAGAGATTTTGTCTGATTTAGTAACGAACGAAGGATGTGAATTTGCTGTTATTATAGTTGATAATTATTTGAGGGAGTAAACCTTTTCAGGGGGTAAAAAGACTTTATAGATGTAGATTGATGAAATGATAGAATATATTTTTAAAAATAGAAATGTATTTTTTGGACTTACATTATTATTTTAAATATGATAATTATGTTGTAATAGAGTTTGTTTGATTTAATTATGAATGAAGGATGGGAATTTCCTGATATTATACGTGGTAAGTATTTGAAGGTGTAAACTTTTTCAAGGGCTTAAAAAGATTTTCTATAGATGTAGATTGATGAAATGATAGAATATATTTTTAAAAATAGAACTGTATCTGTTGGACTTATATTATTATTTTAAATATGATAACTATGTTGTAATAGAGAGAGAGGAAGAGCTATTTGTGATAGGGGAAAATCAGTTTCAATGAATGACCTATTATTAAGGATACCTGAAATCCCAACTATATGTTTACTGAAATGTAATTGGAGTATGACAACTGTAATTAGTAGAGCTTAAAAACAGGATATAGATTATTATAATCGCATGTGATTGATAATTTCTCCAGCACTGGAGATGGATAATCCACTAATGGGTTAACTTAATCCTCCTGCCCAATCAGATCAAGTCAGCCAAACTTGCCACACCTGTCTTGGGCCTGTTTGCCCCAGTTTTCGACTTGATCTTGCCCAGAACAGACGTGCAGGTTTGGCTCACAGGCAGGTAGATAACTATTAGTGAATTATCCATTAGATTATTAGATTATTAACTTTCCTTCTCTTTGAGTCCCCTGAGCAGCGTTGGGACCAATGCTCCTCTAGAGGACCACTTCTTACTGATTCCCATTGGGATTCAGCCTTTCAAATGGAGGACTCCGTTTGTGCTCTGAATTACCCCCCCCCCACCCTCCTCATTTAGGAAAAGGTTTTTTTTTTCCTTTTTCTTCATTCTCTCCCTCCTACCAATTTTCCTGGTGTTGTTGCTTGCGGCTGCAGCTCCGACGGCCTTAAAGAGCCCAGCCCAGCTTGCGGAGGCCGCAGGGGCCTCGGATTGACTTGCTGCATTTTCGGCTGTTCCGGTGAGGATCCCAACTCTCCTCTGACGTCGGAGCTTGCGGCTGCAGCTCCGACGGCCTTAAAGAGCCCGGATCGGCTCGCGGAGGCCGCAGAGGCCTCGGATTGTCTCGTTGCATTTCTTGGCTGTTCCATTGACTGCGGACTCAATTGAACGCCAACGATCAGCTTGGGAGGGCATTTTCGGCCACGTCTCCCCCCGAGAAGGGTGTAACAGGCTGGGTGAGTCCTATCCGTTACGGAGCCGGAGGGGGTGATTGGCCTGAGTTGCAGTCGCCATTTTGCGACTGCGTGGTCCCACAGCCCTGCTGACTGCAAGGAAACGAGGGTGTGGAAAAAGACATTTCCACCTAATTTGGCAACGATTAGCTTGGTAGCGGTGTATTCCTTCTCAGTCCCTGGGGTTTTTCATTGGCCTTATTGAAGGCCTAGATCAGTGGTTCTCAACCTGTGGGCCGGGACCCCATTTGGGGTCGAACGACCATTTCACGGGGGTCGCCAAACAACGCAGTCCACCATTTTTCCCCCCTTTTCCTTAGCTGTACTACTCCCTTTTATTCTATTGGCTTTTGAAAGCCAATAGAATAGACTCTCTTGAATAGAGTCTAATTCTATTGGCTTTCAAAAGCCAATTAGGAATTGTCCAGGCTGTCTCTGCCCTGCTGAGCCCGCCAAAAGTCCCATTCTGCAAACGGTGCTGCACCAGTTGAGTAGTCCTCGACTTACGACCGGTTGAGTAGTCCTCGACTTACGACCGATTGGGGGTCACGGCATTAAAAAGGTTGAGAACCACTGGCCTAGATCGACACAGGGGTCGCCGGTTAAGGCTGGCTGCCATTCTTGCATCAGTCTTGTGCCCCATTAAGGCCTCACTGAGGTTCCTTGGCCTCCTGAGTTTTAGCAACCAAGGTTGTCTGGAGGGGGGAATAAGTTCTCCCAGGTCATCCTTGGAGTTTCCCCTTGTGACATCTGGAATTATCCTCTTACCCTTGGCATAGGCCCAAGAGTTCTTTATTGGGCTTTCTGGTGTCTCAAGCCCTAGTCACCTTGGGTTTGCTAATCACTACAGTAGTCTTAGCCTCTGACACTGTATTGTTGCCACCTTTTATTTTGCTGGCCTGGCAACATCACAAGCCTCACTAGCAGGCCGCACTCCACTTCAGGTAGAAGCAATAGCGACTGCAAGTAGAACTGGTTTTTTGGATACCACTGGTTTGGTGGCCGGGGGGGGGGTAGGGGAGCCTAATTCAGCCTTTGCTCTACACCCTTATCATCCAATTGATCCCTTCAATTCACTCAGTGGGAGGTCACCACCACAGATGCCTGGGTCCTGGACACCATTCGCCACGGCCTGTCTCTGGAATTCATCTCCAGTCCACCAAGACAGTTCATCGCTTGCCCCCAATCAAAGAAATCTCCAAGGAGAGGTCTCATGCAGGAGGCCATCCATCACTTATTGGACATCAGAGCCATAGAACCGGTACCTGCGGCCCAACGGGGGTGCGGATTCTACTCCATCCTCTTTGTAGTCCCCAAGACCTCGGGAGGATGGAGGGCAATCTTAGACCTAAAACGCCTGAATCTTTATTTGGCATACAGAAAGTTCAAAATGCAGACACTTCAGTCCATCCTAGGCAGCATCCGAAAGGGGGACTTTCTCACTTCAGTGGACCTCACAGAGGCATACCTCCACATTCCCATCATCCCCGGCCATTGCTGGTTTCTCAGGTTCAGATACATGGGACATCATTACCAGTACGGGGCACTTCTATTCAGCCTGTCGTCGGCCCCAAGGGTCTTTTCCAAGGGCCTGGCGGTTCTTGTGGAACCCCTGAGATTGATGCCGGTTCAGATGCAATGCTACCTGGACGACATCTTAATACAGTCGTCCTCCCCGCAGGGGGCTCTGACAGACCTGAGACTGGTGATCAGAGTCTTACAGAGACACGGCTTTTCAGTCAATTTCAAGAAAAATCAGACAGTCCCATCGACCAGATTGCTCCACCTAGGAGCCATCATAGACATGGTAAAGTGTCGGGTATATCTGTCCCAGGAACGCAGGGACAGTATACGGGACCTGGTTCTCAAGGTCTGCAGAGAAAAGACTCTGTCTCTCTTAAGGTCGCCTTCTTGGTGGCTATTACTTCGGCCCAGCATATTTCTGAGATGGCGGCTTCTCAGTCAGGGAGGATCTGTGTGTCTTTCACCGGGATCGGGTCACCCTTCGCTTAGACCCCACCTTTGTTCCCAAAGTTAATTCTCTTTTTCATAGGATCCAGGACATCGTCCTTCCTGATTTCTTCCCCAATCCGTCCCATGATCTGGAACGTCAATGGCATTCTCTGGACATCCGACGGGCTCTTCATTATTACATTAAACGGACGGCCACCTTCCGTAACTCCGAGGCTTTTTTTGTCTCCTTCCTACCAAAAGTCGGAAGGTCTCGGCCTCCACGATCAGTCATTGGATAAGAGCTTGCATTGTGGGGGCGTACCAGTTCAATTCCTTGCCGATTCCACCCCGTGTCACGGCCCACTCTACACGCAATGCGGCCACCTCTGTGGCCTGGGCCATGCAGGCTTCCATCAAGGAAGTATGTAAGGCAGCCACGTGGTCTTCCCCGTCACTGTTCATATGGCACTATAAGCTGGACAGGTACTTATCTGGCGAGGCTTCCATTGGCAGGAGGGTCCTCCAACAGGTGGTGACCCACGGCACGGTTCCAAACTTGCCCGCTTCCCTCCCATAAGGACAGTGGGCTTTGGTATGTCCCATTAGTGGATTATCCATCTCCAGTGCTGGAGAAGGGGCATTGTCTTACCTGAACGCCGTTTCTCAGCACGGAGATGGATAATCTGCACCCACCCAAATAGATCCTTAGGCCTAGGGTTTGTTCTGTGATCCAACACGTCACGCTGTCAGTCAGTAGCTGCGTCCTCGTTGAAACCTGGGGCAAAAAGGGCCAGGACAGGCGTGGCAAGTTTGGCTCACTTGATCTGATTGAGCAGGAGGATTAAGTTAACCCATTAGTGGATTATCCATCTCCGTGCTGAGAAACGGCGTTCAAGTAAGACAACGCCCCTTTTGTTTGATTGAATTTTATCTAAAACTATATTGATTTTAATAAGCAATATTATATTTAGGAAACAGAGAGGAAATTTTTGATAATTAATTTGAGCTATACTTATATGATTTTGTTTTTGAATGATTTGACACCTTGACCACCACATTGTGTCCTAAGCTGGAAAAAAAATGGAAAAAAAACCCAATAAAACTTTTTATAAAAAAAAATAATAATAACTATTCTGTCTTTCAATTTCCCTAGGAATGAATGATGTACTCCCCAATACACCCCCTTACGTGCCCCAAGTTGGTCAGGTAAGAGGTTTGGGGTTGCTGGATGGAGGAGGGGAGAAGGGATTCCAATTGGCATGGAAATTGGGAAAATGGAAAGCACTGCATCTAGAAATCGTCATGAGAAAAGTGTCATTACAGGGTGTTTTTCTTCTGTACAGAAAATTACCGTGTTAATTGGGAAGCCATTCAGCGTCCGCCCATTGCTAGAGCGTCTGCGGGCAGAAAACAAGTCGGCGGTGAGTGCAGAGGGAAAATACTGGGAGAACTGCACTCCATGGGTGGTGATGGGACAGGTATTACATGGCAGAGGTTGAAAGCATGATGTCCACAGGCAACAACCAAAAAAGCTTCCATAGAAGCTCAAGACATTACATTAAAAAAAACTGAAATTATTTTTAAATCTTATGCCAGTCACTGAAGAGGCTGCTAATGCTGACTTTATTGTGGTCTCCTTAGTATGATTCACATTGGACTCATTGACAATACAGTGAGCATACTAGATGAGAATTGTTTAGATTTGTACCTTTTATCTGGCAAGCATCAGATTGGGAAAGGTTGTGCACTATGGCTCTAGCAAAACGGGCTTTTGATGTGGCAAGGCATTAGCTGGATTCATACCCTATACTGAGCTATAATCTAGCCTGTGTAGTTTGGACTCCGCAGAATGTGTGTACACAGCCAAACCAAAGCCAAACTCCTGTTGATGACTTAACATGGCGTGTGGACCCAATCATTATAAGTATGCTTGCATTGCTTTGTTGATTTTGGCTCTTTCTGGTTATAGATGGAGATGCGCAAAGCCCTGACTGATTTCATTCAGGAGGAGATCCAGGCCCTAAAGGAACAGGCTGAGAGACTGCATCAGACTTTCAAGCTACAGGGCTAGTGTTGACTGGACTAACCAGAAGCTCTGTCACTGAAACATGGATTATGCAGTCGTGGTCTATGGCAAGAAATGTACTCTTTGCACGGACTACTTTTAACTCATCACTTTTAAGTTAAATTTTCTCATTTCTCCACCTATCGATACCATCCACACACCCTGCTGCAGATGGAGTGGCACAGCATGCAGAAGATTGGATGAAAGCTTCAATACCCCTTGTTGAGCTTCAGACTCTCCTGACTGTACTGCTTTGGTGTCTGCCTCCCAAAGGGAGGCACTTGCAATGGCTACTGTATGTAGTTCCCTCTTGCTAGAACCTAGAGGTGCTGGGACAATTGCTGGTAATGCAAGAACAGGAAGAGGAAGGGATGGGGGAGGGAAATCTGTCTCCATCCTCTTCTTGCAGATATCTCCACTCATTGGAGGAATATATAATGCATTTTGTAAATTTCCTCTTTTTGTAGAATATTGGTTTGCAAATGGTTTTATACTTGAAACTTCCCCAATAAATGATTCACACCTGTTGCAGCCTGGGTTAAGCTCCGAAGTGCCAGGAATTAAAGTTTTCTGCACATAATTCAGGTATCTTCATAGAGGAAAGTGTTTTATAGTACCTAGCAAAAGACCCTCCATTGGCCAATAGATACACCAAATACTGTAGGTTGTGAAAAACAATTAAGGCACTACTCTTAAAAACAAGCAAAACAAGTTGGCATAAACTTTTGGAATAAATTTCATCAGATATATGAATGTAACCCAGATTAGAAGCATACAAGTATCATGTTTATGGAGACAGAGTGGATGTTAGGCACTGATGACAGGAAAATAAATACAATATTAGAGACTGTGGTAATTATTCTTTTTCCCCCCATTTAGTTGTGTCTGGTTTTTGAAGACTGCCTGGACAAGTTTCCTTTGCAAGGGTTTTCAGAAGCAGTTTGCTATTACGTACCTTCGAGAAACTGACTAGCTAGCCCAAGGTTACCTATACCGCTATATCAAACTGACTCTAATTATCCATTAACAATGGATATTCATAAACCTTTGAACAGTCACAGATGTTATAGTGATCTACCAATTTACATAAAATGTAATTAAAATGTTCAACTTTTTACCCCATTAAACTATAAAAGATGATCTTAAATCAGTACAGTACTTTAGGGCAGTGGTCCCCAACTTTTTTGGCATCAGGGACCTGTTTCATAGAATTTCCCCATGGACTGGTGTGGGGGGAGAGCATGGTTTTGGTGTTGATCGCTCACCTACCACTCATCTCCAGCTGTGTGGCCTGGTTCTTAACCGGCCATGGACCAGTACTGGTCTGTGGCCCAGGGGTTGGGGGGGGGTCTCCTGCTTTAGGGGAGTATTCAATATAGCACTGAGAAAATATCCACTGTAAGAAAACATCAACAGTTGCTTGCTACCTATATACAAATATATAATTTCTGCATAATGTAAATTGCCTCCACATGCAGGAGAATGCACTCTGAACGTATTTAAAGTACATTCCTCGGTATCAGTAAAATTTAAGCAGAGAACAGGTTACGCTTTGCTTCTTCTCACTTCCCTCCAACAGCCGCTCCTTTTTCCAACTGGAAACGAAGACAGGGATTTCTAACACCAATGACACTTCCCCCCCCCCTTCACGAGTAAACGTCTATGGAGATTCTCAGTCATCCAGTTCATGGTTGCCCCAACGGTGCTTTTTCAAGAGGCAATTGGACTTTGTTTTTCTTTGAAGACATTTCCCTTCTCATCCAAGAAGCTTCTTCAACTCTTCCAGTTGCCTCTGGTTTCTCACGAGTACAAAATTCTCCACCGGTCCTGCCTGGGCGCAAGACCGTGTTGCATAGTCTGCAGTGTTTTATCTTGGAGGAAGTCCCAGAGTTAGTCTTTTTGGGTGGAAGCCACTTTCGTGCCGCTGGTCGTTATTTATTAAAAAATAAAAAATAATCATCACTCTGACCAGGCTTCAAAGCGATTACGGATTTAAACAGGCAAAATCGAGTTTTGCTGAACCGGGCAGAGGCTTCCCATTCCGGGAAAGGAAGCGGCGGGCAGCATAAAAAAAAATCCCTATTGGCTCTCGATGGTCCCGCCTCGTCCTCTAAATGGATGTTCCCCTAAGGCCGGTAACGCCCTTCAGGGTTCTGATTGGCTGCAGCGGGCCGGGAAAGCAGGAGAAGAACTATCCACGGAAGGGAACAGGAAGGAAGATGGCGTTGCGGTGGGTTGCTGTGTTTTTGCTGCTGAGCCTGGGGCTGGCGGCCGCGCACACGGGGCAGGTGCCCTTGCTCGCTTGGTCGAGTCACAGGTATGTGGGACTCTGAAATATTCTACGTGGGTAATTTGAGGTCACAGGGATTAGAGTCACGGGGGATCGAGGCGGCCGAAGGGATGTATTGGAGCTTGCTTTGCGTGGATAGCCACCCGAGTCTTTATTTTTGTTTTTGTTCCTCTGGATCGCTCCCTTTATCCACACCTTACGGCTCTGGATGTTTTAAACCTCTTATTCCTGAGATGCAAACCACCAATGCTGCAATTGCAGGTATTTGTATCCCGCCCTTATCTCGAGACGAGTCTCGATTTGTTGCAGTTATACTGCGTGTGCAATTGTGGGAAACCTATGAGATGGTCTCATGATCGCAGATTATTCCAGCCATTAGCTATTCTGGCTCATGATACTATTTTGGGGGACAATAAGAAATCCCCCTTTTGCTATATGGACCTGGAAGAACATTGTGAAATACAGCTCTTTGATCTGCGCTGTGCTTCAGATTTTTGAGCTCTTGAGATGTGTGTTATTAGTATAGGGTGAAAAAAAGAGTTTTGGGGGTACTATTGTGTTAAGGGAAACTGAGATAATGAATAGCTTAGTTTTTTGTGGTATTACTAGTTTCTACCAAGGAGATTATAACTTTTAGCAAAAGTATCGCTACAAATTATGTCTTAGTTCCAAGGTGCCAAGATGACATTTTTGACATTGCATGGACATAGTATTTAATTTACATATAATAGTTTTTTTTCTCCAAAGCAATCAATAAAGTTTAATACTTCAAGGTGGACTTTTCAAGAGCCATAGGATTTTTTGCATCTCTGTTACAGTGTACAAAAAAAGGATATCGCACCCTCTTATTAGAAGAGCTTGGGAGGTCTTTTACTGACCCAAATGACATTACAAGCAATAATGGGAGATCTATTTACTGAAATAGAGGCTTTGTTATGGAAACCGGCTTGGCATAAAAAAAGCCAGAATAAGACTAAAAAGAGAAATTTAAAATTATATGTAATGGATTAAAAAGGTTTTGAGAAATATGGATTGATTTAAGGATTAAGATTTAGAGTTGAAAATTTGTGTTTATTAGAATATATATTTTAAACAGAGTAAGAATGTATTTTTTGGAATAATATGTTTATTTGTATGAAAATTATTTTGTAATGGAATGAGAATAAGAATATGATGGGATGGGATTTTTATTTACTCCACTTCAATAGTTTTAAATAATATTTTTGAGACTTTGACAACTTAGGTGCCACTATATTTTAGAAATTCTATGAGAATGTGTTGGCATGAAATTCTCTTCTCCCTCAAAAGACTTTTTAGAATAAAACTTGGCTGTACGTAAAAGATATAGTAATGTATTATTTTGGTCTTTTATCAAGGCTGCTAAGCATTCTCATCTTAATGTTTTTGCAATTCAAGCTAGAGGAATTTTCTTAATGAGCAGATACGGAATTGTAGATGGACTTAAGCCTGTTGATATGCAGAAGTTGTAGAAACTGAGCAGTGGCCAAATATGGAACCTAAAAGCTCATAGAGCTTTTCTTTTTGGCTTGTGTGGTGAGCGAAATGCTAATTTTAATCCTGCATGTTCTATCTGTTTCAGCATCATTCCCTAAACTGATGTGATCTGAACATGTTGACCATTGGTATTTGTAACATCCTGCCAGTAGGCTGTCTGGGGTTTGTGGGAATTGAAGTCCTGTACACATGAAGACATCAGGCTGGAAAAGACTGTGATATTATAAGATAAAGATAAAAGCTTCTGTGAAAGAAAATTTAGCTTTTCTCCTTTTGACTCCCCCCCCCTCCTCTGTCTTGTGAGCACAGCTCCTTATGGTCCCCTTTGGCAGCTCCACATGAGGGTCATGTGGTGACAGAAGCCCAGCTTGCATCTTTACTGGACTCAGTAGTAGACAGTGGCCCTCACAATGTATTGCTGTTCCTTCAGGAGAAAGTAAGTTATGGTGACAGGCTTCTTCATTATATTTATGTCAGTGGTTGCATGCTGACCTGTTCATGTAGACCAGTGGTTCTCAACCTTTCTAATGCCGTGACCCCATAATACAGTTCCCCATGTTGTGGTGACCCCCAAATGGGTGTGGCCACCAATAAGAGGGAGTAGGACAGCTAGGGAAAAGGGAAAAAATGGCGGACAGCGTGGTTTGGCGACCCCCGTGAAATGGTCGTTCGACCCCAAATGGGGTCCCAACCCACAGGTTGAGAACCACTGATGTAGACTCTTAAATATTTTTTATTATAACCTATGAGAGCGTAAAAATCTTTTGGAAATAACCTTTTTACAAGTAGTTAATAATTCTATAGATTTCATTGTCCAAATACTGATTTTTGTTCTTTTGGGGATTCAGTGTATATGGGGGAAAAAAAATGCTTCCTGTTTCTTGAGAGTACACATGGCAATAAAAGGAAGCTTCTTTGGCTTAGTCATGTTTACTGGGAACCTTGTGATATTCAATCACTTCTTCACTACATTTATCAGGATCTTTGTTAGCCAGTGCTTACTGATCCTACTTGTAGGATGGGGTATTTATTTTTCACTCCCATGTTAACATGATAAAATAATAATAATGCAGCTTCTCCCTAAACTGGAGCAGCGGCTTCTGTTGAAAGCTCCTTTTGCCCATTTTTTCTTTTGATCTGGTCTGTAGGTTTGAACTAAAACTAAGATGGCTTCCTGTCAAAATATAAAATGTTTAAAATGCTACTGAGAGAATTTGTCTTCCCTTACAGCTCAGCATTGAGGATTTCACAGTGTATGGTGGAGTATTTGGAAATAAGCCAGATAGCGCCTTCCCCAATCTGGAGGTGAGCGAGAATAATTGGGAATTATAAATTATGCTGCATCACCTATTTTTCTTTCTGTGCATGTATTTGTGTACATCAACATATCTGGGTATGTATATGCATATGTGTAAACACAGAGCGCAAGAGTGAAACCTTCATTTAATGTACTGTTTGGAGGAAGGGGAATCGATTGCTCCTGAAGGTCTGTTAAATCTTAAATTATATCAAGTTATGCTAATTATTTCATTTATGTAGTGTCATAAATCTCATGAGTGAGATAAAATCAACTTGAAAATTAACATATATTTGGCTGCGTTAGTTGGACTCCTTCAAATACAATGCATTTGTTTAATTAGTTCAGGATGGAAATTTAGCCTTTCCATCTGCAGTCTGAATGGAGCTCCCGGAACTCAGTTTTCATTATGACTGTTTTTCCATTGGGCTACTACTTCAAAGAAGTAGTAAAAAGAGGATCTTAAAATACAGTCATAGAATTAAAATTTCCATTTGTCCAATTACAATTTCTTTTCTTTTCCTTGTACTATAAGCTGGCGTGGCTTCTTGTTTCTTAAACATGTGGCAGCAAGAGACTGGAAGCCAGAAAAATAGGTCATTCTGCTGTATTAAATAAAATGAAAAAGAAAGAGAAGCCGTTGTGGGGTTTTGTTTAATGAAAAGCAGCAGGATCACTGGTGTGTTTTATTTTAAGTATGTTTGATTAGGATCTCCTGAGAACTGCATTCACATTCTCTCTCAGTTGTATAGCTTGCAAACTCTCTCAAGCTAATCTTGTAACAAACGATGTCTGTGAGAAAATGTCAGTTGGAGAGAGAGAAAAGTTTCCCCAGCAGTCTTGAGCTTCTAGGAAGGAAAAGAAATAACATTCAGATTTGATTAGAATTCTAGCCATAGCCTTAAAATCTAATTACGTATTCAGCCTAGTGAATGGGTAAGGTCTCTTTATGTCACTTAAAAAGGGGAGTTGAAGATATTCAGATTTAGGCTCAATAAGGGGCTGTTTCCTATCTACTATTCAATTTTCCTTTATATGACATTCAGAATCATTTAAAAGTAATCATCAGTTTTCCACATATGAGTTCACATAAATAAGCTGGAATATACAATGATAAATGAAAGTCCTGTACTTTAATACCAATGCTATTTATTTCAAACTGTAAATTACAAATGGAAGCTTTAAAAGATTCTAAATGTTTCATTTTATCATTTCTTTTCCTACCCCTGCCCTAACCCATTCATGCAACAATAGACTGATTAGACAGTTGGTAACTGAAAATTACTGGTGTGATTTCTTGCCAGATATTGGTGATAAATGAAAAATGGGCTATGGGAAACATATTGAATTTTGGGAAAGATGCATTTGGTCCCTGACTATTAATCTGCATTTAATTCTTAATCCTGAAATTACATGTTTTTCTCAGAACTTATCTATGGTACACATAGTTATAACTGCGATGGAGCCTGCCCATGGTTACTTAACCAACCTTATTTTATGTTCTTTTCTGTGGCAGTCATAAACATGGTCATTAAATGAACCCATTATTTGCTATGGGACATGTTTTGACAAAACCCAGAAGTAATGGCCAGGTTTGGAAAAACCGTCATAAAATGTGGTCATGTGATCACGGGATGCTACAAACGGCAGTAAATGCAGTCCTGTTGCCAAGCTTCCGAAGTTTGGTCATGTGACCATGAGGGGTTTTGACTTTGAATCCAGATCATAGGTCTTCTTTTCTGGGTCCATTGTAATTTCAAATGGTCACTAAGCCACCAGTTGTAAGTCAAGGACTACCTGTAATGTTGAACTATTAGACCAGAATGCTGAATATTAAAGTAAACTCTGCCCATGGCTTGGATGGAGATGCGGTCAGTAGCTGTTGAAAAGCAAAATATTATAGCACTAAAAGATGGACAGTGATAATGAAAACGTGCCAGTCCTTTTATTAACAACATATTTTGGGACACCCTGTTGGTATAGATCTGACTGTTTCATTCCTTCCCATCAGAATGCCTTAGGAACAGCTCCCTCTTCCTTAGTGCTTCCTTCTGTCGACTGGTTTGCAGCTGGTGCTGTGCCTGCCTTTTTGAAGGCCAAACTGGGCATTTCACCTCTTCACGTGGACCAGAACACTCTGCAGGAGCTGCGACTCAATGCCAGCGTTCCTGCCTTACTGATGGTGCGGTTGCCTTATACCACTGGGTAGGTACTCAGTCTTGTGGTCCTTTTTTTGTTATTAGGACTGCAATATCCTCCCTCTTGTGCATATGTGCACGCAGATATTGTAGGGTGCATCCGCAGGGCTGTAGGTGATAAAGGGATACATTGACCTCTTTTGGGAAGGCATGAAAGATTAAGGCTACTCATTCCTGGGAAAAAGGAAAGCGGGAGAAATAAGCTCAAAATAAACCCGCCTTGATTTTGTTTAGTATGAAATTGGGGATTCAGGAATTAATAAAGATTAATTCTGGAATCCCTGCTTTGCCTGCTTTTTGACATGGCCTACTTCAGAGGCTGACGATCTTGAAAGCGTGTCCAAGTTTTTCTCTGTTCCATCTTATACTAACCCAAGGCTGGATTAGTTTGAATTTCTTTCTCATTCTTCCCTCTATCCCTGTGTAATTTCTCTAATGACTCTCTCATACCTTCCCTCCAGTCAGTTTTCCAATCCTTTACATGAGAAACAACTTCCTATTGATCATTACATGTTAACACTGAGATAATCTATTATCATTTCTTGCTCTTGTGGATCCAGTTTATAGCATTCATTTCCCCCCAAAATCAACTTCTCCAACTTACTCTGCAGTTCCTATTTCCCCCCTCTGTGTAGCTTATCTTGGTAGTTTACCTTTAGTACTTTTCCCCTTGCTTTCTTCCCCATACCTATCGGGACACATGCATGTTGCACTGCCTTCAGGTTTTTCAATCGCCCTCCACTGCACAGTCTCAGAAGGTTGAGCTGGACTCCCTTCCACATGAGGTAGTGAGAAGCAATGCGGCTCCTGGAAATCTAGGCCAGACTTTCTCCCTCTAACTACAGGAGAGTATCATTGATAAGTACTGGTAGTCCTCGACTTATGGCCACAATGGAGACCCATATTTATGTTGCTAAGTGAGAAATTTGTTGTGAGTTTTGCCCCGGGTTTTTTGGGGGGGGGGCACATTTGCTAAATGAATCGTTGCAGTTGTTAACTGCAACGTGGTTTAGTGAATCTGACATTCCCATTGATCTTGCTTGTCAGAAGGTCACAAAAGGTGATCGCAGGACCCCCGGGACACTGCAGCCATCTTAAATATGAACCAGTTGTCAAGCATCCAAATGTAAATCATGTGCCCACGGGGGACGCTGCAATGGCCAGAAGTGTGAAAAATGGTCCATATGTCACTTTTTTCAGTTCCGTTGTAACTTCAAATGGTCACTAAATGAACTGTTCTAAGTTGACTACCTGTAAAATGGAAGAATCTAGAGTCACAGAAAGGGAGGCTGGAGACTTTTTTTGTTAAGCTGTAATCTCTCTCTTCCTCTCTCTCCTCTTTCTTCTCCAGCTCTAGTCTTATGGCCCCGAAGGAAGTTTTGACCAGCAATGGTGAGCAACAGCTTGAAAACCTTAATCCACTGGGGAAGAATGAAGGCATTTTGGGTGGGCCTGCAAAGCTGATCTGCTTGAAATGTCTTGATGTGGGATTCTGGTTTTAAGATCAGCTCACAGAGGTATTCTTGACCAACATCCATTTGTTTAGCAACCGTTCAAAGTTACAATGGCCTCGTATTTATGACCGTCGCAGCATCCCCACAGTACACAATCAAAATTCAGGTGCTTGGCAACCAGCATGTAATTAACAATGGTTGCAGCCTCTTGGGTTCATGTGCTCACATCCATTTGCGATTTCTCAGCTGGCTTCCAACAAGCAGAGTCCATGGGGAAGCCAGGTTCGCTTAACAACCATGTGATTCACACAGCTGCAGCAATTTGCTTAACAACTGTGGCGCAACAGGTTGTAAAATTGTCCACAATTCACTTAACAACCATCTTGCTTGGCAACAAAAGTTCTGGTCCTAATTATGGTTGTAAGTCAAGGACTACCTGTGTTTAGTTTATGGTAGCCAGCTGTATGGCACTCTTATAGCAGTTTGCTTTTTGCCGTACAGACTAGCTTATACAAATGACAGAATCAAGGCAAGTTGTTACTGACAAGGGACAGCAGCAGCCTTAAGTGAAGTAGGCATGCAGGCTGGGTCAGATTCAGAGATGGCAAGAAGTGCTGCTTGCCTGAGGCTGTTTATTCATGCCTGGGCTTTAGTCTTTAGGCTAGAGGCACTGAGGCCACTTTTTTCTTTTAACAAGATGTCTTCTTGCAGATGAGATCCTGGGGCAGGTTTTGAGCGCTCTTCAGTCAGAAGATATTCCCTACACAGCTATCCTGACTGCTCTACGGCCTTCCAGGGTACGTGGTCCTTCTGATTGCCCTGTAGTTTTTCTTTTTGCTCTCCTCTCCCCGTTCCTGGGAATATAGCGTTGTCTGAATGCCACATTAATTAGCTACTTTTGAGTCTGAGACAGCTTGATAATAGGCACATGGTTCACATTACAAATATTAAAGAAAAGTAAAACAGTGATAATTAAATTATGCACAAAGAAATGGTGAAATGAGGAGGAAGACAACAAAAAAGCATTTCAGACTCTTTAAAAAAATATTAATCTTTTTGTTAAAAGCATTAGCAATAAGAGAGACTGAGTTAAATTGGATTCTGCCAAAGCAAAATTTCCAGAAAATGAATGTCTGTGTGGATGTCTGGGAGCATTTATTTACCTGCTTATCAGCTTTATTCCATGCCTTTATTATATGCAATTCAAGCTACATAATGTTCCCTCTTGTTTTCCTCACACTGATAACACTGTGAGGTAGATTGGACTGAGAGAGAGAGGGACTAATCCAAAGTCATCTGTGCTTAATACCGGATGAGAATGTGGTCTCCTGTTTCTAGCCCAGCTCCTAAACCATTGCACCAATCTGGTTCTCTAAAGCAACCCTTTCAGAGGTACCTAAACCAAAGTCTTATGCAGCTGAGAGCTCCATGTGACCTCTTACTGGTGCTCCAGAACTTGTGCTATAAGGAGTGAGCCAAGTAAAATCAATTTAAAAATTCATTTAGATTCAGTGGCAATAATGAAATATAATTACTCCTCATATATTTGATCATTTGTTCCTTGCTGTTGCTATAAAAATTATACTTCGATAGCAACTTTTGGAGGGCTAGTATTGGAGAACAGAGGGAACTTTATCCTTGTCTGTAAACCCAAACATTAATCTTAGTCTTTTCTGCCCTGTTGCATTCTGTCCATCTTTATTTTTTCCTCTCCACTCTCTGATAAGGTGACTTTTGGTGGGGGTTTTTTATGTGTGGTATTATAATTCTGTTTGTAATTCGGGGAAATGCTGATTGTGTGATACAGCGTATGAAGAAGGGAAAATTCCCCTCCAGGTTCTCCGGGATGTTTCTGATGTGGCTCCAGAGAAGCTAGGGAGACAGCTGCTTCAGAAGGAGACAGTATTTGCACCCGTTCGTTACCCCACAGATGGAATCCCAAGGATACTCTTTTGGGCCAGCAATTTATCAGTGACCATCAACAAGACACTATTTGACCTAACTAATTTAACCTTTGGGCCTAGTGCTGTGGTTGATGTGCAGGAGTCTAAATGGAATTCCAGTTTTTCTGAGTAAGTTGGGGTAAGGGCTATGAGGGTGGTGGCAGGCTGATGATGGGATATTATGAGTTGGTGAAGAAAGTGTGGATAGGTGGGGTGAGAAGTTGCTGGCTGCCATGAGTTGGAGGAGGAAGTTGGGTGCACTTTTATAAATAATGGGATTCATCTTTGAATCATTCAAGCTGGCATGTCAGTCTGTAAATATTTGATGTGACTGTGCTTCTGCTAGTTAGGGGGTGTGAAGGATCCTGAATTCTGGCTTTTCTATATCATTAGGATAGCTCCATTTTGCCTCACATCAAGAACTGCCTGCATTTTGCCTGCAGGTTTCTCAAATTTTACAGATTATGAATCAAATTTAAACACACACACACAAAATTGGGGGAAATAATCTCTGGGATTTTTGTGTGTCATGCCAAATTCTAAATTGGCACATGGGTAGTCCTTGACTTATGACTAATTGTTTAATGATCCAAGTTACAATTGACTTTTAAAAAGCTACTCATGAACCATCCTCAAAGTTAGACTGCCACACTTCACCACATCCCACCCTGTGATCACCTGATTGCATATTGGGTGCTTGGCCACATTCGCATTTACAATTGATTGCAAAAATCCCACAGTCATGTGACTGCAATTGTTAATATTTTTTCCATTTTCCATCAGAAAATGCAAAAATACCATTGATTCACTTAACTTCATGGTTTGCTTAATGACCACTTTCATAAAAATGGTTGTAAAATCAAATCTGGACACGTGGTTTGATACAACCACAACAACTTATGACTAAAATTCCAGGCTCCATTGTGGTCATAAATCAAGCACTACCTATATTAGAATCATACTTCAAGCTTGCCCAGCACTTACTAAACATTATGTAAGTCTTTAGTAAATATGAAGAGGGGGTGTATAGTTTGGGACTGGTTATATAAATAAATTATAATGAATTCTGCTTTCTCTCCATAGATTAGTACTGAAATATGAAAATATAGATCGGAAACAATTAAGAATCAGGTAAAGTTGGCACAGTTCCTGAGATTCTGTTTTTAAAGCAGCCTATATTTTACCAGTTGTTACTTGTCTTTTTCAATCTTGGAGTTAAATCACTGTATCTACGTTTGTTGTCTATCTACAGCAGAATTGAAATTTGACATTTTTTAAAAAAAGATTGATCCATTATACACATACAAACATACACATACAAAACACATACAAAACACAACGTTTAAAGCCTGACATTTTAAAGCACAAAACATTGTTTCTTGTGGTACAATTTGTATTGAAGGGCTCAGCTGGGTCTTTTTATTAGTATTCTAAGACAGGAAGTCTTGTTCCTTAGGTTTGCCCCTGAGGTTTCACATACACAGAGAGCCCTTGAGTTATTCTTAACCACCCCTGTGACTTCCAAGAAAACTGTGTAGAGATCAGGAGTTCAGCTTGGCTCAGGTCTTCCTCTTTAAAGGCCCTTTTTACTACAGTAGCCAAATGGTGGCATGGTTACCTAGCCGTGTTTCCCCAAAAATAAGACCCGGTCTTATTTTTACCTCCCAAAGAGGCATTAGGTCTTATTTTCGGGAGATGTCTTATATTTTTTGTGAGACCTGCCTCGCCTCACGGCAGCGGCACCAGCAACCCTGTCCAGCAGGAGCCTGTGTGGCTGCCGGCCTTCTTCTGCAGCCGCTCACAACAGCATCACTCCATGTCTCCCTTCTCTGTTCTGGAAATGGCAGCCCTGTTTTCTGCCGCTTCTCTCGGCGCTGCTGTAGAGTTTGGTGCACCACTACCCAACTCCTCTCTCTTCCCGAAAGCATTTCTTCACTAAGCTGCTTTCCAGCTCTGGTGCGTTTCTCTCCTGCTTCAGGGAAACGAAGTTTGTGGGATTAAAAAATGTTCAGTCAGACCTTCCAACTTCACGAGATTTTTTTGTTTTTTTTTGCGAGGAGTTGGAAGATCTGACTGAACTTTTTCAGTCGGGTGCAGGGCGCGTTGGGTAGCTCCACCTTCTCCCCCACCTGCCTTGCCTCATTGTGGTGGCAGTGACATGACACGTGCTCTCCTACCCCATTGCGGCAGTGAGGTGGGACGGAGTGGACGGGCTTATTTTTGGGGTAGGGCTTATATTAGATCCACCCCTAAAAATCAGGATAGGGCTTATTTTGGGGAAAACACGGTACAGTTTTGAAAGGGCAATATACAGAAATAATCTCTTTACTAAACTAGACCTAATGCTTCTAAAATATGGTGCTTCCTGCTAAATGTCCTGCAAAAAAAATGGAGAAAAATCAGAACATCCTGTTTCAGTCCACATATATGAGCCAACACTGTCCACTGGAGCCCTTTCACACACACACCAACTCCCCAAATATTAAATGTGATCCTGAGTCCCAGGAACATGCCAGCCCACCTTTTCTCTTTTAGCAGTAGTATTAAGGCTTGATGAAAATTTAAAGGCATTTTTAGAAATCCCATATAAAGTGGGAGACAAAGTGTTGTAATGAATATAAGACACGTGTTATCTATATTCGATATGGAACCTGCCACTACTAGACAGTTTTGGGCTAGTTTGATCCAGAGGATTACAATGGTTACTAAGAACTATCCAGGGTATTTTTGCACGCTCTCTCTCTCTCTCTTCTCCTCCCTTTCTTTCCCTCCCTCTTTTCATCCCTCTCTCACTCTTTCTGTGTCTCACACACACACACACACACACACATCTCTTTTGGTTTTCTCTCTCTTCCTACATCGCAGATTTCAAATGACAAATGCCAGTTACCCCGTTTCTAAGCGGAATTGGTTTGTCCTCCACACGGTGGAACTGGTCAGACCTGGAGAACTACCTGCTGTCTTCAATGCTACCTATATCACAGCCCCTACCAACTATTCCTTCAGCTGTGCTTGTGTGAGCAGCGAACCATCTTTGGGGGGCATCTTGGTCCCCAGAAATGCCACCAACTGGAAACTGACAATCATGAGATTTCAGGTATGCTGAGTGGTGACAGAAAACCCTAGTCTTTTGTAAAGCTAAGCTGTCTGACTTTTCCAGAAATATCTCATTTTGTGCTTCTATCAATGAATCACCTTTCTTTCTAATAAATTACTCTGGTATTTTTGTGAAGAATGGGCTTTGGTTGCTTTCTGATTGGCAGCCAGGGATCAAGGCCAATCTCCCACATCCTCTGACTTCTGGTAGACTCTGTAAATGGCACTGAGCTAGAACTGCTTTTATATACTGTAGTAATGGAATTTATTAAGATCCTGTTGGGAATATAGCGAGGTATAGGGAGATTTAAACCAGCCTGCAACACTAATGCAATTTCTCTGTCCTTGCAGATTCAAAGCTACCAACTGATAAATGAAACATTTTCTGATGCTAGTGACTGTGCTGGTTTCTTTTCTCCTGGACTTTGGATGGGTTTGCTCACTTCGTTCCTTCTTGTTGCTATCTTCACCTATGGGCTCCACATGATCATGAGCCTCAAGACTATGGACCGATTTGATGACCCCAAGGGGCCTACCATCTCTGTGCCCCAGACAGAATAGTGGCCTGTTCACGTGAATCTCATTTTATCAAAAAAAGTGACCAGCTTGTGTATACTATTCTGCCTATTCCATCAGTCATCATCCCAATCCCTAACTTGATGTATTAAATTCTACGTGGTCCTGAGTCTTTACCTTGTATAGCCCCTTGTTTTTCTCCCCTCAATCTAATATTCCTGGAGACAAGCTGTAAGTAAATAGAGGTATTGTTTCCATACTGGGTAGAGATGGACATCCTGTTTTTTGCACACGAGAATCTCTACATTGAAGTTTGTTAAAGCTATATCTCCTCAAAGAAAACAACCATTCCCTTTTACATTTCTAGTGGACAGAAATAACCTTACCTTGTAATGTAAAATGGTGTACATTTTCTCATTTTGAATGTTTTTTTCTCCCTTTGCCTTACCGAGATCCCTTTTTGCACCCACACTGCTGTATTCCAAATAGTTTTCTCCCCATTGTCCTTATTTATTTGTGGTTCTTGTGATTAGTTTTGTTTATGATAACTCAAGTATTTGGGACTTTGTGCTGCTTGTGATCAGGTTGGATGGGATTTCCCTCCCATGACATACTTGCTGTTCCAGCAATTTGAAAAATGCAAATAAAGGAGAAAGAGTTGAATCTGTGTAGTATGCATTTTAAATATTAAGTAGCAGGCCCTTGTGAGCTATGAAGGACAACAGATTCTGAAACAGCTTAAATTTTAGTTGGATTCATGGAAAAATGGTTTACTATTCAAATATATTATCTTTCTTTACTCCCACAATCTGTTGTAAGTGCTAGTTATGAATGCTGCTATCTGTATTCTGACATACTGATTTTTCAGTAAATCTTAAGGCAGGAAACAGCAACTTGCAGTCTTGGATTAATTTTAATAGCCCTCTGCTTAAAATCAATTTTTACAAATGATTAATTCGCAATAAATATTAATCTTTTCCTCAGCAGACTTTGTGGTATGAAATCAATCACATATCAGTGATTAATAGAACTTCATTATAGAAAACGTAAAATTAAAAATCAAGAAAATATTAAATGCATACATAGTGGAATCAAAGGTATAAGTATAATCTTTAAAATAAGACTAAACTGAAATGAGGTATCAATGATAAAAGCATTTTCACAGACTAATTTTAACTTTATTTTGTTAAACTTATTTAACTATTCAAAATTAAATTGAGGGCTTAATAAATACTAATATGCTAGTATTTATTAAAATCAATTTTAAGAAAAACAATTGAACATCCATAGTTTTCAAATGGGTTTTATTTGGTTAATAAAAAGCTGCAATAAGTCTAAATTGATAAGAGTGGACACCAGTTTGTGAGATTATCTACCCGTATCAGTAATTATGACAGTGGTTAAAATAAAAGGATCTTCAATGTGTTTGCTCTTACCAGTCCCCAGTTCCAGAAGTAGTTGCATTTGAGAATCCATTTCATTTGCTAAAATGTTTCACTGTTATAAAAAACTTCCTGAAACATGTTGCAAGTAAATCACACTTAACAATGCATGAATAATTTCAAAGTATTCTAATTAGATTTGGCACTCTTAAAAGCACATTGTTTAGTACAGTTCTGTGTAGCCAGTATATTATTGATACTTAGTGATACCTTTCTTTGTAACTACGGTATATAGAACTATAACTATACTGGGAACCAGGGTTTCATATGAAATGGGAAAAATTGGTTTCTTAAATCCTCTTTAAACAAAGTGGATGATGGATTGCTGGAACTTGTAGAAATATGCCAAATTATTGTACAAGTAAAGGCACTTACAAATATATATATACATATCCTATCATTTTAATAATAATTCAGTACTATTGTAATCTGTGGTAGCTTGGCCTAAGTTTTGGGGATGCTCTCAATTTACTCAGCCAAGGATGATAAGTAATAATAGTAGTAGCTGAGGAAGGTAGTATTGCTGCAATGAGAATTTTTCATGTTGTACTTTTAATAGAAAAGAATCCCCATTCCTGGATTTCTATAATAAATAAAAAGTGCATAGTTGCTGTGAGGAATAAAAATTCAACTCCAAGGGTGTTGGAAAACAAAACAAGTTTTATTAAAGCTTTGCAAAAGCGGTGGGACTCTTGGTAATGGCAAATCCCAGAGTCTACACTTAAATCAATTTTTGCATAGGTTTTTATATCCTGTCCCGTGCATCATGCCACATCCTTCCAAAGTGAGCCCAGTTGATATGCTCACCCAGTTACATGCTTTCTGACGGGCCTAGCAATCGTTACAGTTACCAGACCCTCCAATTATTAGATCAAATGCCCCTTTTGTTTCTGTCTTATCTTCACTCCCTTTTCTGTGACATGATTTGTAACATCCTACTAACTCAAGGTATAGCCCTATCTACAAGGTGAATTGCCACCCATACTGAATAATTGCAATTATACAGGATTTATGTCTTCTCTTGTTTTTCTATAAGAATGCCTGCTTTTCATCTAGAAGCTATGTGTGTAACAGTTCATTCTGTGGTTAAACATGGCTGCACTTTGGTTCATAGTTATACTTTAAAATACTAACTTTAAGCAGTTTTTATAAAGAATAAGCCTTATATAAATTGAATGTGTTATTCATAAGCTATATGCTATTCTACAATAGCGTGCACTATTCTAAAAGTATACTTTAAGTCTGTATATAGTTTTTCTCTATCCCTCCAGCTTACTACATCTCCTTTCCTAAAAATACCATATCTAAGTGTCTATATGCCTATTCCTTTAGCAGAAATGGAAAATTACAACATGTACATTTCTTATGTACCTCACATTGTTGTTGTTACTAAGAAAGTAAGGGGATTGAAAAAAAGGATGCTTATTTAATTTTAATAAGGATTTCCCAGGGAATAAAAGTGCAAAACTAGTATTTTTTGTTTTATGTTAAGTGAATTTAACAGAAAGTATTATGATACCTGAAGCTATTGTGGGTCTCAAATCCTCTTGTAATTAATCATGCAAAATTATGTAAGTGCTGCTTTGTACTATATTTCTCATGGGAAAGTGGAGATACTAAGCCTTTGAATTAGATGCTTCCTACCTCTGTAGCTGAAAAGATATTGGGAAGTGACATTTCCTTGCATTTTCATAAATAGTGCCATGAGCAAGAGAGGAAATGGCTGCATCTGTTGTAACACTGTAAAGCTAAACGCTAATACAGCGTTTCTCAGCCTTAACAATGAAAGAAGTGCAGATCAACTCCTAGAATTCCAAGAGTTAAAAGACCAGTCAATCATTTTATCTAATTTTTGCCTATTGAGAGCACTGTCAGTAATACCATTAGAACTGACAGATCCCTTGCATAAAATGCCTTTCGGCCTCTTTCTCCTTATCGCTTATTGTATGTTTACTTATTACACGCTTGAGTGTATATACCAGGGGTAGGCAACCTTGGCTCTTTTATGATTTGTGGACTTCAACTCCCAGAATTCCTGAGCCAGCATGGCTGGCTCAGGAATTCTGGGAGTTGAAGTCCATGAGTCATAAAAGAGCCAAGGTTACCTACCCCTGGTATATACCATAATAGTCCTGGGCCTGCCCTCCTGAAGCCAGGAGTGATGCTGCTGAAGACAGAGCACTATCCTCAGCAGTATCTACGGATTGGCAATGGCTCTCTGGGCTTGTAGAGATTGCTTTTATCCAGTCTTGGTTGGAGTAATCACAGTCTGAACCCAAAGTGTGTGTTATCTTCAGAAGAGGCTGGGGTCCAAAATGGGATTTTTAATTCTTCCCTTTCCTCAAGTCAGAGTAGTTCTGTCTTACTACATATTGCAACAGCGAAAAAATATGCACTGCTGTCTGAACCTCTTTCCCTAGACGACTGCAGCACTCAGACATTTAAGATGAATCAAGTCAATGGTGTTTCCTTGGTAGCAATCAAGGAGAAGCAGAAGAGATCATAAAGGCTGCAGTCCTACATTGCTCAGTCGACCTAAAGCCCTATCAACCATTTTATGGCTGGCGAGGAGCGGCTGGAGCATGGGAAGCAGCTTCGCAACTGACGAAAATATTCCTCAGTAGCCGAAGCAGCGTGAACCGCAGTCCCCGACACCATTAACATGCAACCAGTGTGGGTGCAACTACTGCCCTCCCCCCCTCTACCCCGCATCGTGGATCTCTTTTTCTTGGCGGAATTAACTTGGGATTCGCTGCAAGCAGCAAAGCTTTTAAGATGTTTCTGACGGAGGCTTGAGAGTGGGGATAGGGAAGCTACACCTGGGGGGTTGGGAATGGTTGGGAATTATTTTCTCCTTTATTCAGAATTACGGATCCATTTACTTCCAGCACCGGATCACTGGTGCCACCGTCGTTGCCATAACAGCAGGAGGGGCAGGGGCCCCGCGATTTACAACCCCTCCTTCCCCTCCCCCAAGCGAGCAGCCCCACACTGGCTTCGGGACTTCTTTTTCTTGCTTCTAAGCGTAGGCACCAATTTGGGAAAAGCGACTCGCGCGTCTTTCTCGTCTCCCGCCCCGCCTCCCATTGGCGCCTACTAACTACGGTATAGGAAAAGCGAAGTTCGCTGGGGCGGTTCCCCGCGGCGGAGAGATTCTTGAACGGGACTCGTTTCCGGCGGAGGGATCCAGGGAGGCTACGGGTGCCGCGGCCCATCTTGGCTCCTCTCGGGGAGGGGGGAGGCGGCTGTGCAGCCGGCACCATGGACGAGGCCTACGACGTGATCGTGCTGGGCACCGGCTTGACCGTGAGTCCTTCGGAGCCACTTACCCTGCCTCTTCCTCTCCCCATCCCGGCATCTTCCACCCCTTGCGCCCCTCCGTGCAATTTTGCATTCCTTTCTCCGGCTCCTGCATCCATGTCCGTCATCAGCAAGCCCTGCCAGGTTCGGGTGGGGTTGCAATCCTTGCATTGCCCTATAAGCAGCTCGGCTTTCCTGAAAGTTCCCCGTTTCTTAAGGATCGCAGCAGTGCTTCCCTAAATCCAGCACTCGGCGCCGCCACACACACGCACACACCATCACGCGCATAGATTATGCGGGAGTGGGGGCTATTGTGCGCGTCTCTTGCAGGCGCTGCACCCTCCTCTGCTCTTTTCTCAATGTCTATGGATGCATAGTATACCTTTCTGAATTGTAGTTGTTTTGTCCAGCCCTACATTCATCCCGTTCTCTACTCCATAGTGAATGGTGCGTTTGGCCCCATTGCAGCTCCTCTGATGCAACCCGGCGCCATCAGCGCTTCTCGAAAGCGGAAAAATGATAGGCACCAACTGCATGGATCTTAATTTGTTCATTTAATTCCTTAAGTATACTCTTCTTATTTGGCTTATTAATTCATTAGTTAGGATCCCTAGTTGCATCTTTAATATAGGCATTAAGTTGGGGGAATCTGTTTATTTTGATTTTGTAAAAAAAGCTGTTCTTGCAGAATTATGTGATTATCTAGTAGTCCATATATATCTCGATAAAGGAAGAAGCAGGAATAGTATCACCGTGATTCCCAAGCTTTCTGTTCTTTTGCCATCTGTGGTAGATCTGTTACACTCCTGCTCCCAGATCCTATAATACCAATGGGAACAGTGATCCTGTCTCCCATCAGTGCCCAAGATTGAAGGCTCTGCAGTGCAGGATTATGTGCCCCATCCTGAGCATTTTAGCAGATCTGGGTTTATCACATTGAAACTCAAACAATTTATCTTCCACATACAGTTCATTTAATACTGAACTATCTATATGGTTCCCCCCCCCACCTTTGAAAATGCTACTGTAAATGCTTTTTCTATTGAGGTTAATTAGCACCCTCTTCAAATCTCAGACATACAGTAATTGTTTCTTTTCCTACTATCTTTATTATATCAGTAATCCCTCTTTCTCTCTTTTTTTACAAGACTGTAGTATTCCCATTATATCATTGGGTCTTCTTTCTGTAATACTGAGTATTTTGAGTTGTCTGCTGGTATATTGGTAGAACCAAATTAATTTCTAGCAAGGTAACTGTTTTCCCATTTCATGAGATCCTCAAAAGTGATGGTTTTTTTTCTTTGAAAGTCAGCATAGGACAACTTTTCCTGCCTTCCACATCTTGCTTTTTTAAATTTGAAAAATGTGCATGTGTGGGGCAGTGTTGTACGATTCTGTTCTGCAGTCTTAAAAGATCTTATGTTCTATCTGACCCTTTTGCCAAAATATGAAATGGATGCAGCCCTTATATCTATATTACATCTATATTATACACAGGCCTTATTCTGCTTCTATCATTCTTGTCATTCCAAGTGCTGGAATAAAATCATCTAATCAAGCAGTAGTTCCCATGCATTTGTAATGGGGGGGAGGTTTTGATCCATTGCACACCTTTTTCAGTCTCTTACCTCTTCCTTTAATGAGCATTTAAGCAGGATTCCTCATTTCACTTGAACATAGAAAAATACATCTTTTACCAAGTCAAAGCATTGGTTAAGAATTTTTTGCATTAATAGAGTTTCTCCAGGGGTTCAAATAGTCAGGAATCTTTCCTAACTCAATTTGAAGATGCCAGGGATTGAATTTGTGACATTTCACATTTAGAGTGGGTAATCAGTCACAAAACTATGGCCTTTCATAACAGAACTGACCTATCACTGTATTGCAGAGCAACAATGGAAAGGTTCTTTTGCAGAGAAAAGACTGAATCTTCCTTAGATGTTTGTATCCACACTTTCAGTCCCTAAATCAGTGGCCCACTGATGACACCAAATTGATATCAGTGTTTGTAGCAAGATTACTCTGTTGTCCCATTTCCAGTGCATTGTTACAAGTGAATTTTCAGAAATATCCTTAAATGTTAATTCAGAGATCTAATCTCCAATTTCCCTTATACATTCCTAATTGTGTAATCAAAATACAATTTATTATTGCAAGGGAATACGATTGATACACTATTAAAATTCTCATATCTGTAATCTTTAACTGGGCAAAACAGTGCATCCTAGGGCAGTGGTGGTGAACCTATGGCACGGGTGCCAGAGGTGGCATTCAGACCCCTGTCTGTGGGCACGCATGCCGTCTCCCCAGTCCTAGGCCTTCAGCTGGATTTTATAAAACCTTTTCGCTTTAGGCCTTCACCGCCGTGTGCAAAAAAAAAAAAAAAAAGGTTCAATCAGTCAATTTCAACTTCTCGTGGGGAAAAAAAGATCTTGCAAAGTTGGAATTGATTGAACTTTCTAGTCTCACCCAGTCTGCCGTTACCACCGCAGCCACGCCCACCCAATGGGCCACACCCACCCGGCACTCGACGATGCATAAGTGGGTTTTGGGTTGCAGTTTGGGCACTCAGTCTCTAAAAGGTTCGCCATCACTGTCCTAGGGCAAAGCTTTTTCAACCAAGGTACCTTAAATGGGCTCTTATAAAATGCATCCAAAATCCAAGATTCCTGTGGAATTGAAATTAAGCAAATTTAAAAAAAACATTTTACGACATAAAAATATAAAACATGTTGTGACATAGTAAAAATGTCATAAACATTTCCTGTGGTTAGCTCCTGATGCTTGACTGTGCTGTACAATTCAGTGTAGGCTATTTTCAAGGCAGATACATCTCTGAATACCTCCCTGGATTTTGAAGGAAATACCTTTGAACCAATGACCCAAGGGGTGCTGAGGAAGGCACAAATGCAAAAGCTTCTTGGATAACATGTGAGACATCACAGATGAGAAGTGATATAGTTCCCGTGCACACATTCAGTAATGTCTGTACCATTTATAATTAAGTGTTTAGAGAATTACGTATGATCGCAACATTAGGAATGCCTGTTTCACTACTGTGTCGCTGAATCCGTTTTACTCTGATCCAGAAGTAAGTTTAGACAGTTTAAATAATGGGTGATGAACAAATAATGTAGAAAATTTGTAAATTGGTATGTGTACACCACACATTTATAGACTTGGTGGAACCTGTGTGTAAATAAATGTCAATATATTATCAGAACGATGTGGAAGTCTACCAAGGTGATGTATTTACTAATAACTTAAGTTCAAGCACTGATGTTCATAACACAAAGAATCCTTTGGGAGCTTCTTTTTGTTTACAGTCATGCACATTCATCCATTCATCTTTAGCTTATCTTCAGGATTTGCCTTAAATCTCTATACTGCAGTGTTTCTCAACCTTGACAATTTTAAGGCATGTGGACTTCAACTCCCAGAATTCCACAGCCAGCATTGCTGGCTGTGGAATTCTGGGGGTTGAAGTCCACATGCCTTAAAATTGTCAAGGTTGAGAAACACTGCTATACTACTAAGCTGTATACTGACAAAATGACATCAGGCTATTTGACTTCAGGTCAAGTTCAGGAAGCCACTATGTCAGTTTCACTTCAGTCACCTATTAATACAATTCCAACATAGATCTTTGTCCACCCATCTTGAATGGAGAAGCTCCTTGTCAATATCTCAGACCTTGAAATCAATTTCTGTTATGGATCAACCTTCCTTTTTATAGAGACAGAGAGAGACACACATGCATACATGTGCACACATACATATACATGCATACTTAGAGAAATTCTATGAAATAGATTGGGATGGTCATGAGAACAGAATAGTCTCAAGTGCACTCATGAGGTGCTTATTTATGCATTAATGTTTCACTTTGGGGACTCTTATTGTGGAACTTAACCATGTACTAGAAGCATAGTTGAATTTATTACAGAGCAGGCATAATCTTACTCACTTTCTATCTTAGGAATGTATCCTTTCGGGTATCATGTCTGTGAATGGCAAGAAGGTGTTGCACATGGACCGAAATCCATATTATGGGGGTGAGAGCTCATCGATTACTCCCCTGGAGGAGGTGAGGATCCACCCTCTGCATGTGCATACAAGTAGCCCTCAACTTATAACCCACATTTGGGACCAGAACTGTTGCTAAGCAGCACAGTCAGTCATTAAGAGTTATGCCCAATTTTATGACCTTTTTGCTGCAGACATTAAGCAAATCACATGGTCATTAAGTGAATCCAGCTTTCCCTATTAACTTGTCAGAATCCCCCTAGGAAGGTCTCAAATGGCAGTCACATGACCTCCCCCCCCCAGGACATTGCAACCATCCTAAATACATGCTGATTGCCAAGCACTTGAATTTTGATCACCTTTCTGCAAGGATACTTCAATACTTGCAAGTCAAAGTGACTTTTAGTGTTGTTACAGTTTTGAATGGTTGCTAAATAAATGGTTATAAGTTGAGGACTACTTGTATTTGTATTAAAAGTCAATTTAACACAGAATATGGAAACTGCACATTACTGTTACTGGATTATTTTCAGAAGACAGGATACTGAATTAATGCAAGAGAACCAGAACTTCCTAAAAAAAATCAATTATTTTCTCTTTATCCTTTTCATTCCTGCTTAATTAAATGTGCTAAGCATATCCAAAGGCTTTTCATAATTTATCTCTTTAGTTTTCCGCTGGAAAATAATAGGAAATTACATTGTCCATTTTCTGTGATGTGATCTAGATGCCATAGCAGAGAAGTCTGAATGCCACATGCAGTCTAGAATTTGTTCATTCTTTATAGGCTGGGCTTGGACAGCACATTAAACCAAAGCAGTTAAGCACCTTGCAGTTCTATTTGCACAAAGTTTGGCACTTGAATAATACAATAAGGCTTGGCACAAACTTACTGGATTAATGTACAGTTCATTATATTGCAGGAATTATTCAAGTAATGGAATGGTATCTGTGAACATTCCTATAATGTGTTTTGATTACTAAGAGTGTTTGGAAATTTCCTAACAAATTACTTCCAATGTGAATGCAATGGGTACCCTCACCCTCTTACAAAAAGTAGCTATAAGCCCATGGTTGCAGGTTTATGAAAGTAATATAGTTACTTTTCCTTTCCCCCAACATTTAATATGTATGTATATATGTACGTACGTACGTACATACTTACTTACTTACTTAGGTTTCCCCCCCCCCATCATATGCCAGTTTACAACACAAAAAGGTGAAATTTATCTGTGTGTGTGCCAGTTTTCCTTCTAAAATGGTATATATAGAGAGAAGTATTTTTGCACTAAGAAACTTCGAAAGTAACTGGGTGACAATAAGTTTGGGGTGATGAGGCTGTAATACCTATCATGCAATCTCCTGTTAGAGAATTGACAATTTTTTGTGCTGTTCTGCTCCAAAAGAAATAACAAGCAGACTCTGGTGAATAAAAATGAGCTAGAGCTCCTTTCTGTATTTTGTGGGCATTGATATACAGTGGTATCTTGGTACTCAACTGCTTTGAAATTCATCAAATTTGGTATTTAATGCATTTTGACACAAAAGTTTGTTGTTCTGGTACTCCTAGTTTATTTGGTAGTCAACGCACGAACTAGAACTTGTCGATGTCAACTGCCTTGTGACTTGCTACATTATTCCTTGTGTGAAAAATTTGTTTGCTATTCATCGTTTTTGGTACTCATTGCAACTCCTGGAACCAATTAATGATGAATACTGAGGTACTACTATATTATGTTACGCTAGTATTTTTTCTTCCATTCAGTCATGTCTGATTCTCAGGGTCTGCTTGGACAAGTCCCTAAAGTTTTAATGCCAAGATTATTCAAAAGTGGTTTGCCAATGCTTCTCAACCAGGGCTAAGAGGGAGATTGACCAAGGTCACCCAGCTGGGTTTATGCCTGAGGCAAGACTAAAACCCACAGTCTCTCAATTTTTAGCTTGATACCTTAACCACTATAGCAGACTGGCTCTCTTATGCTAGTAGAGCAAGTTCTAATGGGAATGTCTTTTGTAAGTACAATATTATGACGCTTGTTTTATCCTTTCCACAATTGCCAGCTTTACAAACGCTTCGAAATTACAGAGGGGCCCCCTGAGTGCATGGGGCGTGGCCGGGACTGGAATGTTGATCTTATCCCCAAATTCCTCATGGCCAATGGTAAGTCCCATTCTATTTAGATGTTTTGGTCACCTAGCCAGAGATATGGTATATTTTTCTTGTAGATGAATAGTAATCAAGGAACAAAGGACATTATTACAAGAGACACTATTTACACTATTTTAAGTCACTGGGAATATATGTTGCTGAAGCACTGGGAAATGTATGCTGCTGAAGAATGCCAGGACATTTGGCATTTTGTTGATTTACGTTAATGAATAAATGTGCACTCCCAGCAGCCCTTGGAGCTTCGTCCCTTCTAGCTCAACTCATACGTTCCATGTTCACCTCCAAGTTTTTTACTTCTTGTTTGCAATTTCTTTTCATTTACCGAGTGGTAATTGTTTATTATAAATTATTTGAGTGCTGCCTACTTCTACAATCTCCTGCATGCGTTGTGGGAGCTGTAATGGAGGCGGGCGGAAGAGTTTCAGGGACCTCTTTCACTGTTTTCCATATAGGACAACTTGTGAAGATGCTACTATATACAGAGGTGACACGCTACCTAGATTTCAAAGTGGTGGAGGGCAGCTTTGTCTACAAGGCAGGAAAGATTTACAAAGTGCCATCGACAGAGACAGAAGCACTGTCTTCCAGTAAGTGAAGCTGGTTTCATAAATGCTAAATCTGGTGTGTTGAAAATTACAGGAAACTTGAGTTGCGTATTTATTAGCATTCTCCATTTTAAGAAATATATTCTATTTTATGCATTCTGTTTTACAATAGACCTGCAGTTGTTTAAATAGATAAAGCAGCTGCCAAAATACTATCAAACTTATTCTGAAATGAAATTTGAACCAGTGCAGTATATAATGACATTAGCAAAATTCTAGAATGATATTTTTCAGACCCAAAGTATACTTTTTTCTCTTGAATAAGTTTTTTTAGTTTGAATCTGAAAATGGTCATTTGCGATGAGCCAGGTACTCTCCACCCATTTTCTTTCTTTGTTCCCAAGTCAGTGGATTGGACATGCCTCCTTGGAAGGTAAAATCTATACCTATATTTTTATATAAGGAGTGATTAGACCAAATATTATCAGCTATAGAGCTAACAGGTTATAAGGAAGTATGGTTATAATTGAGCTTCACCAGATAGCTTTTTCTGTAGGTGGTACTTGTATTTTTTTTAATTATTTTTTTTAGAGTTAATCCCTTGCAGCATAAATTTTTCAGATGTATATATTTATATGGGCCATAATTGCCTTCCTGACTATAAATCCTTTTGCCGTATTTCAAGTATTGAGATTGTGGAGTTCTGATGCTACTCTTTATATGTGTACAGATTCAAAAACAGGGTTCTGATATTCCATAGTCCACCAAGATTAAAGGAGGGAGAGAGGCGTTCTCTCTTCCTTTGAAGATGGTACATTTGCATTCTGTTGACAGCATTTTAAGATCTCTTGAACTAAACTAGTCGGGGCAAATTCTAGGGTTGTAAAAGTTCTATTTAGCTCTTTAACCTGCCTTTCACCATCCCTCCTCTAACCCTCATTCTCTCACAGATCTCATGGGCATGTTTGAGAAACGACGCTTCCGCAAGTTCTTGGTGTTTGTGGCAAACTTTGATGAGAATGATTCAAAGACCTTGGAGGGAGTGGATCCTCATGTCACTACCATGCGCGAAGTCTACCGACGCTTTGACCTTGGTCAGGATGTCATCGATTTCACAGGACATGCATTGGCTCTCTACCGCACTGATGAGTGAGTGATTGCCCATAGCTTGCCTTCTTGCAATCAGCTGCCCTATCTTCATGCCTCTTTATTTCTGATTATATTACCACACTGATTACGGTCCTACACTTCTTCTAATCAACATTTCTTCTGGGAATGGCTGGGTCAGCTGAGAGTGAACTAGGGGTTCACTTAAGGCTGTTCAGGAGGGAGTTTATAGAAAACTCATGCAAAATTCTGTTGTTCTCTTTCAGTTTCTTTAATCATTAATGTCTGAGCAGATCCCAGTGTTTGTTTATTAAATGTTTATGCCGCTCTTCTCACAGATAATGGGCGATTAAAATATACCAAGTAATATAAATACAGGATCAATACAATAATCATAAAAACATCAGTGTGTAAAGCAGTCCACAACCACTGTGAACATTGTCTATTCTCTTTCACAGCTACTTGGATCAACCTTGCTTGGAAACCATCAATCGCATAAAACTGTACAGTGAATCCCTGGCCCGCTATGGGAAGAGCCCCTATCTCTACCCACTGTACGGCCTCGGTGAGCTTCCCCAGGGCTTTGCCAGGTACGGTTTGCATCATGGACAGTCAGCAGCCTGAGGCAGCTTTGGCTTCTGATTTTATTCTTGGCCTAGAAGGTAAATGCCTGTGGAGATTATCAATCATCCAGGTCATGTTTGTCACAAGGGTGTTTGTCCCACAGGCAACTGGACTTGTTTTGCTTACCATGAAAGTCCAGTTGCTTGTTGGAAAAGCACCTTTGGGACTAGAAGGTAAGATACATTAAAAAGAAAAAGGCATTTTATATCAATATTTTTCTAGCTTGGCATTCTCCAAATATGTTTGGACTATAATGCCTTGAATTCTCAGTGAGCATAGCCTTACTGTTCCTACAGTAGTAGCCAAAATTGTGGAAACCTTTTGGGAAAAGTGTATTTTTGAGGTTTGATGGCTAATAACTCCACTTTTTTGGGAGTAGTACCATAAAATTATATATCAATGGAAAGATAATTTAATCAAGAATGTAATGCAACAAAGTTTGTTCAAATACAATGTACTGTATTCTACGAAAAGTTATAGCCAAATAACCAGAAAAAGGAAGCACAACTTGCTTAGGTTGATATCAGGTAGCTTTCCTTCATCTGATTGTAGCCAATGAGCATGAGTGTTTAGAGAGCCAATCAGGTGTTATCTTGTTTTGGCAATGAGCCAATCAGATCACAGTAGGATTCAGTTATCGATGTCATGTATTGAAGCTGAGAGGAGGACATTTGTCAGTGTGTTATGTGATCGCTATCAAGTTGGTTGGGTTTTTTGTGTTATTTCATTTAGTGAGCTTGTAAACGTAATAAAATTAAAGTAATGGTGCAAAGAGTTGACTGGTTGCCCAGAAAGCGATGTAAAATAGTATTATTAAATGAACAAGGCTACAGTTATAAAGAAATTAGAAGAAAACTTGGTGGAAACTTAACCAAAGGTGGCATTTCTACTGTACACTTTTCCCAAAAGGTTTCTACAATTTTGGCCACTACTGTATATACTTGAGGGCTTCAAGAAAGTTGATTTAATTTTATATGAGGAGGAGAAGCTAAATTCTATTGAAAAAAAGCAATAAAGCCCCCTAGTATAATACTTGAGACAGTTGAGACAGGGAAAATAATTCTTGCATGTCTTTGGCATAGCCCAGCATTTACAGCTATTTGGCAAGGTGTGCCTTTGGGGGCAAGGGGTGGTGGAGGTGATGGTCTGGCCAGGGCCCTTCACCATTCATTAACTTAATACCATCAGGCTCAGCGCTATCTATGGTGGCACCTACATGCTCAACAAACCAGTAGATGAGATTGTCATGGAAGGTGGCAAGGTCATTGGAGTCAAATCGGAAGGAGAGGTGAGCATTGAAAATTGGTATTTTCATTCCATTTGATTAAAGGCCATAAAATTGCTGTTAAGGTCAATTGTATAGGGAAGATGGTTCTTGAAATAGATTGTCTTTGAAAGTTATTCCATTATATAACTTAAGTACTTCGTGTTTTAAGAACTTCAGGATTACTTTTACTCCGTTTAGAACAGGGGTGTCAAACTTGCAACGTTACATGACGTGTTGAGACTTTTTTGCACTGCCGGCAATGGGGTGGGCGCGGTTTCATTATGATGTATTCGGCCTGCGGGCTGGCAGTTTGACACTCCTGGTTTAGAAGCTACTTTTTATTCATCAAAACCCATCACATTACTCTTAAACTGGTCCAAATTGACTGGAAGCAATTGGAATGGGGAATTTTCCTTTCTTGAATCTCAACTATGACAATAAAAGCAGACCTGGGTATTTAATGAAGAATTGTGGAAAATATATCTTTATGCTCCGATACTTAATTTCAATACCAGTGCTTTCATTTTCTCTATCCTACGCCCTTTTCGATGTATTATTGAGGAAGTTGGGGTTTGTTTTTTTGCTATTTATTTATTGCATTTCTTCCCATGCCAAGTTACTCAATAAAACGTGGATGGTGCAAAGTCTAGAAGAGCAGAAATTTCATAAGACTGCTGATAATAGAATCTCAGTGAAAACTTCTGCATGCTCAATGAAAGCATCCATGGAGCATGGGTCCAAATCAGTTATTAACCAGATGGAATTCAGAGAATCATGGGTTTCTGTTGACTGTTAACACAGAGCTGTAAAACCCTATCTGCTCTTGGCTTCCCCAACCCTTAAACAAGAGGAAAGGAAATACCATTTTATTGAACCATTTTACCCCACAGGCTTTGAATTTGAAGCATGAGGCATTTTTAGAACAAGGGAACTTCCTTGTCAGTGCTCTGTTTTCTTGAATGTTTCCTAACACTTAGCTATATGGCTAGCTTCTTTCCATTGCACCAGGCAGTGCACTAGAGCAAACATCAAAGGCAATAGCTGGTACCCTGGACGCCATACTGAGGCTGGTGTATGATCTTTCCTCAACTTGCAAATTAAAGGGGCAAAAATCTGACAATTTTTTAATTCAGCCTTTTGGCTCAACCCCTTCGCTTGACACAACATCCATCTATAAGCTTATTGGAAATATTCTGAATGAAGATGACAGTGACAAGCTTCCTGATTTAGCACCATTGACAATACTGCTTCCTTCTTCTTGTTGGTTTTTGTTCCTCCTTCCTTGAGTTAAAGCTTACTTGGGAAAAGGCAAGGAGTGTTGAAGAAATTTTAGTTTCAGTAGTGAAGCCTAGTTCTCCCCTACAAGTGTTTCTGGGTTTTTGTTTCAAGAGCTACAGAAGCCCTCTTCTGGTTTCTTAACATTCATCATTTTCTTGTGCTATTCCTGGCTAAGTTACTTTCATTCAGTCATTCCCACATAAGTCATCTAATCCTGTCTGAAAGCTGATCTAGTTGAAAAGGGTTGAAACATTAAAATCCTCACCCAAAGGGAGAGGATCAGATGAAAACATATCAGCAATATTTTTTTTAAAATCCTCAAATATTAACCTCAGGTATGTTTCCAGCAGGTTTTGCTTCTCCCCTCCCCCAATAAATATTACAGCTCTTTCATAATGAACATTTTAGCAGACATGAGAATACACATAGTATTGAGGTTAATTTATATGCAGTTGTGTGAGGATACAGTATTTTGTCTACACTGCTATAAAATGAATTTCTGAATTAAACATTCAAGATTCAGCATTTAAGTCCACTTTCTTCAACCTGGCATCCTCCAAATGTGTTGGTAGAATTCTCAGCCTCAGTACTTATAGAGAGCGCTGTGTAGAAGAAGGCTGGGAGTTCAAGTGATGTTGTGCAGGAAAGAACTGGTGAATCCAATGTTTTCTTTCTGCTAATGCTGATTCTCCCTCCAGGTGGCACGCTGCAAACAGTTGATCTGTGATCCCAGCTATGTGCCAGATCGAGTGCGCCCAGCAGGGAAGGTTGTGCGCGTCATCTGTATTCTGAGTCACCCCATCCGTGGCACCAGCGATGCTAATTCCTGTCAAATTATCATTCCCCAAAATCAAGTGGGACGGAAATCTGGTGAGGGCAAATTGATATGGGAGTTCAGAGATATGGGAATATTGAATATACTAAGCTTTGAGCTACTTCTGCAGATTGGAGTATCAGACATCTAGTACCATTTTTATGACCTTTAAGTACATGGCAACTATGTCAAATAGGGTGGGCTTAATGAATATGGGAATCCAGATATTTATTTTAGACAGACAGACAGACAGATAGATAGATAACCTTTATTGTCATTCTTTTTTACTGTGGGTACAATGGCACACATTAAAAATGAAATTTAGCTGCCTGCTCTCAAAGTGTACACATACACAACACATATTTAAACATACTATATACAACATATTTAGATCTACACCCTCACATATAAGTAACATACAAATATTAATCACTGTCCATCTTGAATACATAAAGGAAGGAGGAAGCTTTAGAGTTCACAAGGTTAATACTATATGGAACAAAATTGTGACTGAATCTGGATGTTCTGCTGTGCCCGTTTCACCAGTGTCTCTCTGTTGAGCGACAAGGATACAAGAAGTTTTTTTGTACCAAATCAGTGGGCTCATCCATCTAATTCCATATTGTCTGCTACACACTGACAGCAGTTTGTTGGGAGTTTCAGATCAGCTTCTGGGTATAGTGGGCGCTATAAATTCGGGTGAATTCAACAATTCTAACTTCTTTTCTTCATTCCCCAATCCCAGATATCTATGTCTGTCTCATTTCCTCTGCCCACAATGTGGCTGCCCAGGGCAAGTACATTGCTATTGCCAGCACTACTGTAGAGACAGACTCTCCTGAGAATGAAGTGCAACCAGCTCTTGAACTGCTTGAACCCATTGACCAAAAGTGAGTAATTCTGGGTTGATTGTGATGACAATTGGTCCCGTGCTATAACGTGGGACAATTTTCTAACATTATTGACAATTCATAGTCTTGAAGATACATATACTGACTATATATTAAGTAGTGAGGGGAAAGAACAACACTGGGACACAGCTGCAATTTGTTAAGGGTTGCTAAACATGGGAATTCCTGAGACATGTTTTCTAGCTTTGCTGAAGAATGAAAGCCTAAGGTAAAGAGCTGCAGATTTTTCAAATATAATGAACAGTAGTACAGAAAAAAATGAATGAGTCTCATGAATAGCAGCCAGATGTGGTAGGCTGGTAATTTTACCATTTCAGATTGCTCCATCCAGGGAAGAAAATTACACATGGCAGAAAGAAAAGGTGTAGTCTAATCATCAGCCTTGCAGAGTAATTTTCTGCAAATGGGACGTATGAATTTTACAGACTGCTGAATACTGGATTTTTAGAATAGAAAAATAATTTAATGAAGAATGGATGATGGTATAATAAACATCAAGCGCAAGATGATGTACAGATAATAAAAATAGGTTTATATCAGGTCCCCGAATGGCTAAGAGAATGACAGAAGTTCTGATGGATATTGTGAGGTACGATGCTAGTAGTGAAATGGTAGTGGAACTTGGGCTGGGAAATTTTTTGAAGCTAAAGAATCCGTGCTGATGAGTGACCAATGATTGTTGGCTGGTTTCTGCATCTGTAAACTATATTGATGTGATTAGAATCAGGAGTAGGAACATAAATGTGTCCATACCAACTTGTTCCATTGATTTCTACTTCTTTAATTGAAATGGTTTTAACTCCTGTTCTTTCCTTATCAGGTTTGTGGCCATTAGTGATATATATGAACCCACTGATGATGGAACTGAAAGTCAGGTGAGATTTCTCCAGGTTTTCTGAATTGTTTTAGAGTCTATTTTTCCAGAACTGGTTCTGGATCTTGCTTCCCCCCCCCTTTCCCCATTGACTCCAGTTTGTGAACTTGTATTTTGTTTCCCTGTTTTCCCTTGCAGATATTCTGTTCACGGTCATATGATGCCACCACCCACTTTGAGACAACATGTGATGACATCAAAGACATTTACCGGCGCATGGCTGGGGCTCCATTTGATTTTGAAAGCATGAAACGGCGCCAGAATGATGTCTTTGGCGAGAATGAGCAGTGACCATTTCCTTTCCTTTTTCCCTGAGCCCCACACTCCCTGTTTTTTTCCCATGTAAGGGACCACACTCCCAGCTAGGGACTGGCTTAATTCCCACACCTCACTGAGATTGGCTCTTCCTCCAGATCCTCATTTAGGCTATGCCAGATGTCTAGTAACTTATTTCCATGGGAGGGGAAATGTAGAATAATTTTTCTCTGCTGCTGGATTTTTTTTTATTATTGCATACAAGAATAAGATAACCCTCTCTCCAGGACTGAGGTTGGATCAAGTTAATGCAATCTCAGTCCTTTGAAGACAAACCTCTTTCAGTTTTTCCAGTGCCTATAGGGATTTGGGTCCATATTATGTATTACATACAGTTGCCTGGAATTGAATTCTGCCCCCTCCTAGGAAAAAAGCACCTTTGGAGACAGGAAATTCTGCCTGCTTTTCTGTTGCAACTTCTTTCTCCCTGTGGTTTCCATCAATATAATAAGCAAAGGCAGAATTAAGTACATCTAGTTTTCATTGTAGGTCGCTCCATCACTAGTCTATTCTAACTGAAGAAAAGAAAAACAGCCACTGGGTTTTAAAAACATGCATGAAATATATATTTTGGCCTTAATTCTTGCTATTGATCTCCAACTGTTACCATCTGTTCACCTTTCTTCGTGCGGTTTCCCACTGTTTCCCCTCCATTTGTTGGCGTTCTCATCTCTGCCATCTGTGCCCCTCTTAACTCCTCTGAGCCTTGCATTTCTCCCTTCCTGTGCATAGTGAATTGATTTGCTGCTTAACTTGCAATGGACCATCTGGGACCATATCTTGCCATATGTATAATCAGTTTTTCTTCATTTTCCCATTTTTTCTGATCATGATGTGAAGCTGCATTCCTCTGTTTTGAGAGGAGACTGGAATTGTGTGAGGATGTGGGGGCACAAAGAGCCATTCTGAACCATTTCTTCTATAAATGCTGCCCTTGCAGCTGGTCCCATGTCCCTCACCTTGCACCTGAGATTCCCACAGGCCTCTCTGTTTGTCTTGCATCCATTTTGTTCCCTCAACTCCTTTTAGTTTCCTTAGCCTCAAAAACGTGAGAAGATTTGTATTTGTATGTGTGTATGTCTCTCTTGTGTGCTGGATATAGGGACAGGGAGACGATTCTGTCCCTTTCCACTTGCTGCCACCTGCTGTAACTTATTGTAACTTATTAATGAAGCAGGTTAATTTTTTGTTGGCACTTCTGACAATTAATGAGGTTTGGGTGGGGGTTAGGCTGTGGCATGAGTACAGAGGCCTGGGGCCTATCCTTCATTAGAGCCTTCCTTCCTTCTGAAGCCAACTTTACGGTTAACAATCTGTCTGTAACTCTAGGGGATTGTGAGGAGTCAGCTCTCTCCAACCCACAACTGCTCAGTTGTCTCAAGATAATAAATTTACTTAGTCTAGCCCTGGCTCTTGTCTGATACCATTGCTGCAGAGGAGGGATGAGGGGAGTAAAGTCCAGGCTTAACTCACACTAGTGAGAGAAAAGAGACCACATCAAATTCAGGAAATGGAAGAAAGATTAAAAAAAAAAATCAGTGAAGCACCTCAATTTGGTTATGTAATTTTTCTGAAGAAGTGGCAGTTATAATATCCAGAAAGTTTTGAATGATAAAAATGTACTATTTTGCATAGCTGATTCTGGCTTCAGACTGTCGGATAATGCGCCTTTGTTACTGTTGAAGTCTTAAGACAAGGAAGTGATGCTAAGAACAAGACAGCATGGGAATATATACAGATTTGTATTACCAGATCTCTCATTTTCCCTACACCAGACTATTGGAAATTGTGCTTGAATCCAACTGGCTTACAAGAATTGAAAGACTAGTCTGCATCCATTTTCTTAGTCCACATAGAACACCAAGGTCCAAAAGCTTAGAAGAGGATTTGGAAAAAGTCTCAACTCTTGTGGTACTCTATATCTAATTAGACTACTTCAGTTGTATTAGTTTTAATATCAAATTAGTACTGCTGCTGCCACCGTTTTAACAATATTTAATCTAATTGATTTAGATCTTTTTCAAGTGTGTATGGAGGCAAGGCTAATGTTCCACTTGTGAACCAATACTGGAAGTAGTTCTTAACATTTTCTTTGCCTGATTCTTCTTTACAAATAGAATCTTGAAGTTCTATTTTTCCTGCAGATCCCTCCTACAACTTTAAGCTCTTTTTGTGTAATTATCCTTCCCTCTAGCTATACAGTTGTAAAACCTGGATAGCAATTAATAAAATAACCAGGAAGGCATTTCAAGGTGTCTTCCACTGAATCTCATCTTTATTCATTTAAAAAAAAACAAAAACCCACAGAGCTGAAATTGACATACTTTATAATGCAGCTCTATCTTGAGAGATGCTCTATTTATGGGTTGGATTTTGGTTCATCTGGCACAGTGCTTCTGCTATACATTAAAAAATGTGAAAAAGAAATTCTTCAATCTAGTGTTAGTGATTATTTCAATTAAATTTACATACTGCCCTCTGAAAAGATTTAGTGCAGGTCTTAAAATGTACAACTGGCACAAAGGTACCCACTGAGGTAAATCAGATTCTTTCAAATATTAAACTTTAAAATGGCAACTTTCTGTTGATCCATAAAAATGAATATCTATCACTTCTGTATATATTAACTTAGCATCATATGGGCAAGTTGAACATTCAGTACCTAATACACAAAGAAGGAATATTTCAAACAATTTCTATAAGCAATTGGTGCAAGCAAAATTCAAAGGAAACCAGGAAACATTCTTCCCAACCTAATTGCTTTCAAATAATGACATCTTATTTAAAGATCATTAAAATATATTGATCCATATTGCACACAAGAATATGGGAAGAATATATAGAATACTAGGAGTCCAGCTTCCTTAAATTATTTTTATTCCTTTAGGCCAATGAGTGGACAGTTACAACCATAATATTTCCATCTTTTTAAAATGGAAAATTCAATCTATCATCATTGTTCATTCCCAATTGCAGTTCATAACACCCTTCACATACGCTACATGATAGCTTGTTTATCAATCTACAGTTGATTTGTTGACATCACCCAATTCACCAGGTTCGTGTATCCTGCTACCAGTGTTTCTCAACCTTGATAATTTTAAGGCATGTGGACTTCAACTCCCAGAATTGGCTGTGGAATTCTGGGAGTTGAAGTCCACATGCCTTAAAATTGTCAAGGTTGAGAAACACTGCTAAACCATATTTAGTAAACATGACGTATAATGCATAACTTGTCAATTAGCACGCGTGAGTGGAAAACAACGGTTAAAGGGCTCGTTTCATTGCAATGCTTTTGAAGCGCAGTTTTCCAGAAAGCAAGTGATGCCGATTTCGTCTTTCTCCTTACCCGGGACTGCTTTCAGTAGCAGAGCTTCACACAAAGACTCGCCAAGCTACAAACTCAGAAAGCACGCGTACATTATCGACTGGAGAGAGGGGTTTATGAAAGCCGAGTTACAGTGCTGCGTAGATTTCAGTTTCCTATCTTCACAGAAACTGCACTAGTTGAAAAATATTTGCCGTTACTCGGCAAGACTTTTATTATTATACATATATGTTAAAGAAGCAGTGACTAGTCCCCAGGAAGGGCAAGCATTACTTCATGATAGAAAATGAAATAAAACCTCGTTTGCCAATTAACAATTAAAAACAGCAACAGCCAAACTGGCATTTCCCGAGGTTTTAGATTCTCGCAATCAACTTCTTATAACTGATTGTGCTTGGCTGAGATTTTTGAAGGTCTAGTCGATTTTGCACAAAATCAACTCAAGCTGATTAATTCCCATGCCTCCTTGCAGCGGGCGACCAAACGAACCACAACATGGATAAACCAGCAATTTTATCTGGAAGCTTAAAACCCAGTTATCTGGGAGTCAGTCCTATTTAATTCCTAGACAGACAAGTATCGGATTCTGTAACAGAACTATATTTTCACTTTCTCAACAGGGAGGAAGAAGCGCAATCAAGGAGAGGCTTCCACTCAGACATTAATTATATTTCTCCCTTTCTTTAGTATTTCTCCAGGAAGCCGCGTCTGGAGGACGCCAAAGATGAATCGCGCTCCTACGCAAACCACGCACCTCTTTCGTCTTGACTGACACTTCCGACTTGCCACTCCATAAGCCCGCCTCTGCAAATATAAAAGTCGTCTTATCATAGAGCTGTCAAGGCTAGAACAACCTCCCGAACGCTCATAGATAATGGGAACAATCCCTTTCTACCGGAACTTCCGGCTGTGAATCGATTGAGTTTCCGAATCTTGTTCCGTGTATCGCCGGTCGTGGGAAAATAGGAAGAGGAAGGTTAAAGTTCAGTTCTGTCCTGGTGCGTGCGAGTGACGTGGGTGAAGCGGCTGGTGGGATTTGCGGTTAGAAGAAGGTTTTTCTGAACATTTGGGAAGGAGGGGGAGAAAGAAATTCCACAGCATTTTGACGAGGCAAGGATCTCAGCGATCTCTCTGTATTGGGTTTCTTTTCGTTTCACAATTTTTCGTGCCAGATCCAGAAATCCCACATCTTATGCCATATCTGCCCCTGCCTTCCAGTCCTTGGATCTCTTTCTGTTTTTGTGGGTTGTCTTTACGATTGCCATTGATGATCAGTAGTAGATCATCTGCTTTACAGGCACCCGATCCCAGGTTTGACCTTTCGTAGCAGCATCAATTAAAAGGATCATAAGGAGTAAGACTTGGTTAGTTTCTGGAGAGCTGCCGCTTGTCAGAGAAGGCAGTAAAGATACAGCAGCTTCATGTATCTGTTTTGTACCTCACAGGTCCAGCAGCGATCATGGCACAATACAAAGGAGCTGCCAGCGAGGCTGGCCGGGCCCTTCAATTGATGAAGAAGAGAGAGAGGCAACGTGAGCATATGGAACAAATGAGGCAACGCATTGCTGAGGTGATGAGAAGTAGAAATCATTTGAGATATTGGGTTTTGAATTCTTGCAGGAGATAATGCTAAGGAACTCAGGCTTGTTGCTTAGAAATAAGTGTTTGTTTGGAACACATTCGGGCAAGGGTGGAGGTTTTAAGTGAAGGACTTTGGAAAGAATGTCTGTGGAGATTCTCAACCATCCAGGTTGTAGTTGTCCCAAAGATGCTTTTTCATGAGGCAACTGGATTTTCTTGTTTTTCTTTGAAGACATTTCGTTTTGAAGACATTTCTTGGATGAGAAGCAAAACTTCTTCCAAGAAAAACAAGGAAGTTCAGTTGCCTCATGAAAAAGCATAGTTGGGACAGTGGGAGAGAATTTTTTTTTTCCTTAGTCAAAAAAAGCAAGGACAAAAGTTTCCACTGTTAATCATGAATATATTGTTTAAAAAGTATGCATGTTTTAAAAATGAGATGTCTTAGTATTTTGCTTTGTTTTTCTATCATTTGTGTAGGTTTCACCATGCAGAATAAAAAAGCTAAAAGAGAAGTGTTTTAAAATCAAGTAGATATTCTACCAAATATTCTATCAAATATTCTACCAAATCAACTAATTAATGCAGGGAATGCAGCACACCAGGGTTTAAGCTGATCATTACGCTTTTGATTTGAGTACAATATTTGTTCTAGAACATATTCTTCACTTATCTTTCTCAGATTTTTCCAAGTTGGCTTGCAAATGGAAACTTTTCTTATGATTTTTCCTATTTATTTTTTTGTGAAGAAATTATGATTGAATTTGTATTCTTAATCACTTTAAGAAATTTCTTATCTTCCTAATATTTTTTGTTCACCTAACTTTTAAGAATATTTTACTCATAGTCTCCAGGATGTGTATATTGCTCCAATTTTCCTTTTTTATTTGAAAAATCATGTCTGACATACTCATATCTGTTCAAGACATTTACCATTTTCAGATGGCTTTTCTCTATAGAACAAGCTTAAATTTTCTGGTTAGCTCCTGGTCATTTCAATGACTTTCTGAGAGAGAAAAATGGTCTCAAATGCACTCCTGAATAGACTTACACTTGCTTCATTTTCAGTAAAGATGAAAAATGTATGACATTTCTAAAAACTCCTGCAATGGACCCTTATTATTACCTTGCATATAAACTTACTATTTTGTGACTTGTGTATTAAACATAAATCTAATGCAGCAGAATAATTTTTTTCCTGGACTTTTGGGGAAGAAATGACAAACTGAGGATGACCAGGGGCAAAATGAAGAGCAGTGAGTAGACCTTCATAATTCCTCTCTGGATAAGGAGGGGACTTGAGATTGCCAACAAGTGCTCCAGGCAGTTGATCCTTGTGGAAAAAAAAACAACAACCTCAGGACAGCAGTCTTCTTTGGGAGACGAGAGAATACTATTTTTTTGCTCAAACCATAGTCGGTGCCTACAGAAGGACACTGAGTTTGCATATTTTCTTTTCTAATCATTTTTGAAAAGTTGTTGTTAGCTGCATTTTTAGCTATTAGGAATCCTTGAATTAACAAATTTTACAACAGTGGGTTGGTATCCTTCAGTCTTCAGCAAAATAAGTTTAAGTTATAAACATAGGTTTAAAGACTTAAAATTTACTTAGAAATAAACAGCAAAAGAGTAATTAGAACTTTGATTTTTTGAAAGTTACAGAGGATCCAGATGGATTTAAAATAAGATTTTGGAATTAATTATAAAATTCCTCCCTGTAGGAAAATTCTTTGTTTTGAATTATCTTTAAAAAAATAAGATACAACTTTGAAGTTGAATTAGAGAGAAAATCATAAGGAACTAAAGATTACAATTAAAGAAGAACACTTACAAATTTGATTTACTAATACAGAAAGAAGAAAATATTATAACATTGGAATAGTTAAGGATATTTGTGAACAAGGAATGCAGAAGTTAATTTTAAGAGTATCTGCCTCTATTGATAAACTGTATTTAGAAAATGTTATGGAAGAGGAACAATTTTTCTGGAAAAACTGAGACTGATCTGAAAGTAGAGTTAAATACAAGAATGATATGGAAAAAGATGCTACACTGGACATATAAATGAAACTGGATGATGTCTTAATAATCAAAAGGAATATACACATAATGAACCCCCCAAAAGTGTCCTGGATAAGTTTCCTATATTGTATTTACAAAAGATACCCATTAAAGCTTTGAAAACAAAAAGTTGTAGGATATAATTTGAAGGAACTAAAGATCAAAATTGTTAAAAGAAAAAGAAAGGAATATAAAGTTGGTTTATCTGATCAAAGTTAAAATAGAATTGTTATCTCTGGTAACCCTTAAAGGACTTTTGCTGATCAGGATTAAATGATGAGGCTTTAAGAATTGCTTTGTAGATAAGAGATGGGATATTGAAACGAGATCATTTGTTGTATTTTAAGAAAAGGTGATAACTTATAAAACTTGTTTCTATTTCTGATGAATGGGGAAGCAACTTTTATATATTTTTATTATGTTCATATTTTTTCTTTTCTAGTTTTCTTTCTTGTTTTTCTTTTTTGCACTTTCTAGTTTTTCTTTTGATTTTATTTTTTAGTTTGTATTAGCTTTTATCTTTTTAATTGTAGTTTTTAATAAAATTACTGTAAAAATATTTTTTATCTTTTGCCTGTGCTGACACCTGTCTCTGTATAGTTTATTGTGTTGCAGAATTATAAGTGTGCCTCATCCTTAAGTAACATGTTTTCCTCTTTTGCGTTATGGGATTTAACGTTATAAATCTGGTATGGAGGTTTATATTTTAAGCACTTTATTCTAAGTGACTCATCAAAGAAGAATTTTCATTATAAACAGAAAGGCTAAAATTCTGCAGCCTTTTGGGGAGCAAATTACAGTAATTCAGAACATCTCACCCATTTCCTCGGTACTCATTTGCAGGACTTATAGCCGGTATTATAATAATAATAGTAGTAGTAAAGTTGGAAGGGACCTTGGAGGTCATCTAGTCCAACCCCCTGCTCGGGCAGGAAACCCTACACCATTTTGGACAAGTGGCTGTCCAGTCTCTTCTTAAAAACTTCCAGTGTTGGAGCATTCGCTGCTTCTGGAGGCAAGCTGTTCCACTGATTAATTGTTCTCACTGATAGCCAGTATTGATACTGGCTATTCACAGATTTGACATTCTTATACCATGACCTAACTGACTGTTTATTTTTCTGAAATATTCTTTTTTTTAATTTGTCTGTTTGTAATAAGCTGTATTCCAGCTTATGAACTTTTTACCAAATATTGATAATGACAGATAATTCTTCTTCTTCTATCAGTGTTGAGTTGAGCCTGCTCCCTTGTGTTCACTGCATTATTGCTGAATAAGTGCTTTCCCAGTGCTTTGCCTTGGGGTGTACTCAGCCAGACATATGTTTCTTCCAAATGCAATAACAAATCCCCTATTTGACACTAACATCTGTTGTTGATACAATATTTTTTATCTTGATTGCCCAGGTAATTCTTGAGGATTCCTCAGTTTTCATAAGCACCACCTCATCTTTGTTGGCGGTCTTTTACCACGCAGTCTAATGTAATATGCAACCATATGTTCTGCTTGAGAGTTTGCTCATCCCCGCATGAACACGTATCCTTGATGAGAAGAAACATGTTTCTTTATCTTACCTTGCTAATTGAAATTTATAGAAAAAATATCTAATCTGTCCCAACTTCTGTGGTTAGGTTAGGCTGCAATCTCCTAAATTTGCCTAAATACAGTAGATGGATTGAAATCCCTGTGTTTTCTACCTAAGATACTTGCCGGGTTTTTTTACTGGGGTGAGTCTAAAAATGGGAACTGAAATGTCGTCAGGTTCTAGAGTACCTCTTCTGACTGATCTGTTCTTTGCCCACATCAGGAGAATATCATGAAGTCAAACATCGATAAGAAATTCTCTGCCCATTATGATGCAGTGGAAGCTGAGCTGAAATCGAGCACTGTTGGTGAGTCTGGATGTAGTTAAAGAGTGACCTATGTTTTAGAAAGAGGCCCCAAGCCCTGGCCTCCATTCCTTAGCTTGCCTGAATTACCTTCTCTCCTGCGTAGTGTTTGGGCCTATTTCCAGCACAGCTTCTTCCAATAGGTTTGGTGACCCTCAATGACATGAAGGCCAAGCAAGAGGCTCTTGTAAAGGAACGGGAGAAGCAGCTAGCCAAAAAGGAACAGTCCAAAGAATTACAACTGTAAGTTGCGAGTGTATGCATGAAATTTGGGCAGGATGATTTGGGGAATATCTTCCATTAATTGGGAATGGGCAATTTACCCATAGCTTACATAATCCCTTGATATTGGGGGTGCTGATTGGAATAATTGGAGCTCAGAACATCTAGAGAGCCCCAGTTTACCTATTTGATAAAACTATTTTTGTGTCTCTCTGTGTATGTGTGTGTGTGTGAAGATGTGAGTCACTCAAGAAGAATGATGGGCAGTGGCTTTAGGACATGTAAAAAAAAGTGCGTTTTTTTCATACCTACAAATTTATGGAACTTACTGTCTAGTGAATCTACCCTAGAATGAATTTCAAAATGATTTCACTGAATAACAGAACAATCAAGGAAACACCGGAGATAAACTAACAAGGATTATGTATTTGTCTCCATGCTTTTCCTGTCAACATCCCAGGGATATCAGACTAGAGTTCAAAATGAAGATGTTGAAATAGGCAGATCTTCTATTTTATCTAACGTGCTATTCTTACATCAGCTATAAAGTCTCCAGGCAACAAATTATTCGTCACTAACTTTAGAACAGAGACATTTCATGGTAGGACACAGGTGTTCATCTTTTTTTTTAATTATAAGAATAATTTTGAACTCTTTATCAGTCCTTTGCGTACAGTTCCCCTTTGTTTGTAATTTGTAATTTGGTTTATTAAAGTGTTATTTTAAGGGCTGAATGAATATCACTAATAGAATAAGGAAATGCTTTCCCTCATTATTTCCTAAATAATGAGAATGTCATACTTAAATCTGAATATAACAGTGGCATGATTTGTCCAAACAGTGACTGAATACTATCATAAATCACCATTAGCCTTGAAAAGGTCATTTTTCTCTCAGTGTCAGTGTAACCAACTATACTATTGCTTTGGATAGCGTAACAATTCTTTTAAAAAGCTCCCTTCTCCTTTTAAGAAATGTAGTTCAATCAGTTTTGTTTTGCCTTCCCCCCCCCCCCCCCCGTGGTCTTAACGTTTTTTCAACAATCTACCTTTCTCAGAAATCTTTAAAGAGCTCCCTCAGGTTTGCATTTCATACCAAACTGATTTTTTAAATTTTCTTCTCATAGAAAATTGGAACGGATGCGGGAGCGGGAACGCAAGCAGGAACAAAAACGTAAGATCTCAAGCTTGTCCTTCACTCTGGATGAAGAGGAGGAAGATGATGAAGCTGAGGAAGAAGATGAGGAAACAGAATTGGAACAAGAAGGTGAGGAATGGTAGGCTGGATGCGTTGTAGAAAGTGAAGCCGAAGTAGGCCTGGTGCGAGGAGAGGCAATAGCAGGGGAAGGAAGTGTAGGAGAGCGAATTCAAGCAGCAGAATGTTGAAGGTAGCTCCTCATTCATACGTGATTCTCCTGCTTTTCTTAGAGTTGCCTCCCAAAAAGAAGAAACTTGGGAAGAACCCAGATGTGGACACTAGCTTCCTCCCTGACCGTGACCGTGAGGTATGGCAATTACTTGTCCTGCAGGTGATGATGATTAACTCCCATAAGCTGCAGCAGTCAGAAGTAACGGAGGCTGAGAGTTATATTTCATCAAAATGTGGAGGGCCACAGATTGCTTCACCCTTTTCTTTTCCACATCCTGGATTTCAGGAAGAAGAAAACCGCCTGCGGGAAGAGCTTCGCCAAGAGTGGGAGGCCAAACAAGAAAAAATCAAGAGTGAGTGGTGGAATGTGAAGCTGGTCTGGCATGCCTTCCAAGCAGGGAAGGGATGACAGCTATAATTGTGTTTAAGGGGAGGAGTCTCCCATCCTTTTAATTGTTTTCTTTCTTTGGTCTTTGGGCAGGTGAAGAAATTGAGATCACATTCAGTTACTGGGATGGCTCTGGGCACCGCCGAACGGTGAAGGTGAGTTTTGCTCCTAGCCTGCTTGGAGTCTGTTCTCAGCTTTGGAAAAGCAGTGGGCGGTTTAATGCTTGGGTCTAGAATACAAGGAGACAGGTTGTCGGCTTTTTCCATGCAGTATCCTGACTTTTATTGTGTGACCATCTTAAAATGGCTGATGCACACTACTACTCCACAGCTCTTTAGCATTCCATCAAGTGTTCGGTTTTGTTCATTCTTAGTCAAGACAGGGAACAGATTGATTGATTGATTGTTTGATTGATTGATTGATTGATTGATTTATATCCCACCTTATAACTCAGGGCGATTAACATACTTAATACTCCTTCTATCAACCATCATCCATGGCACATTCAATAAAAGAAACTCCCAGCTCTTTAAAATGACCAAGAGTGTAACTTTATTGAAAGATCCATCTAGGCACAGAAGAAGCAAAATCAGTTCTGGGATTTTCCCACAAAAAGCCACATAGGTAAAACCCCCTTTTTTCCCCTCTGGGCCACCCACATTTCATAGTTCACCAATTGAATTCAGTTCTTTTGTTTTGAGAAAAACTATCTGCACTGACCGTGGTGGATAACGTCTCACTGGCAACAGAAGGTTCTCGTGCATTCCACAGCCTCCCCCACTTAGGAATTCCCTTCACTGTTTGGCAAACTGTAAGCAAAAGCAGGTGCAGATGTGCAGTTTGACATCTTCCTGTTTTCCCCACAATAGCATTCCTGTGAGATGGGTTAGACTGACAGAAAGTGACTGGCCCAAAGTCACCCAGCAATTTTCCAGCCTAAGGCAGGATTAGAACTCACAGTCTCCTGATTTCTAGCCTGGAGCCTCAATCATTAGAACAAGCTTGCTCTCAGATGTGCAGGGCATCATAGTTATTTTTTTGGGGAAAAAATACTATTGTACTAAAATGTGGTTCCCAGTTGTCTCTTGTCATAAGAGTGGTCAGACCCACAATTGTCCCCGTCCCCCCCAGCAATACTACAACCTCAGATTCTCACAGGCCAGAAAAAGAAACATGTTTCTTTTGTTATTTTTGTTCCACACCAAAACTTTAAAAAAAATCCTCCATATGAACAATTGTCCTCTTTAACTAATAACCTCTCTAAAGAAAAATCACCCTCACAAAATCTGGTAAAGCTTTCACTAACTAATATTTCAGTTAAAGACCAGGCTTCTAAAACTTTTATATAAATAAACACGTAGGAGTGGGAGAGATAGAAATTACTCACAAGTTGGCTGAGTATTTAGAGTGTCAGACTGGTTCTGGAATGTTCCAAATTCCACTTTCCACCTAGGCATGAAAATGGCAGCATAGAGATGTCCCCATTCTTAGACTAGCCAGAGTTAGATGATCAAGTATTTATTGAGATGAAAATGAAAAATGGATTCCTTGAGTTTCTTGGATGAAATAGAGTAAACTAAGAGATACGATTCCACAGAGAACAGTGTGAGGTTTTAGTTGGGGGGGGGGTTGTCTGAGAGAAGTCCATTCCCAACTGACTCTTCTTTTCCCTCAGTGTAGATGAAAAAGGGCAACACCATTCAGCAATTCCTGCAAAAGGCCCTGGAGATCTTGCGCAAGGACTTCAGTGAACTTCGGTAAAGGACTTTGTGGAGTTTTACTTTTCATGCAGCTGGGTGAGGAGAATTCGTTTCAATTTGCATTCATTTGTGAGTGCAAGTTGTTACTGTCTGGTGAATATTAGAGTGAGCCCTGGTAGGCCAGATCCTGGCCTTGTGCCAGCTGATGGTATCAGCCTCATTGACTTGATTGCAATGGGGGAGAGGTTTTTTTTTAATTCAGACGTCACCACAGGTAGCCCTTGACTTAACAACAGTTCATTTAATGACCGTTTGAAGTGACAATGGCATTGAAAAAAGGGACATGACCACTTTTCACACTTAGAACCATTGCAGCATCCCTATGGTCACATGATCAAAATTCAGACGTTTTGCAACTGGTTCATTTTTATGACGGTTGCAGTGTCCTGGGGTCATGTGATCCCTTTTGCAACCTTCTGCCAAGCAAAGTCGATGGGGAGGCCAGATTCACTTAACAACCGTATTACTAACTTAACTGCAGTGGTTCACCTAACAACTCTGGTGAGAAAAGTCATAAATTGGGGCAAAACTCACAACAATGTCTCACTTAGCAACAGAAATTTTGGGCTCAGTTGTGGTCGTCGATTGAGGACTACCTTTACATGAAGCATGCAATATAAAGGCCAATACCTAATGTAGATGGTAAGTGAGATTCAGCAGCAGTGACCTATAACACAACTGGCAGTTGTGCATTGGGAAAGTAAGCAAACTTCAGAAGGAACATCTGCTTGCCGATCTTCTTTTCTAACGAAGGAGACTCAGGTGTGCACGTCAGAAAATGTGTCTTGTTTCATTCATGGAACAAATCTCTTGTGACGTGGAAAGTTCAGCCAGACCATTCAGGTGGCTTCCGGTCTGGCTGAACTGAAACCCAGAAGATGTTATTGTTCAGAGTTTTGTCCAACAAAACCCCAGAGGGGGTTTATGTGCCTTGCCTCCCCTCCTCTTTTGCTGACCTTGTCTGTGCTCCTTAATAACAGCTCACTAAGTGATCCTTAGTGATTGATCCTTACACTGGTGTTCCAGGCTTTCTCCATGCCTTCATTTCCCATAACTTTTCACTGGGTTGCCCACCAATCCACCTATCCTTCTTCCTGACCAGCCCATTCATTTTCTCCCTCACCCCCATATTTCTAGCATTCGCTTTACCATTAATATCCCATTGCTTCCCTTGAAGATGAGACACATTCCACCAGCCTGCACACCCCTACAACTTCCTAACTCTTCCCTTTGCTTAACTGCTGCCACCAGTGACCACCACCTCCCATTGCTTTGTATTTTCCCCACTATTGCCCACCTGGGAACGTGTCTACCTAGTACATACTCTCTGTTTTGTACCTCTGGGTCCAAAACATTTGGTGCATCTCCAGGAAGACTGAGAGGCTAAGTGCACATCTTTCCCTGCAGGTCAGCTGGTGTGGAACAGCTTATGTACATCAAGGAAGATCTCATCATCCCACATGTAAGTGGAGGCCTCTGTCTCGTTGTGCCACCTGCATTCCCTGTAGTGTTCCCCTACTTTACTCTTATGCCCTGCTGGCATAAGAGGTGCTGTCAGTGCCACAGTGGTCTGGAAGTTCTGGATCAATATATCTAATCCCCTAGCTACAAGAGGAAGGGGTTGGATCCTTCCTTTAGTACACAAAAGTGATTCAGTCTCAGGCAGAGGATAAGTGTAGAAGGGAGAGTTCCATTTAAGGCAGCTCATGGTCAGTGTTTGCTTTTTTCATTTAATAAAGCCCACCAGTGAACTTGAAGACTTTCATGGCATCTCAGAAAAAACCAAACTCTGCCCCCCCAATCTATATATTTTGCCACCACCAGATTTTTTGCTAACCCATTTCCTTTGGGACCAATTGGGAGTTCTCCAAGCACCAGTGCTCCTGATTCCAAAGCTCCATGCCCACTTTAGGAACAATGGAGTTCGAGGGGGGGGGGAGAGAGAGAGAGAGAGAGAGAGGAGGGGGGGCGGAGGGAGGGAGGGAGAGAGGGGGGGGGCGGGGAAAGAGAGAGAGAGAGAGAGAGAGATGCTTAGGATATCAGATCAGATACGTTTGTTATCATTCCTTTCGGTGGCTGCTGTCCCTCTTTCAGTGCTTGGAGCAGCTGCCCTCTGCCCTTAAATGTAGCGACACCAGGTGGCTTGCTCAGGTTTGGTTTGGAGGACCTTTTTGTAATGTATCTTCCTCAACCCTTTTCTTCTTGCCCATCCAGCATCACAGCTTCTATGATTTCATTGTCACCAAGGCTCGGGGGAAAAGCGGTGAGTGTCTTCTGTTGTTTCTCCTTCCTTTTCGGCTTTTGTCTTCCTCCTATCGAAGCTCTCTGGGAGGTTGGGGTAGGGGAATGCTAAGGTGACTGCTATTCGGGCAAGCAACTGGTCTGAACTTTTATCCTGGCTGGAGTGGGAGAAAACCTGCTCTGTAAATCTCTCTTCTCTCATACATATATTCTCCCAATTCAGGGCCACTCTTCAATTTTGACGTCCATGATGATGTCCGACTTTTGAGCGATGCAACAGTGGAAAAAGATGAGGTGAGGAAAAGGGGATGTCACCAAATCAATTGTTTCTGAAAGCCCATCTGCTGGACCACCTATTTCAGAAAAAAAAAACAGATGACCTTGACATCAAGTTGCCTATTTTTTTGCTTATCCAGACACATACTGATCCTCGCAAACATACTTATTTTTTTTCATTTCCCTTACCACTTAAAAAAATACAAGCTGCCTTCTCCAATCTGGTGCTATCCAGAAGTATCCATTGCCCCCAGCCAACTGTGAAAGGTATGGTTTATACCCTAATTGATCCAGCAGCTAACAAGCAAGCCAACAGAAAGAATTTGTTCCCCTGATCTGCACTAGACAAATTCTTCCCTTTCTCTGTTTTGATTGTTCTGGGTCATCTTTCATGAATCTTTGGGAATAGTTCTTGTTCCCTTCTGAGCTGACTGGGAAGATTATTTGGAAGTGATTTATCAAAATGCTTTGACTTCCACTGATTCCTCTCTCATCCCCCTTCAGTCCCACGCCGGTAAAGTTGTACTTCGCAGCTGGTACGAGAAAAACAAACATATTTTCCCCGCGAGCCGATGGGAGCCTTATGATCCAGAGAAGAAGTGGGACAAGTATACGGTAGGGAGGGAAGAGAGCTCTCTTTGGTTGTGGGATGGTGTGGAAAGAGGATGTGATCATTTGGTGGAAGGTCATGTGAGCATAAACATCTGTCTTTTTTTCTCAAGCTATGTGCTAAAATATTTAAAAAAACTATTTTTAAAAATATATATTTAATAATAATAATAATAATAATAATAGTAATAATAATAATAAAGTTGGAAGGGACCTTGGAGGTCATCTGCTCCAACCCCCTGCTCAGGCAGGAAACCCTATACCATTTCAGACAAATGGCTGTCCAGTTTCTTCTTAAAAACTTCCAGTGTTGGAGCATTCACCGCTTCTGGAGGCAGGTTGTTCCATTGGTTAATTGTTCTAACTGTCAGGAAGTTTCTCCTTAGTTCTAGGTTGCTTCTCTCCTTGATTAGTTTTGGTGATTTAGATTTTGGTGGATATCCAAAAAGCTTGCAGACATGCATTTCATGCACTACCCTGCAGACACATAGATTTCATGTGTAATGTGTCCACAAGATAAGTCATTGTTTTTCTGCCTTTGCTATTTGTCAGAAGAGTGCCAACACTGAGTGAACAAGAGTGACAGTCAAGTTCATTTGCACACTTTCCAACCAGTCACCCTTTCCTTTAATCGTAATGTCCATCCAACTCAACAAACTGTTCTTCCCAATCTCTTTGTCACTAGAACTTGACCTACTTTTACAGAAGTCATACTGATGCATTATTTAATCACACAAATTGTATTGTTTCTCAGCGTGAGAAAGAATCCAGGTTAAAAATCTTCTGCCTGCATGGCACTGAAAAATATAGAAACAGCTTGAGATGAGAGCGTTAATGAGGCTTGTGAAAGAACATTTCTTAGGGCAAAAGATGATGGAATCTAATTGCAGTCAGACCCATCCACCACCGCCTTGGGGTCAGAATGGTTCGTGCAGTAGCTTAGCAATATCGGGAGATGACAAATTGTCTTCCTTATTCCAGCAACAGAACAGAGCCCACCTCAGGTATGGTGTCCAGTTCTGATAGTGCTGTTCAAATTCTTGAAATGATGTGACACAGAAGAAGGTCAAGACCTGAGTTCAGGACACTGAATAATGGGTTGAAGTTACAGGAAGGCAGATGTCGAGTGGATGTTATTTAAAAAAAAAAAAACCCTTTCTGACAGTAAGAGCAGTTCAATAATGGAAACGTTTCTCAGAAAGGGGGTGGGTCCCCTTAATTGAATACGTTTAAGCAAAGGCTAGTGGTCCATCTGTCTGGGACGTTTCCAGTTGGATTCCTGCCTTGACCAGCGAGTTAGCCTGGATGGTCCAAATGAGAGCTTCCAATTTGAGGATGCTGTGATCCTAGTGGATTATGTCCCTTCTAAACACTGTAGTAATACAATAATACACCAAGACCTAAGTGGACAGTGCATTTCTGCCAGAAAGCTGCATTTCTTATTGATTTAAAAATTAGGCCTAATCTATGCCGCAGCTGTTTGCATAATAATTGGATTGCTGCCATTTGCTTTTCTAGGTCAAAGAAAGGAGGGCTTTTCCTTGCTCTTAAATGTGTGCTAACAGCACCGGTCTAATCCTTAAAGGAAAGGGTGCTGTATACGAAACACTGTGCGATGTTTTCCACTTGTGCTTTGTATCTGGAAGAATTATTGCCTCCAGTCCTGCCTAAAATGTGTTTTCTGTTGCCTGGGTAGAGAAGAAAGGAGATCCCCTTCTGAAGGGCAGATTTGTTCACAGAATCTCAGTTCATTTAATGAAGTGAATTTTTTTTTTAAATTCAAAAAAGTGAGGGGCTTACAAGAATCTTTGACCATTATAAAAATAGAAGGGACTTCAGATCTTACACTTCATATGAGTCATATATATCCTATGCCTCTTGTGGAGTCACTTCTATGGAGCAGATCCTGGTCTGCATACATTAAACCAAGAATAGAATGTCCAGCCCATAGACTTGTGTGTGTGTGTGTGTGTGTGTATTTATCTCTGTTTCTGTGTGTATATGTATATCTATGTTTCCCTGAAAATAAGACCCAGTTTATTTATTTTTGCCTCAAAAAGAGGCACCATGTCTTATTTTGGGGGGGTGTCTTTTCCACTCACCTCGCAGCGGTGGCACCAACAGTCCTGCCTAGCTGGCCCACTCCTGCGGCCAAAGGAGCAGCTTTATTCTGCAGCTGAGAATGGAGCTCCGGCCTCCATTTCGCAGTCAGAGGCCTTTCTGAAAGGCCTCTGCAGTCGAGAATCGAGCTATGGATTCAATCCATAGCTTGGTTCTCAGCTGCAGAGGCCTCCCGGAAAGGCCTCTGACTGCGAAATGCAGGCTGGGGGACGCTGCATAAGAAGTGGGCCAGCGAGGAGGGGCAAGTGTCGGTTTATGAGAGGCCTGGTAAGTGGGTGTGAAGCGTGTGGGGCAGCTCCACCCCCCACCCCCGTCCTAGCTTGATTTTTAGGTGTGTGCCTCACCCCCAAATTAGGACTTATTAGTTTAGGCCCATCCCCCCAAAATCAAGCTAGGGCTTATTTTCAGGGTAGGTCTTGCTTTTGGGGAAACGTGCTATATATCTGTTCTTGCCATACATTCTGCTACATTTCATAGAGATTTGAGGCGTATTACAGTACTAAGGTGACTGGAAATTTTGTGGCATTCTAAGAAGTGCTGAAGACAAACAGCATAATCTTTAGGCTTTGCATTTCAATTTCCAGAAGCTATTTGAAATGGACTGAGTGCCCAAACAATGCTGGGAACCCTCTGAAACAAATGGTTGTGCCCTCTCCCTTCCAGAATTAGACAATATTGTGTTATTATTTTGGAAGCAAATGAGGTGCGAAGAATTTAAGGGCCAAGTTATGTATGAAATATAGCCTTGTGTATAACTGAGGAAGTCAGATATCAAGACTGAACAGGTGTCTGCTGCAATTAACATAGAAGACACAGTTGCATCTTTAAAAATAATTCAAATAAAGCCATCAATTGACCCCTTTCTTAAAAACATATCTTCACAGAAACCCCAAAGGGACTATTTGAGGATCTGAGCTAAAAAATTATGTTTTTTATATACTACCCCATTCCATTCAACTACCCCATTCCATTCAACTTCAGGCAGTTCAAAATGCAGAATACAGTATGAGATAAAATAATGAAAACATTAAAATTACGTATAAAACCAATTGAAGCCATAATAACAATACCCAATCCAATATTGGCCAATGGTGTCCAAGCAATCGGTCCAGTATCAGGCACTGAAAGTGTCATAGAACCTCTCCCACTTTTAGGTTTTTCTCAAAAGATAGGAGGGTAGGTGACCTTGGATTGCTGGAAGCTACCTTAGTGGAGGGAGTTCTACCAAATTCTGCCTCCTCCCTTCATCCTGTCCCCAGCCACCTTTCCTAAGAGAAAGTATCCATAGGATCCCCTCCAGGGCAAAATGAACAGAGCAGGCAGGTTCAACTTGGACACAGTTCTGAAAATATCTGAGAACCAAGCCACACAGGTTAAGCCCGTCGTTTGAACTGCACCCAGAAACACAGTAGCCAAGGCAGCATCCACAAAATCAGTTTCACACGGTTGTGACAACTATCATCCTCCAGTGGATGGGCTGCTGCCAAATGTACCAGCTACAGCTTAAATCATTTTCAAAAGCAGCTTCATGTAAACTCTCCTATAGTGAGATGGACGGGGAAATATCATAAGAAATATATCTTAATTAACAAGAGTGATGTGTGCTTGCTTTAACCAATATTAATCCTTAGGTAATATTAAGCTTGGCTAAATAAAATAACCTGTGTGCTAATACTATGAAGAAAACATTTTACAAGAAGTGTCAACTGTAAGTCACAGATGGTGTAAGATATTACCCGTGTAGAGAGGTGTGGTAAGATAGCCATTTGGGTGAACTTCTTTTTCTTGTGTGGCCTTGAGATATAAACTTCTCCATTTTAGTGTGTCAAAGATAGATAAGAGTCACCCCAAGGACAAGGCGTGGGTGGCCAGCGGTATAAGAATTACTCCCTGGGAGTAGCCCAGGGTTCAGAATTTGTCATGCGAATACTCTGAACCATTGTGCACAAATAAACCTGTTTTCTCCAACCCTTCGTGGTCTTGTCTTCTGATGTAAGTATCGTAGATTTTCCACAACAATAGTAGTCCTCGACTTATGACCGTTTGTTTAATGATGGTTCGAAATTAGGATGGCCTTGGAACAAAATGACATCCATTTCACCCCCCCCCCCAGGGTCATGTAATCACAATTTGGGCACTGGGCAACTGGCTTACATTTACAACAGTTGCAGCATCTTGCAGTCAAGGGATCGTGGTTTTCAATCTTCCCAGCTGGCTTTCAACAAGCAAAGTCAAAGTGGGAAAGCTGGATTCACTTAATGACCATGAGGTTCACTTAATGACCTCAGTAAAAATGATCCTAAATGTAGTCGGATCATATGACGACTCACTTAATGACTGCATCACTTAGCAACCAGAATTCCAGTTCCAGTCTCTAGATTGGATTACCATGCAGGCCATAAGTTGAGGACGGCCTGCATGGTAATCCAATCTAGAGCTGATAAAGGCATGAATTACCGCTGCGACTCCAAATGGAGCTGCTACTGATGCAGCCAAAGCTCCTCTCATAACTGTATTCCATTGATGGCTTGTGACTATACATAGTTTGGTTTCTTGCTAGATTAATTCCCCAGTTGTCAGCAAAAATGATGTTTTTTAACCCGCAAGCCCATGGCCTTGTCCTTTGGCATAATTTCTTTTCTCATGTTTATTGCTGTGGTCTGTGAGGTCATTCCACATTCTCTATTACTAATTTTGTTGTTCTATAATCATCTTAAGCCACTATATTAAACTAAGCAAGGAGAGCACTTAGAGGCAGAGAGCATCTACTCTGGTTGTCCAGGGACCAGAGGTAGCAAATTGCTGATGAAATGAGACTAGTCTGGGGCAGGAATAACACTATTTTTCTACTCTTTCCCCACAGATCCGCTGATCCGCTGTTGGAGCTCCTGGTCCTGTGTGTGTGTATATGTGAGTGTGTGTCATATCTGGCTCTTGCCACCCCAGATCTGCAGTATTTCTAGACCTTCCACCTCTTCAGCTAAGCTTTGTCCATATTTGCATCACACTTCAGTGAAATAAACTTCGCTTTTCTCAACCCTGAAGTGACTTGGTTGGTCCTAGGGTTATTCACAGCTTGTAAAATCTGATGGTCCGGCTCTAAAGCCACCAGATTAAAGCTGGGTTTGAGACCTAAGTTGATACTGGAAAATGCTTTCAGAGGTAAGGCTTGGAATCTAAGAAGGTGTAGGGTAGTATTTTCAAAATCTAGGCAGGCTGTTGTTCACTGATAAGCCAAATTTCAGAACTGGTCATTTTATAGTTTTATATTGCTTTATTCTAGATAAAAGACCACCATAACAGTTTAATCCAGAAAGTAATAAATGGGTTAAGGAACTCTTAAGTTGGTGGAATTCTGCAATTATGTGGTTCTTTGGGCAACCTCCAAAGGATCGTAGAATTGTTTGCATTTTCTCATTGGAGGACCATGGGTGAAATGTGATACTGACATTTCAACCCTGTCCTCCTGGTCATTAAGAAAGCTCAATCTCAGAAAAGAAAGAAGATATGTTGGCAGTTGCCTAGGAATACACTGGCCGGAGCTATAGAACTGTTAGATCAAAAGCCCTCCTATTTCTAATCCAACCTCTCCTATAATGAAATCCAATGTATGGCCATGCTGGAGCTGATATACTTTCATTTCAATGTGAAACCACAGAAAATAAAAGGCTAGGATGATCTAGCTCTCCGTTGACTTTGATACAGATCAGCCAATCACTGCTAAGGGGTTTACATCATCGTCATCATGGTCAGTTTAAAAAAAAAACCTTTTAGATATTTTCTGATATTTTTTTTTTTTAACCAAGCAGAGCAGTTGGGGAAATGAGACACATGAATTATTTACTTTCATCAATCATTATGAAACGGTAAGCCAAAGGAAAAAAAATTGGGAGAGGTTTTTTAATTTAAAAAATGCAGGGTTGTTAGCAATATGGAATTAAAGTGATTTCCTAATCACCTAGAATAATTTCACAACAACTGCATGATATAATCATGGGATTACACTGTATTTTGTTAAGAAGCATTGCAAATCCGAGCAAATAACTCCATTGGGAGAACTATGTTGTTTAATATGGGCATCTTATTGCTTCAGAATGCAGGGAAAAAAGATACCATTTGCTCCTTTATCTAAAATTATCTCTGCACAGGAAAATTGCAAGGTTCTACAGAATGATAGAAACTTGCAACTCGCCTTCTCCATGCTTCACCTTTGATTCATGGGTCAGTCAAGGAGGGCTTTACCACTTAAATCTTGATGAACTCATTCCTTGGCTCATAATCACAATCTTACAACATAAATGCTGGAATTGGAAACAGCTGCAGACTCATCGCCAGGAAAGGCAGAATCAAGAATCCAGACAAAATAATAGGAAAAGGGGGGGGGTTGATCGAATGGTGCCCCCTCCCCCAATTTACCCCAATGAGCTGAGCTTCAGGTTCCAGAATTCCTGAGCAACATACAGTAGCTTTAATGAGACTTATAGCACTGCTAAATTTCAGTGCTGGGAAGAAAAAAGGAAACATGGAGGGGCAGTTTAGAAAGAGCATGAGAGTCCTTTATATGTACCGAAACTGAAGCATTAAAAGAGCCATGTAATTATATGGAGTAACTGACCCACTGCCTAACTGCAGGTCCTGCAAATCTTTTACATATGTGAATCCAATAAGGGCTTGGACCAAGGAAGCTCCTGCCTGCTTTAATCTATTTGCTCCTTTCATCCCATGGTCAGAAAAAGAGAGACTTCTCAGTCACCTTTGTAGGTATCCCTATGAAATGTTTCCCAGCGGTTAACTGAATCATGATTTACTCAGCCAGCATTCTGGGCACGTTAGAGCCGGGATTGCACAACATGCTAGTTTAAAAATCTGCTCAGTTAGTTTGGGTTCGATGTGTTTGTAAACCTAGCTATTGTGGTTAAGCTTGAGCTGGCTCTGCAGCAAGACTCTGATCCCAGAATTCGTTTGGTCAGAAAAAAGGCTCCAGTGGAGAGCTGGGAGTCATCAGCGTTGGGTTTTTTTTTAATCTCTGTGTGGAGGAGTCACGGCTCTTGGATATCATTTTTTTCTTATTTTTATGATTTATTATTTTTTGGACAGAGAAGAGTAGAACTATTGAGAAGATCATGATTTAGGGAAAGTGACTAGCATCAGCCCTTCTGCTGTGTGGGCACCAGATGGCACTGTGATTGTGCAGGAACCCATCTAGCTTAATCCCTTCCCTCCCCACCACTTACACTGGAGGGAAATGGGCCCCTCTATAGGCAGGTATTAAAGCAATTCATCCAGAGTGTTGCCACAAGCTGCTTAAGAGGGAAGTCAGCTTATGTCATCTGAATATGACACCTCCATCTAGTTCAGGCAACTTAAAAAAAAAAAAAGCTTTGAAGAAACTTCCTTATATTTTCATTTATTTCTGAGCAATCCCCAAATATGTAGCAAAGTTTGAGCTGCCTATTTCTATCTTCCTTATCCAGAGGCTGCAGATTTGCTTCGACCTTGGTTTGAATTATTTCTTAGGAGATTTTGCACATATTTAGGCAAAGCAGTACACCTGTCAGTATCCTGTGCACCCACATCGGTGGCATGTCCTCTGTTGTGCATCTATACCCAGGAATATTCCAATCACCCACCTATTGCCTTCAGTTCTTTGCAAGTTCTCTTGTAAACAGGAAAACTCATACACCCCAATTGCAGCTACTTCAAGACCAGCAACAATGCATGGCCTCATGGGCCTCCCTGGCCAGTTTTGTAGCCTGCTTCATTGAATACATGGGATATTTTGCTGACAGATTAACAATGCCCCATGTGTCTGATGAACTGGGCTACAGTTCAGGAACCGTGCACCATAATAAATGTGCTGGCCTTTGCCTCAAGATTGTTTATTGGTTTTGCTACAACAGACGAATGCTGGAAATTAATACTGTATTAGCCAGCAGTTTCATAGCGCGTTATGCAAACCGGAAGATTCTGGAACTCTAGAGCATGGTTGGGAAATCTATGCCATCCACATAGGTTTGGATTCTAGTTTCTATTGGACCCAGCCAGAAATGTCATAGATGTGACCTCATGTAAACCCATTCGTTTTTAGCCCTCCCATTGACATTTCTGCCTTCTAACTTTGTGCATGTACATTCCAACACACTCCATTGTTTCTCTTGCAGTGGATGAATGGGAGCTATATCTCTGGAACCTACTTGATTGCAGCATATCCAAAATGATCCCTTCTGGGATTTAAAAGGTCACAAATGGAGATTTGATCTAACATCATTTGGGTGGCAGAGAGAAGACTGGGTGGTGAAAATGTTCTCTCCTGAATATAGAAGCTATAGCGCTCTATTATTGGAATAGAGATAAAGTTACGGAGTTGGTTGTTGGGAAAAACAAGTTATTCTAGCCACCTGTTTCTTATTTTGTATGAAAATGTACTATTACTAAATAAAGAATGCTCTCTCAAAAATAAGAAACGTATGGCTAGCCTAGAACAAATAACACTACCTGAAATAAAATATCACAAATCCTATCAATCCTGAACACCCAATAAGAGTTTTACTTTTAAATGAAAGCAAGAAGTGTAATGTTGGCTGAAACAGAACTTTGGTAACTTTCATGGAGGGAAGCCCGGTTAAACCCAGTGAGAGTTTGCATTGGAGGCTACCAGGAAATCCCAAATTGGTGGGATTATTCTGATCCAAAGGGCAGGCTGTTATCTCCAGGATTTAAATTCCAGAGAAGCAAAAACAAAATGTAAGACTGCAGGTTGGCTGAAAGTCCAGTGTGACTGAATTCCTCATTCAAAAATATTTGTCATTATTTGTAGTATTGGGAAAAATCTGAGTAGGAATCTTCTGTATTCTATCCTATGAATCCCCATGTGAGATCCTAAGAATCTTGTAGAATCCTATTCTGGGATACAGTTTTGGGACATATCATCCATTTCCCTGGATTGGGAAGTCCTTGGTGCTCTCTGAGCTCAGTTGTTACTTGCAAAATTTCATTAACCAACTAGGTAACATCAGTGCTAGAGAGTGTGGGGTTTACTCCCTGTTTATAGTAGTTGCCAGTGGGGGTGAGTGGGATTGGTTTTCCCTTGATAACTCCTTGAGTGTGGAGTTATCAGCCCTGATGATGTTACCTAATCAGGTAGTGAAACATCATAAACAGACAAACTCAAGAGAACTCCAAAGACTCCACAGTTCATCCCTCCTATTTTCTTCTACTGACATTTCAACAGTTGCTTGAAAAGTTATCCTGAGTTACTGCTAGACATACACAGTGGAATCTGTAGACAGGGTTATAAACAGGGATGTTAAATGGAAATTAAATTCAGAAAGTAGGAACAGTAACTTTGCTGCAGATTGATGAAACGTGGAAAAACCACTATTTCTTTTTAAGTTTTATTTTTATGTATTAAACTTATATGCCACCCATTCCATTGTCGAGCAATCCTTTTGCATTTGACCATCCTGTTTACAAGCTATGGCCATGCACTGGGAAGAATTTGGCCTCTGAGGAAAAACCCTCTTTCCCAGCTACTGATTACACTAAATATTGCTTTACAGTGCCATACAGTCTTCCATGTGTTTGAGCGTGGCTTGAAAGGATTTGTGACCTTTTGATCATGGACAAAATTGCTTCCAAACCTGGAACAGAACAAACAATATTTAGATCAGATCACCATTGAGAAAGATGCTTCCAATTTTTGTGGTGCAGGAAGAATAAAGCAAACTCATAGCAAGAGGGGAGGGAAATTCTTTTATGTATAGGGCAAAATACTATTCTGGCGTCATGTGTTTATATGTGCTTTGAGGATTTCTCTTTTCCACACAAACACTAATTTTGAACCAATCCAATTTTTGTTTTATAGACTCTTTTCAGCCTGTCTTTGATTATATAGTCTTGATTTCCCTTTATCAACTCCTTTTGGTTGAACTAATCTGGTTCATGCCTTATTGAATGGCATTCAGATCTGTAAAAATAATCTTTTTTAATTAGATACTTACAATTTAGTATCTAAAACTTCGACCTTGTTGCAAATTTATGGGGGTAGCAACTGCGACTATCAAGTGCTATAGAAGTCCAAAGGAATGTGCTCTCCATACGTTCAAAGGCACCTCTCCATGAAAGACGCATGTAATTTTCCTTCGCTGACCCTTTGGTGGAAAACTAGAGCTGCTGAAGTCTGAATGAAATCCTGCCCCTCTACTCACACCCATCTGACCCGACCTCCTTTCCCTTCCCAGAACAGGGCACGGTAACCGAGAAAAATTGACGTTAGCTTGGCGGGTCTGTCTCCCACCTTCTCTCCCCGTTTGTTTTTAAACGTGGAGTCAGACCCGCATCCCCTCGCTTGCTCCCGCCGCCTCACACACTCCGGCGCACGTGGCCCTTGCCAAGCTCGGTAGCGCTAGCGCAGGGGCATCTGGTTCCCATCAGAGGCCTAGGGAGTGTTGAGTTTCAGCGGTTTCTGGGGGTTTGCGATGCCAGGCAGCATCCAAGCCAACATCCCCCTTCCCCGCTTCCCTTCTTTTCTCTTCTCTGGATCCCATCCCGGGTTGGGTTGGGTTGGGCTGAACCAGGTCCTCCCCCGTTTCTTCTGAATCGGAACACCAGCATGGCCCCTCCCGTGAGCTCCGCGGTTTATGACTCATCGTGAGCGAATGAATGCTAGGGGAGAAAAATGAAGGGCGGGAGGGGGTGCTAGGCCGGACAGAGCTGGGATGGGAGAGTGAACGTGCGGGCGTGTGTCAAATGGAAATGGAGCATCTTGCCCGCTCCTCCGCGGCGAAATGTCTCCACGCCACCCACCACCCGATCTCCTTTCTTCCTCCGTGATCCATCCCCGCTCTCTATCGCCCGGCGTGCTCTGTCTCCTCCCCGCCACCCGTGGGGTGTCCATCATCCCTCATCTCTTGGCTCCTGCTGCCATGACAACGTGCCCTGGATGGTACACCAGCTTAGCAAGGGGTGGGGGGTGGGGTGAGAAGGAACTAGGGCTCCGTGGCGGGGAAAGGCCACAAGTGGGATTCGGTGACGAAAAGACGGGGGGGAAGACTAGGAGACGCGATCGCGTATATGCACCCTGGGTTTACACACAACCGTGCAACTAGTGTCTTTAGGAAGCTGCGATTCTCCGCTTTCACCGCGAGGGGGCGCCTTCTGCACAGCGTCGGTGCCAAGACGGCTGAAGACACTAGTGGGATGGGATGGAAAGGGTGTAATAGGGAAAGGATAAACTAAGGAGGCAACCCCATTGCTCGCATCCAGCCACCTTCCGTTTTCTTTTGCGAGGTTCGGGGCTTCCAGCTCTTTTCTCGGGCTCCTCTCTTCAAATAAACGAGCTAGGCGTTGTGTTCAAACAGAGCAAGAAAAAACGGAGAATAGACAATGTGCCGCTAAATTAATGCTCCGCTTCTGCAAACGCGCCTGATGGCTGACTTCGTCTCCCTCGGTAAGCTACAGCTGAAGGTCTCCTCTTGAAGCCCGAATCCGGCTTTTACAAAACCAACGGGAGAGGTCAAGGGAGCCCTGCACACTCAATGCTAAAGTTCAGCCCCGTTGCCTCGCACATTTTACAGGCATCTCCCTGTCCCGGCTGCCTTCGGTCTCAGCTCTTTCAAGCACGGAGCTCCGCTCAGCCTACACTAAAGCAGCCCCACTCCCGACGCCCCGACTTTTCAACTGGCCTCAGCTCAAGGGTCTGGTCTGGATGAATGAATGCCCGGGCAATACCACTTCAGGGTCCGGGGGCGGCCGTGCACGGCGACTATTTGGCGGGGAAGAGAGAGAAAAATCTCCTGCCTTTAACCGAGGAGAGGGGCGGAGGCTCAGTCCCGGAGAGTCAGGAAAGAGAGATCCACTGGGCCGGGTGGAGAGGGGCTTCCTCAGCCATCTCTGATCCTTCGCCTCCCCCCGCTCACATCTAGTGGTTCTGGCCACATTTAAAGGGTTCAGACCGGTTGGGACGGGCGCAGACGCCGAGCGACCGCGGCGGCTGGAGGCGGGCGGGCGGCTCGCAGGCGGGCGTGGAACCGGCTGCAAGAGCGGCAGGTTAGAATTCGGATTTCGTGCAAAACGCAAAGGGATCGAGGCGGGGAGAATCGGAGTGAGGACGAATAGACCAGGCACGTCGGCACCTCGCATCCTCCCCTTCTCTTTTCCGAGCAGACGCGGTTCAGAGACGCCGTGAGCGGAGGGGCCGGTTGTGAGGGTCCGCGGTGTGGGGGTCTCTGAACGAGGCGGGCGATTCTTTCCGTCCCCGCCTGTGTTGGGTCTCTGGAAAAACAGGGCGGGGAGCCTGTGACCGTCTCTGTGGTGAGAGCAGACGCCCCATCTCTTGCCCTCTTGTACTTGGGGTTTTCTCTTCTCTCCGCCCCCCCCCCCCCGGTCCCCATTTCCCTCTTTCATTATTGCTACCATTCAAGAAGATTTCTAGTTTCCTTCCTGGTCTGACTGGGAAAGAGATTTTTATTGCAAGCGTGCGGCCGTCACAGGAAGGAAACAGGGCCGGGGGCGTGGGGAGGGGGCGGCAGGACGACGAGGCGAACAGGTAAGATAATATGTCTGAGAATGCAAAATAAGGAGACTACTAGCATTTTCAGATTCCATCTCTGGATCAGGGCGAGGTGTGTGTGTGGGGGGGGGAGAGCTTTGCTTTTCCCTCCCCACAAAGGCTTGGTTTCTTATTCTGCTTGAGCCCAAGGAGGGGTGGAGAAGGCTGGCTAACGCCCATCAGACTCCAGCTGGGGTTGATTCGTTCGGTGGGTTGCTTGGTCGATAATATGCCTCACCCTACCACCCCCTAATCTTGTGGTTTCCTGGGATTTGTCAATCAGTGTGTTTCTCGGCATTTGGTGTTTGGCTTTTGTAGAAAAAGAAGAGGATCTCTCCTTACCTCATTCTTTGTCCAACTCCAAACCTGTAATCAGATTTAGGAAAATTTTCACATGCCTTATCTTAATAGAGCTGTAACTTATGCTGGCAGCCAAACATCTCTAGTGCTGTGCCATTAAGAGAAGGGGATTTTTGTTTTTTTTTCATTTCAAGAGAAGGGATCCCTTATGTGAGAATTGGGTCAAGTTGATTGATGGTGTGTTCTTGGAAGAGAAAAAAATTGAGGTATGCTCGTTATCTAAAAATGGAATATATTGCTAGAAGCGGTTTCTATTTTAATGCCATGGGTCAAATGAAATTATCCCCATTTTACAGACTGGAAAAATCAAGAGATCAGCTTCATCCTGGAGGAGTCCTGCTTGCAATTCTGTTCTGACACAAGTTGTCCAGTCTGGAGTGTTCCAATGGACTGCTATGAAATGCATGTGTAACAGGTTGGTCTCGTTTCCTGTCAACAGAAAAATGGGTAGATCTTGATTTTCCAGGATTTCTCACTTGTGAATGAATTTGGGATCTCAAGGTATCCACTCTTGGGTGGGAGATGACTACAGCTGCTGTTCTATCTAAGATTTAGTTATGCTTTTTCCAAGCCTCTCTAGGAAGGAGAGGAAAATTTGATATATTTGAATGGGAGAATTTTACTGCAAGGTGGATAATAGAGAAGCTTGATTTAAACAGTGTATTGGAGAGCTTATATTCTGAGTAGTGATTTCTGTTTCTAGGAATTTTAAGTGGCCATGAGTAGCAGAGCCATTTCGCTGAATAAAAAGTGAGATCTGTAAATATGGATTGGATTAATCTGAAGGCAAAGAATTGAACTTTAGACTAAGGTTTGCGTGTAATCTGATGTTATTTATTAGCATTTATTGTGAGAAACCATGGTGGGTGGCTGTGGAGGATTGAATACGATTGAAATGCGATGGGGGGGAGGTACCGTAGGTATGAATATATTTGTGGCAAGTAAGGAGTATATTCTGTATCTGTGTACAGTACTGCAGTCTTAGTGGCAATGAATTTTGTTTGTTTTGTGTGCAAATTTGAATATTGTGGAGAAACCTCACAATGGATCCTTCCAAGCACCTTCAAACTTCAAATTCTTCCTTATCTCCAAATTTGGCCTATAGGTCAACCATAGTGACTGATTTGCTTCTGTGGATGATCCCATATTCTTGATTTGTTTAAATTTGATGATTTGGGATAAGAAAACCAGATTTAAGTTGACTAGAGCTTGTGATCCACCAGTTAAAATAGGCAAAGCAGAGAGACCTATCCTAATCTGACTTCCTCCCCTCTTTACTAAATAGGCTGGGGGGGGGCACACTATCTTGGGAGTACACAAAAGCATGTTTGCCTGGCGGATCTACTTCTGAAACTCTTGAAGCTCCTTTCCAAACTGTGTGATGGACTCTACAAGTACCTTTTGGTTTTAGAGCATGAATTCTTTGTGTAGTTCATAGACCATTGACAATCCAAGGAGACAGAATCCCCCCCCCCTCCCCAATGTTCACAGGCAAAAGCCCACTCTCTGCCTTAATTCTTGCCTTCTCACATATGCTGGATTGTTAGATCAGTGGTTGAAAATTGGATTATTGAAGTGAAGTGGATGCTAATATTCAGAAAATAGACTCTAACAAACATGTCTCAAGTGTAGCTGTTAACTCAGTCCACAGTTGCTGTGCTATAGAACTCCAACATAAAAGTGCTAATAAAATGCTAAATATCTAAATAGATTTAAATATCCATTCACCTCTAGACTGTTGGTACTCAGAGATACCTATTAAAGAACTTTCTTGACCAGAAAGTTTATTCTAGGAGTTGTTAATAGAATACATACATTGAAGTAAAAAAAATCGAATGTGTTTAATTTTGGATTTGTACAAAATTTAATTTTAAAAAACTTTTAAAACAACTGTTTGAAACGAAATTTTAAATGAGAAACTTCAGATGATAAACTTTATCATTGTTTGTTTGCCAGTATGAATGGCTGTGCTCTTAAAAGATGACAACATAAAAGAACGAGTGGTCCATAGTCTCCCCATTTTCCAAAATTTTGTTCAGTGGTCCAGGAGAATACTGGTTTAGGGCATTGAATTTAGAGAAAAAGAATATGAAAGCAGGATATTGCTATTTTTCCTGAGTTTTGTGACTGAATGTGAAGGAATGCATGATATTTACTGCACCTTAACTTTTGATAGGGCATCGGGTAGATGGATTCTGAGCTACCACTGTCTGTTTGCTGGTTCCTACAAGCTGTAAGTACATACTGTACTTTAATTACCAGTTTGCAGAAATGCACCCCTGGGGTTCTCTTTCTCCTGAACCCTCTCCTGTTACTTTTAATGTTCATAGTCCAATTCAGTCATCTTTGTAAATCTGTGGACAATATGTATTGTGAATTAATGCAGTTGAAATTTTAAAAGTGTGAATTTGTCCACGCTAGGTGAGGAAAGATTTCTTTCCAAGTGTTTGTGGAGATGGTGTAATACTGGGAAGGTGAGAAGAGAAATGGAAAAAAAATATCTGAGTGGCATAAAGAGATTGTGAAGGCTATTAGCATGCACCTTGCTTGATTCCACATTATTTAGCTATCTAGCTGTATGAATAAAACTAATTTAGTGGAAAGTATTGTTAGAGTGGATAGGAGAATGTGGCATTTTTCTAATGGTTCATTCAGACATGCAAAATTTTCCCTTGCTGATGGAACCATTAAGCAATGGAGCTGTTTATCTGAATAGTTCTTTGAGGTCTCATTGTAAAGTATTGAAGGCAACACCCCCGCCCCCCCCATCTCCATTGTGATAATGCACATCTGCTAGCGCACATGCACAGCATTTAAATTGGGTACAAACCTGTTGCAGTAGGAACTGCTAGCACGTGAGGGATCTGCAATTGTGCTGCTGTAATAATGGTGCACATATGATAATGGTGGGCCTGGTATAAATGTGAATGCACAATGTGCTGCACAAGAAAGTTCTTCCCACTTCGTATAGTTAAATGAAACCCCCGGTGTGTATACTGAGGAAACCATGGCATTGGAGAGCTTATAATTGGGACTCTACATGTGCATATCTGTAGTACTGAGAAAGAAACAGCTGCTCGTGTGTGCAGTCTTTGCTCCTTTGGCATGACAGGTGTCATTGCTGGGTCTGGCTTTTCTGAGTTGTTGCAGGTATGTACATGCGCAATGCAGCGCTGGCTTTCCTTCTTTAGTGCTGCAGGTGTTGCTTCATGCCGAGTCTGGTGGGTGCTGGTGAGTAAGCTGGAAACTGGTGCTGAGTGTATGGAACAAGAAAAGGAGGCCTTTTTTTTTTTTGAAGCAGTGGCTGTTCCTTTGGAGCAGTGGTTCTCAACCTTTTTAATGCCGTGACCCCCCCCCAACCGGTCGTAAGTCAAGGACTACTCAACCGGTCGTAAGTCGAGGACTACTCAACTGGTGCAGCACCGTTTGCAGAATGGGACTTTTTTTTTATTGAAAATTTTTACAGTTTTACAATAAAATAATCCCCCTCTCCCACCCCACTCCACCCATCATCCTCCCCCCTTCTTCCCAGAGTTGAATACAGGGTTAATAAAAACTAAAAAAAACCCTTACAACTTAAATAAACATCAGACAATTATAAATATATTCAAAAAAACAACTAAATTTTAAATACTTTAACTCCAATATATAAAAACAAAACAAAACAATAGTTCTAATCATTACCTTAAACATAAATTATTCAAAAGCTAGACAATACTTTTTAATCTCATATTTGTGCTATATAAAATTCACCCATCTTTTCCACACCAAAAAATATTTCTCTCGTGATTGATCTTTACAAAACCATGGGACTTTTGGCGGGCTCAGCAGGGCAGAGACAGCCTGGACAATTCCTACTGGCTTTTGAAAGCCAATAGAATTAGACTCTATTCAAGAGAGTCTATTCTACTGGCTTTCAAAAGCCAATAGAATAAAAGGGAGTAGCACAGCTAGGAAAAGGGGAAAAAAATGGCGGACTGCGTTGTTTGGTGACCCCCGTGAAATGGTCGTTCGACCCCAAATGGGTTCCCGACCCACAGGTTCAGAACCACTGCTTTGGAGAAATGGGACTCCCTAGAGTAAGTTTTATGGGACTGTCATGATGCATTAGGAACCTTTTGGTGCACGAAGCTCTTTAGAGGAGCCCCAGATTAGTGGGATGAGCCCAACAGACCTTGTAACGTGATCACATGACACTGCCCTGGTCACATGACAATGAGCTGGGGTAAGGCTGTATATACCATGCAGCCTTGAGCGCTATGCTGTGTTTTGTTTATTTTTCTGTATTTTTTTCTCTTTTTCACTTGCAATGCACATTGAAGCTGGATCTCAATCTCTGTCTCCCTTGCAGGCTGAATGATCTGCTTGTGCCTGGCCCTGCCTGATCCCAGGCAATTCCCCAGTGATCATGTGGTGGCTGCTCCTTCCCATCACCATCATAGCTGGTGTCCTGCTCTCCTGGCCACCCCCTGTTTGGGGCACCCGTGTTGTCTTCACTGCCCCGGACATGGCCCTCACCCATCTGGCTGTGCACCATGAGACAGGGGAGGTCTATTTGGGTGCCGTCAACCGCATCTACAAGCTTTCAGCCAACCTGACCCAGCTACGGTCTCACACCACGGGGCCAGTGCCGGATGACCCCAGATGCTACCCTCCCCCAGGCGTCCGGCTCTGTGCCCACCGGCTGTCCCCTGCTGACAATGTTAACAAGCTGCTTCTGATTGACTACGCTGGCAACCGTCTCGTGGCTTGCGGCAGCGTTTGGCAGGGAGTGTGCCAGCTCTTGCGGCTGGACGACTTGGCCAAACTAGGGGAGCCTCACCAGCGCAAAGAGCACTACCTTTCAGGGGGGCGTGAACCAGACGCCATGGTTGGTGTGATTGTGGAGCAGCTGAGAGAGCCCAGCCAGTTCTTTGTGGGCACTTCAATTGGAGGGCGTTCGGAGTACTTCCCCACACTCTCCAGCCGCCGGCTTACTCCTGATGCCACCAGTCCAGAGATGTTCAGCCTGGTATATCAGGATGAGTTTGTCTCTTCCCAAATCAAGGTCCCTTCTGACACTCTCTCGCTCTACCCTGCCTTTGACATCTACTACGTGTCTGCCTTTGTGTCTGGTGGTTTTGTGTACTTCCTCACTTTGCAGCTTGACACTGCTCAGACGCCTCTCGAGCCTGCTGGAGGTCCCGTTGGCCCTGGTGTGACGGGTGGGGAGCGCTTCTTTTCATCCAAGATTGTGCGCCTGTGTGCCAATGACACAGAGTTCTACTCTTACGTGGAATTTCCTCTGGGCTGCTCCAAGGACGGGGTGGAATACCGTCTGGTGCAAGCGGCTCAGCTGGCCAAAGCCGGCAGACAATTGGCCCAGTCGCTGGGCATTGCAGAAGGGCAAGATGTGCTTTATGCCGCCTTCTCGCAAGGCCAGAAGAACAGGGCAGCACCACCCCGGGAGAGTCTGCTCTGCCTTTTCACGCTGGATGAAGTCAATCAGCGCATCCGTGAGCGTATCCAGTCTTGCTACCGTGGTGAAGGGCGACTCTCTCTACCGTGGCTTCTCAACAAAGAGTTGCCCTGCATCAACACGGTATTACACTATCGAGCAGTCTCTGCTTCCTCACTTCCTACCTAATAATTGCCCATTTCCATTCCTTTCTAAAATAAGAATCCCAGCCATCCTGGCCTTTGGAAATTGCCTTTCTTTTTCTTTGCTCTCGGCTCTTGTCTTATCCCATGACTGCAGCTTAAATCTGGGAACTTTTGTTTGGGCCCTTCTGGTTAATGACCTACTTTGATAACTGGGGCATAAGTATCTGAGTAATATACACAGAGATGGGGCTTGTTGGATAACACTGTGTACCTAAGTTACTCATTCCCGTGTGATGTTGACCCTCATGTCCCCTTTTCTGCGTCTTTCTAGCCCATGCAGATCAATGGCAATTTCTGTGGGTTGGTACTGAACCAACCCCTAGGAGGGCTGCAGGTCATCGAGGGACGCCCGTTGCTTCAGGAACAGACCGAGGGCATGGCCAGTGTTGCTGCTTATACCTATAGTGGCCATTCAGTCGTCTTCATTGGAACCCGTGCTGGCAACCTGAAGAAGGTCAGATGTTCTTCTTGGTGCCTGGGAAAGGGTTTGGATAGAACCTGGAAGGAATCAGTGGGAGGATGAAGGTGATGACTAAGGGCTGAGTGCATACAAATGTTCAAGGGCGTTCATTTCCCCAGTATTTCTACTTACCTCCCAGTAGAACTAAAGAAACTTGTGTTTGTCCCCAGTTGGTGACATGGTTGTATCTCAGTATACATAATCACCGTCTGTGCTCTGAGAGAAAGATGAGTAAAGAAGCTTAGCAGCAGTGAAGCCCTATCTGCAAAACCATTTATTTAATAGCTTTGTTTAGAATGGGCTGAAAATATGAGTAATGGTGGGGTGGGCTGAGTAATATTATTTTCTTTAAGGGAGCAATTGGATCAAACTTTATTTTCCTGCTACAACACACATGTCAGCATATGTCTTTTTCCTCCTCTCCTTTATAATCCTCCAAAAAAGCTTCATAGGTGATGCAATGACAGGGCACACACTTTGCATACAGAAAGTAAAGGTAAAGGAGTCCTGCAGATTTTACTCCCACTAGTCATTGCCAATTATAGGGGGCAGTGCTCTGTTTCAGGGCCATTGAAAGCGCTTGTGTGAAGACATTTCTGTGGTCATGTGGCCAGCATGATGTCACAGAGTGCTGTTTCCTCCCCACCAAAGTGATACCTATTTATCTATGCGCATTTGCATGCTTTCAAACTACTAGGTTGGCAGGAGCTGGGGTAAGGACGGGAACTCACTCCATCACAGGGCACTCGGATCTTAAACCTGGGCTGCCAGCTTTCCAGCCGATAAACCCAGCTTCTTAACCACTGAACCGAAAAATTGCATGCAGAAAATCCCAGCTTTAACCCTAAGTCTCCAAGTTAGCCTGAGCTTCTGCCAGTTAGTGTAAACTAGCTCTGTATGATCTGGTGCCTACTTGATGCACTGGGGCTACAATTCCCAGCTGGTGTGGCTATACATTCCAGAAGCTGTAATACCATACCTGAAGGGGGAAACAGTTGAGTTAGATCAATGTTTGTAAACCTGAAAAGCTCTTCAAATTCTTAGTCATAATTACGCCGGGTAGGGAATTCTGGGCATTGAAGTCCATGCATCATCTAAATTGCCCAACTGTGGAAACCCTGAGCTAGTTGGAATGATGCAGTGAGTAAGGGGAGATATATGAAGTGATAAATCATAATTATAATGTAAATCAGAATTTTGCAAAATAATATTCCCCAGAAGCTTCTCTTCCTGAGGGAGATCTCTTTCTGATGCACTTGGAATTCTGAAGTTTGTTGGGTGCCCTGACAAAATGGCTGCCACAGCATAAGAGGCTGCTCACCAGGAGCTCTTTTTCCAGAAGGCAAATTGATGAAGTTTCTTCTGTAATCCTTCAAAATGGTCTCCACTACTCTTTTTCTGGACAGATGGACACACTACTGAACAAAGCACTGAACTGCTATTTATTTTTTTTAAGAATGCCAATGTGGGATCCAAAAGTATTTTTGGAAATGAACATGGTGTTTCACTTTTCAGTATGCCAGGACAGATAGCCTGGATATAGGTAGGCATCCAGGCGGTCTTCTCTTCATGTTGAATGCTGCAGCAGGGCCCCACATACCTGGGATGCTGAGTTTCTAGGACCTTAATCTCTCTCTCTTGGTTTCCTTTATTTTTTTCTTTTTATTATCCTGCTTCTTCTGCCCATTTTCTGTTTTGTGGGTTGGTCAAGAAATGCCTAGAGTATACTGTATATTATTTTATGCCTGGAACTGTATACTTAGGAATTGGACTGTGCCCACTGGAAGCCAGGCAGCTTCCAGGCTGCCCTATATTCTCCCCACTGAACTTGTAGGTGGAAAGGGCCATGGAACAGCTGAGTAAGCACAGATAGTTTCTGCTATTTCCTCCTCCCCTGACACTCTTGCAGAAGCCCCAACGGCTCCAGTCTCAGAAGGTTCCAGAGGAACATCTGCAGTGGCACGCTTGCTCTCAGGCCTTTTCCTGTCTGCTTGCTGCAAGCAAGAGAGGAGTCGTGGTGGTTACTAGCATCCCCCTCCCAGCTGCCATTAGTTACCACTCTGCACAGTTGTTGTGCCCAACAGACTTGTTACATTAAATATTAACTGGAAGTCGGCACTCCCCTCCCTTGTCTATCTGGGCAACGGGAATGATTGGGAGGGAAAATAAGCAGAGCTGAGTGGAAGATGAATGGTGTATGCTGCACAAGAGCTGGAAAAGGGGTGTGAAGTCCAGACATTGGGCTGGCAGAGGCTGAAGCGGAGGGTCATGGATACAGTTGGCAAAAGGTTCAGACTAAGAGGTAAATGAAATGGAGAACATCTCTTTAGTTTTGAACCTGAAGCTAACTGCGGCAGTCTGGAAGTTCTGCCAAAACATTCCAGGTTGGCCACAGCACCTCCCCAATTATGTCTCAGGAGACATGGCCCACTGGCTCATCTGCCCCTACTCCTGATCTCCTGAGCAGGCCCTCCTTTCTCCCTCCCTCCTCTGCTGCTTCTCTGCTGGCCTTCAAGCCTGTTCTTTCCTGAAGTGGTCTCAGCAACCAGAGACCACACCCCAGCATGGCACATCCCACTGGATTTCTCCCATCTCCATCTCCTCAGTGTCCTGTCTCTGCTCAGTCATGGCCAGCCCGATATCTGTACACATCCTCAGGCTTGGATTTTTTTTCACAGAACTCTTCCCAGACCAAGCACATCTTGGTCAGCCTCCAGATCGTAACTCTCATTATATTTCATTTCATTCATGGCACCTGATCCCTCAGAAGCTTGCCGACAAACTGTTCTCGCACCTCCCTAATTCAGGCCTTGCAGAGTTAAAATGCAATTTCCTTCTCCCAGAATCATATTGCCCTGAACTCAGCATTTTCTAACCCGATTTTGCAGCTTTTGAAGTGTGCCTGCATGAGGCGGAGAGAGGGGATGGGAAGGAAGTACAGAATAGAATAGCCTTTTGGAAGAAGGGAGAGACTGATGTGTTGGATGTTGGATGCTACCGAGGAGGAAAAAGGAAGGTGAGCTAAAACTGGTGCAGAAATTATCCAACAGTTTTCATATTCAGGATTCAACGTGCACCCAAGTCTTGGATTTCCAAAGCTCCTTTTGGATGACAGATTCCACCACTAAAGCATACGGATCTATTTAGTGCCTATTAACATGAGCAGATGCATTTCCCTATCATTACAGTTCAGTTGTTTGCAGTCAAAGGCGTCTTAGAAAGCTCTTCAACCTAATCAGATCAGCTTATCGTAAGGCAAATAGGAACTCCAGCATCTCTCATTATAAAAATTAAATGCTGGCTTAGATGGATATGTGTCTGGTTTTTTTATATACCGTATTTTCCGGCGTATAAGACAACTCGGCGTATAAGACGACCCCCGACTTCGGAGAAGATTTGCATGGTTTAGAAAGTCATCTAATACGCCGGAAAATATGGTATATAGCTTCTTTGTCAGCCCAGATTTTAACAATTAATCTCTTAGCTTTTCATTTTGCTCAAATTGATCTCTAAGGAGGAGGAGCAAGGTGAATTTTTTTGGCTTCTTGACTAAACTGGTTTGGGGAGGGGGAAGCAACCCAATTCCTATCCAATTTTCTCTTCTACCCCCATCATCCCAGTTGTGGATTCAGTTTTGAAAGTGGGGAGGAGGGGAGGGAGAGATCCCTTGGAGGCTGTGGCATCTGGTCACATGGAATTAAGTTACAGTTTGCTTATATGTGTATTGGGGGTGGAGGAGAAATGCTGTTTAAACTTTTGAACCTCTAGCAGGGACCATGAGGGGAGGTCATGACCCCCTTCTGTTCCTCATGCAAATGGTAGAGATTCAATTAGGATGGCAGGAGGCCGGGTGGTAGCCTGCCCGTGTGTCTTTGCCATTCCCAGAGCTCCCTCAGTTGTCTTCAGTACACTAATTGCCTTGTTGCTGTCTAGCCTGGAGCCTTATGCTGGAGGTGACCTGCCTGTTCCCTCAATCAGATCTGAAAAGGACCATTATCCTATTCCTTGGGATAGGGACAGGGGGAGCTGAATCCAAATTCCCAGCTCCATAACTGTACTGACCCAGGGGTCCTTATGTGTGTGGGAGGCTCAATGGAGCTTTGTTGGTCAGGATGAAAGACCCTTTGAGCTTTCTCTTCCAGGCTAATATGTGTCTCCTTCCCATTGTGACTACGGTTACCTTCAAATGCAGAAGAGGCAGATATGTCTACTTTCCACCTTAGTTGATGGAGATACCATGCCATGTAGGATCAGTGTAGAAAGTAGCTCCATCCTATCACCCACTTCCTCTTTAAGGGGAGCTACTTTCTCCCCAGACTTGCTTGTATTGACTTACCTGAAAAGGTTATGGACAAATACTGAAGTTCTATCAAAATGAAGTCCTAGCCTAGAGTGCCATTTCCTGCAACTGCAAGGAGAAAGGAATGCAACATTAAGAAAGAACCAGGCAGAATTGCATAACACGTTAATATGCTAAATTAAAAGTACAGATGCCAATTTGGAAATACGTAATGTGGAAGCGGAAGCCTATTACATTTTCGCCTGATGTCCAAAAGCTGACTTCAGATGGACAATTTCAAGTTCCCCCCCTGTATTCTTTGTCTTTAAATTTAATTTGCACAGGACAGCCCTTCAAAAACTGAACTCCTGGGTAAAGAATAATAATATAGATACTCAAACCTGGGCTAAGGGGACTGAATTCTTAGTTTCCTTCAGTGTTCCCTTCCCCCATTGTCTGTGATTAATTTTGGGGAGTTGGCCTACACATCAGGAATCGCAACTTCTTTCTCATCTAGCCTTAGTCAACCTAGTGCCCTCTATACATGATAAGGTTTGCCTGTCTTCAGCACTGGCATTGCCTCTTGGGTGGCTGAGAGGTCTGTTGTGCTCCCTAATCTCTGAAGAGCTGAAGATGCTTTTTTTCTTAAATAGAACAAGGCTCCTCTCCTCCCCTCCCCTCCCCTCCCCTCTCCCCTCTTCCCCACTATGAATGCTGGACTTTTTTTGATGCCAAAGAAGCATATAATTTATACTGCCTTAATTTATTGGGAAGCTTTTTTTTACTGTTTAAGCCTTTCCCAGTTAAATTACTTTTTTGCTTTGTTGGAAGTGGTACTCTCCAGATGTCTTGGGATACAGCCGATTGGAGCTATTATTCAACACATCTGCAACATCACATTGTGGAAGGCTTTATTAACGTCCATCAAGTTTTATTCCCATTTATCAGAAGCTGGATCTGTGCATTTGATGTGTGTGTTAGGCACATCTGGGCACACAGCGCCAGAGAATAGCTACTCTTCCCTCCAGTAATAGTTTCTCTAGCTCATCAACATGTCTGAATCGGATTAAGTTGCAGCTGTTCTGTAATATACGAAACCTTGGCTCTATTGCATGACTGCACTTTTTTTTATTAAGTTTGAGAGAAAGGAAGCTATTATGTTCCATTTGCTAACACCCTGGTTCAAAAGACATTCCAGGCCTGGCTGTTTATTAGGGTTGGTCAGTCCTTTAGATTCAAAGGGAGAAACGTGATTTGGAGCACATGACAGACAACATTGTTTAGAATGTCTTAAACCAAATGGCTATTTTCCCAGGATTGTTTAACAGTTGTGGAGGTAGGAGCCCAGAAAAAGATGTAGTTGCTTTAAGGTATATCCAATAGGTACTCCATACAAACTACATATGCCCACAATCAAATTTCTCCCTACAAAACTGGAATCTCTATAGTTGTACTATTGACACACATTTTAAAAGAGTATAATTAAAAACAGACAAATAAAGAGATAAAACACATCAACATAAAATTTTATGAGTAACTCTCCAAGCAGATACCAAAGCTATGATTTTTTTTTGGTTTTATAGTTGAGGTGATAACCAACTGCAGTCAAGTTATCTTTGGTTCCTCTAAGCACTCTGTGTTTTCAGTGCAACTTTGAATGGAAATAACCCTACACAAAAGTTCTTGGGGGCAAATGAATTAATAATCTTGGAGTAGCACAATGCTCATTTTTTTGTACGGTATATTGAATCTAATCATAAGGATAAAATTATTTGTGTATTTCCAAGCTTGTCAGTTTCATATGTGTCAGTTCTTTCCTAAAAAATTATGCAAATTAGGAGTGTATAAAATGCATTCTGATGGTAGGTACTCTCTCTAATAACTTGCCCTTTAACAACACATGGGGCTTTGTTTAGAAGGCATTGCAAAATTTTGAGATGCTTTCATCTTGATGGCTATTCTGATCCATTTGTAGTCCAGCTGATTTCATTAAAAATACAGGTAGTCCTCAACTTATGACTACAATTGACCCCAAAATTTCTGTTGCTAAGTGAGACAATTGTTAAGTGAGTTTTGCCCCACCTTTCTTGCCACAGTTGTTAAGTGAATTGCTGCAGTTGTTAAATTAGTAACATGGTTCTTAAGTGAATCTAGCTACCCCATTGACTTTGCTTGTCAGAAGGTCTCAAAAGGCGATCACATGGCCCCGGAACACTGCAGCCGTCATAAATATGATCCAGTTGCCACATGAATTTTGATCACATGACCATGGGCATGCTGTAACAGTCGTAAGTGTGAAAAACGTTTTTCAGTCACTAATCAAACAGTTGTAAGTTGGGGACTACCTATATAACTTTTCTGTTATCCAAAGTTAAAGCAAAATTCTAAAATTATACATGGGGAAGTTGGACAGATTAAGGAAGGCTGGAAAGTCCTGAGGATGGAGCAACTGAGCCTGCAGTTAGCGGACAAATGAGTATAATATGCTGCACTGATAAAGCACTTCTGCATAGTGTAATTTAAGAAGATGAGTGGGATGGGAAATCAAATAATGATCATCAGTGTGAGAATAAGATATCACAAGGACAAAAGTGGTTCTCACAGCTATTTTATGCAATATAGGAGGAGACAGTAGCTGCGAGAGAATCCTCTCATTCCTCCACTGTTTCTGATTTTCCTTTGTAGGGCTAGATAAAAAGCAAGATATTTTGCTTTATAATGTATTACCGAGCTTTAAAAATATTATTTGGTGAAATGAGGCACTCCCTTACTGAACCCAAAATAAAATCAGATAACTAAGAAATAAAAAAGCTAAAATTGGAGTCTATTAAGGCCCATGAATGGTTCCAGGAGTTTGAAAGAAGAGTATTGGGTTGCCAGATGGTATCTGAGCTCTCAGCTTCCTGAGACAGCCAGTGTAATGTAGTGATTAAAGTGCCAGGCTAGAAACCAGAAGATTGTAAGTTCTAGTCCTACTTTGAGCATAAAGCCATCTGGGTGATCTCGGACCAGTCCCTCTTTCTCAGCCCTAGGAAGCAAGCAATTATAAACTGTCTCTGAAAAACATTTGCAAGAAAATGCATGGATTGTCCACACAATTTGCAAGAGTCAAGACTGACTTGAAGGCACAAAAAGAAAATAAAAAGATGACTGCTTCCTGGAGTCCCACTGTCACATTTCTGGGGCCATTTTGAAAAATATCTGCTAAGCTCCATCTGAATTCTATGCAAGATGGAAAGAGGCTTTTGGGAATCTGCCAACTTTTGCATGCATTCAGCTTCCCCTTTGTGATATATAGCTAGTAACTGGAAGATAACATTTTAAAAAAAACAACAATGGTGTAAACCTGAACTAACCTGTGTTTTTTCCCTAGCTATGGTTTTAAACAATTAAACAGCCCTTTGTCCTGGGCTACCGTTTTACAGGAAATGTGTGAAGAATGGATGGGGCCCCACTGCTGGATTTCTGAAAATACTGGGATATTATACTTCAATGTCAGAAATCAATCTTTTGAATCTTTTGAATTTTATCAGTAACTGTACTAGAAATTCAGATGTTGCAAGCCTTGGAAAGAATTGATGTTTAATAAAAAGCAGCCTGTTTTTCACTTGCTGTGGAGTTACTTCCTCTCCAGAAATGGCACAATGTAAAAAAACACGGGAGTATTAATCACCCGCTGTTTTCACACAGAAGTCACTTTGGTTAACTTCTGCAATTCCGTTGGTATCTAAATGTTTTGCTTATTTTTAATTTGCCAAGCCAAGCAGAGTGCAAAGAACAAGACTGCTGGACTGAATTAAATCGCACTAAAACAAACCAGTTAGAGAGATAATTTCACTCAGTGCCTGTCACTTCTTCTCCTGCTCCTCCCTTGTGCAATCATGCTGTTTCCCAAATGGTTAAAAAATACCATGATGGGACTCTTAGAATAGCAATTTCAGCTTTAAGTATCTTGCCCTTCCTCAGAATTGTTTTTCATCACCTCATCATGCCAACCCAAATGTGGAGGCTCACTTTTTCCAATTGTTCATCTGCTATTTATCAATAGCCTCCTTCCTTATAAATGCCACATGTTGTAGGGATGATTCAGACACCTGTCAGTTCAGCTTCCATAGGATCAAACTTCAACCCCTGCCTCAAAAAAAGAAAAGAAAAAGCAAATTTGTCATGATAATATGTATAGTTTATTAAATAAAAATAAATAAAAGCAACATTCATTTATTTAAATAATCAAAAGTCAATAAAAATATGTTTAAAAATTGCAGATTGTTTATCTCACATAAGCTCAATATATTTTAGAGTGGTTATAAAGACAAATGCTATCCTGTTTCTATGAGCAGTAAAGTTTGAGATTAGGGCTTCCAATTGCATTGATGATTCATGCAATCCTTGAATTAGGAGGAGCACACAAATGGACAACTTTAACTTTTTTTAAAAAAAGTGTAGTGGCAGATGATGACAATCTTGGCTGCTTGCATGTTTTTCAAATGGGAAAGCTGTTAAATACACATGATCATTGTAACTCATGCAGCAAAAAAAGTGGAGTGTACTTTGTGATCTTGTACAACAGGCCGTATAAAAAAGCTTGGAGATAACTAGATTGCCAAGGAGTGTGTCATATACGTTTTAACTTGGATTTGTAACTTATAAGTTTCTTTTCGCTTATTTATAAAGTATTTAAAAAAAGAATTTTATTTTAATTGGATCACTATGTTTTGAGTCCCGAGCTTTATAGAGGAAGTTACTACATATCCCACAATTGCCACCATTTACAATTTGTTTCATTATCACATCATTATTATTTTAGTAAAATTTCTAACTCCTGGGGCTAGCTATATTGAAATGTTCTGTGTTTGTGACAACTTTGTGAGGTAAATGAGCCGTGGTGGTGCAGTGGTTAGAATGCAGTACTGCAGGCTATTTCTGCTGACTGCAAGCTGCCTGCAGTTCAGCAGTTCAATCCTCACCAGGCTCAAGGTTGACTCAGCCTTCCATCCTTCCGAGGTCAGTAAAATGAGGAGACAAATTGTTGGGGGCAATATGGTCTGTAAACCAGTTAGAGAGGGTTGTAAAGCACTAGGAAGCGGTATATAAGTCTAATTGCTATTGCTAAATCATTGTTCTCATTTTAAGATGTATAAAAATATAAGATTGTGGAATCTGTTTGTAAAATGCAATTGAACAAAATGCAAAGTAAGCTGCTTTAGGTTTTACGTTTTATCCATTGGATCTATTTTTTCCTATATCGCATACATAGAGAAACTACGACCTTCCAGAAGTTGTCAGAAATCATCTAAATTGTAAAATTATAAGTCATGCTGATGGGCTAATAGAATTTGGGAGTTCAAAAACACCCCAGGTATATATTTGTTAAATTGGCCCTTTAAAATATTTATACTGACATAGTACCCCCCAAAATTTATTTTCAATACTCCCTCCCCTCAGATACTGGATTTTTCTTGAGGAATGCCCCTGACTCATTCTTTTCTCAGAGGTCTAGACTATATTGTTTTCCATTTGTAATCCTGTACTTTGCCAATATTTCACTTTTTTTTTCTTTCTTGCCAAGAAGACGTTAGAAAGAAAAAGACAAAATAGCTGCACTATCTTTTGACGTGGCTTTAGGAGCCATCTGTCAAGAGACCCTCTATTTCTGCTAAGGATGGGGGGAAACCCTATCCTGCTCTTCATCTTTTCAATTCTGAGAGGGGAAAAGAGCTGCTTTTGTCATTATACCCTACAGGTTCGTGTGGACAATCCAGATGAGGCCCATCTTTATGAGTCTGTGCCAGTGATGCCTGGAGAGCCTGTGCTGCGTGATATGGTCCTGAGTCCTGACCAGCGCTACCTCTATTTGCTCAGCCAGAGACAGGTCAGCCTAAGTGAGATGGGACAGGCAGCAGCTTCTGTTGTACCTTAGCTAGGAAGGAGAAAAATAAGCCACTGGTGGGAACTTGGTTGAAGACAGGTCATCTTGAGGAAAGTCTATCTATGTGGTCACTAGACCTAACTTGATGGCACTTAATCAGGAACTTTGACTCTCCATGTATTCAGTATTGGAATTTCAGCTCCCATCAAACTCAACCAGTGTAGCATCTGGCAGGGAGAGAGAATTGTAGTTCAGACCAACTAGTGACAACTGGCTTACCTGTTCTGGCGGAGAGGGCTGCTTTTTTTTTGTTCATTGATTGATTGACTGATTGATTGCTGGTTGGCTGGCTGCCAGGTTTTGTTCCAGGAGCAGAAGACAGAGAAGGCTTGCAAAGAAATATTTTCTTTAGAGAGATTCCTGAATGACTTTTTGCATGGAAAGCAGGTTTTAAATCCTACCACTAATTATGTTGTCTAATAATAATATTATCAATACTATTGTTAGACAACATCATTAGTGGTAGGATTTCTGCTCTACCTTTCCATGCCGAAAAGACATTCAGGATATCTATTTATGTCTTTTACATATAGATATAATTGCATTTTTAGAAAATCCATATCTATGTAAATAATGGCATTTTTAAAATTATTTATTGCTCCCGGCCTTTTTAAACTTTTTGCTCTTTCAGCAGATTTATATCTACCTTAGAAGAGTTAAAGCTTCATTTCAGTATCTTTTTATTTTTTAATAGCTGCATCGCAACCCAAATGAGTTTAAGCTTTAGGGAAGTGTATGCTTTACATCAGCAATAGAAACTGGGGCAAGATAACTGTGCATACATTTCAATGTGTTTAAAATGTGAAAACGAAGAGTGACTGTGAAGATTATTTCATTTTTCTAAGGGGAGTGGGAAAATCCTTTCCACACTGCTATGGCCAATTAAGGTCAGGAGCATAAGATAAGGTGCCCTGGGCAGGACTGGTACACCAATGAGATCTCTTCTCAATAGACAAGATTCCTATAAATGTAAGGAGTGAGGGATGCTGTGAAAGTTGTATTTTCTTTACTGTGAACAAATTATCCAAAGAGCAAAATGCAAAGAATGTATAAAATGCAGACGCTGCATTTGAAGAAAGGTTGAGGAAGACTAGCAAATGTGAGACCGAGGGCTGCTGAGTCGATATGTATTTGCAATCTGTTTTCCTAGGATAAACAGATCTAAGCTGTAAAAATCTGGATAACGGCAGGGAAGGGAGACAGGGATAGAGAAAACCCCTTATTCTTTCCTGCCACATTTTTACGATTTCACACCTGCAGCCCAGGCAAGAATTCAACAAGTGCCTTTCTGTATGACACAAACCTGTTTCCGCTTCCTTCATTTTGACTCTTTTATGTTGGGGCACCATTCCCTAGCGCAGGGGTAGGCAACCTTGGCTCTTTTATGACTCGTGGACTTCAACTCTCAGAATTCCTGAGCCAGCATGGCTCAGCTTGGAAACCTCTCCCTTTTCCCCAGCATGGCTGGCTCAGGAATTCTGGGAGTTGAAGTCCCCGAGTCATAAAAGAGCCAAGGTTGCCTACCCCTGCCCTAGCCCAATATACCTGGAGGGTGCCGGGCTAGTGAAGACTGTGGGGAAACTCCAAAGTGGATGAATGGACATGGGACGTGGGGGGAAAGGTTTTCAGATGTATATTGATACAGACCTTCCCTCAGGTGGTGCAGCTTCCTGTGGAGAATTGTGGACAGTATCTTTCCTGTGTCGATTGCTTGGGCTCCCGAGACCCACACTGTGGCTGGTGTGTCCTGCACAATAGGTGAGAGATGACCCTCCTTTCTACCTTCAACTATGCAGGCTGGGAGGGAGAACTCTTGATCTGCCATTCCTATCCACCCCCACCCACCCCATTCTTCTTGTGCTTTCACCCAAGTCTGGGGGCATAGCAGGGAGGAGACAGCCAGTTGCACTCTTTCTTCTCCCCTGCCCCCTTTATCTGAACCCTGCAGGAGCTTTAATCCTATTAAAGCTGCCAGCACTCAGCTGACTAGGCGGGAAGAGTAAAAGGAGGTTGGTGGTGCAGACAAGGGGCCTGAAGCTCTCCTTCCCCAACCTGGAAGGAGAAGGAAGGTTTTCTCCTTCTTTCTGCTCCCCCCCCCACCCCCAGCAATCAGTTGCTGGATGTGGCATCGCCAAGGATGAGGAAGATGTTTCTCTGCTCCCTTCTGAAGGAAAGTTGGTGCTTGCTTCCTGCACCAATGTTGTCTTGCATGTTGGGGTCCTGCCCCATGGAGGGGGCAGTGCATAACATGGGGTGGGAGGGAGAAACAAGAGGCTGAGACGAAAGAGAGAAAAAAATTAACCTTTTCCCCTTCCCTGCAGTAGCCCCCTCTCTCCCAGCAGATGTTTTTCTCGGTTGCTTCCCACCCTCCATCTCCTCTCCCTGTCTCAACACCTGGTGCTGCAGCTTGCACTTCCTTAATATAGACTATGTGATAACACCTAGAATGGGGGGGGGGCTGAAAGCAGAGGTGACACTTCTCCCCCCAAGCAATGGCGCAGTGGGGAGAAGGAGCAGGAAGCGTACAAAAAGTGAGAAGTGCCTCCCATCCTCAGCCAAAGTGTTTCCACTTGTTTGCAGGCCGTGGACTTTCAACCATCCTTTCCTATGCCAAGCCCAGATCTCATTCCATCCAGGATGATCTCTCTGATATTATCCCTTTATTGGGATGTGTGTGTGTGTGTGTGTGTGTGTGTGTGTGTGAGAGAGAGAGAGAGAGAGGGGGGGGGGAGGAAGGGAGGGAGGGGGGATTAGGATTATTATCTTGCTGCCCTTCCCTACTCCACCCTGCTTGCAAATGTATGGTTGCTGTCATCCTTTCTCCAGGCAGGCGCCTCCCCCAGATCCCTAAGCGTCCTTGGTTCCTTCTTTCCTTAACAAGCCTCCAGGGCCCCTGAGCGGAAGCAGCAGGTCTGCATCACAAGTCCCCCAAGCTAACTTCCCTCCCTCATCCCCTGGTGGGTGCACTCTCACATGCTTAAATTACTGACCCTTGCTTTTATTACCCCCTCCCTTTTGATCTCAGTTCTGCCAACTTTCCCACACAAGATATCTTTCCTATGCCTGGATTTAGTTATTAGTTGGGCTGCCAGTGGAGATCTCTGTCTCATGGTCCCTGCTCTGACCCGCAACCAGGAGCTTTTGCATCCCACTAAAAACGGAAGGAGAAGGTGTTAAGAGGAACAAACAAAGGTGCAAGGTTGTGCAGACGTCTCTCATTTTGCTCCCTACCCCTTTTGGTTTCTGTGCCTCAGGTGCTGTAGAGAAAGCGATTGCCCCCGTGCTGCAGAACCACACCGCTTTACAGCAACTCTGACACAATGTGTGCAGTTGCAGGTTGAGCCCAGTAATATCTCAGTGACAGAACCTAGTATTGTGGTGAGTCTCTGCTCCCTCCTGCTGGCCTTATTGAACATCTGGCTCCCCCAATCCTGCTGGCTAATTGTTCTTTATCTCCTTTTTGTTTTCTCTAACTGTACTTTCTCTCTGTTATTGGTCTCTTTGTCTTCCCTGTTCTTAGTCAACTGAGCCTCAACATTTTGAGGTCAACTACCACTCCGAGAGGGGAAAATTTGACCCCAAACATGATCTATAAACAAAATAGACTGTATTAGGAGAGAGGATAGCTAAGCACTTTTTTAAAGTGAATTTTGGAAGACCATGACCTCTGATCCTACTCCATATCAGCAAGTTAATAAAGAAATAACTCTTTTTTTGGACATACACATCCTATAAGAAAGTCAATCATTCAGTGTGAATATAGAATTTTACACTCATTTTGGAACTGAATTGGGATATCATTATATCGCTTGGCGCTCTTTTTCAATTGGGTGTATTCAAATTAGTAAATTATTATGGACGACTGTAAACATTATATTCTGTCGACTCATGGACGATGGGGTTATATTTTGAAGATGCCGTGAAAAGTCACTCATTAACTTCAGAGGATCTTTGATTAGGGATAAGATTTCTTATGTCTTACCAACTACCTTGAGTGTAGAATCCTTTGGGAAACAAGAGTAATTGGTTTAGTGCTCTAAATTGTATTTATGTAGGTAATTACTGTTCTTCTTCAAGGTCATTCCCAACCTTGATATTAGCTACTAAAAGCAGAGCAGAGGATAGCTTTGATCTATGCCTCTGCTATGTCCATGGTAGGGATAGATAGACCCTCTGATTTAGGGGAGAAAAACATGTGGCCTTCCAGCTATTGTTGGACTGCAACTAATCACCTCTCATTACTAACTATGCTAGCTGGGGCTGATAAGAATTGACATATAGCAATACAGGAGTGCTGCCTGTCTATCACTGCTCTAGATGTTGCTGAACAACAATTCCCAAGGGCCCTCTCCACATACGGCCATTGGTGAGGGATGCTGGGTGTTGCAACTCAGAGCATCTGGAAGGTCACAAGATCCTCCCTAGGCAAACACACCCATAATGATGAGTAAGCCTTGCCTGAATAATGTGATATTCATCATACCATTCAGCTTTGTAAGAATAGCCATTTTCCTTTGCTTTGTGTTATTGTTGCTGTTTTTTTTAAAGTAACTGTTCAGCTTTATGATTGCCAAGGTATGCTTGGATAATGCCTGGTAGGAATTCAGAAGCCAGATAAACTGCTGAGTAAAATTTCCAGTGGTCAGAGATCAGGGTTTCAGTGTTCTGTGTGGCTTTTTGTTTCCTATTCATCTACCATGGCTATTGCAAAATAGGAAAAATGCAGATTAAATCAGATTAGCCATGATCATTGTATCTGTGTCACTCCATTTAGGCTACTGTATGTCATAAAACTTGAGAAGTGTCTTATATTTATGTATATATAGCACACGTTATGATTTCCCTTCTTTTGACATAATTCTCAAACATACCAGTCCATCTAATGGCATCATTCTTCTGTGCTATGTTTCCAGCTTCAGCTTACAGTCCACAATGTCCCAGACCTGAGTGCTGGTGTCACTTGCTCCTTTGAGGGCCTTGGGGAGAGCGAGGGACAGCTTCAGGTAGATGGAGGGATCCACTGCCTTTCACCTACTTTGAGGGATGAGCCCCCTGGAGAATATGGTAAGTGCTTGATGACGGGAGGGGAAGCAATCGCATAGTATTCAGAAGGGACAGAGTTAGAAAGCAAGGTAGAGTCCACCTTTCTGTCCTTACCTTGCCTCTGCCAGAAACTTCTTGATGGCTTCAAAGAAATTCTCCGTAGTCCTGATCCTCTCAAAACAAGCCTAAAGTTGTATGTAATTTTTTTTTTAAAAAAGCAGATGACAATGCTCAAGATGGAGTTAGAATTGTAAGTCAAATGGCATTTTGTCAAGAGATTATTGGATTGCTACTTTTTGCCTTCTGCTTTTCATGCTGCTCCCATGGTCATTAACCAGATTAGTTGTCACTTTATGATGCTGGGTTTTTGCATGGTTATAACTGACATGTTGAAACAGTGGTAAATAAATGGTTCTTTCTCTTCCGTAAAACTATGCTGATAAGGGATCATGGAATTCTAATTTTACTTAATGATTCTGAATATGGAAGCAGAAGTTGATTGTGTCGGAATTCAAGAATGTGGCCTTGTAAACACACTATGATTGATGCTACTTGCTCTTCCTTCTTTCCCTTCTTTCCTGTTTCCCTATGACTGTCTCAGGTGACGTACGAACTGTTAGGATCCAACTTCTGTCCAAGGAAACTGGCATGGAATTTGCCAGTACAAACTTTGTATTTTATGATTGCAGCCTTCTACGCACGTGAGTTTTGAAACTGGGCACAGGCTGTAAGTGGGGGAAGGGGAATGACTTTCAATCTCCCATCAGTTTATTCACATATAAGATGTGTGACCCACACATTATTGTTTACAACTGTTACAAAATAAGCAGTGATGGGATTCAGATATGTGAACAACTGGTTCTCTGTGTAGATGCCGCTTCCGGAAGTCCATTCTGGGCCTGGGCAATGAAAAATTAACTACTGGTTCTGGCGAAGTAGTGCGGACCGGCTGAATCCCACCACTAAAAATAAGGCTTAATCTCAGCTTTCAACAACAAAATCTTTTTCACGTTTACACTTTGCTCATAGTTAAAATATGCAAACTTGGTTTACTTACTGATTTACTGTCATGCTTTCTTCCCATAAAAAATAACCCCTAATCAGGATTTCATTAATTCAAAACAAACAACATACAATTGACAGTTAATTAAATTTCATTCTAACAAAAATGAATCAAAATCCCTATAAAAGAGTATATTAAAAATTGACGGTCACTCATACACCCTCCCCTACCCGATAGCAGCCACGTATCTGCCTACTGGCCTGTTTGGGAGCTGCCTGGGATTTGGGACTTCCTACTAGCTTACTCATTTGGCTTATTAGAAGCAGACAGGAAGTTGCAAGGAGGTCCTTACTTAGCGACTCACGACACACAATCCTGGCTTAATGATGGCAACAGGGAGTGCCAGGGTAGCTTTCAATAAGCGATGCAGTCATTTGAAAATATACTTTACGACTGCATTACTTAGCAATGGAATTTCTGACCCCAATTTCCATTGTATCATTAGCATGAAAGACATTACCAAACTATATGAGGAAGACAGATCTTATCCTTAAGGTAAGAAATGCAGCAAGCTTGAAAGGATAGGTTTCATCTGAAATAGAAACAGTGACATGTTCACACACTGTTGCACTAAAACGTGATTTTGTTTATTGCAATTTGAGTGCAACATGCAGCATACTAAGCCATCATTAAACAAACTTCACAATTGCTTAAGGTGATGTGATTATCCAGCCACAGAATGGTTTAGGATAGTTAGCTTCCCCCTTGTAAATAGATGTTCAGATTATTTGGTATTCTGAGTATATACCATACCATGTGCACCAGAAGAATCTGATCATCATCAGAAGCAAAGGGACAAGTTGTGCACCTAGATTTTCAAGTCTGGCACCAGCTGTGATCCCAGGGCAAGTGGCAATGGTGGAAATTGTCATCCTGGAACCCTATTGACTTTCAGCAGCAAATTGTTGCAGATAACCAGATGTAAGACCCTGGAGTTGAAGCTGAAGCAGCTGAGTTTCTTGCTGTTGTATTGGCCTCAATGTTGTACCATGACATCCCTGCCTGAATTGTGAAATTAGCAGTGGAGAGCTAGTTCTGGGAGATTTTAACTTGATTTGAGCTGGAGATGGCTTGGGAGTTCACTCCAGTATAACAACCACGGATCTGACCCAGAATATTTAGGAACTAATAAAAGCAGGTGGCCACATACTAGGACTGATGAGAAATAGTTTTCCAGGGAACCCTAGGAGTTAAAATGGCAGAAGAGATGCTTAGAATGCCATTGGAGGAAGGTGAAGAGCAAATCTGATTGCACATGAATGAGAGACCATTTTAAGGATTATATCATGGTAATAAGAGCCACAAAGTGTAACTATTTTTCCACTTTTACTATGTTCACAAATAGCTGAGCAGTGGCCCTTTTCAGAATGACCTATTCTCTGCTGGGAAGGGATGAGCAAGAAAAACATTTTCGGGGCCACTGGGAGAAATATTCCAGGTATCTGACAGATAAAATCATTTGTAGTTGGACTCTGACTGTACCTGACCTATTTGCTTGCTGTGGCAAATCGAATAATTATGGAAGTATAAATAACAGATTCAATAATTCCTCTGGAAAACTGTATCAACAGCTCCTGGGCCACTCTGAACTTCCTGAGTTGAAGCAGGAAAAACATTGTTTGTTGTGCCTTTTTAATGATGGTTCTAATGTTAAGCACCATTTTAAGTCCTGGGAGTTTATAGAACCCCAAAACATGAAGGACTCTATTGCTGATACTGTGCTGTTGAATATAGTAAAAGGAGGTAAAATAGGAGGGCTCCTCCTAAAATCCACTCTCATCTCTACAGTTTGAAGCATGTTCAGCTCCAGATTGTTACGGTTGCATCACAGGGCCATTTGTTCAACCTCTCATCTATATGCAGACTCATCACTGTCTCGAATGAGGCCAATGACCGTTGATGTTGTGGTTGTTCTCTTTTCTCTTGGCTGGTTTCAATAAGTATTGCCTGGAAAGAAGAAGCTGAAACCTCTTGATTTGTAGAGTGCCACAGGGCTCAATGCTTTCACCCTTCCTGTTTAATAACTACATGAAGTCACTGTGTGAGTCATTTGTTGACATGGGATCAGTTATCATTAGTGTGTGATGATACCCAGCTGGTTCTCAAGTCTTAGCTAACCAAATGATGCTATTGAAGATCTTGTCCCATTGCCCCGAGGCTATTAAGGTCCAGATGGGGAGGAATGGACTTATGCTTGTCCCTAGCAATTCTGAGTGCTAATGGGTTCATGGACCATCCTAGCCTGAAGACTTCCTATTTTTAACTTTGAATGGGTTCACTTCCACATTTAGAACTGGTGTGCAGTTTGGGGGTTCTCCTGGACTTGCAGATTGAGGAGATGGCAACTGTAGCCAAGAACACCTTCACACAGATTCATCTCATCTATTAATTGTACCCATTCTTGGACCTGGAGCACCTTCTCATTGTCACTTGTGCTTTGGTCAACTTATATGTGGACTATGCAATGTCCTGTACATGCAACTGACCTTGAAGACCACTCATAACCTTTTGCTGGTGGAGAACATAGTAGAACAAGCAATTATGTGTGTGCCACAGTATGCCTGCGTAACACCTTTGCTCTGCAAGCTGCATCATTAGTAGGCTTCCAAGTGCAATTCAAGATGTTAGTTGTCATCTACAAAGCCCTACATGACAAAGAGACTATTTATTTGAAGGGTTTACTCTCCCATTGTTTCTGCCTATCCCATAAGCTCGGACTGAATCAGTATGCTCTGGGTCCCTTCCATTAATCATTGTCATCTGATAAGATCTAGGAAGTTTACTTTCTCCGTTGAGCCCATCTTCAGAAGCAGTATTCGCTTAGAGTAGTATTTCTCAGAGTTGAATTCCACCTATTTTAACAATGCCAAGGTTGAGAAATCCTGCCCCAGAAAGCTGAATAGTCCCGACTCTGCTCTGCTTTAGACATGTTCTGATCTGGCGTTTTTCCCAGACTCTCATCTGAGATGGAAAGAGGGCTGCTTCTGTGAAAAATTCTTTATAGGCATTTAGTGGATGTTTGCTCCCCTGGACAGCCATCTTACATTTCTGTCTGACTTGATGTTTTGCACCACTCAAGATTTGTTAATGAATTGGGAGGCCTTAGAAATATAAACAATTAATCAATTAAATCCTTGCCCCTGGGAGATTGCAATTCCATTTATTTACTTGGGGGAAGTTTGGAAGAAGAAGAAGTCCCAGAATAAGTCATCAGTGTTGGAGGCCTGACCCAGCCCTAAAGGTGGCTGGACTTGGGAACGTTTTTTTTTTTTACTAGGACTTGCAACCTAGATTAGTTGGCAAGGCTTTTTTCAAGCCACAGGCCACGACTGCTTGAGCCAGACTTACAATTCTTCTGATTGGAAACAAGATCTGAAGTATCTGCACAACCTTCCAGCTTTGCTGCCCTACATTTCCCCCTCAGAGCATGATGTACTTTTCCCTCACTGTTTCGTAAAGTGGGAAATGCCCACACATCTTGTGGACCTCTTCCTCTCTCAGTTCTGGGACTCTCCTAGCTTACACCAACTAGTCAGTAGGTGGCTGTAGTTTAGGTTTGTCTTCCTCTCTGTGGCTTGTCTCTGCAATAAGCAGATGGGTAGGACAGGATTTGTAAATCCGATTCAAACAGTGTTTCACCTCCCCCCCCCCCTTAAGCAGAACAAAACCTTCAGGGAACAGAGGTGCAGGAAACAAGGAGAGAGAATCGGCATCTGTAGATCAGGGTGTGCATTCCTTCCCCCTTTACTGTTTTTTTTTTAAACTTTCCTCATTCTACAGGTGCTTGTCCTGTGTCAGCAGCCACTATCCATGCCACTGGTGTAAATACAGGCATACATGTACCCACAATGTGGCCAAGTGCTTCTTCCTAGAGGGCCGAGTCAACACTGCTGAGGTAAGAAAGGCCACTGGAGTGCTACCATCTCAAGAGAGTTCCCTGCCAGCCATTAGGATGATTTTTGGACCTGAACACTCTCTGTACTCTGTGCCTTTTCATCTTTCGTTTGTGAAACCTTCACCACTGGAGAAATCAATGGCAGTTTTATTCCCCTGCTGACCTACAGGCAGAGGGAGCCGGGAGAGAGATTTCCCCATATGCCTTGAATCTACCCCTTTTCCCAGCTTAACTTTCTTCCTTGCATTTTCAAGAGCTCCCTGTTTCTGCATAACGGCAGAAATAGCTGTAGTATTTTATAGTTTGCTCTTCCAGCATTGGAGTGAACATTTGGGAGCCAAATTTCCATTTCCATGTTAATGTAAGTTGTGCAACCGCTTGCATACATTTAACTGGCATATTTTTTTCACAGTGTCTTTGCCATATTTTGACCCTGTACAGAGCTCAAATTGCTTTGTTGAGCACCATATAGGGTACAAAGGCAGAAAAAGCGCAAGTGTAGGGTTGGACAAGAAATAAGAATAATGAAAAGGAAACATTTAAGCTACGGTATAACAGTTCTCCTTTTCCTCTAAAAGTCTGTCTCCCAACTCTGGCAACATCACAATATGTTATTATAACAATGAGTTCTAGAAACTTGGTTCCGGTTGCAGACTGAAAAGGAAAGATTTCTGGAAGTCACATATTTAAGTTTAGCCTTGTGCGCAGCGTCCCCCACAGGCCTTGTATAGAAGGAATCTCGGACCAGGGAATCCCAAGCAATCAAAAAAGAGTCAACATGGGGAAATGATAATAGTACTAAAGTGCCTTTATTGGGGTGGGAGGCTGGATCGATATGGGGGAGGCCAGAGTGTTTGCTGGTAATGGGGCCAGTGGCTCACGATCAATCGTCTGGCCCAGGCAGCGGGATCAATAGACCTAGAGACGCCCGGGGGCTCATTGTGGGTAGGTAATTGATAGCAGCTCCCTTGGAGGGGCCAGCGTTTGCGGTTGGATGTGGTGGCTGGGGTGGGAGGAGGCTGGACAGAAGGCTTTGAGTCTCTGAGAAGTGAAGTGTTGCCTGTGACTCTTAGGTTAGGGAGCACTGGCAAAACTGTTGTGCTCTGGACTTCTAGATCAGTCTGTGTGGACTATGTTTTCAGTCTAAAGAATGAAAGAGCTAGAAGGGAAAATTGCTTGGCGCTTCCAGGCTCTTCTTCCCACAGGCTGGGCCTTTTGTCTTGACCCCATTGTCTTAAGCCTCCGTAGGAAGTTGCACCCGGGGTTTAATTGTTCTCCAGATCAGCACTATGTTTCCTGTATTGCTTGCCAGCGTCATGGCCACCCTGTGTCTTTGCTAGCCCTGTAAACAGAGCAGCCAGCCCAGCATGCCTCCCCCGCCCTACCTTTCCTTTGGTACCAAGGAGCAATTAACCAGACTCTGGTTTCCATGGAAACTCTGAGCGCCCAGCAGGCTCTTTCATCTCCATCTCTCTCAGGCGGCCACCACAGGCAAAGGAGGAGCCGGGAGCCAGACTCCTGGGCTTTACCCCTGTTCAGTGTGGAGCTGTTGGGATGTGAAAGGTTAGGCAGCTGTTTCCCTCTGGGGTAGAAGGAACCTCAGTCCCCAGGAGGGACAGACTTGTTTCCTATCCCCAAGAATGATTATAGGTGTCTTCACATAGGAACCCAAATGACAGTCCTAAAAAAAAAAAAAAAAAAGGAAAGCAATATCACTTTACTCACTGTACTTCTTTCTGGTAAGCACGGGCAGGATCAGACTGTTTTTGTTTTTTAAGTGTTTCATGTTCCCTGTATGGCTAATTTGAAAGCAGTGCTGGCCTCAGTTTGTGTTTAGAAATGTTCCCCTTTGCAACAATATCAAAGAAATAGTCATGAATATTCTTGAGAATATTCATGTCATAAATAAACAAACAAAGCACACAGGCTGCCTGCAAACAGCACAAGTGGCACTTGCCAGAGCTTTCAGGTTTCTGAGCACATGGCTTGCATCTTTTCATTCGCACCAGGGCTGCCCAGAGCTCCTTGCTGGTGGGGAGATCTTGATTCCTGTGGGAGTGTTACAACCCATTACCCTGCGTGCCAAGAACCTTCCACAACCTCAGTCAGGCCAGAAGAATTATGAATGTGTCTTGGGAATCCAAGGTCGCCAACAGCGGGTGCCAGCTGTACGCTTCAACTCCAGCAGCGTACAGTGCCAGAATACCTCGGTGAGAATCATATCTTTTATAGCCATATTTTTATTCCTCTTACTGTTCTGCAACCTGGAGGACTGAGAACTTCCTGGAAAAAGAATACAGCTCCTCAGCTTTCTGCAGGTACAAAGTCTTCCTTTTATGTCAACTTGCCAATGAATTACAGGTTTTTTTAAAACTTTTTTGAACATCTGTAGAGTTACTTGTGTATATTAAGGGTAGCCCCCAGAATTTGTAAGCAAATCGCAGTTCATAGTAACACGTTGGTTGCAGTGTTGGGTTCAGTTTGAGCCATGGACTTGCTCAGATCGTTACTAGTTGTCTACCTGTAATATGGGAATGCTGACCTAGATTATAGTTTTTCTAAATGTAAGAATTTATTGAAATATTTGGTACTCTCAATAATAAATTCCTGTGTGGTTCCATAAAAGAGTTACCACATGACTAGATTTGAAGAAGCTGGGTTTTTTTAACTGATGTTCCCTGATTCCTTGACCCTTGCAACATTTACTTTGATTTTTTTTTATCTAATCGTTTTCTAGCCCATTTTCCAGGATTATGTTCCTTTTGCATAACTGAAAAAACCAGAATGCAGAGAGTTGTCAAATCAGTCTGCAGCTCATGCTTATCTAAATAAATACCTAGTGCGGTGTGAAACCTTGATTGAACACACTATGTGCAGAACATAACTAAATGCAGACTGGAATTAATAACAGTCTAAAAGGATCAAAGAAGCCATTTGTTCACCCCAAAAGAGAATCTTTACTTTTGTTGCTTGTCAGGGTCTCGGAGCCCTCATTGTGAATGAGAAAATGGGACCTTTGCCTGGCTTGCTCTTAAGGCCACACAAAGGGCATTTGGGGGGGGGGTCCACATGTGGCCCACTAGTTGTACAAAAATACTATGGGCAATACTAAGTGCTCTATATTCTGTTCTTTATGAGGATAAGGCTTCAGTGGCTATACAGATAGTCCTCGACTTACGGCTTATGATCACAACTGGGACCAGAATTTCTGTTGCTAAGCCAGACAGTTGTTAAAGGAGTCATGCCCCATTTTATGAACTTTCTTAAGTTCATAAGTTCATGGTTGTTAAGCAAATCACTGTCATTGTTAAGTTAATCATGCAGTCATTAAGCAAATCTGCTTTCCCCTATTGACTTTGTTGTTGAAAAGCCAGCTGGGAAGGTTGCAAATGGCTATCCCCATGACCTCAGGACACTGTTGTAAATATATGCTGGTTATCAAGCAACTCAGTTTTGACTAGGGGACTGTACGGATGCTATGAGAGTCAGAAGTGCAAGGACCGGCTGTAAGTCACTTGTTTCAGTGCTGTTGTAACTTTGAAGAGTCACTCAACAAATGGTTGTAAGTTGAGAATTACCTGCCAGCCATGGCAGCTGCTTGTAATTATTTCCAGTAAGAAGTAGAAGCTGCCAAGAACAGTTGGTTGAGGAAATGGCACAAAGTATACATTGCTTTGCAGGAGCATCTGGTTCAACTCTAGTATAGGAACAAAATTTTGAACCAGATAAGCCTTCATCATAACTCTTTTTTCATTATTACGACCATCTTGGGACAAGATCATAATGGTGCAAATTAATTTGTCAATTTGTTGGTAGCAGTGGTTAAAAAAATATTTTGGCATTAAGAAGACTGAAAGGGACAGAAGATTAATAGCACTGCAATAACTGTTGATTTATCCAAAGGCTGTGTTCTTGTTTTTTCATATCTAGAAGATATTTAGAAACGAAAATTAAATGATAGATGAAATTGAAGTAGACCTCTCATGATTCCCCATCTGAAGGGCTGCATGTTGCCTATTCTTGAGTTAGGAGATCTGTTTAGTAGGAGAAACTAAAAAAAGATATTTAAAATGGCTGTCAAGAGAGTGTACAGCCTTCCTTTTCTCTCTCATGTAATATTGTGTTTGAGGCCAACTAATACAATTGCTTGTGGAAAAAAACTGAAGGGGGGAGAGAAGAAATTTTTACCTCTCTCATGTCATACTAGAATTATGGGCCATCCAATTAAATGGATGGGCATGAGATTTGAGGCATGCTGAAGGACAGGCTTCTTTGCCCAGTACGCACTGACACATTTTATTGCCACCAAATGGTGGTGAAGGCCAATCACTTAGATGGCTTTAAAGCAGATTCAAAAGAGCTAGACTCTGTGCATTTACCAATGGCCGTTAATCATCGTGTTTTCATGGAACCACCCATATTCAGAGGCTGTATGCTATTGACTATGGGGGCCAGAAACACAAGGTTATTTCTTCTCATCCTTGTAGGCATCAGGCTGGTCCCTGTGAGATTTGAGATGCTGGAATAGCAGAGTCTTGATCTGCTCTTTTTGCATATTTCAGATGCTAGAGATAAGAAACAAGCGAGGTCTCCTTTTGACTTCCATACGACTTCCCGTATAAGTCCCAAGGGTGTGCCAACTGTGAATTTTAGGAGTTGTGATCTTGTACTTCCAGATATCCCGCCCCCCCAATGGCAGAGATCTGGTCTAAATGATTAGAATTAAACTTAGATTTTTCTAGGAGTAAAGAGCCTTGAATGGTCCTGGCGCTGGTCAGTTCTTCACCTTCACTAAAACTACACTACTGTAATCTGTTGTGGAGCTTTCCTCAGATTCTTTATTGAGATTGCCCTCTGCTGTCCAAACCAGTATTACATCCCCTCTTCTTTTGATTATTAATCTTACAGATTGTAAATAAGGTTGAAATTATTCAGGTCACAGCCTAAGAGAACCAGGGCTAGGAACAGCTCTAAACATTGTTAAGTTTGACATGCTTCTCCTCCATGCTTGTTCCTTCTCCGTGGCATCTGGCCTTCTTGCTTTTTCAGCTGCCAAACATATCTTGCTACCTACAGCCATCACAAGCACCATATCGTGTCCCGGAATTCAAGAACATACAGGTAGTCTGCGACTTACAACTAGTTATGATGGTCTCAGGGTCAGGACAAGTGCTTTGTGGCCTGTATGAAGCATTTACGGCTGTAAAATGCACTGCCCACCACCACCACATGACTCCATTTTGAGCACTTGGCAACTGGTTCTATCAGGCATATTAGGTCCACACATGAAGGTCTAATTAAACTGATTTATTGCTAATTATGCCTATGCACAAGCGTTTTTTTCAACTAAGGTTAACACCTGCTTGGGGTTAGATAAGAGTCAAGAGAATTCAAGGGAGGTTGGACTCAGTTTGCTTGTGGCTATATAGGGATTCTAGGCTGATCCTTCTTTTACCTCCACCCTCAGGTTCTGCCACTCCTCTTACAGATTCACATTTAAAACTGGTTGCCAAGTTCATTTTGATTGTGTGATCCCCATTTGCAGTCTTCTTTGCTGACTTCCCCAGAAACTGAATGGGGAAGCTGGTGGAGAAGGTTGCAAGTGGAGCGGATGTTGGATTTGAGGTCCATTTCCCCTTTCCTCCAGGTATGGCGGTGAAATCCTCCTGCGTACTAGTGGAACAGACCTCAAATCTGGCAATACCACTACCGAATGCCAGGGTTCTGAGCCTTTCAAAAGGCAGATGTTTGCTAGCATTTTCCCCTCCAGGGCATTGTAGACCATGACATTCAGTAAAATTCTGCAACCTGAGCCTTTTAGAATCCTGGCATTCTCTGGCGTTTTATGTATGTCATCGTGTTTCACCCCTCTGGATGGGAAAACTAGTGAATGCCAACTTTCTGAGCCTTCCAGAGCAGTGGTGTTTGCTAAGCATGAACTGGAGACACTGGAGGAATGAATCTCAAATCTGGTAAAAATGTTAGTGCATGCCATTGTTTTCACAATCATTTTTCCAAGGTTCCTTCCAACTCTGTTATTTCATTCTAAGAGTTACACTAATATCGAAGAAATAGTCAAATAAAATTATTAAAGAAAGAATGCCAAAGGAGAGACAAAATAAAGTGGGAATGACAAAAATTAAAATATTTTTTAAAAATTATTTTAAATAATTACATTGAATTGTCCCGCAGCAAATTGTCCCATGGCACGTTTTCCTGTGGCAATTTGGCCATTACGAGTTGGTTGCGGCGAGTTGTCCCATTCAGAATTGGGAGATCCGGGATTTGGGTCATTAAGTGAAGCGAGACATGTGGTGCCTTGCTTAATGACCACTTTCACTTAATGACTGAGATTCGAGGCCCAATTGCGGTCGTAAGTGCAGGACTACCTGAACTTGTATATTTACCCATATTGTACAGCTGTCTGTTGAGCCTTCCTCCTGGGAATTTATATTATTGCTCCTGGTTGGATGAAGGCAGACTGAATTATACTTGACCCAACAGTGTTCTTCCAAGTCCTAAGTCCACTGATGAAAGAGACTAAAGGCACTACTGTTGAAGACTCTACTACAGTGGTAGCGAACCTCTGGCATGTGTGCCAGAGGCGGCACTCAGAGCCCTCTCTGTGGGCACGCACACCATCACCCCAGCAGAGTTTGCCAGAGTAGCGAGCATGAGGTGTTTGGAAGTGACGGGGCAGGAAGTGAGTGAGCAAGCAGCATTGGCTCCTGGGGATGCCCCAGAGATGGCGAGAGACTGTTCCCCGCCACCCTGGTCCCGGCCCACCCATCCCGGCCACGCCCACCCAGTCTGCCATGACCACCGCAGCTGTGATCACCACAGCTATGCCCACCCAGCGGCCTTGCCCACTCAGTGGGCCACGCCCCCCGCTCCTCCTGAGAGCACCACAATGCTGATGCGGCCCTGGCACTTTGCAATAAATAAGTGGGTTTGGGGTTGCAGTTTGGGCACTCGGTCTCTAAAAGGTTCGCCATCACTGCTCTACTACTTAAGTAGCCGCCCCCACTTAGCCGATAGACTAAGAGCTTCACTACTCTACTGACATGGACTAAGGGCTCAAAGAACACGAGATGCTACAGCTCAGTGGTTAGTCTGGCTGTCTATCTTATAATTTTGGGTAAGGCAGGAGCATATCTGATAGACATCTAATTGAGGAAGGTTAGTCTAAGTTTAGCTGGAAAACTCCTGCTTGTGGTCTCCTCTAGGGTGGTATTCCTATTTTGGAACTTCCTTCCAAGGGAAATATGGCTGACTCTGTAGTGCCTCCATTTAGAAGAAAGCTTAAGAGATGCTTCACCCCTGCGTTTTCAAGGAAGCAACTGCCCCACTACCAGATAGTTTCCAAATCACTTGCTGAGTAATATATGTTTTAATTATTAAAATTTAATTTTATTTTATTAAATAAATAAAATGCTGCTAATTTTATTGTTTTATTGCAAAGTTTTGGGGTTTTGTTTTTATTGTAAATAGTGTTTTATTATTGGGACGAATATCTGCATGCAAATAAAAATTACTATTAATACAACTGTTGCCCCTGCTGTACTACTAACAACAACAATAAAGATAATAATAATAATAGAAGAAGAGTTATAGAATATAGAACAGAAGACAAATTCACCCTCAGTCAATTACAAGAGGCAGCTTTACTCAGAACATCTTACATTCTACAACGGTACCTCTAACACTATCAAACAACATCTGCCTCTCCCAGGTCCTCAAGAAGGACTCGATAGGTGGCTAAGAATCCCAAATCCAGTCTGAAGATCTGGCTGACTGTGCAACGAACTTCCATAATAGAAAAAAAAAATAGTTCCCTATTCAAGTCCTCTGTTTTGCATGTAGCTGTTACTTGGCTTACTGGACTGAATAAATTTTCTATTGGTGTAATGATTTTCTTTTTGTGATTTGATGGAGCTGGTTCTAGTGTTGAGCCATGCTTGCCGGATTGGCTTTGGGCTTCATGGTTTCTGAGGCTAAATTCTGACGGGGCAGGCAGTAATCCTGGACCAGCCATTTGATGTAGCTGCTTCTAGGTGTCCTTGCCTGCTGGCCAGCTGCTTGGTAAAACCACAGAACTTTGGATGAGGAGAAGCAGCAAGGTTACCAGCTAGAACAGAAAGCAGCCAAAAAAAAAAAAATGCTCATAGGTCTGATGAAGCACAGAGCAGAGCTCTGTTTGACAGTGATGGCAGCAAACAAAAATGATTTTTCTGCCGCCATTGCTTTTATGCAGAGCCATCCAGGGAGCAATTTTGAAGAGTGGGAAATCTGCTTCATGTAGGTCTCTTGGGTGATTTTAATGAACCACTGAAATTTTTCTGCCAAGCATTTTTCCAATAAAAAAAATCATTTTCATCTGCACTGACTTAGATGCCATTTTGGATACTGTACAAATACCAAACGTTGGGCTTTTAGATTTAGCCTTTAGCAAAAATGTGATGATGCATCTTAATATCGGACCATTTGCAGAATAATTTTGAATGCATCTGTGGAAGAGAATAGTTTTCTCCCATCCCTTTTGATTATTCTCCCATTGAGTTGCTTCTTGAGGTTTGGCATTTTCTCTGAGTGACTTCTGTTTCTGCTAATTTCAGGATTTGGCAAATGACTACCTCACTCCTGCACATTTTATTGTAATGAGGCTAGACTGTCATTTTTCTGTGGGCTTTTACACATTTCTTCACAGTGACTCATACTTTTCTGCTGTAACTGCTGATAAAGCATCTTCAGTCTGAGGAATGGCAATCAAGCCAAGAAAGCTTACGTGTCATGCATTTGAAGTTACATTTTTATCTCCAAGGTGCTTTACAGTAAAGGCAACATGGACTGATCTACTGCCGGTGGGGAAGCTGGCTTATTTCTGTAAGGCAGCCATTTCTATTGTGTTTTTTTTTTTTTGTACTGTATATGGTACGTGGTTAAGAAAGTGCTTGGATCTGAAGATTCATCAGTAAATAGTATGAGAAGTTGGATTCAATCTGAATGTATGTGTGTGTGTATGTGTGTGTGTGTACTGAAATATGTCAAAATGTTTGGTCACTATTCTAACATTCTGAATGGGAAGAAGGCTGAAAATTGCAATTGCAACAGGAAGATAAATGTCTTTTTTTCTTTCCTTTTCTCAATAGCTCTCTTTAACAAGTATATTATAGTAATTGTGTCATTCTTTTTTTTTGCAATGTGAAATTCTTGTACCACAATGTAGCTTGGCTCACTTGTTTAGGCTGCTCTCCCAATAAGCACTTCATTGTGGTTCACTTGTTCTTGACATATGGAACAGTGAATGTCTGTGGCAAAATGAATACGGCAGTATCTAATCACTAGGAATGTGGTACTTTATTTTGCTTTACTTAATGATTCTGTAGTCTAGGATAATACTTTGTGACATTTTGAGGATGGTACTTGGAAACCAAACCTTTTTCTAGCATTCCCATCTCCTTAAGTGCTTAGTGAATATTTCTGCACATTTATTTATTAATTAGCATTAGAATACTGATGGGATGTGGGATTCTGTTTGCCTTAAATAAAGATTGAAAGCTTTTCTTTTGCACTCGATAGACATAAATATTAGAGATTTGTTGCTGGCACTTGTTCTGTTTACTTTTAACATGCATTAATAATGTGAAAGAGGATAGATGGACTCTGAAGGGGTTCAGATATTTTGGAGGCAGCGCAACATAATTCCAAATGACCAGGCATAAACAAAGTGAGAGAGGTGCATCAATAAAATGTCAAAATCAGTTGATCAAGAGACAAAATAGCTGACAGTACTTCGTATTGATAGACATGCAAAGTACTAAAAATACTGAGAAGGAGATATCTCTTTTATTTATCTGGAACCCTGATCAGCAACTAGTTTTATACGATAAGTGGTTGGAAAGACGTCTTTCCCAATCTAGGGCCAGGACACAATATGTTTTTATCCTTAATGTTCATTTAAAGATCCCTGTGTTGGCTGCATTATTGATTTTCAATTAGGGGAAGAAGATAGCAGAAGTTTAATATAGATTACATTCAGCAAAATATCAATTGTATATGGAGCACCTGTCAAAAATGCAGGGGACTATTCGAGAATATTGGGAAATGATTAGAATAGTAATTATGAATTCTGTACTGTGGAACAACTATATCTTTTTACTCTGGAATGTCCAGATGTGACAGATGTGATAGAAAATGTATGGTGAGTACCAGGTTAATGGAGGTCAGTTTATAACAAGGGAAATATCTGTTCTACATAACTGAGGTTTTTTTCCTCAACTGAATTTTATAGTCATTTTGAAATAGTCCATAGGGGTGAAGAAACCAGGCTGAAATCATTTTTTTATTTTGGCTGCTAGAACTTGCTGAATATTTTTCTAAACATAGATGCTTGATTCCAAAAGTTTTCAGGCCTCCATCAGTAAATGTGTTGTTTGTAGCGCTAACTACCCATCATAGAAAAATGTATGTGATCAGGAAAAGCCATACATTTTTCCATTTATTCCTTTTGTGTTATCTCAGTCAAGCTTTTAAATAGACTACAAACCTGAGCGTGTTCTTCTATCCAAGCCACAGTTTGTAAACCATGTTCATTAGGACTCATGAGGGTAAAAGACTACTTTTACTTTTCTTCTGCTTTCATCCCATCTGTTAATAGCACTGAGTAGGACCATCTACACACAACCTAGCCATGTGTGCAATATATGCATATATAATAAATGTGACATAGAAACTCCACTATTTCTCTCAGCAGCTGTGGGTTTGTCTCTGCAGAGGCCACATAACAGGCTAAAAATGCAGGAAGCACCAGGAATAAAGAAATTGAATAATGATAAAGAAGTTCATAATGATGAAGCAGTTTACTTATTCCCCAATTAATCAATTACCAAATACTGTACCTCTTTCTCGTCTATGATCCAGACAAAGAACAGATCATAATTTGGCTGACTCAGGGCTGTTCAGGGCCCTGCAGATGGCTGTTAGGTGAAGGGGTACTTAAATGTTTGTTCTGCTCTATTCTTTTGTTGCCATTTTCCCAATAGGGGAACCCAATTACTCGTTTCTCTCTAATTACAGAGCAGCATTTTAACTTTTCATCTTCATAATTTGCTACCCATCTATTTCTTCCTCAGTATTGGTATGATGGTGAGGAGTTGGGGGAACTCCCTCTGGACTTTGATGTCATTTGGGATGGAGATTTTGCCATTGACAAGCCACCAGGATTCAAAGGTACCAGCTCTGGGTATCAAATGGTTCAAGGACGCGCAGTTTCTATTAGTTTATCACTGTAAAGCTGGTACTAATTGATTTTGGTTTACTAGTTCCCTGGAATTAAAATTTTGATTATGGGTAGCCTAATAAAATAATACCAGGGATTTAATGTGTCAGAACAATTTTGCAGGTCAAGAATGTTCTGCTATTTAAAGCAAAGACTAAGGTTATTTCCATAGCTCATTGTTTCTGTGCCCCAATCTCTCCAAAAAAGTCTGAAACAAACCTGCCTGTCTTCTTTTTCCTTGCTGATCTTGCAAATACTAAAAACACAGTAAGCCCATTAGTGCTATGTTTTCAGTTGACCAATAGGAATCTGCAAAAAAAAAAAAAACCCTCTTCAATTGTTGCCTTATCCAAACAATTGAAGCAACAGAAAAAAATCCTCTTTTCTACCAGGCAAAAATAAATGAAAGAAATCACTAATATATCCCTTCCCTGTTTCTCCCTCCCCCCCTCCCATTCTCACACACACATTTTCAGTATATGCTATATGCATCGGTTGTTTGGGAAAAAAAATATGAACAGTTGTAACAGGATGAACTGCTTAGCTACCAAGCCATCATTCATCCTAGATTAAACATGCTATGGTGAGCAATGAAGATGGCACTGTAACAGGTCATCAATTCTGCAGCCAGGCACTTTTCTTAACATAGTAAAGGTGGCAGCTGAAGTGAGGGAGAAGAGGTTACAAAAATGCATACTTTTTAGACTACAGAAATTACAGTAATACTTCTAGTTTGCTGCTCTCTCCATTTCCTCTTGGGGGAAGTAACCAAAATTCCACTTCTCTCAGGGAACGAAAAAATAATTCCAGCAGCTGTTTAGTGTTTGGCAAGCAGCTTATTTCCTGCCAAAGAGAAGGTAGAATTAAAACTCTTGTCAATTTCAACCTGCTAAATCGAATCAGCATTCTGCTAAAAGGATCAGCTTGTGGCTGATGCCCATGGCGGAGATATAATGCAAGCATTTCTTGCAGTAGGGAAATGGACCGTTCACAAGTTCTGCACAGTTTTACTGACCTAAAAAAAGGGGGGAAATAAGTTCTTGAATTATTTTTATAATATTTGAATCACTTTGGATTATAGCTTTTGAATTGAAAATCAGCTGTATTACTGAACTCAGTCTGCTGCACGAGACCACAGAAGTCTAGAGCAGCTTTCTGTCCTCACATAGAAATATCTTAAATCTTCCCCTCTCCCAACAAGTAAGATGCAAATCCATCTGTGTCCATACCTCACTTTCTATGATGCTCTTCAAAAGGGGTCACTTCATTCTCCTGCACAACCCCAGTTCACTCTGCTATAGTGAATGCCAGCCTGGGTGCATTCAAAACAAAGTTAACATGAAAACTGAATATGCGAATAGTCACTTTGTTATCTTACAAGTTATCTCAGCACCTCCTCCATTAGGATCAGTTCAGCAATTTTGTAGGGTGGTTATCTGAGAGCAGCTGGCGCCAAGCAATCTGCAGATTCTTTATTATTTTAACGCATATTTTTCCCCCCATTTTCCTTAGCTCTCTTGTACAAGTGTTCAGCCCAGCGCTCTAGCTGTGGACTGTGCCTCAAATCAGATCCACGTTATGAGTGTGGTTGGTGTGTACCTGAACGTCGTTGCCTTTTGCGTCCTCACTGCCCAGCTTCCAGGCAAAATTGGGTGCCACCCGGTCGGCGTGGGGCACGTTGTACTCACCCTCGTATTACACAGGTAAGAAGCCTATCAGCAAATCCTCACATTCCACCTCTCTTTTTTTTTGAAGTATGTTCTTTAAGAAATATACAGTATATCCCAATTTTTTTCAGCCTGTGTCATCCCTCAGCAGGTTTGGTTGTTTACATGTTGAATGGTGAATGATGGGATTTGTAATCCAGTGCATTAGCAAATTACAGAACGGGGAACACTGGCTTTCCACATCCTTCAATTAAGAATCAGGATGGTTCATAACTGATTAATAGAATCATGAATAACACTGTGGTCCTTTCCCCCATCATCCAGACAAAGAATCCACCTAACTCAAAAAAAATCAGTAAAAGGGGCAACCTTTCTTTGGATTGGGCAGCTTTGCCGTTATATCCTGAAATGTTACAAAGACATGAAATATAATGGAGAGAACCTATAAAAATATGGAAATGTGAGAATCTATCCCACTTTGCCATCACTTCTGTTCATTGATCATCCTGTTTTCATTGGTTTTCTTAAAGGTAGCATCCACTCCCATTTTGTGGTATGTTTCAAGCTTACACATCTTGGGTGTAGTCTTTCAGTGTTTGGGAGGCTAATATAAGCCCAGTTCCTCTCTGATTATGTGATGAACATGGAAATTGATTGTATAAGCTCCTTCCTAATTTGGATGACTTGTTTAGGGATGATTTTCAGTATGACTTTTATGAGTGTCAGAATCTTTTCATACTTGTATCCCGATTGGATGGATGGAAGGAAGGAAGGAAGGAAAGAGAAAGAAAGAAAGAAAGAAAGAAAGAAAGAAAGAAAGAAAGAAAGAAAGAAAGAAAGAAAGAAGAAAGAAAGAAAGAAAGAAATGCTTCCAAGAAGTAAAGCTTGACTCTTCTTTGTGAGTCAAAGCAAATACCTTTTGCTTCTCTCCATGTTATTTCTCCTTCTCTCTGCAGGTATTGCCACTGACTGGTCCCAAGGAAGGTGGGACTCGGGTGACAGTTTGGGGTGAGAACCTGGGTCTTCATTTCTATGAGGTCGGTGTTCGGGTAGCAGGTGTCCGATGTAGCTCTCTCCCTGCAGAATACATCAGCGCTGAGAGGTAGGTGAAAACTGGGTGGGAAAAAAAAGTGGGTAGTGTAAAACCTTGGGATCAGTTTAAAAAAAGAATTCAGAGAAGAACTGAAAAGTTAGGAAAAGGCTGTGTCATCTGTTTGTAGGGTCTACTCTGCTACTCCTGTGCAGTCTATCAGTACAGTGTCCTGGGCCCTGGTGGAATAGTGAGCCCTTTCTTCAGATGGATGGAACCTGACTTCATTTGTAATAATAACACTAGTTATTATGTGAAAAATCTCTTGCTTCCCATTTCCTCTTTCACTGTTCTTTGTTCTGCCAAAGAGTGCTTTCTATGTAGACTGAAACAATCTACTCCTGGATATTATATTTCAGCTTCTTCACAGCAGCCAAGCCTGAAGTCTGTTAGCATGGATTGCTTTGTTCCTGGACATGGTGTAGTGCCTTTTGGTTAACATTGCATAAGTACCTGTTGCAGTCATTACCACAAAATAGGCTGAGAAATATTGGAGTATTGAACCTACTAGTAATAGATGGCATTTAATGTTTCTAGTACTTCAATTTGTGTACGGTATTTTATAGATGTTATCTTCAGGCCAAACAATCTTACATGTAAAATTTCCCTGTTTCCCCCCCCCCCAAACAAGATTTGGCTTGGAGGGATCAAATTTGAATATAAGTGCTGGGTGAAGAACCTTAATATATGTTCTTTGCCCTTAAATTTTCTCTTCAAAATTCTCCTCCTCCCCCCCCTCCCAATTTTGCTCCTGCTTTACATTTGAAAACCAGCATGCAAAACGTCAGGGTGTGTTAAGCACATCTATGTGTAATACCTTTTTTGGTCCTCAATGAGCCTTACAACAGCACTGGGAAAGGCAGGTTGGTTTTATTACCTTAAATGATGTGGGAAGAGGCTGCTGGACCTGCCCAGCCATGCAATAGGATCAAACTTATCTAAAACGCGAAATATCCTGATGAATAGATGATAAGAGCTGGTTCACTGTACCACTGTCCTTTTGCAGAGGGGGAAATCATTTGCATTCTGTTTTACCTAGCTGGACCATGCAGGCTGGAACCAGGAGAAGGGTACTTGAGACAGTGTCTGCGATCTCAGTACACCTCCCTTTGCTCTTTTCTTCTTAATATGTGCAAGAGGAAGCCTCCGGATACTTTGGCTTAATAAGGAAAGATACAATCCTTCGAGCCCCAGCTAGTCGCTTCTTTTAGCTCCCCAGTGAGCTCATTGTTTACGTCAGGTTGGATTGGAGACTTGCCCGTCTTGCATTCTTACTCAGTGTTCCTCTTCACCAGTTTACCAGCAGCATCTTTGGAAGGACCTGATTTAATTCCTTGACTTTCTTTTCTCCTGTGGCTGTCCTGTGTCCAGTCTCAGATTTTGTTTGAGGAGTCAGTCCTTGAAATGCAAGAAGTACCATTCCTCCCCTCTTGCTACTCAGAGAGGGGAGATGCAGATAGAGGAGAGAGGAGGAGACAGGCACGCAGAGTGGGTTAAAATGACTGAATTAGGGCATTTGGGGGAATTTGACTTAATAGCAAAAGGAACATTTGTCTCCTACTTCCGTTTGCATCCTTCGTTTTGAAAACAAAAATGAACCAGCTACTTTGCTGGCATGCTAGGAAACACAAATGGGATCATAGCAATAGCACTTAGATTTATATGCCGCCTCACAGTGCTTTACATCCTTCTCTAAGCAGTTTGCAGAATCAGCATATTGCCCCCAAAGTGTTTTGTCAGCCCTGGATTGTCTCTGGTTGTTCTACACACATGTACTTTGCCTTCTCTCATGAGTCATGTTCCCAATCCCATGGGATCTGCTGTCCGGAGGGACTGTCTCATATAGCCTAAACCTCATAGCCTAAACTCCTGTGAATATGCAGTACCCTCTGGGCAAAAGCATAAGACGCAGCGTGCCGTCCCCCTCCCCCTCTCTCACGGTCAGGCCTTTGGGGGGGTCTCCTCTTTTGTGCCAACCTCTGATAGGGTTGATTGAGGGGCGTAGTAGGTCCAGCTCAAAGTATTCTTGGCACCCTCTTTCTGGGCCATTGATGTCAAAGGGTACACTAGACACCTCTGCTAATGGTAACGGTGCCCACTGTTCCTGCATCTCCCACAACATTAAGAGAGAACTTCTAGGGCCAGTGGAAACTTACTAAAGCTGCTCTGGGACAGATTAGGTCTCCTGTATGTCCAGCCTGCTCAAGAGAGCTGCCCATTCTGAAAGAAAGAAGGGTGGGTGTGGAGGGGCTTATGGAAAATGAGGGGTGGGTGCATTGGCCTTGGCTCTACTGACAGATCTCATCCCTTCCCCTCAGACTGGTGTGCGAACTTGAGCCCTCGCTTTTGCCAGATCCTCCCCCAGGCCCCGTGGAGCTCTGTGTAGGGGACTGCAGTGCTGACTACCGGACCCAGTCAGATACTCCTTTCACCTTTGTGGTAAGCAGTTTTATAGGCTAGAGCAGTGATGGCGAACCTTTTAGAGACCGAGTGCCCAAACTGCAACCCCAAACCCACTTATTTATTGCAAAGTGCCAGGGCCGCATCAGCATTGTGGTGCTCTCAGGAGGAGCAGGGGGCGTGGCCCACTGGGTGGGCAAGGCCGTTGGGTGGGCGTAGCTGTGGTGATTACAGCTGCGGTGGTCATGGCAGACTGGGTGGGCGTGGCCGGGGTGGGTGGGCCGGGACCAGGGTGGTGGGGACCAGTCCCTCGCCATTTCTGGGGCATCCCCAGGGGCCAATGCCGCTTGCTCACTCACTTCCTGCCCCGTCACTTCCAAACACCACATTCTTGTTACTCTGGCGAACTCTGCTGGGGCGATGGTGTGCGTGCCCACAGAGAGGGCTCTGAGTGCCGCCTCTGGTACACGTGCCATAGGTTTGCCACCACTGGGCTAGAGTCATTATTACTGAAGTCCTGGATAGTTTATAATGCAAGCGACATCTTCCCACAGAGTGGTAGAGGAGTTTTTGCCTGACAGGTAGGTTGATTTATTTGGAGAACAAGAGATTTGTTTTTGAAGTGTGCATTTCAGCAGACAATTCATTACTGATGTTTGTCCCTTCTAGACCCCCAGCTTTTTTGGGGTGGACCCAGAACGAGGTCCCACCTCAGGTGGGACAAAAATCAGCCTCCTAGGAAACCATCTGGATGCTGGGAGCAATGTCACAGTTGCAATTCGAGGAGCGCCATGTCGCCTAATCGGGTACTATTCGGGTTTCAATAGGGAGGGCTGGATCTCCTTGATGAAACTGAAAACACACACAACAGAATGCAATGTTACCTTGCAGTGTTTGGGTTTAGCATTGTGTTCAGCACAATGTAGCTGATATGCTTTCAGTTTAATGCAGTGTTTCTCAACCTTGACAATTTTAAGGCATGTGGACTTCAACTCCCAGAATTCCACAGCCAGCATTGCTGGCTGTGGAATTCTGGGAGTTGAAGTCCACATGCCTTACAATTGTCAAGGTTGAGAAACACTGGTTTAATGTAATGTATGAAATCTAGACACAGATTTGTAGATTGTGGTTAATAGGCAAGTATATTGTATGAATTATGGCTCTATGGCTTAGTCAACAAGCCATAACTTAGCAGAATGTATGACCCAACGGTATGGTTACCAGCACTGGTCAATGAGGTGCTTTAATTTTAACACTGAAGCAGTAGGCATGAGCTTAAATGGACTCCAGAAGATGGTAGAGGACAGGAAGGCCTGGAGGAACGTTGTCCATGGAGTCGCGATGGGTCGGACACGACTTCGCAACTAACAGCAACAACAACAAAAGGATTATGGAAAGTGGTTCAATATCTCAAGAAAACACAATGGGAAGATCTACTTTGAGTCACTTAATGTTCATAGATGTTGGTCTCCTAGGAGAAAAATGGTCTAAGAACCAGTATTACATCACAGGAAAAGTGTTAAATTGGGGAGGCCCAGATACAGGCCCTGCTTGACCAGGAAGCTCTGGGAGCTCTGATTAGATATTATCTAAATGGGAGGGGAAATACAGATCATTTGGTGTGAAATGGGGAGCAATGACGGTGGAGCCTGTGTACTGTTAGAAAAAGTGCAAGATGGATTTTACAGCTTTATTATGGGGTCAAGGCTATTATTAGGAGTCGTGCTTGTAATGCTCCCTTCTTCCTCGCTCTCCCAAGGCGTAGTGCAGGGGAGATCGTCTGCCTGTCTCCCCCCTCGGCATCAGGCCCAGGTCCTGCCAACCTCAGTCTTCGCATTGACCGTGCCAACATCAGCACAAACGGGACAGTCTTCTTCCGCTATAGTCCTGACCCAGTGGTCACAGCCGTAGAGCCTGCTTGGAGTATTGCGAAGTAAGTGACAAGCCTCTGACAGTGGTATTGATAGGAGAACTTTAGCACATTTCCTCAGGGAATCTTTGTTATGTTTGCCCTGAATGAAGGCGGTTGAATAAATCAGTTTTGCGACAGCATCCGGAGCACAAAGCAGACTCTGGCTGATCTTGGAAAGAACTAAGCAGGGTCAGATTGTAGAGAGGTCCACTGAGAAATCTCTGGTTGTAGGCTAGACTGGAAAGTCCAAACTATTACAGAAAAAGACATTAGCAGTCCATGTCTGTATGGCTGGAACAAAAGCAACATGAGCATAGTCACGTAGCTACCAGGAATCACACACCAGATCTGAAGGGGTCCTTTGGGTTTGGTTTCTTTCTTTCTTTCTTTCTTTCTTTCTTTCTTTCTTTCTTTCTTTCTTTCTTTCTTTCTTTCTTTCTTTCTTTCTTTCTTTCTTTCTTTCCGAAGAAACTTGATAATTTCTTGCATCTCCTTACGCTCCAGGGCTATTGGAAGGACCCAGATCTCCTCCCTGCTTTTGAAGATAGATTTCTCCTAGAAAAATGACTCCTGGTTGTTGCTTTTTGCCATTGATCTCCTGCTTCACTTGCTCATTTAGGGTGATGTGGAAAACATTATATATTCAATTATATCTTCCAGTTTCTTTCACTGGAGTAAATGTTTCACATTCATGGTGATACAGATAGATACTCATATATTGTGTGTGTACACAAATATGCATACACACACACAAAATATATGCAGTTATGCACACCAGTGTCTTATTCCAAATGCAAAGAATGGTATTACAAATGCAGAAAAGGATGTGCCAGTATTATAGATGCATAATGTAACTTACAGAAGCTGGAAAAAATAATGACAATTGTGTGTAGGCCATCTACTGACTTGAAAAATATTTTGGTATTTTATATAAAAGGGGTGCATAATAGACAAGCCTATGTGTGCAAAGGCATTTGTAATTGACTTGTGGAATGTAACATTGTTATTTTTCCCCCATCACCTAAAAATCTGAACTTTCAAAGACAGTTGTATTCTGGAAAAAATTGAATTATGAACTGAAGGGAACAAGACAAATGTTGAAGAGTCTTTCTTCCTGTTTAATTTATTGGATGCAAATTTCTTTTACTCATTTGATTTGGATTGTATTTATGCTTTGCTAAGTATAGTTTGAATTCTAGATCTGAGTGCCTCCCTAGTACCATGGTTATAGTAGTACCCCTGGTGAGATGGCATCATGAAAATGGGGATTAGCTGGCCCTGTGTGTTCTGGAAATGCTAAGTTTCTCTTCTCTGACTACGCTTTCTCTTTTGTGTTTGGTTTCTTTTCTGCCCTTCTTTTTACAGTGGTAGCACCAGCCTCACAGTGAGTGGGACCCACCTCTTAACCATTCAGGAACCACGGGTTCGGGCTGCTTATGGCGGGATAGAAACCATCAATGTGAGTCTTCTGTGGCAGATGAAAACCTAGTGGAATCGGAGTTTAGATCTTTGCATAAGAAACAAAGAGAGAACAAGAGAGGGTGTTTCCGGAAATACTGTAGATTAATTTGTTGGGGAAGGAGGAGAGTTGCAGAGTTCATATTTATCACAATATTCCAAGGCTCAGTATGACATCAGACCATTTTGCAGCACTGGGCAATTTGTATTCCTGAGTTTCTGTACAATCCATTTAAAATCAAAACTAACTTAGGGAATCGCTGGGTAGACGAAAGGTGAATGGAAGGCAGGTTGACCCTGGAGTGTGCTTTCTTATTTTGTAGCCTCTGATAGATTATTCACAAGTAAAAATAGCCTTACCTGTCCATTGTCATGCATTTGGAATTCCCTTGAAGGACAGACAAGAAATAAAAATGGCAAGATGTTATTCCAAGAGAAAAAAGAATATATCTCCAAAATACAATTAATAGCAGGGCGGAGAATGTTGCACTTCCCCTTAGGATCTAACTGATTATGTTGAGGTGATCCATGTGGCATGGGCCCTGCTAAAGTATTGAGTGGTGGATGGATAAAGTCAGAACTGTGTATATTCAAAAGGCCATCCACCATGTGATTTTCTTGTCCATTGATTCCTAGTTCTGCAAGTAAATGTCATTCTTAAATAGGTTTCAAATGCAAAATGCATAGGGGATGCTCAGAGCATTGGACTGCTGGGAACATACCTTTTTTTTGTATAATTGAGAGCTAAGAACAATGCAAAGTTCCAGCTTGCAAAGATGGCTATGTATATTTTTTGCCTAAGAACAGGCACAGGATGAGGGCTGGTGTTAGAAGGGCAAAGCTGATGGATGCCCTCTGTGGGGCTTGTGTGTATGTTGTTGTTTTTTTTGTTTGCTTCCCTGCAGAGTTGCCAGGTGCTAAATGACTCCATAATGTTGTGCAAGGCCCCGGGCATTATACCTCGGGAGCAGGCACTGCCCCTTGGAGGTGCTCACCCTGATGAGTTTGGCTTCCTCTTGGATGATGTGGCTGCCACCCGGACCTTGAACCGTTCTGCTTTTACATACTACCCAGACCCTACTTTTGAGACCTTTGGGCCCAGCGGCATACTGGAAATTAAACCCGGATCCCATGTTGTCCTCAAGGTATTGGAACAGTCTGTGTTGGGGCTTTGACAATATAATTGAAATGAGGTTCCCCCGGTGCTTTAAAATACAAGTCTTTCTAGAAGCCGCTTGCTGGAAGCCACACTCATGACAAATGATTTTCTGCAACATTATAGGCATTAAATCCTTTTGGTCAGAGATGCAATAACCCAGAAGAACGGGGTCAGTGGGCTACCACGGCAAGTGTCTCTTGTTATGTTTGAGCCACACAAATGGAGAATTTGATCAAGGGGGGGGGGTATGAGTTTTAATGTTTTTTGTAGTTCCTTCCCTTTTGTATAATGCAACTTTTAGGCTTTTGGCTGCATAAAGAAGTTGTGACTACATAAAAACGTTTTTGGGGAAAAATTAAAATTAGAACCTAGTGCAAGGGTGACCTGAAGAGTATTCTAAGGATCAGGGACTCTGCTCTTCTGTCTTTCTCTGCTGCTGTTGTTGTTGTTGTTGTTTTGCCAGTTTCTGGCATTTACTTCCAATTTCCGGCAAAAAAATGCCAGTTGGGTAAAATGGATTCACTTAATGACCATGGTGTTCACTTAACAAATGCTACCAAAAACGCTGCTTTCATGGTGCTTTGACTTACGACTGCAATGACTTATGAGTCATTAGACTCAGTTTGGTTGTGAATGGAGGACTAACTTTTATCAGTGGGAAAGTAAAGCTTGCCTAGAGGGGCAAGAGATGTTGCCCAGCATGTCCCTTATTGTCAACTCAGAAAGGGAAAAAAAAACAAAAGTATTCTAAATGGCTTACAATCAAGTAAAAAAAAAAAAAAAGCTTGCTCAGGGGTACGAGCTCCTGTAAAAGACATAGCACAGAAGGAAAACAGGATGCCAGGCTGGAGATATGGATACAATTTCAGGCATTAATTTGTAAAGATTCTTAACAATAACCACCAGGATATAGTTTCATGCAGGAGGGTGTTGATATTGTCTTTCAGCTCTTCTCCCCTCGTTTCTCCCCCTATTCTTCCAGTGATTCTTAAACACTAAATTAGCTCCCAAATCTAAACGGAGGATGGTATAACTGTATATTCCCTATATTTTTCTTCTCAGGGCCGGAATCTGATCCCTGCAGTTTCCGGCAGCACACGACTCAACTACACAGTGCTGATTGGTGGAGAACCTTGCACCCTGACTGTTTCAGAAACCCAGTTGTTGTGTGATTCGCCAAGCCAAACTGGAGAGCAACCAGTCATGGTACACCTGATTCGTGGGCAGGGCTGAGTAAGGGACTTGAGCCATGCTCCTCCATTCTGGAAAGCGTCACTAATGTCATGGGCAGATCAGGACTTGTCCAGTTGATGACATTTTACATGCCTTAATACAGGTAGTCCTCAATTAGTGACCACAATTGGAACTGGCAGCTCTGTTGCTAAACACCTTGGTTCCTAGGTGGAAAAAATCACATGATCACGAGTTGTGATTTTACCTCCACATTCTCCACTATCTCTGCCTGTTGGAAGCCTGTTGTGAAGTACACATAGAGTGATCATTTGATTGTGGGATACTGCAATGTTTATAAATGTGCGCTGTTTGCAAAGTGCCTAAATGGCAATCATGGGAGCACAGGATACTGGGGCAGTTGTATATGTGAGGACTGGTTTCAAAACTGGTTTTATTACACTATTGTAACATCAAATGGCACTAAATGAGGCAGTCAGTAACTGAGGACTACTTGTATGACATTTTGTAAACCTGATAAATCTCTGGGGAGAGAAAAATCCCTAGTTTTTCCCAAAGACGTGTAGTTTAGATCCAGAATTGACACAAATGACTTCAGTCTTGCCCAGCTTTCTCAAACAAATACAAACAACATCCAGCTACAAATTCACATCTGTACTTGAAACCAATTGGATGTGGAGAAGACGCAGCGTTCCATAAGGAAGTCTTCCTATGTGAACAGCCGTGAACAATAATGAGGGAACATGAGATGTTCCCCTAAATTGTGGGTACTGATTCCTGACCTGGTTGCTGGTTGAAAAATAAAGGGTGAATAAGAAAGAAAGACTTAATGACCTGCTTGTGCGATCCAGATGGTATCTCACTGTCAACTGCTAGAAACTGAAAGAGTCCTTAGTCCAGGGGTGGGGAACCTTGGCTCTTTTATGACATGTGGACTTCAACTCCCAGAATTCCTGAGCCAGCATCCATAATTCTCAACTCAACTTGCAGAGTTGCTGTGGTGAAAATAGGAGGAAGAAGGCATGTTCGGTATTTTATTGTCTTATTTATAAAAATAATAAAGGGAAATAAGTAAGTATTGCTCTCCTTTCCTTGCAGATCCTGGTGGGAGGTCTATCCTTCTCTCCAGGCATCCTGCACATCTATCCTGAGGCAGCTTTGCCTTTGCCAGCTCTTGTGGGCTTAGGGGCCGGAGGAAGCCTCCTTTTGGGGGCTATCATTGGGGTGCTGGTAGCCTATAAACGGAAGACCCGGGATGCAGATCGGACTCTGAAGCGTTTGCAGCTGCAGATGGACAACCTAGAGTCACGGGTGGCTCTGGAATGCAAGGAAGGTACTGACGGGAGTAGAAATTGAAGGAAGTGCTATAAAACTGCCAAGAAGTGGTCAGAGAAAGAGGGAGGGGCATTGTCTTTGTTTCCAAGGCTGAAACATTTCATCAGTGTCTCCATTGGCATACAGCCCTGACTAACCGTCATATTCACAGGCACAGTTCTCATAGATCATAGTAAATAGTCTAGAATGTTTCCCAGCTCTTTATAACACCAAGGCTTATTTCCCCTCCCCCCCCAGCTAGTTTTGTTTGCTTGTTATACAGGGACCCTTTGTTTTCCCATTCCTATGTGAAAATGTATTTTGTACACCCACAAAGTCTTGGAAAAATTCATAACATTTCGTTCCCTCTTCAGCTCTCCCAAGAGTTAAACTTTCTCAGGGGAAGAAGAGAGGACACCTTGACTTCCATACATTTGCATAGGCATAGGGAACAGACCAAGGTGTGACTCAGACCTTGGACAAATCCAAGCCAATATCCTTTTCTCTGCAGTGTGGCACAGCCTTACGTTCACTGACAAAAATGAACAGCCCACAAAACTAGACAGGAGGCAAAATTCAGCAGGGGCGACTCACAAACTAAATACACCCAAACCTATATTTTTTTTCTTTGCAGTGTGGCAGTGCTTTTATCTTTGCTTCACTAGGACTCGTGTAGAGTCCTTTAAATTGGCTTTGTTGATACCAAGAATCTGATGTCGCCTTGAATTTCCCTCCCCCCCGAAAATTATGGGAAGCAATGGGGGGAGGGGGAGGCAGCAGCAAAGAGGTTCTGCTTAGACAAAATCTTTATCTAGTGCAATTTAAATTTATAAGAGGAAAAACAAACATAGCTATGTTGTAAATTTGTTTGCACAGAAAAATAAAAATGTATATTTTGGGTAAAAAAAGCTCATACTGAAAAGCAGAATGCCAATGGTACAGTTGTACAGTACTTCATTTTCATGCCTCTTAGATGTACAAGGATGGGGAGGTGCATGTGCGCATGCGCACACATGTACACACGCATTATCCCAAGAGGACATCTTACAAGAGTAACCTAAGATACATAATGGCCAAGTCGAGTGCATCAAATCGCATTTTCACTTCACTTGCGTAGTATCCAAGAACAATGGTTAAGGCAATTTGAGGCAGAAGATCCCACAAGCTCCTTGCCTCTCAATGGCAAGGAAAAATACACTAATAATGCTTTAAAGATGGGGGGGCTGACCATGACACCCCAAACCAATTGATTTGAGGCAGCTCTGCCTAATGATAAAACTCTGTTTTCAGCCCAGCTTGTTTTAGAGCAGGGGTGTCAAACTGCTGGCCCGCAGGCCAGATGCGACATGCCGAAATCACGCCCATCCCATTGCCGGCAATGGAAAAAAGTTACGATACATTGCGACACATCACGTGATGTTGCAAGTTTGACACCCCTGTTTTAGAGTAAAGGAAGGACAAGCAGAGAAGAGATTTGAGGAATATTATATCGCATGCATGAGTTATTACTCCAGTCTGAAATGATAGGTTTACCTGAGCCAGTTTAATATACACAGAGGAAGGATAGTGGCTTCAGAGATGTGATGTGATTCCAGTTGCCATCTAGTCTCAAAGGAGAAATGAAGAATTTAGATTCTTTTACAAGAAGTCTCATACAAGCTTAGCATATGCCTGTTACATGTTGCCAAAATATGCACTTGCAGTGTTTAAGCATGATGATCTTCAGTCTTTTCCATGTGAAATAATACCTATTCATTTTTGCTGCCTGATCTGATGAGACAGGGCTATTGCAGGCCAAGGATGGCAAGATGTTTAATTCTTTGGCTCCATTCTGGTCAAAAGAGGCAGAGTGGAAGGAAAAGTCTCCTTTGCAAAGAACTCAACACTTTTAACAGTCTTCTATCTTCTTCAGCTTTTGCTGAGTTGCAGACAGATATTAACGAGCTGACAAACAACATGGATGGCGTGAAGATCCCATTTCTGGATTATCGGACATATGCAAGGCGTGTGCTCTTTCCAGGGGTGGATGATCACCCGGCACTTCAAGAAACCAGTGTGAGTGCTTGTTATGGAAAAATTAGACCTGTGTGACATGCTGTCTTAACAATAATATTAAATTGGGTATAAATTGAGCTATGGAGATTGGTTTATCATGAGGTTTGGTACACTGAGGCCTTTATATTTCAATATCTCTGGTATCGTCTGCTGAACTTGTCTATTCAGATGCTTGTTCCTGAAATTATGTATTGGGGCTGATTCTGCTCCCAATACGATGGATCTAGGAGTTCCTTTTCTTCATATACCAGCACAGAGACCCCCTTAGTTTGTAGATAATGGCCATCAAGCTGAACGTCTTACTGATCTTCATTTCCATCTTGTTAGATCTACGAAGGTTGCATTCAAGAGCAAATCTTAATAGTATTAAAGAGTGGAGGCAAACGGGGAAACTACATATTTTATGAGATTATCTATCTATCTATCTATCTATCTATCTATCTATCTATCTATCTATCTATCTATCTATCTATCTATCTATCTTTTATCTGTCTGTATCATCTGTCTGTCTTATATCATCTATCTATTTCTGCCTGCCTGTCTGTCTGTCTTGGGGCTATTGGAAATGAAGTGGTATGATCCAACAAGGCAGTCGGCATGTTCCAAAGTTCATAGAGGTGAAACAGGTATGTGAAGTCAAGAGCATATAAAAAGACTTTCCCAGTTGTGAGCAACACACCCAGCCTATGGCATGCAGAAAGCTACAAGGAATATTTGTCATTGCCCATGCTAGCCATATTGGCTTAGGGAGCGGTTTCTCTTTTCTTGCTTCTGCAGACACCACCAAGCACAGAGAAAGGGCTCCGTCTCTTTGGGCAGTTGCTACACACTCGGCCTTTCCTGCTGACCTTCATCCACACCCTGGAAGGCCAGCGAGGTTTCTCCATGCGAGATAGAGGCGCTGTTGCTTCTCTGACGATGGTGGCCCTGCAGGGCAGGCTTGACTATGCTACTGGGGTGCTGAAGCAGCTGCTGGCTGACCTCATTGAGAAGAATCTGCAGAACCGTGCCCACCCCAAGCTGTTGCTCCGTCGGTGCGAGACCTTTCATTCCCATGATCCTCTCCTCCTGGTCCCATTGAATGTTGCTGTTTAGTAATTAAATTGGCAACAGTGAACAGTGCATGAGTCCGTATTATCAACAATATTCGTGGGATAGTCAGAGCACAAGTTAGAAGAGTGGAGAGATCCAGATCCTTTCTTCCTTTTCACAAAACACTACCACAGGTATAGGGGACTTCTTCCATCTCACAGACGCAAGCAACACTCTCCTCTGTCTTTCTCTTGTTCCAGGACAGAGTCAGTGGCTGAGAAAATGTTGACCAATTGGTTTACTTTTCTGCTGCATAGGTTCCTGAAGGTAAGACTGCCTGAAATTTGGGCTCTTCAGATTTATTCTGTTACAACCCTGGAATCATTAGCTTCATCAATTTAATGATATTCTTCGCTGGGATGCTGGGAAATTTGAGAGAAAATGCTGGGAACTCTTATTCAGTGATAGAATATAAGCCCTAAATGTAGAAGACTTTAATCCTTGGGACTTCCCTTAAAAAAAGAACAGATAGATCTGATGAGAATAGAAAATACAGATTTACCTATGATCTCATTTGCTGCCTGCAGATTCCCAGGTTTCCTGCTTCAAGCTTCTCTCTTCCTTACCTAGGAATGCGCCGGGGAGCCATTATTCATGCTGTTCTGTGCCATCAAGCAACAGATGGAGAAAGGCCCAATAGATGCCATCACAGGCGAGGCACGCTACTCGTTGAGCGAGGACAAGCTCATTCGCCAGCAAATTGATTACAAGACCTTGGTGAGCTTAGGAGGTGGCAATAGGGAGTCAACCACATATTCCACTTCAATAAATCATGGCTGTATGTAAGAAGAGGCTTGTTGCCTAAGTCATTCTAGTTTGCAATTCTGGCTTGGAGGCATCGGTGCCACCATATTAATTAAGCGTTTTCATTTTGTAACCATTGGAAACTTTCCTAAGTGGGTTAATTACTTAATTTCAAAATGGGGGACCAGCCTGGAAGAAGCAGAGCTGTAGACAGAGCTGGAAATTATGGGTGATGTACCATGAAAGATTACCTTGTGCAAAACACCGTAACGCTATAGAGAATCGGGATTTGATGGGTATTCTGCAAGGTATTTCATGCTGGGCTGCAGCTAAGGTAAAGGCAACAGGTGCTGATTATAGACAGCTTGGGAAGACAGAAAGTCTCTTTAACAAAGTAGCCAAATATTTTGTCCTTTTATGAATAAGCTGCCTCTGGTTTTAATATCACAAACTCCCAATTGCAGTTCTGTTATCTACATTCATATTTGGCAATAGGGATTTTTAAAACACTGAAACACTCATTTGGAGCTGTGTTAAAATACAGAGGTTAAAATGGCTATTTTCCTTAGCTATTAAAGATGGGAGAAGTGGAATGGTTACCTCTTATTCCAAATCCCAGATCTGTGGATGTTCCTAAATGTGTGTCTTTACCATGGCTTAAAATGAGCAGATTTATTTTCTCTGCCAGACATTATTATGCACCCCTCCTGAGCCACCTGGGGGACCTACAGTGCCTGTTAAAGTATTAAACTGTGATTCAGTGACACAAGCGAAGGAGAAGCTTCTAGATGCCGTATATCGAGGCGTACCCTATTCGCAGCGGCCACGAGCTGAAGACATGGAGTTAGGTATGAAGGCAGGAGCATGGCAGAAAGCAGGTGGGGGTCGTGAGCATGGAATGGACCTGGGTAATCAGCCACTGGCTTAAATTTGTAACTAAATAGGAAGAGAGAATAATAAAGCCAACTGTCTTCCCACTCGTCTTCCGGTTTATCCCAGAGTGGTGTCAGGGTGCTGGGGGACGGACCGTCTTGCAGGATGAAGATGCCACAAGTAAAATTGAAGGAGACTGGAAGCGGCTCAACACTTTGGGACATTATCAGGTATTTGCCTTCCTTTTCTGGACTAATTCACCATGAGGGTGGAGGTTCGTTCTTCGACCTCAGAGAACGCACCTCCACCCTCATCCTCCACCCGACCTACAGACATTCACCACCATCACTGATTAACTATTTTAATATGTATGTTTCAGTTTGAGACTAAAACCTTCAATAGTGTACGTGAATGTACAGTTTTAGTTTTCTTTTAAAGCTCTGAGTAGTTTATATTGTAGCAGTCATGCTTACCGTAATATTGCCAGCAGCCAACACATTATGAAGAATCCTTTAGTCTCCCCTGGAGTAGAATCCATTGAGATCAAGAAGGGGAAACTGAATCTCTCTGAATAAAAACCACAGAATGGCACTTGGCTTTGGATTAAAGCTTACCTCAAGGTGCTGCTCTTAATAGTCTTGGGTTGCCTCAGAGGTCCTCCTCATGTTGGTGGTTTGTTCTTGTGTATTTCTTTAGAAATTAGTGTGACATATAATTGCTAGCATTATGAACCAAGTAGCTTCCTGTTCAGCTTTTGGCTCCATCATAAATTTGATCAGAGGGCTTTGCCCAAACTAGTGTTCTCTTAAACTCCTCAATGTTTGCATGAATGAATGCACAGATACTGTGATGATAGAAGGTTAGTAATCCCTTTAGAGCTATCTGTAATCCTGCAGTATTGTCACCCACAATGTCACCTGTCCTAGTGCTAGTAATAGGTAAAAGATATTGTGGTTAAACAAACAATAGTCAAAATGAAGCTCAGTTCACATTATGTAAGTATCTAATGGCAAGTATTTATGTATTGATGTTTTGGCATATTGTCTTGACAGCATGATTGCAGATAATTCTAAAAAGTTCACAAACTTTCTCTCACTACTATACCCTTACTCTAGTTTCTGGTATGAGAGTAATGATTCTGCTCTAATTTACAGAGTTTACAATGACTGTGTAAAATGCATTGAAAGTTTGAAGTGTACTGATAGAAGAGAATATTAGAGTTAAATTGTGGGAATCCTTGGTGCTCTCTGACCTTGTTGGTTTTCTTGCAAATGTTTCATTACCAAACTAGGTGGCAACATCATTGCTGAGATGGTAATATCATCAGATCATTGATGATGTTACCTAGTTTGGTAATGGAACATCTGCAAGAAAACCAACAAGCTCAGAGAGCACCAAGGACCCCCACAATTTGAAGTGTTCTATGTTAATTCTAAGTGTTATTAATGGTGTTAACTGGCCGACATTCTTCTTTCTTCTCTTCCCCATCCCAATCCATCTTACCTTTAAACCTACTTTCCCCTTTCTTCCACTCCTGCCACCTCTGCAATTTAACACACAGGTGGCAGATGGCTCCACGGTGGCCTTGGTTCCTAGGCAGGCATCAGGCTACAATATTGCAAGCTCCTTCACTTTCACCCATTCGCTGAGTCGCTATGGTAAGGAATGGCACACCTCCACCCCACCCACCCACCCATCCCCGATCTTCACCATCACAGAGATGCATGTCTGCCCCGAATGACTTGCGAGCCCCACATTTCTCCAACAGCGTAACCTAACATTGCAAAGAAATGCTTAACCCAGTTTGGGTGTGGAGGAACTCTAAAACGTAGTAGAGGCTGTCTGTGAGCTGTGTGTTGCTTGGACCGCCGCCAAAGTGGTATCTGTGATAGGTTGTCCCTTTTGAAGCACCCTTGGAAAGAATTCTCTGTATTTTCAAAGGGTTTCTGGGCAAGGGGAAAATCCATGTTTCTTGCCCAAGAGAGAAGAGAGCAGCATGGATAACAGAGGGAGGGAAGGATGGGATATGGATGTAGATGACCTCAGAGTGGAGTCTTCAACAGGTTTCTAAGGGAGTGTGGCCACCTGGTTAAGATTTAAGCAGATAGATAGAGACTAGGGCTATGTAAAGATCCAGATTTAAATATTATTTAGAGGAGCAGATGTGAGCACGCCCTTTGCACCTATCGGGAACACCTTAAAGCAGCAATGCATGCTTCTGGAACATGTTCCATACGTGTGGTGTAATGTGCAGGAACTCTTTGAAAATATATGCTGGAGCGGTCCAGACTTTCTGACTAAGGAGCCAAATTCCACACTCTGTATACATTATGCAAATGTTCATCCTTTCTCATTTTTCGTAGTTTTTCAAACCCTGAAAATCTTACCTGCTTGCAGTTCATTTTACATTTTTAAGGCTGTTATTATTATAACCATAAACTCTAGAAATGTGCTTGAAAGTAAGAAACTTGAAGTGCTTCACTTTTGGGGCTTGTTCTTAATTCTTGCTGAGTTGCAGCATGTTTGCCCTCCTTGAAATTGGAAGGAATACCCCTTGAAATTGTATATTCTGACATTTGGGATGTGTTTTCAGGATACAGCCTTTCCTCCTTGTCTGAGGCCTCATAAACTGAGATTACAGTCTTGTGGAAATGAGCCTCTGTCGTTGTCTTTTTATGTGGCTTGGCATGCAGAGGCATGTCCTCTGACATATACACACATAGGCTTTATATGGTGCAGTAGATGCTTCTTTGCCTGTGAAGGGCCATCTCCATCCTATGTGTTTAGCAGCTCTACAAACTGAGATCCAAGTGATATTTCCGTGATCAGTCTTTGACAGGCAGCTCTTGCCACGTCTGAATTTTATTCCCGGGGCTTCCTCCCAGCATTATCCTGGCCTAGCTGTAATTTTCATTGCTATTCCAGGCACGAAATGTCTATAATTTTACAGCTACTCCCACTTTGTGGTTGGAGCGGAAGGGGTATACTTTACTTGGTCTCTGGAGGGTGAGGATGATGGTAATAGTGGTTCTGCTCAGATTTCAGGCACTGAGCCTGGAAAAAAAACCTCTTTCCTCTGGATATAGAAAGGACTTTAAAAAAAAAAGTTTAATCAGGGCTGGAAGGAGATGCCTGAATTGAGCAAACTCAAAGTGACTTCATTTCTCACCCCTCCCATCCCCTGCAGAGAGTTTGTTGCGCACCTCCAGCAGTCCAGAGAGCTTGCGCTCACGAGCTCCCATCCTTACTCCAGATCAAGACTCAGGCACCCGCCTCTGGCATCTGGTCAAGAACCATGAGCATCTCGGAGACCCCAAGGAAGGGGAGCGAGGGAGCAAGATGGTTTCTGAGATCTACCTCACCCGGCTCCTTGCCACCAAGGTATGGTTGGCAGAGAACTGGATCTCGGAGTCAGTAGACAGGTTTGGTCCTCACCTACACCACCCTACACCCTACATTCACTCTACAACCTGGAGTGGAGGCATTCAGTCAAGATATTCTAAGTTTAAATCAACCCTTTATTTTATTTATTTTGTTTATTAAATATCTGTGCTGCCTATCTCACTGATTCGGAGACTTTGGGGGACTTGCAATAGAATAAAAAAGTTAAACGGTGCTAAACAACAATTCAAATTAGAAAATTTGAATAGAAAAGTTAAAAGTTAAAAACCAAGGTGATGGGCGGCCTGAGGATGAGGTAAGAATCTTCTCTACCCTGTTAGCCACCCCCAAAATAGAAAGCTCCAGGGCCCCAGGCCAAGCAGCAGAGTCATGTTTTTAGGCTCTTCCACAAGGCCAGGAACGTGGGGGCAGACTTCATCTCCAACTGGGGAATATTCCAGAGAGCAGAGGCCACAGCAGAAAAGTCTCTTCTCCTGAACCCTGCCTGCCAAAATGTTTTGGTTGATTGATGTCTTTCTTTGGAAGATAAGGTATTGCACAGTTTCAGAAGGAGTCCTTTAATAGATGACCAAGAGATTTTTCAGCCTTTGTTGGCTCTATATCTCTTGCCTTCAACAAAACTTTGCTGAAGAGACATTTCTCCATTTTGCTGTTTCAGTTTTTGTTCAATCTTACCAAGTTCTTCACATAGATAGCCTGCCACTTCTGAACAGAACATTGTTAACGTACCTCTTGTCTAGCAACGGGAGCAGGAACATGGGTTCCCTTGCTTTGGACCCTCTGCTATTCTGCCACATTTTCAGTGCCTGCCAGCTGACATCTAAATAAAGTTTCAGGTGCTTTATTGACACTGTGGAACATCAGATCTGGCAAAAATCAAAGCTGTAAATTGCCAGGGAGTAAAGAAGAAAAGCAAGTATCATTTGAGGTCTGAATTGTAGTTGTGTATATTTGTGTTCTCTGTGCTTGATTTAATTACATTATCTGGAACTTTGTTGTAATATATTTTGGTAATATGTACTGATGCTATCAAGATCCTCACAGAGCAATCATTCCCATGGTACCTTGGGAGAAGCAGCAATAATTTACATGGATATGAAAGTGGCTTCTGTTGAAATGTAGATGCAATTTAAGCTTGTGGATTTCGAAGGGATTAATGTTATAATTCCAGATCATGACCATTTGATACAGATTTATAGTTAAACTCTAGTAACAGAGTACGAGAGGAGCTGGGAAAGAATATCTCAAACAGATCACTGACACTTGGTATTTTTCTGGGAAATATTGAGATTAAACTTATTCTCTGACAGCTGTTTACAGTACTTTTATTTTCTGTGGGATCCTAATACGGACCTTAGTTTTTGCAAAACTAATGATTGTCCCTTTGCATAATTTAGTCAACTATTTTATACACATTGATCTAGACCCTGTGTGTCAGTTTTCAGATCATGTGACATTCAGGAGGCAACTGAAAAATGAGCCAGTTTGGGCATCTAATGGAACTAATGGGTGACAAAATGTGCTTTTGACAATTGCAAGCTTGACTTTGCTAAAGCAGGTGTGTACATTTTTCTCCAAGGTTATGAAGATTTGAAATCTGGTAATGAAATTGCCATTTTCATGATCTGGAAGAACTCAGATAGATATTGTGAGCTGTCCAGAGTCATTTGCTGAGATGGACAGCTATAGAAATCAAATCAAATCAATCAATCAATCAGTATTTCTAGTTTCAAATCACAGTCAACCTCTATTCTGCCAGGTGTTCCACCCGTCAAGTTTAAGGGAGAATTTACCATTATTGATCAATTCTGTTGTTTTTGTTTGGTGGAGGTGAAGTTAGGAAATGCAGTTGGGATCTCCCCAGATTAACGTTCTTTCCAACCACCTCAAAAGATATATTGCAGAAGTATTTGTGTTTTCCAGGGCACATTGCAAAAGTTTGTTGATGACCTGTTTGAGACAGTGTTCAGCACAGCACACCGGGCCAGTGCCCTTCCCTTGCCCATCAAATACATGTTTGACTTCCTGGATGAACAAGCAGAGCGGAGACAGATTGGGGATGCTGATGTTCGACATACCTGGAAAAGCAACTGGTGAGATTTCTGCATTTTGATTTGTTGTCGACACATGCTATAGCTGAATTGTGAACCGCAGCTAGAAACCCACAGCCTAGCACGGCTGTGAGTTCCTATCAATCTGCCTAACCCAGAACTGAGCAGGAGTTTCCCAGCTTCCAACAAAACCAAAGGACTCCACTCTTCAAAAGCATTTAATGTAACAATGAAATTGAACATCAGCCTTTAATTCCCTTTCATTTTCTCTTCTTCTTGTGACAGATCATTTGGCTCAAGAGATGGCAGTTCTTCCAATATCAGTGTCTCATACCTCTTACCCCTTTCTCAATTCTAGTTTGCCCTTGAGGTTTTGGGTGAATGTCATCAAGAATCCACAATTTGTTTTTGATATTCACAAGAGCAGCATCACGGACGCTTGCCTCTCGGTTGTGGCCCAGACCTTCATGGACTCGTGCTCTACCTCTGAGCATCGCCTAGGCAAGGATTCCCCTTCGACAAAGCTATTATATGCCAAGGATATTCCTGTTTATAAAGGCTGGGTGGAAAGGTGAGGTGCTGGATAAAGGGGGGAAAATATGGATTATGATACTAGTTGGCAGATCACTTTCTCTTCTAGGAAATGGAAATTGCACCATCTCCAGATCATAGACTTCATATGCATTGCAAACTCCTGATTAACAAAACACAATTGCTCTGTTCATAGTATATGTTGAATCCATATCCTTAATTATTAATATGATGACCTAGTTCAGGCATGTCAAACTCGCAACGTCACGTTACTTTGCACCCCGGCAATGGGGTGGGCTCAGTTTCAGTGTGGCGCATCCGGCCTGCAGCCTGGCAGTTTGACATGCCTGATCTAGTTCATACAACATGCTAAAGCAACTGAAGGGTTTCCACAACATGGTGAAACATACACTGGCCAACTGCATTTAGCTTAGTCATCTGGTGTGAACTCAACAAGTATGGCTAACAAGGCCAATCCTGCTTGACTGAATCACTAAAAGGGGTGTGATATGTGGCCTCCTCTTCCTTTCATTACATAGAACAGGCATGTCAAACTGCCAGCCCACGGGCCAGATGCGTCATGCCTGGCATGCCTGACACAGAAGAAGGAAGGGGGCTCTCTTCAAGTAGCAATTAAGCCAGAGGGGCAGGAGAACCGAAGTGCTAGATTACCACAGGTAGTCTTTGACATACAGTAGTTGAGCCCAAAATTTACACTGCTAAGTGAGACAGTTAAGTGAGTTTTGCACCACTTTGCAACCTTTCTTGCCACTGTTGTTAAGTGAATCACTACAGTTGTTAAATTAGTAACATGGTGGTTAAGAGAAGCTGGCTTCCCCATTGACTTTGCTTGTCAGAAGATCGCAAAAGGTGATCACAGGAGCCCATGACACTGCAATCATCATAAACAAGTTGCCAAGCATCCAGATTTTGATCACAGACCATGAGGATGCTGCAATGGTCATAAGTATGAAAACTGGTCATAAGTCACCTTTTTTAGGGCTGTTGCAACTTCGAACAGTCACTAAATGAATGGTTGTAGTTTGAGGTCTGTACAGTTGGATTCATGTCTTGGCCCAGAGAATGGCTAGCAATATTACTGCATGCTAGTATCTTCAGTAGCTTGTTGATGATTCCTAGCTAATCCTTGATGATCTGTGTAAACTTGGGCCATTACAAGCAATCAAGTTAGTTTTTTCTAAGTTTGTACAGAATATTATCCTATTAAGCGTGAGAAATTTGTTTACGATATAAATTAATCCAAGGGACCCTTTCCCTAAGTGTCCAACTTTCCTTCAGCCATAGCTTTTGAGAATCAGTTGTATGGCTTCTTGCTGTTTTGAGGTAAGAAATATGAAGATTACTCTATATGCTGTAAAATGGGCAAAAAACCCCTCCAGACCTATCAACTGTTTTATGTGCTAATAGAAGGGAAGTCATATGAAAATCAGTTGATCCTTCCTCGTATATAAAACCCCTTTAGGTTCATATGTTTCCCCCCCCCCACTAATATCAGTTTTTTAGGAACTTGGGCCAGGTTTTTCCTTCATCACATGCTGCTAATTAAACTCTTCTGCATGCAAAGCTTGTCTTCTGCCAGTGAACTAGTAGTTACCCCATTTGTAGAGAATGAAGTTAGCCAGGCAGGAATCAACTATTCTCATGCTAGAAAGAACTGTTATGTCAGCACAGATCAGGTGCTTTCTGAGTCCATCAAGAGAAAGCCAAATATCTATTGACTCAGAAAAGTAGGTGCAAAAAAGCCTAGAGTTTAAATCTTGGAGTATTGATTTGTATAACCCTTAGAGTTATCTGTATATATGGCTTCAGTCTTGTCTGCAATAGAGATTAATCTTCCAGAGTCGTGTTTGGGAGCCTTCAACCAAATAAGCCAATTATAGAATAAGGAGTTATTTGTCTGGAGAGCCAGGATTTACAGCTATGGCTATCCGAAGCTTGACACTGTCCAGAAATTATAGCAAAAGAATTTATCCACTTAATCCATGATAAATCTGCCCAACTTTCCCTAATCTGGGCTGACCAATTTCCAAATTTCTCAACCAGTATAGACATTGATGAAATTTGAGAAGTCTTTCCACATATTGGGAGAATGTCATGATTCTGGAAAGTTAATTGATTAGGGTAAGGCACTGTTTTGGCATTCTTCCTTACCATTTTCCATTTAAGATGGGGAGGGAGTTGCCATATTAAAAATATACAGAATTCATTTCTTAGACTTATCTGGAAACAGTTGTAATGGCATACTGAAGATTGTGTTCAAAATTAAGGAATCATAGGAAAGAATGGGTTCATGTAGTACTTTCTACATTTTTTTAACATATAGCCCTCCCATTATCCAACTGTGCATGGTCAAAGCTGATGTCATCTAATATATATAGGGAGGGCTGAATGAAGATTGAATTGTTCAGATTATGGCACTTTAGTTCCTTGGCACTCTTTTTAATTGTTTTTCTGTCTTGTCATCCCAATGTTCCTGGCATTGTGGTGGCTCTCTCTGCCAGATACCAAATTTGGCATCTATGTCCCCTCCCCCTGCCACCTCAAGTTTGCATGCCAGACTAATTATTAAAATCAATGTTTATCCAAATACACCATTTATGCATTATTTGAGCTAAGTATTTCAGAAAGTGCAGCCGAGTGCCAAGGATGTCAGTTTGCTGAATTTGTATGCTGGCTTTGTATGCAAAGCAAAAATCAATTACAACAAATCAAGAGACCTAGAACTGCATTTTATTTATGTTTATAAGCAGTTCGTTTAGGATTGTGCTTGTTCTTTCCTCTACTGAGATCAGAGGGACAATTAGGCAGAGTCATCCACTATAACTGCCGGTATATGAAATCCTAAAACAATATTTGTCTCTGTGTTCTAGGTACTACCGGGACATCACCAAGATGGCTTCCATTAGTGACCAAGACATGGATGCCTACCTAGTAGAACAATCCCGTCAGCATGCAGGGGAATTTAACACATTGGGTGCACTGGGAGAGCTGTACAGCTATGTGGGAAGGTACCGAGATGAGGTGAGGCCATGGCTAGGTCACAACTTTTCCTTCCCCCTTCTGAACCCACACTTGTCCTCAGAGGAGTTATCAACTATACATCTCATGAGAATGGAGCCTCACTTGTACCTTACACGGCAGACAACGTGTTCAGTGGAGACAGGGTAGCATCTAATTAGACATGTTCTCAGCCAGCTCCTTCGGTAGCCTCTACTTTTGTTCAACTCCTGCAGCTCTCATAAAATTCGTCCTACGGTTCAATAGCCAAGGGGTGATTTACAGCATTGGAGAAGATATTGTGACAAATGGAGCCTTACCCTTTAATACCTGTGCCACCCTTCCATCCATTTCCCTCTTCTTTTTAGTTTCCCGCTCTATGTCTGTCACACTTTCACCTCTTGTAAATAGGTATGTCAGCTTTCAGAGGGAGGGCCCTGTTTTATAGACGGTTTAATCCTAAGGAGCAAAAAAAAAAACACCAAAAACTGTGAATCTATCCTAGGGAAGGAAGCCTCTCTTTTTCCAACACTCTTACTCAAGCCCAAAACTCCTCCTAATAAGTGAACAATCATGTTGCCAACCTTTTTTTTTTTCTTTAACCCCTTGCCGTTTAACATCCCTTTCCAATTTTACTGGATATTTCTCCATCCTGGTCCCTTGGTCTTATACCCCATTTTGCCCCTGGGAGTTTGGGCCTTAGCTCCTCCTGGTCTGTTTTTGCCTTTCTCCCTCTTCTGTTCCTCCCCTTGGACTGAACCTTTTGTTTCCAATCTCTCCCTGCCTTGCCCCCAGATCCTGACAGCGTTGGAACGGGATGCTGCCTGCCGGAAACACAAACTGAGGCTGAAGCTGGAGCAAGTCACCACTCTTGTTTCAGGAACAAGCTGAGGAAGCTGGAGGGGGCAGGAGGGCAAAGGGAGCGGGCAGCAGGCATCCAGGATAGGTGCCTCCAAAGGGACTCTACCTCCAACTTGGCTTGCGGCCCCACAAAGGGGAACAGACTTGACCTTTTTAACCTCCTAGGGGGCAAGAGACCTGTGACCTTTTCCCCTGGGGTGGCAGAAAGTCGCTGTGGTGCCTCCCCTCCCCAGCCTTCAGTCTGGAAGCAATAACAAGCACCCGCTCCTCTGACTTGGGAGGGGCCACCCAGAATAAGCAATGGGGTTGGGGTGCAGCCTGATCATGCCCCCTCCCCCTCAAGCTGGCAGCTAAATGGAAACCCCCTCACCCCAAATGTTTGTGGACCCCTCTCTTCAGTCATCCCGATCATCTCCCCAGTCCCCCACTCCTTGTTGGTAGCTGGTGGAATCTGCCCTTGTTCTGTTTTTGGTAACCATGGCAATTGGATATTTTTAATCTTACCTGACAGTGCTCTCCCCCCCTCCCAAACATTCACTCCTTCCCCACCTGTTGTGCCCTCACTGGGTGCAGTGCCTTACTCATTAATTTATTATTGCATCTTGTTAAGATTATTGGCTGTAAATGATTCCATTCCCTGGGTGTAGAGATTTCAGTGTAAAAAGTCCTTCATCCCCCCCACCCAACCCCCACCCCAACCTTTTTGTTCTTAGAGTCTGTGTAAATATTTGCACTGCAGCCTGGAGGGATTTGGTCCCCCCCCCTTTCCTCCCCAAAAATAAAATAAAATAAATTAAAAATAAGAATAAGAATCCCCCTTCAGGGACTATGGAATTGTGGTGGGGTGGGGAATGCCCCTGCAGAAGCATGGGCTTTTTATTAGTTCATTTTATAATTACTTTTTTCTTTTGCTAAATAAAAGCCTGGAAAAAATGCTCTTCTTGATATGATGTGGAGGGATTGGGGGAAATGCCAGAAAAGGGGTATTCCGTGGAAACAGGCCCCCATCCTCTTGCATTCCGGTGTTACAAGGAGATATTTTGGACATGCATCCCCATGTGCAGCCTTCTCACCATCTACAGTTATGGCTTTTCTTTCGAATTGCACCTAAAGTGTGGGAACAATGCCAGTTCATTTAGGCATTAAAAATGTTGCTTTTTTACAGTAAAATTCCAGCTGATCCATCTGCCCAAGTACGTAACCCTTTTTAGTCACTAAACAGGTTTGCTGCTACTAATTTGCTTGTATATATACTGTAGATCAAGAAGACGTATAACCTTAAATGCCCATTGTGGGCTGAGCCCGTTTGGGCTGTTTACTCACCCCTCTGTGTCTGCCAGAAACCTTAAGGAAACATATTGATCATGAATGGGTAACATGTCCATTACATAAGGGGGGGGGGAGCCTGTTTAACCTTGACTAGGCCAGGGAATTCCTCTGTTGAAGTGCTAGACTGGCCTCCAAATACCCAAATGAATTGGGGTGAGATGAGATGGACTCTTCCATTTCTGGGGATTGGTCAGCGGTGGAATTTACTAACATATTTCCATATATAAAACATCTTTCTATGAAAATGTAATATTAACACAGCAAGAAAAAAGTTCTTTCTTAGACAACTTCTATTTGCAAAGAGTTATTTTAAAAAGAGAGAGAGAAAACGGTTTTAAAAAGTGTTCATCTACCTCAAATCTGTTTTATCAGATCAGCTTTCCACCACTTGCTGGATCACATGGGACCAAGTTGCTTCCATTCTTGTATAGGGATTTGGTGTCCATCGTTCACTCTTTCTGTGGAGACCCAAACGATAAAAAAAATGCCAACCACATTTCAGTATATTCCTATATTGCCTCCCCACTTTTTAAAGACATTTTAGTTGCTGGTTTTGTTTTGTTAAAAAAATGTGATTGCCTTAGCAGCCTATCTAATCTGTGAACTGATAAAGTGGTGTTAAAGTTTTTCATGCTTTTGTGCCTTTAATTAGCAGTCTCCCTTTAGAGCTTCTGCTCCTTGTTTCAGTGTGGGGATAACATTAGTGAACAATAGCAATAATTTATTCCCTGAAAGAGGGTAAGTCATGGTTGACTTCTCTGCCTCTCCTTATTTTCACTTATAGTGTAGTAGTAGTAGTAGTAATAGTATAACAATAACAATAATAATAACAATAATAATAATAATAATAATAATAATAATAATAATAATAATAATAATAATAATAATAATAATAATTCATTAAACCTCCCCCCAACATTAATGTATAGATAAAATGCCACGGTCCCTGCAGCAGTTGGAACATGGAGCAGAAACTGCCAGGAGGAAACTTCTAATTAAAGCTGTAGAAACTAGGGTTGTGAGAGAACATAGTACAGTACTAAATTAGATGTGCTATGGAACCACTATTTTAATTTCAGTTTCATGTGCTGCAAGACAAAACAAAAACTTTTAGTAGCACTAGGGAGGTCAAGTGTGAAAACCATCCAAGTTATTTCACTTACATAGAAATGTAGCTCTGCCTAATGCTTCCTTTCACCTCTTACCACAGATGTTTGTGTGCTTCCATATGTACTTCCTTGCTGCTTCAGTGTCCGTTGAATTAAAAGTTACCTATTGCTGCTGGGGTGCCATTGCTTCTGTTGTTCAGTTGTTCTGAGACAGTTATCCTGCTAATTAATTATCCAGACATTTCCTTAATGTTAAGTCCTCTTAAACCTTTTGGGAATCAGCACTGCTAGTTGATTGGTAGCATGCCTTCTTACTTTGTCTAAGGGCAATATTTGAGCACCAAAAGAAAAGGCAATTTATTCTGGGCCCAACTAACTGTGACTACTAGGCAAGAATACTTACCGATAGATAACCTTAGTTAACTAACAACTCTTCTATATGCTTCATATCAAATATTTGATTACCTATCCCAGTATTCCCAGAAATCAGAGTCAGGGCAGTTGTGAAGTTGTAGCATCTGTGTAGAAGGTTGAGAGCAAAGCTGTAGCCTTGTTTCAAATGAAATGTGACAGAAAGGAATATCACGTTTTACCTTGACAGTCTGTATAAGCACACTACATCTGCTTATACAAACAGGGACCAAAAAATTGTACAGATAATTGTCAACTCTTGAAATAAAATGTTATGAGGAGGTGCAGGAGCTGCAGGAGAGGAAGCACTTGAGGCACAGCATGGTATGGCACAGGGAGGATGCACAAGGGTGCATGTCAGTGCAAGGGAGGGACAGTGCAAGGGAGTGCACGAGAGCATAGATCAGCTTGGAGAAAGTGTGCAAGGAGGTTCATGACAGGGACAGTGTGAACAGTGGAATTAAGGGCCAGTAAGTAGACCAGCTCTTTAATAAAGTCCTCTCTGGATAAGGAGAGGACTTGAGACTGTCCACAAGTGCTCCAGACAGCTGGAAACCCTAAGACAGTGATTCTGGGGGATTTAGAGCTCTGGGAGATTGAACGGAATCAAACCTTCTGAGATGGTATAGGACTAGGTTCTCCTGCTTGAGCAAGGGGTTGGACTAGAAGACCTCCAAGGTCCTTTCCAAATTCTACTCTACTCTACTCTACTCTACTTTATTCAATGGCATATACTGTGAGGGTAGATTTTTTTTTAAGAAATGGGAGAAAACTATTTTTGTCTGGTTCCTCCCTTCTCCTACTCCAATCGGTTGGCAACCTGTGTTACTCAAAGAGCTTTTTCTGGCGCAGCTGCTGCTCTCTATTCTTCTGTTTGCTATTACAAAACTCTACTGTAGACAGACCAGCAGCAAGTGTATGAAAATCTACATACTTTGTTGCTTCTTACTCTGATTTTTCCCTACTTCTCCCTAGCCACAGCACAAATAATGCCCTGACAATATTTTCCCCCTTGCCACCCCCCCCCCAGATTTGTTACTATATAACTGTTGTCTTCACTTCATCCCTAACTCATCAATGAAACAGGCTGAAGGCATTCTTAGGCGTACCTGTGCTAAAATAAATTATGATCCAGACATCCTCCAGGTGCAAAATCTTTTAGGATTTGTCACCTGATGATTTGGAGTAAAGTTGGGATTGGCAGGAATATGAAACACAGACAAGATTAAGGTAGGGGAGAATAATTTCCTGCTGACTCAGGGAAGGGAGTACTTCAAATCAACAGTGCCCAGTAGTGTTGGTAAAGAGGCTAACAATCACCTAACCTGCACGAAAAGGTGGGAGTGTGCATCATTTTAAGTCACGTGTTTAGCATATCCTTTCTGGATTTGGAGCCCTCCAGCTTCATTTGATTATAGCCCCCATCACTTGGAAGACACCAGTCTGGGAACTGCTGCTATAGAACTTGGTTCAGTGCCTCTGGAGCTATTAGCAATTGAGGCCTTCCTTCTAGGAAAAGGGAAGAGTTGGGCGCAGTTCTTTCTTCATTATTATTTTTTAAAACCGGTACTGAGGATGAGGGCCCAGGGATTGTGCTGAAGAATGCATTGTGGGAACGAACAAACAAGCAGCACCCAAGAAGGTGACTGTAGGGGAGACAGAAATGAGATAAAAGGAAATTGTTGGTGGCAGTTTATGAATAAGTCATGGATGCATCAGGAGCCTCATTAGCAGAAACTCCAGGGTAAAGGGAAAAGTATCATTCTGCCTTGTAGCAGAATTACAGCATTTTGAACTCGGGTATAATGTGAACATGAGGAAAGAAGGGATATAAAGTCTCTAGAGGGCCTATGCTGTAGAACATGCCTTCTCAAATGTATACTGCATAGGCAGGTATGTAATTGTCAGTCATCTTTGTTCACAAAAGGAGTGAAAACTTGTGCACTCCAGGGATTACTTATATTCAGAATACTCCTTTTTTGTGTATGTTATGATGAGTCATTTGTTCCCATTTTTGTTTTGCTTTTTTATCCTAGCGGCACGTTATGTTTTCAACCTGATGTTGGATTGGGCTACATCCGTGCAGGATGGGTAGAAGAAACAAAAAGGACCATCAAGCAGAGACATAGGGGTGGGTTGAAAGCATTCCAAACTACCCACCTAAACACCCTCTCCTGCCAGGGAAACAGCATTCTTGGCTGCATTGTGCAATTGCAATAGCACTTATATACCACTCCACAATGCTTTATAGCACGGGTCCCCAACCTGTGGGCCGCAGCCCAGTAGTGGGCCTTGGCCTGCTGGCCACTGGGCTGCAAGACAGGCTGGCCAGTGCACGCACGTGTGCGCGCACATACCCCCACTCACGCTAGCGCCGTGACTCCGGGGTGCAAAAACAGGATGCCGCACCACAGGGTGCAAAAATGGGCCACCGCCGTGCCTCGGGGTACGAAAATGTGTTGCCACCGCATTATGCAGCATGAAAATGGGCCACCACCCAACCTCGGGATGCAAAAACGGGATGCCACCATGCCTCGGGGCGTGGAAATGGGGCACTGTACCGCGCAGGAACCGGGCAGGGGTAGCAAATATCACGCGGGTGCTAGTCCCGCCCCATTTGTGGCGTGCATGTTCATGGCACATGTAAAATGCTTCCCCCTCCCTTTCCCTCTGGTCCGCCAACTGAGAAAGGTTGGTGACCTCTGCTTTACAGCACTCTCTAAGCAGTTTACAAAGTCAACATATTGACCCCAACAATATAGGTCTTCATTTTACTGACCTTGGAAGGATGGTAGGCGGAGTCAACCTTGAGCTCCATTAGAATTGAACTCCAGACTGTGGGCAGAGTTAGCCTATAATACTGCATTCTAACCTCTGCACCACCAGGGCTGTAATAGTGCTCATTGTCATAGTTTCTTCCTTCATTCCCAATGACCCATTGGGAAATGTGGTTTGCCTGCTACTATAATTAGGGAAACAACAATCTTGTTAGAAACATTGGAGGAGGGAAGAAGGAGAAACTTTGAAGATTGTGCTAGATTAAAGAGGATGCTAAGAGATTTTAGGCTGCATTATCTTCCCAAAACTGATTGGTTGTCAACAGTGGTAGTAAATTGATGGCAGGAGGGAGCAGTTGGTGAAGAGTTATAGATACCTTAGGTGGGCCATGGAAAAGCCATCAAGAGATACATGCAGCTGGTAAGCCATTCATCTATAGTCGAAGGCCAGAATGAAGTTTTTCAGGCTGTTCCAAATTTTACATGTCATGTCAAGTCAAAATCCATAATCTGTAGACAGGGCAAGGCCTATAGTTTTAGGGAGAAAGGGAGTTTGAGGTCTAAGCAAAATGAAGGCTGCCCTATGTATCTGCAAGACTTTTTCCTCTTTTTTTAAATAGCTTTATTAAATTTTTCAAAGTAAAAAATAAAGGACTAACAAAAAATAATGATCAAGAAAGGAAATGGAGAGGACAGAATAGAGAGAAAAAGAGAAAATAGAGGTGCAGCAAAATTTTAAAAATATAAAAAAACAAAGAGATACAAAAATGCCTTCCAGCTTCTTTTACAGCAGATAGAAATTAAAGTTTAAGTTCAGCTCCTACTCAAAAATTACAACTTAACATCCATTTTTATCGCCTCTGAAAATTGCTAATCAAATCCGTATGTCATAATTTCGTGTTTTTACATTTTCTGCAAAAAGTCCAAAAGAGGATTCCAATTGGTTATAAATTTAGTCGAATGTCTTTTCTCTAATTAAAGCAGTCTATTTCACCATCTCAGCCAACTCCATCAGCTTTAACAGCTACTCTTTCATTGCAGGGTATTATCAAATCTTTTCAACTTTGAGCATACATAGGCTTTTCTACCATTATAATAATAGGAACAAGGTATCGTGCAATTTTTCCAAGTTTTCGTCTGAATTGCATATTGGCCTCAAGTTTTTTTTTTTGATTAATATATGTATTTTAGTCCAGTAGTTTTTAGCTTTTTTACAAGTTCATCAAAGATCTTGTCCCTTCTTGCTGTTTATACTTCCAACTTATGTTTGAGTCCTTTATACATTTTAACCATCTTTCCGGTGATAAATACTATTTATACATCATTTTATAGAAATTCTCTTTAAGATTATAACATACAATAAATTTCAATTCCTTTGTCCACATTTTTCCCATTTCCATTTCCCATATTACATTCAAAATTTTTAGTCTATCTTATCATGCAGTTTTTAACTTGTTCATCTTCCAGTTTCCAGTTTCAGCAAAGGTTTACAATTTTATCAATAAGATATTTGTCATTACTCTATCATTCAATTTTAATTTTAAATTTTTCTGAGAGTTGCATGTATGAAGCCATTGGAATTTATGTTCTCCTGATGCCAAATGTCTTGATTTTATTTTAAATACAAGTTGAAAGTATTCTAGCAATTCACCATATCTTCACCGTTTCTTTCTAGTTGCCATTTCTTTTCTATAATATGCTTCTTTAGATGCAGAAATAGTTTTGGACAATCTCAATTGACACTTTTTTGTTTAAACTAATAGAGGTTACAGAATTTGGTAAGAACTTTGTAATAAAATAATGGATAACATTGATACATAACATCACAGAAAACTCAAATTATTATAAATGGAGACTTAAGAACACCCTGTGAGATTCGAAAAGGAACGAGATAAGGCTGTCCATTATTCCCACTTTTGTTTACACTGGTCTTGGAAGTGTTGAATACAGACATAAGGCAAGATGAGGGAATAATGGGTAAAGATTAAGAGACACATAAATTGAGAGCATTTGCAGATAATGTTATGTTAATGTTGGAAAATCTGTTGAAAGGAACAGAAAAGAGAAAAGAATTTGGTATGTTAGCTGACTTTAATAAAATGCAAAGATGTTAACAAAAAAGACACGGGATCAAGTAGAATTGATTAATAAAATGGGCTCAAGACTGAGAAAAAAGTAAAATATTTGGATGTTACCTCGACTAACATGAACTGTATGTTGTTTAAGAATAACTGTTAAGATATGGAATGAAGTTAAAAAAGGAATTTTAAGATTGGATAAGTTATAGTTGCCATTATAGGAAAGAATCTTTGTGATAAAAATGAATATTTTACCCAGAATGTTATTCTTTTTCAAACAATGCCTTTTTGACTACAGATTTACAATTTGAACAACAGCAGAAAGATATATCCTTGGCAAGGTAAGAAAACAAGAGTTAGGTACAAGTTCCTGCATTACTCTAAAGAGAGAGGAGGGCTAGCCCTACTGGATTTGAAAGCGTACTTGGTAGTTTGTTGCTTAATTTGGTTGAAAGAATGGGTTATGCTGAGAGACTTACTAGACTTAGAAGGGCATAATTTGGCATGCCTGTTTATGATATAACAGGGTTAAGATTGAATGTAGATTTCAGAAATCATGTTATTAGATGTGCCGTTCTGAGAATTTGGATTATGTCCAACAGTATCTGAGAGACTTAAGGTACCTATTCTGTTCCTTAACATCTACACAAGAAAGGTGCCTCCTTCTTATCTGTGCATAAATGCGTGTCCCCTCCTTTTTTTAAATCTGTAAGGTAACTGTACTTCATTCAAAATGAGAAGCGTTTTATTTTTGATTTTCAAAGGCTGCAAAGGGAAGAGATTGTTGATTGTTGAGCTAAAACCCTGTGGTTATGTTTGGGGGACAAATGTATTCCATAAACATGTATGTTTATCCTTTCTTTACCCCAGCAAAATTTGGCCTACATCTTCTATCTAACAACTAGCAAGTCCGTTGCTAATTCCACCTTTCTGAATTCTCTTCCCCCCCCCCCCCCGCAGCACGTCTGCCAATCCCAGGATCAACATCATTAAGCATGCAGCCCTCTAGGACCTGATTTCCCCCAGTTCTGTTGGATTTCCCTATAAGGGAACCTGACTGGGAAGGCTGAAAGAAGGGAGAAACCACACAAATAGCATTAAGTGCCAATGGTGGTACTCCCCTTAATCCTGGAAATGATTTCTTGGTAGAAAACAGACTTTGTTAGACTGCTGGATTGTTTTCCATTTCAGTGCTATGCATGAAGAAGAGTAATGGTAGCTATCTACCTGCCCTGTTTTTTTTTTGTTTGTTTTTTTTAAAAAGATCCATGGATGTGTGCCACTTCTTGCCCTGGGGCTTTAAAAGGGAAGGGGGAGCTGTAAACACCACCACTGCACCACCCATCCTCAGCTAATTCAATCTGGCTCCATCAGCTTTGACAGCGCAGCCCACAAAGGGCCACTCAGGGAAATGAAATGCTCAGTCCCATTAAACTTGCTCTGCTGACAGGCTGCAGCTGAATCCGGCTACTGCCTGGCTCATGCCCTCCCCACTTCAGACCTCTCTCCGGTTATGCCTTCCTTTGGATGCAGCTCTGCCTCAGCTCCTGCTTGCTGCTTCGTTCAAGGTTTCTTTCTCTTCTCCCTTGCTTCCTGCTGCCCAATCATCCATAAAATAATCCTTGGGGCCGAGAAAATTTAAATCTTCTATGTTCTTTGTCATCTCCCACCCATCAGTGACAACCCTTCCCCCTTTTGCTTCTCCCTGGCATTTCCCCCCTTCACAAGATTATCCCTTATTAAGGGGAAGCAGCGGTTCTGCCTTTAATCCTGTAGGAGCTGACTGAATCCAACCTCTTTGAAGTTATTTTCTATGTAGCCAACTGAAACCTTTTGCCTTGTGGAAGGGAAGACCCCCATTAGCTAAAGATGGAGCTCAGCTATGGAGCCTTGTTTCTGGTGTCACGAGGGGAAAGGCAACATTGCAAGTATGGGTCAAGTGCTCTTCCTTTTTATGCAGGAACTTCTGTTTTGAAAGGGAGCTGAGATGTTAAATGACTGCAGTCCCACTTGGAATTGCATTTGGGGTGAAGAAATTAGGCTGCCCACAAAGGGTTAAGACACAACCCTTTGGAATTATGATTGTTACAAACTCCCTGATTCTCATCTGTAAAATGAGAATGTCTAATCTATTCTCACTAGAAGAAACCAGCATGGCTCCACACGTGCACAAGATTGCTCAATCTCTTCTTGGCCTATTTGAAGGTAAACTAATCTCAGCTATTTACTTTTTTAAAAATGTAATAGCATCATTAATCACATCAGAGGGGTCTCTAGATAAGTAATTTCAATTACACTCAGCAGCATGATGAAGTTCAAGGCAGGGCAAACAGGAAAGAAGGGAAGCCATGCACTAATATTGTGAATCTGTGCCCCTGTGTTTACATTCCTGTACAACTGGGATCCATGTTCCCAGCAAGCCACTCCCAACTTGACTTCTAAAGTTCAAGATTTCATGCAAGGCTTTGCCCGGAAAAAGGTATCAGAAATCTCCAGTGTTGACTTGTCAGGTTTGTAAGAATAGATGGGAAATGTCACCTTCTCATTAGGCTTGTAATGATTTGCCCTGGGCTCCCCTGCATGTTTTCACTAAGATTTATAGGGATTCATCTATAATCTGACTAATAAAGAGCACGGAGCTATGCAAGGAAGGGTTCAGTAATATTGGTTTTCCATCTGACAGGGCAGCCTTTTCCCCCTGCAACTGTTCACTATCAACAGTCAGTTTTGCCCCACACTTTAAAGAATAGCTTATGTGGAGGATTAAGAGAGGAAGACCTGGGAATCCCATCGCTGACTTCATCCATTAACCTTGTGTCAGCTGTTTACCCGCAGAGGGGATGAATAATTAATTATCAACTGAAGCAGACAGTGATGGGTTAGGAGCTGAGGGAGGGTACAGTGCTGGTTCCATCTGCTAGGATCACACAAGGATTGGGGAGACGGAAGGAGCGGAACATACAGAAGGCCTCAAAAAGCCAGCCATTATTCAATGACTACTGAGCATGCTCCATTTTCATTGGTCTGTATCTCAAGGATTTTTGTCCCTTTAAAGGTATAGGATTCTCTCTCTTTCTCTCTCTCTCTCTCTCTCTCTCTCTCTCTCTCTCTCTCTCTCTGTGTGTGTGTGTGTGTGTGTGTGTGTGTGGTGCTATTATTCTTTCCTTCATGGTTTCGGCTACTTAAGTTTCCACATTCTGAGGGTTTCACTTCTGGAAGAAGATTATGATGGTCTTTAGGCTTCAGTGGGATTCAAAAAGTTGAAGGACACCTATGGGCATCTAGTTGGTCACAATGAGACACTTTCCAGCAAAGCCCCTCTTATGGTCCTACATCAGGGGTAGGCAACCTTGGCTCCTTTATGACTCGTGGACTTCAATTCCCAGAATTCCTGAGTCAGCAGGAATTATTACTTTTGCTTGATAGTTTTTATTTTTGCTTGATAGAAGGGCTAAATTTTAACATCGTTAAAATTAGATGCGAAAACCAAAATGTAGTAACAGAGAATGAAAGGATTGTGCTGTACTTAATGGGGCATTAGCTGTGCTTTTTATTAGCTTGTTGAGAGTTTTAAAAGCATAGCTGAGCTAATATTAGATAGAGAAAAGGGGGACTCCTAAGAAATACAACCCAGTGGCTAATCCGGTTATGTTTAGGAAATACCAGCGTGAAGGTAACAGAATGGTCTCAGGGCATTCTCGTTCTCTTTATACCTCTCCTCCAGCACTGCAAAGCTCCATCTAACCCTGAGACAGGGGAGATCAGCCCACTGTTAAAAATAATACTGCAGTTACATACAAGTGCAAGTAGTCCTTGACTTACGACCACAATTGAACCCAAAAATTTCTATTGTTAAGCAAGGCAGTTACATTTGCCTCATTTTACAATCATTCTTGCGACAATTGTTAAGCAAACCACTGCAGTTGTTAAGGGAATCATGCAGCTGCTTGTCAGAAGTCAACTGGGAAGGTTACAAATGGTGACTGTGTGACCCTGGGAAAGTGCAATTGTCATAAATACTTGCTAATTGCCGAGTGCCCAAATTTTGATCACGTGACCTTGGAGAGCGCTATAATAGTTGTATATGTGAAAACCGGTCATAAGTCACTTTGTTCCATTGTTACTTGGAACAGTCACTAAACGAATGGTTAAGTTGAGGATTACCTACATTATATTTCTTCTGAATTGTGTACTGGTGGCAATTGGTGTGGGCTGAATGGCAATTAAAAGAATGCATAGCTCATTCAAAAGTCACACTCAAAGGATTCTCATCAAACTTTAGCAAGGATCAAGCAGTGGGCCACAAGATTTAGCCTTGGCCAGTGATTTGGGTAAACAGGGGAAGGAGATGCTGATCGAGTTCCAGATGGGTCAAACTGGATGGAATAAATATGCCGGGAACAGAGTAAAGGTTCAAATTATCTTGCTCTGTTGGAGAAATAGACTAAAAATAAAGAAATGGAATTTAACAAAGACAGATGCAGATTTCTTTGCTCAGGGAACCAAAGTAGTTTCAGTTAGACTACTGCAATGCATTCTACGTGGGGCTGACTTTGAAAACTGCCTGGAAATTACAACTGATCTAGAATATGGCAGGACACAGAGTGTTGGATCCTGCTGGATTCACCCATGTCACATCTTTATTACATGAATTGCACTGGCTCCCAGTTTTCTTCCTGGTGCAATTCCAGGTGGTGATTATCACATTTAAAGCCCCACGTGGCACAAGGCCAGATTGTTTGCAGAACTACCTCTCCTTGAGGATATCTGCCTTTTCCACCAGATCAGATAGTCACTAGACTAGGCAAACTCTAGGGCAGTGGTTCTCAACCTGTGGGTCGGGACCCCATTTGGGGTCGAATGACCATTTCACTGGGGTCGCCAAACAACGCAGTCTGCCATTTTTTCCCCCTTTTCCTTAGCTGTGCTACTCCCTTTTATTCTATTGGCTTTTGAAAGCCAATAGAATTACTCTTGAATAGAGTCTAATTCTATTGGCTTTCAAAAGCCAATAGGAATTGTCCAGGCTGTCTCTGCCCTGCTGAGCCCGCCAAAAGTCCCATTCTGCAAACGGTGCTGCACCAGTTGAGTAGTCCTCGACTTACGACCGGTTGAGTAGTCCTTGACTTACGACCGGTTGGGGTTCGCGGCATTAAAAAGGTTGAGAACCACTGCTCTAGGGAGACTTCCTTTAAATACTGCCACCTAGTGGGGCCTAAGAAGTGTGCCTTTTTTGTGGCAGACCCCTATTGAACACCCTTCTCTTGAGATCCAGCTCCCCTCTCTTAAATCTTCCAGAAAGCTGTGAAGAGCTGGCTCTTCCCCTAGTCACTGAAACCGAATGAATGAGAGTTGGAAGATGGTGCTGATGGTTGCATCAAGGAAGATTGGCTGTGGTGCCAGGTTTTGTTGTTTTTATTGGAGTTTGAACCTTTTTTAAATTTATTTTTTGTATGGTATTTGATTTGTTACATTGTGGTTCTAAGATGGTTGCCCGTACAAGTCTTTTAATCAATTAAATGCAAATGCACAGCTATGGAATGAAGGATACTTGGCCAGGTGATAGCACCGGTGGAAAAAATGCAAGGTTATTGATTGCAAACTAAATATAAATCAGCAGCATGATTTGTTGCTAACAAATACTATTCATCATCAATGTCAAAAAAAAAAAAGTATAGTTTCTAATCATGAGAAGTAGTACTCCTGTTATATTCTGCATTGGTTAGGCTCCCCAGTCTTGAATTTTGTGTCCAGATATGGGCACTAGTCTAGATTCAGACAGACTGGGACAAATTTATAGAGGAAGGAAGCAGCAGGAATATCAAAGTACTACAATTAAAAAGTATGAAGATAGATTGAAGAGCTTGAAAAGTTTAACTCTTCAAAAGATGTGCCGGAAGTGGGGGCAGATATGATGACACTCTGTAAAAACTGAAGGAATGCCACAAAGAAGAAGTTCAGGAGTTGTTCTGTTGTTCCAGAAGACACAACACAGAATCATGGCTATAAGATGTAAGGAGACAGATTCTGGAAGATTGTTGGGGAGAAAAAACCTACGAACAGTTTGAGAGTGCAACCATTGCCCCAAAAGATGGTGGGTTTCTCTCAATTGGATATATATACTCAAGGGAAAACTAGGCAGTTGTCGGTGATGCTTTAATTTAATTTCTTCATTGAGTATAACGTTAGATTCTATGGCCTGAATTTTTCCTTCTAATGCTGATTCTGTGGAATTGCCCTGTCCCTTTGGAAAAGTAAGCAAAATGCAAAAAGATGGCATAATTAAGAGTCACTTTGATTTCCCTAACTAATGGACAAATTGTATTTACTTGTTGTATGTTTTAACCTTGTAAGCACTGATAAATGGAGCTGTGTTGCACATATTCAGCAACATTCAGAAGGAAAATTTACTATTTAATAATTGCTTGCTGATAGGGAAGAATGATTAGTTATTTTAAATATCTAGACATATGGTATTTAAATCTTTTTGCCAATTTGTCTAAACATAGGATTAAATCAAGATGAGAAGGAAATAGATAAAAAGACAAGCAGCCAAAATAGCAAGGCTAGCCTTTTTACATCTGGCCCTATCCTGCAGAACTTCCTGCCTGCATACTCATGTACTAAGATGGATACAATTCTGAAGAGAAAGAGTTCCCAACTTCTTCTAGATCCAGCAGGAATTTTGCAATGGATCAGTTGGACAGCTGTAGAAAAGAGGAGAGCAGTAATAAACAGGTTGTTACTATAGCTTAAGAGTAGCCTAAATATAGCAAAAGGAGAAAATTCCAGGTTTACCTCATCACAGCGTCAGCTAATGTTGGCTACTCTAATACTCCAAACTATCTATCTATCTATCTATCTATCTATCTATCTATCTATCTATCTATCTATCTATCTATCTATCTATTTATCTATCTATCTCTATATCTATATCATCTATATCTATATCATCTCTCTCTCTATGTTATCATCATCATTTCAATCCCCAACTACCTGCCTAAACAACCAAGCTGCCTTTGTCTTTCCAACTATTAGGAATTCAACTTTAGTTCAGAAGGCTTGTTCCTGGTCCCCTCCCACCACACCTCACTGAGATAGGAATGGAGCTTGGTGTCTCCATCAACACACCTTGGTCAAGCAGATTCTATCTGGAGCAAGCAACGTACAGGCCCTGGACCACATGGAGCTGTATAAGTTACTCTTCACATATTGAACTGCATCCAGAAACAAAGTGGCAGGTTTATTTGCTTATTAAATTTGTACACTGTTATACTGGTGTTTTATCTGATAATATAACACCATCAGAAGATTCCACTTGGCCTCCAGGGGTAGTCCAAAGCAGAACAAATTCCAGTAGTCCATTTTTATATTAATGTGGATACAGAAGCTGTCACTACCATGCCTAAACATGAATTAAGGGAGTGTACATACTGTTGGTTATATGCAGTTGATGTAGTAGGCATGTGTGCATTGGGAATGAGAGATGGTTTGAGCTGTCTTGAGTGCTCAGATTCAGTAGTTAAGCAGGATATAAATCAAATGACTGAAGAATAAATAAAGGCAGATGTTTGGTTAGCTGAAGGAAAGAGTCCTGCTTCAGTTGGTAAATTGAAGTGGAACAGAAATTAGATTTTGAGGCAGAAAGTGCACAACAAATAGTAGCATAACCTCCACGATAGGCTTACATATTCTTTTAAAAAACAGTTTTCATCTTTGTTACCTTTCTCCTAAGGCATATCTTTATTAGTTCCTGAGTAAGGGAAGAAAATTCAGCTTCGTCAAGCCCACTGTTCCCTTTGAGGAGTGTGCTGGTCCAAGGGCACTTCTTAATCAAGGGATGGGTGAGAAAGTTGTTTCAAATGCAGTCCAGACCTTTGATAAGATTTTTGAGTCTGACTGTTCTGTCTCTCAGACTTTCTGAGTTTGAACTGATTTTTAGACAGTGCTGTCTGGAATCTGGGGTTGCCTGCACTTCTCTGATTTATACAGTACTCTCTTTATAAGCCAGGCCTTGCCAGAGAAGATTGCAAAATGTGTTGTGAAAAGCACACTACCGCCATCATCCAAGTCAGCCTTTCCATAAACACTTTCCCTAAACTCACATCTGCCTTTCTACTTCATCCAAGAGAAGAGGTGAGGGGGGTAGGGAGAGAAGAGTTGCTGTGTAGTTACATTTCCCAAACTGCCACTATGTGTGATTCATGCCGTCACCAGTTGCTGGTGTCCATTAGTGGCTGGCAGCACCACACATAACATTTTATCAAGAGCAGAAAGCAGGGTGGCTGGGGTGGTGGTGGTGGGGGGGGGGAGAGAAACATCAATCCTACCCAAGGCCTGTCATAGCCCTCCCCTCACCCTAGCGGTGATTTCACCCACCAGCCGTCACTAATGGCCTCGTAAATGAAATTTTATTGTTTCTGACTCAAAAAAATTCAGAGAGAAAAAGAGCCAAGATATAAATCCTGCAAAGGGGGGAGGGGCGGGCTGAGGGGGGCAATGATCTCAGAATGAGGAGAGGGAAGGACAACCCATTTCAGGAGAGGGTGCTATGGATTGCCACTCTCCCTCCCTGCCCCCAACTTTATTGAGACAGAATCCCAATTTGGGCATAGCTTAATCTGGATCAGGAGGGCGATCTCACTGTCTTCTGTGCAAAGCATCCAGGGCTCTAAGTGGAAACAGCCAGCCTTGCAACATCTCTGCTCCTTGGCCTGTAATAATCTCTAAACAATGCAGTAGCAATCCAAACCTTGGTGAAGCTCAGATTTCTAGAGCTATATTTCAGCGTCCTCCCTCCCAACCCCGGTCCTGGCAGTCTGGTGGGAAATGCAAATCTAAGTCAGCAAGACGCTTGATTATTATAGCGGATCCCCGACCAAATCCGTCACTGCAGTGAGACTGGCTAAATAAAAGCAGACTCTCTTGCAGGAAGTGGGGACCGTGAGCATAAGAGATAGGGAAGTGAGATGGAATATTCATTTCCATCTCCAAAAGGAGGCAAAAGTGTTTCACAAGACGATTTTTGACCTGGGGGTAGCAGTCAAAGGCATGATGGGGTTTTGGAAGCCAAACTCCTTGAACGCTTCTTCCTGCCCATCCCTGCCTCGGTTTCCCTGCCTGTTCTGCTCCTCTTTCCTCAACAGTTAATGATCTGTTTCACGCCACAATCTGCCAAAACTCAACCGCTGCTTTGCTCCAAATAAGAGGGGCATTCCGGAGGGAGTGACTTAGCAAATATTGTTAATTGTTACTGTTGCCTTTGCTCCATCCAAATCAAACAAAGGTACATTGTGTGCATTTGCTGTGCAAAATTATATCACCCATTGTCTAAATTGGGTCGAGCATATCCTGCCTCCCATCTCCTCAGACTCGATGTCAGTAAAATAGTGGTGGAAAACAGTCTTGAGAAAATGAGAGGAGCCTTGAAAAAAGTAGGGCTGTTTACAGCAAGATAGTCAGGACTGACCCAGCCATGTAGCAACACAAAGTAGGTTACGTAAGGCAGACAGAATTTAAGCCCTGGGTTTATCTTCCAGTGGATCCCTATCCCTCCTTTGTGCCTGGTTGCCTCCACTTTTTGTGTAGTGGCTCCTTTGATAGCTGCTCAAATGATGCTAACGTGGCCCCCAGCCTATTCACAGTGGGGCACCCCACTGGTGGGAAGTGAGACATTAGCAAGTCACTGATTTCTACTTCAGGCATGCAATAGTTGTGCAGTGGAAGAAGTATTCCGGAAGAAGGGGAAGGAAGGGAAAGGGAAAGGGAAAGAGAAAGGAAAGGAAAGGAAAGGAAAGGAAAGGAAAGGAAAAGTTCTACTTACACAAAAGGAAGAAAAAAGCAAGAAAAGAGGAAGGGCATCACTTTAAAAAAATTGAGGAGAGAATTCTTCACTGAGGAAGCACACAAATAAGGTACTGCTGATGAAAATGCCATTAGAAAAAAGAAATAACCTCCCACATCCACATCAAAACACCAAGGAAAAGAGCACCAATTGCCTGGTAAACTTGGTGTTCCCCCTCCTTTCTCCAGCAAGGAAAAATTGCCTTGCCTAATTTACCTACAAAAACAATACTCGACTTACGATCACAATTGAGCCAAACATTTGTGTTGTTAAGTGAGACATTTGTTAAGTGAGTTTTGCCCCATTTTACAACTTTTCTTGCCACAGTTGTTAAGTGAATCAGTGCCGTTGTTAAGTGAATCCGGTTTTCCCATTGACTTTGCTTGTCAGAAGGTTGCAAAAGGTGATCACATGACACCTTTGGGACACTGCAACCCTCTTAAATGTGAACCAGCTGCCAAGCTTCTGAATTTTTATCACGTGACCACGGGGTGCTGCAATGGCTGTGAGAAAAAGGGTCATAAATCACATTTTTCAGTGTTGTCCTAACTTTAAACAGTCACGAAACGATCTGTTGTAAGTCAAGGACTACCTGTATGTCTCCCTGCTGTGGAAAAGCCTCATGAGGTATCCCAGTTATCTGCTCAGTCTGCTTTCCAGGGGCTGCCTCTTGTTGGATATTTCCAAGACTCCTCCCACCTTTTACGATTCTTGATCTTTAGCTTAGACTTGGAACTGATGCCTTCAGATAAACACATCTTCTCTCCAAACAGGATCTCTGGTTTTTTTTTGGGGGGGGGGGGACTAATTTGGCAGAGGAAGACTTGGAAGATTGAAATTCCAGGTTGGAGAGGGGAGGAGAATTGTGAGGACAACTGCAGATAACTAAGAGTGCAGTGGTGACAGGAAGGACAACATCTGCATGCTGATTTGAAATAGCAAGTCAAATCTTCAAACTGCAGGCCTCTAGGGCAGTGTTTCTCAACCTTGGCAATTTTAAGATATGTGGACTTCAACTCCCAGAATTCCCCAGTGAAGGAAATAAAAGTTATTCTTTTAATAATTGTAGAAATGTAATGCCATTATATGAAACTGTCTCTTTAGTACAAATGTAACACTGTAACACAAATGTAACAATGCAATGCCAATATATGACCAAATGTTTACTATTTCCTGCCTAAAAATCCTCCGGACACAGGAACTTACATTTTGAGTAGAAATCCTACTATCGAAGAGGGGGATTTTGATCCAAGGTGAGAATTACAAATAAACAAGATAACAGCAGATGGACAGAAGAGGTCAGGTTAACGAAATACAACTTCAGAGTACATTTATAAAGATGAAAGAGCTGCTTAGATGTGACATGCATTGTAGGGGTATAAAATGCAGATCTTGAAACCAGGCCAGTGTGCTCCTGGAATCCAATCCATAGGGAAGGATCCAGGGGGCCGCGTTTGCAAACGCTCCTTCTATTCTTTTTCTTTTCTTTTTTATTCTGTTTATGTTATTCTCCAATAAACCTTTGTTTTGTTAACCAGACTTGTCTTCGTATTGTGAGTATCAAAATCTGGGGTTTTTATATCTCACACCAGCCAGCATTTTCCAACCCCAGCCAGAATTGGGGTCAACTTATCTTAAAGTTGCTAAGGTTGAGAAACGCTGGTCTGACTTCCGATGTAACTGTAACGAAAGGAATCAACTGTTGGAGCAACAAGTTCTTTCAAAAGGTATGTAGACAAGTCTTTCAAAAGTAGTAAGAACTGCCCAAAGACCTTTTAGCTGCCTTGGAACAGACTGAAACACAAAAATGAGGCTTTCAACTACATTTTGGTCTCATTTTACACAGAGAAATAAGACCCCTTTTACTCTTCTTTGGGACCCTTAAAGAGGTTCCTGGAGAAGCACAACTTGGAATACAAAATAAAGCAATAAAGCCCAAATTGTAAACCTACTGCAGCAACATCAGCTATGTATATTCAAAGTATTGTTAAATAAACATAGCAGAGAGTTAAAATGCAAGTGCTGAAAAGCAAGGAATTGAGCTGTCATAACTCACATATGTTTCTGCCGGAAAAGGCCAGAGGTGGGCTATGCTTTCTGTTTGCTCTTTCCTATCAATGTGTTTCCAGGCAAAATGGCACGTGACTTTTACCTACTTACCGGATTTGAAACATATGTAACTCTATTTGCTCCAAAACATATGTCCCCCCTCGATTAAGTGACTGCCATCTAATGGCATGCCTTGTCAAAAGCACAACTTCAAGACTGGCACTGTTTCACCATGCCGCCTCCTGAGCTGTTGCTTAAATATGCCGTAATGTTTTGTGCTGCAAAGGGTACAGACCACTATTAATCTGTCCCAGGTTTTTGACCCTGGATTGGCGCAGAACGGTAGTAGCCTTTTTGCAGATCATGGAGAAATTAGGAAACATTTCTTCACATGCTCCTGTTTCCATAACTCTCCCATAACTTCAATTGCTGTGCTCATCGACTTTGTAGTCCTTTCCCCAGTGCATTTCCACAAAGGAACATAAAGAAAGTCTGGCAATCAGAGAGTTTGTTGCGGGTTTACTGCATATTGCTTTAACGCAGTGGTTCTCAACCTTTCTAATGCCGCGACCCCATAATACAGTTCCCCATGTTGTGGTGACCCCCAACCACTTATACATCACCGGGTGCCAGGGGCGTAGCCAAAGAAAAGGGGGGGAAAATGGCGGACAGCCTTGTTTGGCGACCCCCGTGAAATGGTCGTTCGACCCCAAATGGGGTCCCGACCCACAGGTTGAGAACCACTGCTTTAACGCCTGCCCCTCTTCCTTAAGGAAGTAGCTATATTGCAGGTCAGCCTCCACTGTAACAGCAAAAGAAGGAAGGAGCTTATCTGTATTGGCAGGATAATATTTTTAAAGGCTCACACGCGCAAGCAAATCTCTGCATTTTGAATTTTGCTTTAGATGTATCCTGTAAGATCCCTGATCTTTTCAACTATATTTTATTGGACAGCAAGCATGGTTCTTCAAGGGATGACCCTCTGTCCTATCAAAAGCAAATAAAAACCTTAAAATGACATGAAACCAAACAGTTCTTTTGCTCTGGACAATACGTGCCAGCTTTTGCAAATTATTAACTTATTAATTTGACTAATTTAAAGATGGGAGTTTTATCCTGCAGCGGGGGGGTTAGTTTTTATTTCATAATCTGGACATATAGGATCAAACTGAGCTAAAGACTTTAAAAAAAAAAGAAAATTAGGAAAATGTGGAGTTTATGGTTCACCTTGGGTGGGGAAATACCTGGATTGTATATTTTCAGAATAATTCGAAGAATTTAAAATAATTTCCTTCATGAACAGGCATCACTTCCTTCTTCAACATCTGATCCTTGTAGCTGAATGGGCAAACTGACACACTGAAAAGTTTGAGACGGCAAGGGGATAGAAATACATATCGTAATTTGTGAGGATGTTTGAATTTTAAGGGCTCATACACATGAGCTCCTCTCAAGTAGTAAGGTGGTCATTATAAATCAACCAGTTTTCAGGGTTCAGCTTATTTAGTCTTGTCCCAGGTATGTTTGATCCACCAGCATACTTGTCCATAAGTCCATAATTTCCAGGATGAAAAATTAAAAGTGATCTTAGTGGGATTCATCATGTGTGAGACTTTGTTGAACTGCAGTCCCAACAGCCCCTGCTAGCTTACCCTTTGACTTTAAAACTCAGGCACCAAAGCTGGGCATGGAACTAATTAAAACTTGATTTTTGAATTTGGGAGAGAGACTTAACTTTGCAAAGTGGCTTTTTTGCCCTTCCCAACAGCATGAATCATAACTACTTCAGGCAAAAAGGAAAAGCTTTTTCTTCATCTACTTTATATAAGTTAAGTCTTTATGTAGGATATAGAGACGAATGATACATACATTCCATATATGTGACGCATCAGAAAGAAACAACTCAAGCAATAAGATAGATTAATTAGACATAAGAATTAGACAATAGAAAAACACTGATTGTACATAACATTCCACTACTGACAAATTTATGCTTTACATCCTCCTCCGTTCCCAATCAAGTTTGTATTTTGCTTAATACTTGCAAATATACTGAAGCACTTCCAGACTAGGCTAGTTTTTGCACATTAAAAATATGGCTTTGGCTGAAAACATGTTTTCCCAAACTTCAAAAGGAAGCAAGGATGCCATGCTAAAATGCTATTATCACCTTTATTAAAAAGCTAAAGAAAAAAATCCAGGTTAACAACCCGACGGTGAAAGAAGCTGGGAGCTGGAGTTTGACCATATATGGAATCTCACGCATTTCCCCCATGGCGTCTATGTTCTAATGTACATTGACACAGGAGCAGGAAGCCCCAGGTGCGAGAAAGCTGGCTTTGGATCAGACACTATTACCGAAATTGTTTTTTTAGACTGAATTGTTTAATATAAACCAAGAGACAGCAGCTTGGACTTGTAAGAGGGAGTGTTCACAAAACAGGCCTACTCATGGCTAATTTGAACTAAACACATGGGCTGGGTTTGCACAGTACTTAAGATTGCAATGTGGTTAATGAATCTGTGGTTTAGTGCCATGCAAATACAGCCTGTGCCCATTGTCCATACTTGAATGACCTTGTATTTTCTGAGCTAAGCAGTCTGACTTGCAGATGAACCCTGCCACTGCCCTCCATTTGCCACAGCTCTCAAACCACACATACTGCAACCATATTTCCCTGCTTCATTAGGCCTCACCTTGTGGGCTCCTGGAAGCATTAATAAAGGCTTTAACATGCTTAATTGCTTCCCTGACTGAGAAGAGGCTTGGGGGCAGTGGCTAGAATAAAAAGAGTGGCCGAGCTTCTGTTATAACGGAATAAAGATTTCTGTGCTTTTTAAAAATCTGGGAGGGATGTAGTGAACTGTGGTAATGTAAACCAGGAGAATGCTGCTCTGGGCCCTGGAACAGGATGTGTAGGTTTGAGCTCCACTCGCAAACAGCCTCGCAATCAAACATATGTGGTATTAAACCATATTGGCCTTGCAACTCCCTTGAGTAACATTATGTTGATTTGGAAGGAAACCAAAAATGGAAATGAAAATTATCATAAAAATGTATTCCAAGTACATATACTACTTTGTTAATTCAGCTGGATTAACTATGGATAGTCCTCATTTGGTGCTCACAATTGGGACTGGCAACTCAGCCGTTAAGCAAAACAGTCACTAAGTAAAAGGAGGACTGTGCTTATGATCTTTTTTCAGATTTCTTTTGCTTTACAGAAGGTTGCAGATGCAAGGATTTGTCATAACTGTGAACCATCATCACTAAACAAGGCAGTCACTAAACAAGGACTATTTGTATTCCCTCTGAAAAATCTAGGATCTGGTTACTGATGTTTTTAGCCCTCCAGTTTGAAATAGTTGTCTGCTTCCCACAACAGTATTTCCTCTCTTTGAAGAATGAAATACTAGACTGGGTCTGAATTTTGTTCACTTGGGTCTAAAATGGAAAATTATTTTAATGCCCTTCCCCCTCCTACTTCAAGTAAAAAAATAAAGAAGGAATTGCAAATAAGGAAAACGTTCCAATTCTGCAGTTATTTAGGCAGCTTTTTGTAAATAAAATTGCCCCACTTCTTCTCCTATAGAAAGAATCAACATCATCCATTGCTTCCGTTTCAACTTGCAATGGACAGAAACTAGTAAGGGTTCATTTAGAGTTGTTCCCAACTACACATAGGCGTCACAACACCTACACTGCAAAGGGGTTGATAGGTTAAGTGTAGATTGCAGATGGCTGCAGACAGGCCAATGCACACACCTCCCAAATCCCAACAATGTGTTGTGCAAAAGGTGCATGTCCTACCTGTTGTTTGGTTGGTCTGACTTCCTGTTCTATGCTTTGCTGTTTGAATGTCCCCCAGCCAGAACATTACATTTGCAGACATATAAATGGAACACCTATGCAACCCTCCCTGAATGACAGACACATGCGTTCCCTGACATGTAGCACCAGAGAAGTCTGCTCAACCTTTAAGATGGGGCAGGTGACTAGTGCTGCTACTGCCACACTCTGTTCAACCACATGTACTGGAAATGGTGTCCCACCAATCAGTCGGGACAGAAAAATAATTTACACATGTATTAATTTTAAACACCACATTTATGACAAACTGAGCCAGTTTGGTCTAGTGGTTAAGGCACCAGGCTGGGAACTAGGAGACTATGAGTTCTAGTTTTGTCTTACGGAAGAAAGCCGGCTGGATGACCTTGAGAAAGTCCCTATCTCTCAGCCCAAGTCACCAAGTTGTGGGAAAAATTGGAAGAGGAAGTACAATAGTACCTTAGTACTCATTGTTAATTGGTTCTGGAAGGCACAATGTACCAAAAAACAATGAGTATCAAACAAATTTTTCCCATAGGGCAGTGGTTCTCAACCTTTTTAATACCGTGACCCCCAACTGGTCGTAAGTCGAGGACTACTCAACCGGTCGTAAGTCGAGGACTACTCAACTGGTGCAGCACCGTTTGCAGAATGGGACTTTTGGCGGGCTCAGCAGGGCAGAGACAGCCTGGACAATTCCTATTGGCTTTTGAAAGCCAATAGAATTAGACTCTATTCAAGAGAGTCTATTCTATTGGCTTTCAAAAGCCAATAGAATAAAAGGGAGTAGCACAGCTAAGGAAAAGGGGGAAAAAATGGCGGACTGCGTTGTTTGGCGACCCCCGTGAAACAGTCATTCGACCCCAAATGGGGTCCCGACCCACAGGTTGAGAACCATTGCCATAGGGAGTAATGTAGTAAGTCATAAGGCAGCTGACACTGACAGGTTCTAGCTTGCGCATTGAATATCAAACAAATGATGAGGACCAGGACAAAATTTTCATGTCAAAATGTATTGAGTACCAAATTCAATGAGTTTCAAAGCAGCTGAGTACCAAGGTAGTACTGTACTAGGTATGTTGGTCACCTTGAGTTATTTATCTAAATAATAATGCTGGGAAACAAACAAACAAACAAGCATGTCATTGACTACCATTACTGGCCATTTACTGTTTCTGGATCAGAAGCATCCTATCTCTGAATATCAATCATTGAGAAAAAGCAAGGGAGTAGTTTCTCTGAGGCATATAGATGGGCTGGGCAGACTGTTACATTCCTCCAACACAACATTCCTTATTGGATTGGGTTTTTCTGAACAAGGGGACCTATGGATCTGAACAGAGACACTCTAGTCATGTGGAGACCCCAGTCTCACTGGCCATCGCACAGACCACAAGAAACCTTAAGATGAAGCAAATGAACAAACAAAAAAACTGCTAACAAAAGGTGGAGTAAGCAACACCCCTAGCCCAAACTCCACAGTTCTGGAATGTGTAGTGTTTTGCCACAGCCAGCAGACACGGAGGAATGAGGTGGGGAATAAACTCCTAAGTAGTTCCCTACGTTGTTTGGAAGGAATCTTGAAATCCAAGCCTTCTCCAGTGCCCAGATAGGATCAGCCCTCTAATTCTTCTATGCTGGCACAATGAGAATGGCAATTCCACATCTCTGGAAGACCCCCATTTGAAAAAGCCCCCCCCGCCGCCAGCCCTTCCACGTTGTCTCTTCAGTAACCAAGGTATGGTCCCAAAGAAAAAAACCTAAATGGCGTTTAACACCTCTCTCTAATTTAAAAGCAGTCTAGCACTGGGTTACAGACTATTGTGTGCCTATAAAAAATCTCCATCCCCTTCTCTCCACTTCTCCACCCTCCTCCCCGTTTCTGCCTCTGGGTAGAGAGAAGCAAAAGATTATAATGTGAATCGGCTAGAAGTTCAGAGCAGCCTCATAAAGATTAATTACAATCAGGGGCCTTTTAGAACATTAATTGCATACTGCGCTGGCATTGTGTGCCAATTGTGTCTTCAGCCAGGGAGAGGTGGGAATGGAAGAGGGAGCTTAACTCCCCTGCTATGCACCTCAGATTCAGAAACAAGGACAGGGGGGTGGGGAGGGAGAAATACAGTATCCAGAAACTGCAGCCCATGGTTCAAGCGCTGGCTTTGGGAAATCCAGGAGAAATCCATTAGGTTCAGTCAGAGGGAGCCCAGGAAGAAAGCTGATCAACAAATCAGCATTTCAAGCAGGCAGAGGGGCAGTGCTCAGCCCTTCCCCTGCTCTGGTCTTCTCACAACTAAGCCCCAATCTAGTTCCCACAGGAATAGCTGTTATAGTAGGACAGTCCTTGAAGAATAACAGTGGATTATAAATCGAGTTTAAAGAGACGGGAAGCCCCAGGCCCAGATTAGAAAACGACGACCCCCTTTCTCGTTCCTTTGTCTTTTGTTATTGTGTATTGCTATTATTAAGGGCAAGGTGAGACACAAATAAGCATTAATAATAAGAATCCGAGACAAAACGCTTATTTTGGGATGCAGGGGGAGGTCAGTCTCTGTAGCCTCTGCAGCCAGTTCTGGCTTCTTCTAGGCCCTTCAGGGTAGGTGAAGATCCGAAGGAGGGAAGTGGGATCTGAAGAAGGAAAAAGATCTGGGAGGTAAATGCCTTTTCCCCTGCCTAACCCCTCTTGCTATGGATGATATTGGAGACCTCAGCCTGAGGAAATGGCTTGCAGATGAGGGCTGGAAGCTTCGTCTGCTTCCAGCGGCACGAGCTCCTCGACCGTCTGCCCGGGCCTGCGCCCTCCCCCGGCGGCCCCCCCCAAAAAAAACTCCAACCAAGGGGAGGGTTCTAGAGCCGGGAAGTAATGATTCCTCCCCTTCGAAAAAGGGGGGAAAGACCCCTCCCCTAAACAAGAAAGACGTTTCATGGTTCCCCGGGACGCAGCATTTCAGCAGCTGGGGATGATGGGCTGGGAAGGGTCTGGTTTGGTCGTGTTCCCCGCTTTCCTGATGTTGAAGTGCAGTTGCTCCTGACCGGGAAAAAGAGACCCTGAGAGCCAACCGCGGCGGCGTAGCGATCGAGGTTGGTTGTCGGAAGGGGTGCGAAGAAACTAGGGTTAAAGATTCCCGCGTCTGAAACCCGTTTTTTTTTAAAAAAAAAAAAAACCCTAAAACTGGGCTTCTGAGAGCCAAGGCGACGCCAGGCTATTCGGCGAGGCAATGGCGCCATCTGGTGGCCATCGACCCATTTCGGCACAAGCAGGGAGCGCCTCGAGCTAATTTTGCACGCCGCCCCTCCCCGACACAAAAAAGATGTTCCACACCCTTTCATCTGTCGCCGAACCATCTAGCAATCTTCTTCGCCCTCCCCTCTTCCAACACGCTCCTTTTATAGTAAGAAAGCTTCTGCATCCCAGCCTCTTCTAATCCCTTTCTGGAGCATCAGATCATCCTTTTCACACACCCACATTCCCAAGGAACTAGGAATCTGCCCCCCCCTTTAGTCCTTCCCTCCCCTCCCCCGAGATAATCTCTATCAATAGAGGTGCAAAAGTGGTGTGAGGCTAACGGGGCATTTCGTTTATTCTCCCCATCCCCCAAGCCCGGCAACGCAAGCATCCCAAAGGAATAAACAAGGGAATGGGAGGAACCCCCATTGGTGCAGCCCAAGCGGGAGAAGCGGGAGGATTAAAACAAAAACAAAAACGGGCGAGCTATAATTGGCACCACCGAGAGACCTGGTGTGGGATGATTCACAGGGCTGGAATTCTGAGATCCTGCCATAAACCCTTTTTAGGAAGGGGCAAATGTGTTTTGTATGCAAAGGGGAAGCGAAGGGAGGGTGAAAGAGGCGGGTCAGGGGAGCATCATCTCTGAATGACTGGGGACAAGAAAACCCTATTTCCCCACAGCTAAAATGCCATCACTGGCCTCTTTCTGAGGGATAGTACAATATATGAGAGAGCATGATACTCATTTTAAAAAAAATAAATTCCGTTTTGCAAAGAGACTGTTACTACAGGAAATTATTTCACATTTCCCCTGAAGTAATCATAATTTTGCCTATCCATACATTCAAGGAAAAGCTGAAAACTTGCGAGGCTTTTGGACGCTCTACTTGCTGATCAAATAAGCTGACAAAAGTGACTTGCAGGTGATTGTGGAAAGCAGGTTCAAAGCAGCAGTGACCACAACCTGAGCCTGCTTACTCAGGCCTGAAGCTGTGACCGAGATTTGCACAAGAGCAGATAATTGTGGGTGCCTCTTAGGTAAATGGGAGGGCTTCCCACAAACGGAGCCAAAAACAGCAGCTCTGCTGCTTCTCAATGGCCCCGGATTCTTTGTTCTTGACCACCTTCCTGGGTCCACTCAGTCAGGAGCCTGGCTGTTCCTGTCTGAAAGCTGCCCTCCGTTCGCCACTGCACTTATTAATTTAATGAAATGTAGATGGCTAAATTAACCTCTTTGATTAGAGAAAAAAATATCTGCATTTATGGCTGACTGGAACCCCTGTAGACTTTTTGCATGAAATGAAAAAAAAAATGGACTTATGATGTGCGGTTTTGACTAGATAATAAGGAAAGGTGACCTTTTTTTTTTTTGTAATCATAGATAATGTTGTAATTGCACTTATATTTGCTGGAAAGAAAATTGGAAACTTCTATTTCTTTTTATTCTTTCTTTTTGTGCTTTTTTCTTCTTTGTTGCTGTTACTCTTTATTCGTTGGCTTATGTCCTTTGTAAAACTTCATAAAAATTGTTTTTTAAAAAAATTAATTAAATGTAGAGGTCCAAAGAGCTTTGAACAGCTTCAGCTGCAGTTCAGTCGATGATTTTTTTTCTAAAATACAAAAGCCATGATACCTGGCAAAAGCAGGGTACCCCTCTTTGGGAAAGTTTACTCAGGGCCCCCTAGTAACTCTTTTCCCTCTTCACCCCTTTTTCTTTTCATATCATGTTAGACCAGTGCTGGCGAATCTATGGCACGTGTGCCAGAGGCGGCACTCAGAGCCCTCTCTGTGGGCACGCACGCCATCGCCCCAGCAGAGTTCACCAGAGTAGCAAGAATGTGGTGTTTGGAAGTGACAGGGCAGGAAGTGAGCGAGCAAGCAGCATTGGCCCCTGGGAATGCCCCAGAGATGGCGAGGGACTGGTCCCCACTACCTGGTCCTGGCCCACCCACCCCGGCCACGCCCACCCAGTCTGCCATGACCACCGCAGCTGTAATCACCACAGCTATGCCCACCCAGCAGCCTTGCCCACCCAGTGGGCCACGCCCCCTGCTCCTCCTGAGAGCACCACAATGCTGATGCGGCCCTGGCACTTTGCAATAAATAAGTGCGTTTGGGGTTGCAGTTTGGGCACTCGGTCTCTAAAAGGTTCGCCATCACTGTGTTAGACTGTAAGCTTCTGGGCGGGAACTATAGACTTATAGACTTTTCAATCTATAAAGTCTCTCTGAAGTCAAACTCAGTTTCTGAAGATTTCATATCCATGTTCATGCAGTTTCCTTGGCAAGAATACAAAATGGCTTGTCCTTCCCTTCTTTCAGGGATGTTTTTAGCCTTCTCATTCTCGCCTACCCTCTTGGTGTTTCCTGACGGTCTCGCCTCCAAGTATTAACCTGGCCTGATCCTGCTTACTTTTTGCCAAGAACAGGTAGGTGCTGCCACTAAGTATGAGTTTTAATCTATATTCTGCACATAACACACCTTAAGCACTTTATAAATAATTACCATAATAAACACCAAAGAAGAGTGTTTTGGTTTTGATCTCAGGAGACGGGCCTCAATAATTCAGCGCAATCAAGGAATTGACATGCACCTCCCAATCCACCAAACAAATTGATTTTATAAGGTTGTTGCAAGGCACCAACGTTATTCCCTTATTTTCCAAGAGGGGGCTTTTTTGAAGGAGAAGAGGTAGAAGAAATCGGCAGAAAGAGGAATGGATGGAAAGATGGAATGCACAGGAGTGGGTGGAGCAGAGGGGTTGAGTAGCAGAAAGCATTCAAGACACAACAAAATGTAGCCAGTCTATTGCTTGACTTGGCACAATCTTGACCCAGTCTAGACTCTTACCCCCCTCCCCCCCACACACACTTACCCACATTCCATCCTGGAAAGAGATAATCACACATCTATTTTTCTGGGCCTGCTCTAACAAAAAGACTCCCCACGCACCGCACCGCACCAAAAGATACTTTCAGCCAGCTTTTCTACTAGCTGAGCAAAAGAGGAAAAATTTCCCCTCCCACTATAGATTCCTGAAATCACCACAATAAGGGGAAATAGCTGGAGCCTGCCAAGGAAGAGAGGAATTGGGAGAAAGATCGGTGTTTTCTTTTCCACCGGCAGGAGCGTTCCAAACATCTGCTTGGGGTGACTTCTGGCAAAATAACGATGCAGAATCTGGGCCAGTAATTGCCTTGAACTAAAAACATCAAAGAGTGGAAAAACTACTGCAAGCTTCCCTTGTGTCCATAGATTTCCCATTGTCATTTCCTTTAGTCACAAAGGCTTGATGGCCAACCTGTGTCAGGTCTGTAGTTCTTTGATCAGGTGATTCCCTCACCTGTTGCTTGAAGAATCCACTGGGTTGAGGTGATGAACATCCTAGATCTAGTTCAGGCTGACCTCTCAGAAAGCCAGTACTGAATGGCCAATGCTGTCATACTATCAACAGCAAAGAAAGAGCCAGGAGGATTGGAGACTAAATTGTATGATGATTGGCTAAGGAAACTAGATATGTTTAGTCTTAACGAAAAGAAGGCTTAGTGGAGACATGATAGCAATCTTCCAATACCTGAAGGGCTGTCACAGAGAAGAGGGCACTGGTTTATTTTCCATAGCACCTGAGGGCAGGACAAGAAGCAATGGCTGGAAACTCATCAGAGGGAGATTGGACCTGGAAATTGTTCTCCTGACTATTAGAGAATAATTATTAAATAGAAATAGCTTTCCTTCTGGAGTTGTGGGTGCTCCATCACTGGAAGTTTTCAAGAAAAGATTGGAAAACCATTTGTCTAGGATGGCATAAGGATTCCTGCCTTGGACAGGGGGTTGGACTAGAGCAGGGCTTTTCAACCAGTGGTACGGGTACCACCTGTGGTACGTGACCATCCTAGAAAAGTGGTAGCGGGGGAGGGGAATGAGCTGAACTGGTGGCAGCACCGCACAAGCCTGAGCGAGAAATTGCTGGAGCTGCAGGGCTTTCAGGGCTCAGTGGAAGCGCCAGGATCAGTGTTGCTTTCCAGCTGATCAGCGCTTATTTGGGGCTGTCAGGGCTCAGTGGAAGTGCCAGGATCAGCGCCAGGCTCCAGCTGGAGCTCGGCGCTGATCCTGGCGCTTCTGCTGAGCCCAGAAGAAGCGCCGATCAGCTGGAATGTTGCAGCATCTCCAGGGTCTTGTGATTTACATTCAGATGCTTGGGCAATTGATTCATATTTATGACGGTCACAGTGTCCCAGGATCATGTGAAGTGACCAAAACCTGCTGCAACCACCCAGCAGATGGGGGGAATAAAAACCAAACACCCCCACCCCACCCCCGCTGCCAATCCTCAACAGAAATGCTCACAACAATGGAAACCTCAGATAGAAAGAAGAGTGCCACCGGGCGGGCAGGCAGGTGTCTTGCTTGGATGTGGCTTGGGGGGCACTTTTTTCAGTGCCATTGTAACTTCGAACAGTCACTAAGTGAACTGTTGTAAGTCGAGGATTACCTGTACTTTATCACTTTTTTCCTTTTTTTTCTTTTTTTGGGGGGGGGTCATCAAGATTTTGACACCTTGCTAGGCGACTGGTGGTACTCGGATATTGCCATATCCTAAAAGTGGTGCAATAGGTGAAAAGGTTGAAAAGCCCTGGACTAGAGGACCTTTAAGGTCCCTTCCAGCCCTATGATTCTAAGTCTGGAACTCCACAGAAGACCTTTTATACAGCACATATTACTTTTCTATAATTAAAATTTGTTTTATGCGGTAGAACAAATGTTCAATCACAGGAAATCCAAGATCTTATGAATACAAGGTTAAAGCCTGCAGGATCACAACAACTTAGGGATAATTTAAAAGTACAATCACAGAATTTAAAAGCACGCTGATTAAAAATGAGAAGGCTTAGTCAACTTTGAAGTCTAATAATGCAGCACTCCAAGGATTACTCTTAGTCCCGTATATGTAAATGAACATGCAGCCCATAGTAATAAATAGTGCAATAAGACAGTTGGTCTTGCACAAATCACTCTCTCTGCTAAAAATAAGATAAATGCTTATGCTAAGAATGAGATGCTAGAGAAATTTCAGCACATTTTAACTACATGAATACAGTCTGAAGCTCTACCGCTACTGTGCACTAACAGTCCCTGTAGGAATTTAACCATCAAGAAATGAATTTAGATTGTGGCCACATGATGGAAATTGGTAGCCCTTTTCCCTATTTCAGTGGTTCTCAACCTTTTTAATGCCGCGACAAACCGGTCGTAAGTCGAGGACTACTCAACCGGTCGTAAGTCGAGGACTACTCAACTGGTGCAGCACCGTTTGCAGAATGGGACTTTTGGTGGGCTCAGCAGGGCAGAGACAGCCTGGACAATTCCTATTGGCTTTTGAAAGCCAATAGAATTAGACTCTATTCAAGAGAGTCTATTCTATTGGCTTTCAAAAGCCAATAGAATAAAAGGGAGTAGCACAGCTAAGGAAAAGGGGGGGGGAAATGGCGGACTGCATTGTTTGGAGACCCCCGTGAAATGGTCGTTCGACCCCAAATGGGGTCCCGACCCACAGGTTGAGAACCACTGCCCTATTTTAAAGTCACATATATGCAGAAACAATCTATTCTGAACTTCAGGTAGTCAAGCAATCTTCAGGGCCAACATTTTTGTTCCAATAATTACTTTTTTTTTCATTATCTGACCGTTAGGGTACCGATGCAGAGGCTCTAGGATGGTATAAATATGGAGTGGAGTGGGAGCAGGCTGGTGGATCTGCAGCTTCTGTTGAATTATCCATATGAATCAGCGACCAATTTCATCTATCACGTTGGACCTTGTTTAACATCAGCTTTAAGGTTCTCTTACTCTTGATATATAAAGAGTTGATATTATAAAGAGTGCAGAAAAGACCAACAGAAATTATTAGGGGGCTGGAGTCTAAAACATATGAAGAATGGGGTATGTCCAGTCTAATGAAAAGAAGGGGAGGCATGATAGGAGTGTTCCAATATTTGAGGGGCTCCTACAAAGACGAGGGGGTCAAACTATTTTCCAAAGCACCAAAAGGCAAGACGAGAAACAATGGATGGAAACTAAGTAAGGAGAGAAGCAACCTAGAACATAGAAGACATTTCCTAATGGCGAGAGCAATCAACCAATGGAACAACTCACCTTCAGAAGTTGTGGGTGCTCCTTCACTGGAAGCTTTCAAAAAGAGACTGGACAATTGTTTACCTGAATTGGTATAGGGCAGTGATAGCGAACCTATGGCACGCATGCCAGAGGCGGCATTCAGAGCCCTCTCTATGGGCACATGCGCCATGCCCTGGAGATGGCAACCATCCCTCTTCAACCAGCCGCCCGCTAACTCGCCGAGGACCCACGTGGCCAGATGCATCCCAGCACCATGCACTCACTGGCCTCTGTGGGGGGGGGGCTGATGGTGTCAGGCAGCAGCTGCCCTGGCCCCTGCCTCGCCTTGCCCTGTGACAATGGCACTCCCACCCTGCCTCACCTTGCCTCGCTTCACCCACCAGGACAAGCCTCCTGCCCACTGCCCCACCTCCCAGAGACCCCCTGGATCCCCCCCAACCCTGCCTGGCCCCCACAGGCATCCGTCCCCACGAGTAACATCAAAGTGATCACACCCACCTTGGCCACATCCACCCAGTCTGCCATGACCACCATTGCCATGACCACCCAGTGGGCCACGCCCACCTGGCACCCGGTGATAAATAAGTAGTTTTGGGTTGCAGTTTGGGCACTCGGTCTCTAAACGGTTCGCCATCACTGGTATAGGGTCTCCTGCTCAAGCAGGAGGTTGGACTAGAAGACCTCCAAGGTCCCTCCCAAGTCTATTATTCTATGCTCTACTACACTTCTTGACTTTTGAGCTTTAGACTGGAAGGTTTTTGGTAGGTATTGCTGGTGGGTGGGTGTTAACCCGGGTGGCACCTTTTATTTCCCAGTTAAGAGATGGGAACCTAGGTGTGTAATATGGGCCAACTTACCTTGTTAGAGCATTATTTTTTACCTGAATCCCCACTCCCTACTATCTGGATAAGAACCAGGTAATTAGTAGATGGGGTGGAAAGTATAGGTTGGAGGTGGCTAGAAAGAAAATGGGAAGGCTGGTTAGCTGGCACTGCTGACTAAGGGGATGCTGAGTGCTCATCAGGAACATCCCTGAACTTAGCACTAGCTCCAGGTGGTATGGCTGGAGGTTCAAGAGGTTGGAAGGGAAACAGATGGGGTTGAAGGGTTTGGAATGAATGGGAAGAAGAGGAAAACAAAAGTATAGTGATGGTGACTGGCAAGATTGGCAGGAATCAAATTGGCAGGAATCAGAAGCAGGTTGCTTACACTACAGGGAAGGTGACCTCAGTATTTAGTTCTGATATCTTCAAGCCCATTGTGTTCTACCCCAAGCCATGAAACCAGGGCTTCAGAGCATCTGACATTGACCTAAAATTACTTGATGCACGCTCAGCCTGTAACAAAGTTCCTTCATCCATGATTTAATTGTAAATGAGAGCTGACATTGTCTGCAGTACCAAAACGTGACTTGGCATGGGGCAGAGGTGTCGGGACCCCTGTCAGAGATCTGCCTTGCTAGATTTGATGTGTGATATCGGTCACCAGCCCAAGCCTACTGTAAGAATGAAGCCATTGTCATCTGAGAAACCTGCTAAATTCTAGGGTTGCTGCTCTAGAAGTAGCTGGTTGTGAGATTCTGTTTGCAAAGTTGGGTTATAAGAATCGGGGGATAGAGATGCACAGAATGAATCTGATTAAACCAGTGTAAGTGCATTTCTTAGGCTTTACATGCTACAGATAACAATGATACAGATAACAAAGTAGTTATTTTTCTGGCTTTCTTGCATCCAGAGAGAGCCAGTTGGTGGTCCTATTTAAGACGACCCAGTCCTTCCTGGGTACAGAAGACACAGTGGATACTGATAGGGCCACTATGAGGATTATTCCAAGTATCTGTCATATACTTGCTTGGATTGGCTCAGAGTTGGAATCTAGTTGTAAAGAGCCTATAGAGGTCTCTGAGAGATGATCTTGCCTGGTTCTGTGGAAAGAGTTTGTTGTTGAGTTGTGACGAAGTGGACAGTGGGAAAGAACCTCAATAGCATCACTTGGGGCAGAGATGTCTTAATTGTTACACTGATCATGCCTCTTACTGTGTTGATGTAAGACTACCCCAATGGCTTCATGCAGATGTTAAACAATGACAGAGACCTGATAGTATTGTAACAGATATTATTCGGTTCTATCCTGAAAAGCATTCGGACACTTCAAATGGTCCCAAATGCCATGACAAAGGCAGTTTTGTCCATTTCACATTGCACTGATGTAGTACCACTGCTGTGAGAAGTTCATTGGCTTCCAGATGCATTTGATTGTCTCCTATAATGCCCTGCAGGGCACAGGCACAGGTTATTTGCAACACTGCCTACCTCCAGTTGCACATCTCAACAGAGCCATCAGATCCCATCTATTAAAGCATGCCATATGGCAGGAGCTAAGACTTGGGTCTTTTGTGTCAAAGTGTCTATCTTGTAGAATTACATTCCCTCAGAGATCTAGAAGGCACCAACCATTTTGTAAAGCATTGCAGAACTGGTTGTTCTGCCAGGCTTTTGGGCCAGGAAGTGAAGCAAGCCCTCGGATTCCACTGTTCGGACTAGTAAGGGAATGTTCACATAAGGCGGTACACATTTATTTTGTTGCTTCTGATTACCTATATTGTGGTTTCGTTTGGAGTCATTGTTCACCACCTACAGCCATTGTATTGCCAGATGGGTAGCTATATACATTGTTAAACTTTTAAAAAAGTCCTACTGAATCAGGCCAAAATTTATCTTAATGGGCTTGGTTTTTCATAGCAGCCAAGCAGGTACTTCTGGAATGCTGACAAGCAGGAGATAGATACATATGCATCTACAGTAGCAGTGTTGTTGTTTGAAAGCATACTGCCTCAATCTGAACCTTCAGGTTCAATATTTTTGATAGACCTATCCACTGGTTTCTGGCGTGAATCATAGATGACTGAAGATGTCTTCACAAACCAACAGAGATGATGACCACTCTACAGAACAAAAGACTGTTAAGTAGATTAGTTCTTAGAATTTCTCTGGATAAGGAGATCAGATTATCCAACAGTGCTTTGAATAGCAACTTCTCCTGAAGAGACTGTAAAACAGCCTCCTCCCACAGATTTGAGCACCAGGAGCTGAGGGAAACAACACCTTCGTTCTTAGCAATGGCAGAGCCTTTCAGAAGGCCAGAAAGCCAAACTTTGTCACTTTTCAATCACTTTTGAAAATATTCATTTTAATTACAGTACTTTATGGATATTAGAGATCTTCAAAATGGCGAGCTGAACTTGACGCCTGGTGAGTTTTACTTTCTTCTTCAGATTTAAGGAATTTTAAATAGAGTCTCAACAATTAACAATTACATACTATTGGCAAAAAAAAAAGGATTTTTTGGAAATATATTTGATTTTATAAAAATGTTAAAATACACAAAGCAAACAAGACATCAAAAATGCATTAAAAACACATATACACATATAATCCCCTCTAGTTGAATTACAGCAATATTAGTTCCCATATGGATCACATATCGACATTTGTTTCTTAATATTGTCTCTTATCAAAGTTGATCTATCTTCCCCCAAAAAATCCAGATGAAGTTATTTTCCAGTTAAGTACGATAAATCCATTCCCCAATCATCTTCGGTCCTCTTAGGGAAAACCAGTTCATCACTTGGCTCCACTTAGTCTGTTTTTCTGCTTTGTAAAGAATGCAGGCTTGAATTTCAGGAAGGCATGTACAATCCAATCAGTTCTGTAAAAATTTTATTTCTTTCGATCTCCACCAAATCTGCTTTCAGATCAAATTCCTTCTGTGCATCTGGTTTATCTACAATTAGTCGAATCTGATTATTTTTGCAACTATTATAATTTCATCAAACTTTTTAAAAACAACTTTCAACTAGGGCAGGGGTAGGCAACCCTGGCTCTTTTATGACTCATGGACTTCAACTCCCAGAATTCCTGAGCCAGCCATGCTTCAAAGAGAAGACCTCAATTTGGTATTTCAGAAAGTACAAGTTATGATCAAAAAACTAAAAGAGGGATTTGAGAAATGCTTTTTCAACCCCAGCTAGTCACCCTAGCAATACATACAATTTAATGATACCTATCTTTCAGCGGTTAGTCTAGTACAGGGGTAGGCAACCTTGGCTCTTTTATGACTCGTGGACTTCAACTCCTAGAATTCCTGAGCCAGCATAGCTCAGCTTGGAAACCTCTCCCTTTCCCCTCAGCATGGCTGGCTCAGGAATTCTGGGAGTTGAAGTCCATGAGTCATAAAAGAGCCAAGGTTGCCTACCCCTGAACTAGGGTTTATATGTTACCAAGTGGTCTTTTTTCAGATGCCAGCCACATTTGTCAGCTACATTTGCAAAAAAAGAAAAGAAAAGAAAGTTTTAAATGGATTGGCAGACCAGAAAGATTTTGGAATGTTATTTTTGCTGTGAGATTTGAAAAATTACATAGTTAAATAATATATTTGTGAGAAATGACTTGAAACTGAACTACATATTAGTAACTGAGGCTTGATGAAGGTTGCAAATGGACGCTAGAGAGAACTGAAGAGCAAGGCAGAAAAGAGCTAAAATGGTTAAATCAGCTACGATATATCTTTTTCTTATCTTAAAGAGTTTTTTTTACATGGATTGAAGTATTAATAATTAACATCTCAGAAAGGATACATATTTCAATGGATAAACTTTTAGAAGACAATGAGAAAATTTTAAAAAAACCTTTAACCTGACATAACGTTGTAGAGTTTGAAGGCATGGAAGACAATAAAACTGAGATTACTAACATGAGATTACAAAAGACAAATCAAGAAAAAGCAGCAGCAAGAAATTTTGGGTGATGCTTCTGTGGGATTTACAAAGAAAGGTGGTAAAAACTAGTCTAAAGGCTTCTTTAAATACCAGAAAGTGATGAAAAATGAAATCCTTTGATGCCACATGAATGATTTAAAGGTCAAGATTCTGTAGGACAAAAAGAAGCAATACTGTACAAAGTTGGACTATTTGACCAGGGACACACAATTTGATATTCCTGGATCTTTTGCTGAACTAGGATTGAAAAGATGATTCCTGGATTGGTTATAAAGTAAATAAAAATTAGGCTATATGTGAAAAAGAGTGAGTTTTTCTATTGGTAACTTTAAAAAAGGATGAAAACGTATATAAGTTTATGCTGAGTATGATGAAGTTTGGAAGTCACTTCTTTATTATTTTTCCTTCTTTCTGCACTTTTTTTCTTTTTCTTTGTTAGTTACTATTAAAGATCCCAACATTTTTCAAAAAAGATAGATCTGTCCGCTGTGAATTTAATTCAACCCACCTTTAAAACTGAGCTTATGACCCATTGGTCATTCTCTCCTTTGTCCTTTCTAAATTTCCTTCCACAAAGCAAATTGTCACTATCACTCTGAATTGCAGTTTTAGAATTAAGGCTATGGGCCAAGTGTGACTCAAAATCGAGCCAAGGAATGCAGGGCTGCACTTATTATCTGCATCCTTTTTTGTTAGTTTAGTCAACTTCCAGATACTATATTTGAAGGCTATCACAGGGAGTATCTGACACCCACATGTGCACCCTGTATGATTCAGCAGCTTGATTTGTGGAGGATGAAAGAATGTGTTATAAAAGCAATCATTATCTATGCATTGTTGTCATGAGCCCGTTGAGAAAGTAATTACCCAAAGCATTTTTCCAATATTTCTGGCAATGGCTGCCATTCATATCAATGTCAGTTCATATTTTTGTTACTGTAACAAAACTGCTCAGTTTTGTACTGTCTCACCTTGACTTGGGAGGAAAATTGTTTTATTCACTTAAAGAGTTACGCAAAGTGCTGGTTGCTTTCAGCAAAAGCACAAATGGTGCATTGTCAGTTATAACTCTGTGCAAATTTACATGGGATTTAACTCCATTAAATTCAACCAGGATTACTCCTAGATAAATGGGATTAGGAATTGGCGGATTTCCTCATGTTAAAAACTACCAATCTCATATTGGTAAATATGGGAGGAAAAAAATATTACAGCCAGGGTGCAACAGAAAACACAAAATTAATGTTTCCAACATATTTTGGCTTTGATTTGGAAAATCTCAGATGACCAACGTCCTATTAACATTTCAAAACAGCCCTATCAAACCAGCTGGATGGAAGAACCAATCACAGCTCTGTCAATTTCATTTACTGGAGAAATCACCAGTCATACATTCATAAGCCTTGCAGCACTGCCTGCTTGACATATTTAATGAAAAGAATAGATGGCTTTTCCTGCTTCTATTTCTGGATCACAGATGGTATCCTCTTCTGAACACTGTGCATCAACATCCCCTGAGGTTTGCATCATGTTCATAAAGCTTGTAATTCAGGAGCCCGCTCCCCCATGTTCCTTAAGATTTTGCTTATGACCACATCATTTATCCAGCAGTTTTCTCCCATAGTCAAAAATATTTTATTAGTAAATACATGCAGGGTGTAAGATGAATGGGGTAATATAATAAAAATACGTATCATATAATCATAACTTTCATTAAAATTTATCTTCCCAACCTAAAACCTTAAGCTGACTGCTTGTAGCCTGTCGAAGTTGAAGTCTAACACATCTGGAGAACATCAGGTTAGGGGGGAAAAGGCCAAGGAAGTTCTAAACTTGCCTACTTCTTGGTGCACAATGGTCTATCGGGTTCTTGAGCACCATAGTGCAGGTACACATTTTTTTTTTCATCCTGGTTCCAAGAAAGGACTGTCCAATGCCTTCTCTGAAATCAGCAGTGAATGGCTAAGCCCGGTATCCAACAAAATCCCTATTTTTTTATGATCTGGTATAACAGTTTATCAAGCCATAGGTGGCCCAAACAGATCCATAGTTTCCACTACCAAGGAGAGATGCTCCAAGAAGGAGTTAAAGGAAACACGCAGGATCCTAGCTTCTTCGGCTCTCCATTGCCTAGAAATAATAGTAACAAAAATAATGAATGGCACATTGTTAAATGTATAAGACTGGTCTCACACCAACACTGTACTTTCTACAATACCATATATTAGATTTATTGTTTGAATGTGCAGACCTTACTGATTTACCTTACTTTTTGCATTTGCAATTCATCTTCCTCTAGGAATTCAAGGAGACATACGTAATAACCTCTCTCAAATTTTATCCTCCCGGCAACTTTGTAAAATAAGTAAATCTGACCAAGAGCAACCGAGGCTCAGAGAGCTTTATGGCTGATCAAGGATGTGAATCTGGGTCTTTCCAGCCCCAGTCCACAACTTTAAACCTTACAGCATGTTGGGTCTTTCATCAAACAAGCCCTGACCACCAGACTCTGATGCTTTCAAGTCTCCAAGGATGATGTCCTATTCTGAAAGCAAGCTCTATCCACCAAGAAAGTGGCAAACTTAACCTCATATGTGAAATTGCACTAGGAAGCAGAAGCCAAACCCCTCCTGGTTCCCCCAAGGCTGTTTCTCTTGATAGATCATGCCCTCTGCCTCTTCTAGCATTTATGCTCTAGAAGATGGAAGCCTATGAGCCACACTCACACATGTAAAATGTTGTCTGTCACATTCAGTTCTTTGGTGATCCCTCCTTTGCGAGGCTCAGGATCCGGGGCCAGGGAACCCAAGGCAATCTTGGCCAATGTTGATGATGGAAAAGGAATTTTCAGTTCACTGATGTTGAGATAATCATAAGGAACATAAAATACAGAAAAGAGCATAGGGCAACTCCTCACTTCCTCATCTCATCTTCTCACATCATACATTCTCCCTCTTTAAAAAGGAAGTATATTAATCGCTGTTTAATCAATGATTTTCAAGCTCAGTTCAAGAGATAGACTTTGGCCTCTTCACAGCTTCTGATCTCAGTATCCACCACTTCACCAAGTCTTTCATCCTGAACCTCAGGAGGTGAATACCAGAGACAGGACTTGTTTAATTACAGCTTTCTGTCCATTGTTTCCGTGGGGAAATTCACCCTGGCGCCAACATGATTTCCTTTCTGTTTTTCTTCCCCCACACCTGAATTTCTCAGAATCTTTTAATTATTGCTATCTTAGTGCCCTCATAATTTGGGGGATAGTTTTTAACCTTAGTTTTTATTTTTAACTTTTTATTGTTTTATTTTTATTTATAACATTGCGTTCATTTCTTTTGTTGTGTTTTAAATTTTTATACTGTATTATTAAACTATACCTCTTAGTAAATAAACATTATCTTTGTATTATATAGACAAATAAGTGGTTAAAGCTTCTAATCCCTATATGTGTTTAATAATGCCCATTTTGAAAGCAGAGTTTATAAAAACTAAGCATATTTGGACTAATTAGTCAGTGGATTGGCAAGCATCTGAAGACAAGTGTGAGAAGATAAAAAAAGAAACATTGTAAAACAAGGTAAAAGAAACTATTTTCATATTATGGCCAAGGAAACTACATATCCATGTAGTCACCATGAATTGAGGTTTCCTCAAGGGAGCATTTTATTTTATTTTTTTACCCATGGAAAAGACCAAAAGGCAAAACGCCAGGACACTATGGGCCCTCTTGTTTCACCTCAGCTCCACTTATTGCTTTTAAAAGGTTGTGGGTTGATTTAAACTATAGGATATCATTAAATGAAGTCTAATGAAGAGAAGGACGAGGGAGGACATGATAGCAGTGTTCCAATATCTCAGGGGCTGCCACAAAGAAGAGGGAGTCAAGCTATTCTCCAAAGCGCCTGAAGGCAGAACAAGAAGCAACGGATGGAAACTAATGAAGGAGAGAAGCAACCTAGAACTAAGGAGAAACTTCCTGACAATTAGAGCAATTAACCAGTTAGAACAATTAACCAGAAACGGTGAATGCTCCAACGCTGGAAGTTTTTAAGAGACTGGACAGCCATTTATCCGAAATGGTATAGGGTTTCCTGCCTGAGCAGGGGGTTGGACTAGATGACTCAAAGGTCCCTTCCAACTTTACTATTATTATTATTAAATATTTTCATTAGCGTCCCCATCTTTTAGGTGGGACATTGCCCCGCCCATAGCTTCGGAAAGCGTCATGAATAGCCGCCCTAGACGTTTATCTCTCTCTTCCCGCCAAACTTTTTAAAATTGCTACCTAGGTTTTATTTTTATTGTTTCAGCACAGACCCCAACAGTACACACGCTGGGATTTGGACACACCGTAATTACACGCTGTTGACACCCATCGCCCTTGCCTTTCCCGCCTTATTTCCCCGCAAGCAATAGTTTCTACACCGCGCTCAACCGCGAAGGGATGGCATCCGCAGGCTTATGGGAACGAGGGGATCGTCCCTGCTGAATAAAAAGCAGTTTTCCCTAACCGCTACTGTCTTTGGGGGGGGGGGGAAGAAATGAACCCAGGCGCCCCAGCCCACCGCCCTCTTCCTTTCACGGCTCCATCCCGCTCTCGTCCACTCTGCCCAGCCCGTCCTCCGAGCGGGTCCTTCTCACGACCCTGGGTACCCTTTCTGGATACAAGTCAAGGCCGGACCCCGGAACAGCCATGCTGCTGCGACGCTCCTCCCAGCCACGTGGGTGGAAAGGGAGGGCGCCGGAGATGCCGGCTTGTCAGAGGCGGAGAGTGAATTTTTTTTGTACCGCTTTAAATTCATATTTATATCCAGTCTATCATCGTCAGATAACCGCTGTTTTTCATCCGCTCTGTAGCGAAGCGTATGTGCGCGGGTGGGAGGAGTTACTAGAAGATATTTAAAATATAAAAAGAAGTAAAATACGACTTTTTTTTTCAAAATTTTATTAAGTTTATATAGATGAGGAAAAATAGGAACAATACAGGTATGGTAAAGGGAGGGATGGAAGGAAAGGGGGAGGGGAAGGAAATAAGGAATTAGGGTAAAATAAGGATAGATACAATCACATATTTCAACAAACAAGCTACCGTCCGGATCATAATAATGAGTAAATATCATATTCAACCATTTTTAAAAAAATTAATATATTGTTATCCTGCTTCTCCACTAGGGAGCAAATTGGCAAACCAACCATTTAAAAGCATTACAAATAACGTTCTACTTTAAAACTAATATTTACAAAACGCAATATGTAGATTAAAATATAGAGATTAAATTAAAAAACAAAGATTAAGAAAGGAGAGCCAGAAGAGTGCAGTGGCAAAGATGCTGCCTTAGAAACAAAGAAAGTGAGTTCTATTTTTACCTTTGGGATGAAAGCCAGATGAGTGGTTTGGAGCCAGTTCCCCTTTCAGCCCAGCCCACCTCACAGGGTTGTTGTGGACAAAATAGGAGGCAGGCATATCAGGTACGTTTGCCGCCTTGAGTTATGTAAAGGTGAGATTTTAAAAACTAATAATAAAAATACTAGAAACAACAGTCCAGTATATCAGCTGCTATCTGAAATGCTAACACCACACATACAACGTCATAAGTTTCAACAGTTATACTCTGCCATGTCTAACTCAGCTAAATCTTTTCAGTTGTTTGGACAGTAAACCGGTCTCTTCCATGTAGTACCTGTTTTTATTTATTTAGATTAACTATAACCCTGTCAATCTCACCACTGGGACTCTGATCAAATAGCATCAACAAAAGTTCAAAGATCTTATAAAGATCAAATAGCATCAACAATAGCATGTAATCCATGGCACGCAAGGTAAAAATAGTAAACTTCAAATCATAAAAACCTTCCCTCCACATTTCTTAAGGCTATAATCTGGAAAGCAGAATCTCTTATCATATTTTGCATTTTGTTATAGTCCTTCAAGTCACCTTGACTCTTGGTGACCACAAAAACAAATATCTGCAGTTTTCTTGCCAAGATTTCAGAAGTGGTTTGCCCTTGGCTGCTTCCTAGGGTTGAGAGAGTGACCAGCTCAAGGTCACTCTGATGTATAAGGCGGGATTAGACTCACTGTCTCCTGGATTCTAATGTAGCATTTTAACCAGTCTAGACCAAACTGGCTTTCATTTTACATTTTTGTACAGCATTTTAAACGTGGCACTGTAAACATCTAACCAATTTAAAGTTTTCCTTAGACTGCTATCTTCTTCATGATAGTGCTATCAGTTGCTTGAGTTTTCTGTGTCTAACAACTTGTCTGTTGAATATGCAAACCAATTCCTTTGGAAATAAAATATTATACTGAAGGCAATTATGATAATTCAGTCCTGTTGGCCGTGATTTCTATGCCCTTGTCAACTAGCCCGAGATGCTGTGATCATGTACTAAGAAATTAAATGGTGGATACGTCTGTGTGAATCAAGACAAGGTCAATGAATGAATAAATGCGGAGAGATAAACAAGGTACCAAATAGACTTGAGACCAACCTATATTTTTCAAATAGTAGTTGTTGTAGTTTACATTTTCATGTTCCAAAATAAATCTGCCTTGATACTTCGGGATAAAACAGAATATAAGTAGAGTTTTATCTCTGAACATCAATGTGTGTTATCTTTAACAGGAAAGCACCTTCAAAAGGCATTTGTCACTTTCCATTCTGAGATCAAAGTATCCCTGACTCTGTAACTTGAATCTTTGCCATTAAAAAACAAAATAAAAATCTTCCTGGCATTTTAGGAACTATGCCAAAGCATTTCTCATCATCTGATTTTTCTAGCTAGTTAGGATGATGACAAGAATCAATCCTGCTTGATGCTGTGTGACTTGAGGCCAAGGATTTTCATAGATTCCCCACCCAAACACATTATTCTAAGGTATCAGTTTTCTGATTTTGGTACCTCTGTTCATCCATTACCATAATTCAGGTAACAAGCATCCACGTATGAATCCCCTTCTGAGGGAACAGAATATATGAATAATAGGAAATGCTGGAAAAGTTTGCCTTTGAATCATATGAGGCATTGTACAAGTTCGGTTTGTGGTAATACTTCTAATGGTCATTCACAAACATGTCATTCATAGCTATTGCAGTTAAAATCAGTTCTTTATTACCAAATGTGTGAATTATGTTAGAATATATTAAGCCTGACAGGAAGTGAGTTGATACAAATGTTCTGTCTGCAGAGTTAGACCTGTGCAGATCTACACTATTCACATTTTCAAGTCCTTATTGGAAACACAAACACCAATGTGTGAAAGTGAATTGTAGTTCCGTGGTTTTGACTTTGAAGTGACTTGAAAAAGTGATTTTCTGCCTCATCGAGTAAGTGATTTGGCATCAAAGTAAAATTCTTAAAATCTGGGCCATATTGGTATTAACAGCCTGATTTGCTGGATTTTTGCCTTTAATTTTTCTCTGAGCATATAAGCATTTAGGATACAATCAAGGTTCTTTTTGTGACTCCCCTCCCTCCAAAGGCTGAGCCAAATTTAGATTCAAAGTTAGTTTTACAAAATAGATACCAAGGTTTCCCAAAATCCAGAAAAAGCTCCTACAGCTTGTGCAACTGAAGATGCAGCTGCTTATAATTATCCCATCCACTTACTTCATATTTCAACTATTTTTAAGCCATCTTTTTTGGTCCCAGGACAAAATTGTCTCTGATTCCATGAACCCAGTACCCGCAGGACACAATTCTTATACAACTATATCGCTGTATGATGAAAGGTCTGAACAAAAAGTGTAAATTCCATTCAGAGTATTATTTTAAATGCTTTTACTTTTAATCAAGACATGAAAGAAATGCTGCATCTCCAAACATTTTCAGCCATGTTTTTCATTCCTGCTGTGTAGATGCACCAGGGACTGAGTTCTAGTGCCGCCATAGCCAGCTGGGTGTCCTTGGACTATCCCAGTGATGGCGAACCTTTTAGAGACCGAGTGCCCAAACTGCAACCCAAAAACCACTTATGTATCGTAGGATGCTGGGTGAAAGTGGCCCATTGGGTGGGTGTGGCTGCAGTGATAATGGTAGACTGGGCAGGACTAAAAAGTTCAATCAATCAATTCCAACGTTGCGAGATCTTTTTTTTTTCCTGCAAGAAGTTGAAATTGATTGACTGAACCTTTTTTTTTTTTTTTTTTTTTTGCACACGGCGGTGGAGGCCTAAAGCGAAAAGGTTTTATAAAACCCAGCTGAAGGCCTAGGACTGGGGTGATGGCGCGCGTGCCCACAGAGAGGGCTCTGCGTGCCACCTGCGGCACGCGTGCCATAGGTTCACCACCATGGGACTATCCTCTGTCAGCCCAACTCACCTTTTAGGGTTGTTATGGTAGGGAAAATATGAGGAGGGTATGTTTGCTGCCTTAAGTTATATGTAAAAGTAATAAAGGCAGGATACAAATAAATGAATAACCCATCAGCACAGATCTGATCTCAAAGTGCAGAGCAATCACAGCACACAGCACACTGCAGAACAGGTTGTTTCGTTTCAGCAGGTAATCTCTTCGAGTCATATAATATTAAACTAACCATTACATAGGAGAGTTATCTGGTAGCCCAGAGGCCAAAAAGTGGTCCTTTGAGGAAGAAGAGAGCACCTCAATTTTATTATGTGCATCACCTGCCTTCTACCCAGCCTCTAGCTCTTTATACCTCAAGACCAGTAACCCTTGTAGCTTTGATAAATGTTTCCCTTTGCACACTTCAGCTGCTCAATCCTGTACCAAAAGTTGGGAGAAAGGTATTAAAGAGCTGTCTGCTTGCATCTCATTTTCTGGGGGAGTAACTTAGTGAACTGATAAAACCTTGCTCCCTCTTCAATTTCTATTTTATCAAACTATACCTCTTCCTTTAAAAAAAAACTCCAAGAACCAAAAAATAACACAGGGTTATAGAGTCATGAAAAATTCCATACATGGAAAGGTTAGTACACAGGTCGGCAACCTGCGGCTCCGGAGCCGCATGCGGCTCTTTGAGCCTTCCCCTGTGGCTCCCAGCCTCCTCTGCCTTTGCAGAGAGAGACAGAGACAGAGAGAGGCAATTGCGCTTCCCTGCTTCTCTCTCTCTCTCTGTGTGTGTGTTTTGTGTGTGTGTGTGTGTGTGTGTGTGTGTGTGTGTGTATGTGTGAAAGAGAGTGCACTCACATTATTCTCCGAGGAGCTGAAAAGCTTACTGGGCGGAGCTCCTCCCTTTGCTGCGTCTCTGCAGGAAGCAGGAAGCAGGAAGGGCAGGAGAGAGCTAGCTAGCCCAGCTAGGCTGGCTCAGGAATTCTGGGAGTTGAAGTCCATGAGTCATAAAAGACACGAGGTTTTCTATCCCTGAGCTTGTTGGACAACAGCTTGAAGCTTGCCAGGTGAGCACCAGATTGGGGGGGGGGAGAAAGAGAGAGAGAGAGAGAGAGAGAGAGTGGGGGAAGAGGACTGGTAGACCAAGGGCAGATAGAGAGGGAGGGAGAGAGAGACCCTTTTGACATCTAAAATGAAGATCACACTGCATATATCCTTTTTTTACCTGTGTGTGTATGTAATTTTATTCTCTTAAAGCATTAAAGCATTCTGTTGGTGATCATTGTTTTAATAGTATGGATATTCCCAAGAGTCATATTTTTACTTTTATTTTTAATATGTGTGTGTGTGTATACATACACACACACACATGCACACACCCCTATAATAAAGGTAAAAAAGCATATATGCAGTGTTATCTTCATTTTAGATATCAAAAGGGTTTTGCGGCTCCCGGTGTTTTGTTTTTGGTGGGAAACGGGTTCAAGTGGCTCTTTGAGTGTTTTGGGTTGCCTACCCCTGGGTTAGTAAGTAACACCAAGAACGGGGGTTCCCAACCAGGGGTGCAAAGTGATATTCCAGGGGGTGCAAAAACTTGGGTTTTCAAAATTATAGGGTATATGCATAATTCGTTGCCATTATTTCAACCTTTTGTAAGGGGTGCGAGAATATATCAGAAGCATTCTAGGGGTGCAGGGTATAGAGAAGGTTGGGAACCACTGACCAAGAGTCTAATATATTCTTTGCCATTGGTTATGCTAGCTGGCCTAATGGAAGCAGAAGTTCAAATATTTGGGTAGGTTTGGATATGCCCAAACAAATGAATATTCTTAATGCAATAGCCTGGTTCAGGCAACACCTTCATCAATTGATTTTTTTTCTCCCAATTTAGGGTTTTCCAGATGCTGGGTAGGAATTTTAAAAGTTTCGGTTCCAATCCATTTAAGGGGCACCAAGAAAAAAGCTACACTGGTCTAGTCAATATCGAACCTGAGATTATAATTAATACTATTATAATACTACTACTGTTGACAGTGGCAACCTAAGGTGAAGACATTTTGCTGATTATTCTGAATTGCCATTGCCATTGCTATTGGCAAATAAGCTATATACTTTACAAATCATCCACATGCAATCCTGCAGTTGAAACATAATATATGATGGATGGTAGAATACTAAGTGTTACTATTTCCCCTTACCAGACATACACAAATCAAGAGTTCTTACAACTCCTTAATTTTTTAATATTTACACACAAATACGCACACAACGCACGCAACTGCGATATAGCGCTTCCAGTAATTTCCTAATTTAGGCATTCATAGCATCTTATTTGGTGGATCATATAATGACATCAGATATTGTGGCAGGAAGAAGCAAGAGCATTTTCCACCTCCCAGCGCCATTGCTCTAATCAAAAGCAGAGCTCAGTTCCTGCTGTGCAGTATCGATTTCAAGTTGTACTGAATATTATTCAGATTACAGCATTGTGGAAAACACCCAGCTCTCTTTTTTGTTTCATTCCAAAAATGTAGCTCCAGATGACTGAGTCTGAATTATTTCGCCAACCCTAGGAAACTTTATGAGAAGCTCCCATTTTTGTTAGAAGGTAAAAAATAATTATGTTTACTATTTTCTGTGAGGATTGTGGTTTGAGCCCTTAAAAGCTAACGGGGGGGGGGGGAGAGTTCTGAGTCACAGTTGATAGCTCAATGAAGATGCTGATTAAGTGTAAGTTATGCAGACTATGGAAGAGGCACATTCCACATTATGGATTGTTGCACAAAAGATAAAAGTAACTGCCAAAACTAATACCGTTGCATCCAATCTGTAATATTCCAGACAATTCTGATAACCATGTTTGAAAAAAAAAAATTAGTAGGTACAAGGAAAGAGGAGGGCAACCAAAATAATCAGAGGTATCAGATGCCTTCTATATATATATATATATATATATATATATATATATATATATATAGAGAGAGAGAGAGAGAGAGAGAGAGAGAGAGAGAGAGAGAGAGAGAGAGAGAGAAAGAGAGAGAAAGAGAGAGAGAAAAGGCTACAGCATTTGGAACCTGACTTTAAAAAAACAAGCAACATTGGAGGTACCTCACTGAGAGGTGTAAAATCAAGCATGGCACGGACAGATTACTAAAACAGTCATAATTCTAAAAGTGAGGTTGATTTATCAATGATTTACAGAGCAATTATAATCACATTTTCATGGAACGCTGGATACCATACTTTTGTCTGTTCATTTAACCCATCTCCATAAGAATAAGAAAACAACACAAAGAAATTTGGTAGGAGATCTTTTGCTTTTCTTCTTTCACTGGAGTCAAGAATTACTTAACCAAATCCTGTTCTTGTATAACTCAGGGATACATCCATAGGGGTCATAGACACAATCCTCCTCTGTATGGCTCATGATCAATTTGTAACTCTACCCCTTTTCAGGATCTGCAATAAAAAATACTGCCAGGTAAAGTGGAGAGGGCTTAGGTAGAGAGGGATTGCTTTTAGCCAAGGCAGTAGATCTGCCTCTCTGGGGACATCTGCTGCCTTATTCTAACAGCGCCTGAGCCCAGCCTTCCCAAATTAGGAGCTCTCCTGATGTTGATTGGGAATTCTGGAAGTTGAAACCCCCCTCACACATCTGGATTGCATTTAATTTGGGGAAGAGTGCTTTGGGCAATGAACCAGTAAATTTAGGTGTGCTCTGGATTGCAGTTGAATACACTGCTACAAGGACTCAATTGATCTACCTAAGAAATATTAAGCATACAGAATATATGCAGAACTCTGCCAGTAAACACTGCTTAGCCATCTGATTAACATTCAGTTGTCTTGTTTCTTGAAACATTTAGCAATCTAAAATATTTGACAAAGGTTTTCTTATCTAACAATGCTGATTAAACAGGGGACTCAGAATTAGCTCATACATTATCAAAATTTACGTAGTCATTCTGGAGAGTATCAATGTTAAAATTTTGAAAAGTCATAATTCAAATTTGTATTATTCAGATTTGATTTCCTGCTTGTAACCTCCCGTGAACTTTATTGTCAAAAAAGCCTTTGAATAAAACAATAAAAAGGAATCTATTAGACGCAACCAGGCTTTGGGGTTAAACAAAAAATTCAAATATAAACAAAGCCATCATCAACTGCAAATTTTCTCTAAAGAATGCCACTCTCCCACTTCTGTTGAACATACTAGACAGAACAGATTAATCTCACCTATCATCACTTTTAATTGATGGGGAGAAGTTACATATGCTTCATGATCCTTTAACAGCAGTCCAGAGAGATCACTCGCATTAGGTCCCAAACTGGGCCCTGCCCAGGGGTTTACTGTCCAAAGTGATGAAGAGGGCTCAGTTCTCCAGTTCAGCAGCTAATCCAAAAAACCCATTTCCACAGCCTCAGCTACTTCAGGATGAAGCAAGCGTGTGGCTAAACGCTCTATGTCATCTAGACTCAGCAATCGAAGGCTCCGCTCATAATCCTAAAGATGGAAATAAAAGGAAGACAAATAATTGAATAAAATTGTTGGGCAATGGCCAAAACATTTCCAAATAAAAACAGACAGACAGATAGACAGACACACATTGGTATATGCATTAATGCACGGGTGTCAAACTCGCCACATCACGTGACATATCGTGACTTTTTTTTTTGCATTGCTGGAGCTGGGGTGGGCATGGCCTCCATATGATGCAACCAGCCAGCAGGCCGGCAGTTTGACACCCCTGCATTAATGCAAATACATTTAAAGCAACTGAGGCTGCAATCCTAAAATTCCTGGAAAGATGGTCCAGGAAAGATTTTTTGCATTTCCTCCCCTGAGAACAACTAGGTGGCAGCACCTAGCTGATTTTGGCTGACCTTAGAAAGCAAAGCAAGACTGAATTTGGTTAGCACTGAAATGGGAAATCATCAAAAAATACAATGGTTGTGTTACAACCATTTGTTTAGCGATCATTTGAAGATACAGTGGCATTGAAAAAAACGACTTATGAATGGTCCTCAGTCCTCAGATTTATGATCACTGCAGTATCCCTCATAGTCATGTAATCACAATTCGGGTGCTTAGTAAGCAGCAGGTACTAACAAAACAAGCTTTGTTCATTTCCACATAGCAAAACCTGGATATTGTGGATGCTCTGGTGTTGGAACACCCTGCACCTGAATGTAGCATTGCTCTGCCATGGTATGAGTTGTCTCATGCTCCACAATTACCTCATTATTATTACCTCATGTCTGGATAAAAAGAGGAAGCAGCTTAATGAGGAATTGGGTAGACAATTCTTGCCTGCTTTGTCTTACTCTAGTACAGTGGTGGTGAACCTATGGCACGCGTGCCAGAGGCAGCACTCAGAGCTCTCTCTGTGGGCACCCGCACCATGCCCTGGAGATGGCAACCATCCCTCTTCAACTAGGCGCCCGCTAACTCACCGAGGTCCCACTTGGCCGGGTGCATCCCAGCACGGCTAGTTTCCCTCCCCTCCGTCCCATCCCTCCTGGCCTCGCATGCTCTCCTTTTCCCAGGCACGCCCCACTGCATTGCCTCCTCAGCTGTCAGCTATCCGTCCAGCTCAGAGCGGCTTCTCTGAACTGCTGGCGGCGGGCTGCGAAGCCCCAGAGTGCGCCAGTCAGCCCCCATGCGTTCGCTGGTGTCAGGTCTCTAAACGATTCGCCATCATTGCTCTAGTATGTTAAAAAGAACCCAGAAGATTGCTAAAGGCTGAATAAGGAGGGGAACAGACAGATTATTTTTCTGCTGCAGTTCTTCTAATATTTAATATCAAGATGGATGACTATATGGCCTCTTTGCTATATTATGTAGAAAGCTAAAAAATTAAACATAATGCTATTCTTTAAATAGACAAGATTTTAACCCAGGAGACCTCAGTTAAAATATGTCTGTCCTGCTATTATAATCTTCTCAGGCCAGGACATTATGCTTTGGTGCAAACATACAAGATAAAATTCAACAATATGTTCTATGTATGAATGAACTTATTTACTTACTTGCCTTATTTACAATTCTTTCCCTGATCTCAAATAATGCCCCATCTAATTCTTTTTTCCTGCTTCCCAGTGGACTATTGGGACTGATCCCTCTCTTCTTAGAGGATTATATTTGCTGAGTCCTTTCAAATCTATTCTAATACCCATGTAATATCTACACTGCGGTTATGTTGGCATGCCTGCAAACAGAGTTCCACAATGCTATCAGAGTTAAGAGATCAATTGCCTGTTCTCTCCTACACGTCCACCCACACAGAAAGGAAAATTTACCTTCTGCATCTGCTCCAGCACTTTCTCAGTATCCGTCACACTGTAATGCCTGCTCAGAATTTGGGCCAGCATGTGCCAGATGGTTGAAGTCTGTGGGAAGCCAGCTCTGCTGTTAGGATCCTCAGGTGATGCCTTCTCCAAAGGCTTGATCACAAGGTTAAGCTTTGACTCGGGTCCAATAGAGTAATCGGACAAACGGTGTTCATCTAGGAAAGAAGGGAGGGGCTGCTAAGTGGACAGGAGCATAAAGAAATCAATTCAAAGCAGATCTAATGGCAGCCATCCTGCACTGAATAAATAAATCTTATTTTCAGAAGCTTGGCTACATTAGTGTGTTGGTGGAGAAAAACCACAGCTTAATACCTAATAACTGCAGATTTTGAGGACCAGAGGCTATAATCATCATATCTACTGTCTATAATTTTAGATAAGACCTCGAGTTTGAACGTGAACTTTTGTTCTCCAAATCTATATAATATTCTTTTTAACATATAGAATCAGGAAACTCTTGCTAGTTTTTGCCAAAGAGCAAAGCATTTAGTCAGCTGCTTGCCCAGTTAATAAAAAGAGCAGGCATTTGCTATTATTCCATTTCAAAAAGCATATAAACCCCCAAAGGTCAGACTCCTTAGATCTTAATGGACATTATGAAGTAAATATTTCATGAAAGAATATTTTCTATACTGTCACAAACGTCCAGCACCAGAATGACACAGAAGAGTATCGTTTGCAACTGGGAAATCAGAGGAGCTTCTACTTTTCTCTGAGATATGCTGCCAGCCCATAAAACCCACTGCTGTACAGTACAGATCAAAATTAATAAAGATAACTGCTTATTAAAAAGAACCATACAAAAAACTGTGTAATCAGAGCAACTTACTAGGATGATTTCAAGAGAAAGGCAAATTTCAAGCTATGTAGCAAACGTTTAGTTATTACAGATAAAAACTTTGTACAGAAAATAAGATTATAAACACCAATTCTCTTACACATTCTTCAACACAAGTGGTATTTAATATTTTTATAAATACAGAAAACTTTATAAATATCAAAAGTTTGCATGAATTGCTACAAACTACAGTATAAGCCAGGGATCAGCAAGATAGACCCGTATTCCTGCTAAGATATTACATTACAATAAAACCCAGAGGTGTTTACAGGATACGGTTAAAATACTGCAAGTCAAGAGGGCAGATGTGATAGTAACATTCCAACTCTGCCTGGTTTTTACGTGCATCGTTGATGCAACACAAAAAAATAGGCAGAGCTTCAATTGCACTATCACAGCCATCATTCGACTTCTTTGGCCACACTTCATTTATAAGAAAAGAATAGAAGAACTATCAGAACAAGTTGCATTGGTAAATTTTTAAGACTGGCAGAAAGTGGGAGCTGCTACTCCCACATAAACCTGGGGAATTGTGTGCTATTTTCTCTGTGCTCATATTTCTCTCAAACTGGGTGTCACAGAAACTATTGATCTCATTCCTCTTTTTGATATGTCTTCTAAAGCTTTTTTTTTTTTTTAAAGGCTACCTTGGGTGAGCCTGACTGCCCTCTCTGCATCACCAACTGCCTTATGATTAATCATTCAGCACCCACCTGCCAGAGCTTTGCCTTTGAAAAGTAAGCGCTGCTGAGAGACTGGGACATTCAGCTTTTCTGAGACCATACGCTTGAGAGAGGAGATGCGCTCATCAGGGGAGACCTGAGAAGGAAGAATATTGTCAGGTGAGACTAGGCCAAGGGTAGGCAACCTTGGCTCTTTTATGACTTGTGGACTTCAACTCCCAGAATTCCTGAGCCAGCCATGCTTCAAAGAGAGGGCCTCAATTTGGTATTTCAGAGAGTACAAATTATGATCAAAAAACTAAAAGAGGGATTTGAGAAATGCTTTTTCAACCCCAGCTAGACACCCTAGCAATACATACAACTTAATGATACCTATCTTTCAGCGGTTAGTCTAGTACAGGGGTAGGCAACCTTGGCTCTTTTATGACTCGTGGACTTCAACTCCCAGAATTCCTAAGCCAGCCATGGCTCAGCTTGGAAACCTCTCCCTTTCCCCTCAGCATGGCTGGCTCAGGAATTCTGGGAGTTGAAGTCCACAAGTCATAAAAGAGCCAAGGTTGCCTACCCCTGGTCTAGTACGTTTTCCCCACTCATACAGTTGAGGTTAGTGACAGAAAATTAGCAAATGCAACTTTTTTCAGTATGGACATTTTCTGTAGAGTAAATCTGATATCTGTTAGATATTATTAGTGCTTTTTAACTTAGGCCCCTGGTTATGTCCCCTCTGTGGGAGAAAAATGCAAATTATGATTTGGAAATTCATGGATAAAACTTCATTGTTCATTAAATATTGGAAACATTGCTGCATTTAACCTCTGGCTCTCTTCTGCTCCCTCTAAATCTCTAATTTGTTGACAGTAAATAGATATGGCCTTCCCTTAAACAACTGGAGCAAGAACTACAAAGAACCCACACATGAAATTCTTAGGCAAAGAATAGTACAAAAATGTAATGTTTGAATATTTCAATATGAAATACTCTTTGCTCAAGCTTGATTAAAATTGTGAAAATGCAAATTGTATCTGGCTGGCTAAAAGTAAGCAAATTTGGACCTGACCAAGTATTAGGTTGTATAAACTCCCTTAACAATTTTACTTAAGCATGTTAAGGAAGAGAGTGCTTTTCCTCTGTTTTAAACAATGACAGACTCTAAAGTCCTCTGTTTGATAAGACCGGAGTTTACAAGAGATTCAGAACCCAGTTCAGGGAAAACTATGGAGTTTTAATCTACAGATCTCAAAGGAGATGAAATAATATATGTAAATGTGATTTCAAACTCATGGAATATGTGTGTGTGTGTGTGTATAATATTTTGTTATTCTATTTTTAATTGCTGTAGGCTCCCAGTCGGGTATTTGAGATGACCAGCTATATAAATAATAAATATAGTATCACTGGCTACTAGTCATAATGGTTGCCTATCATCTTTAGAAACATTTGCCTTTCAGTGCCTGCTGCTTCTGGGCAACACAGAGCGTGGATTCACCAGCATATTTGGTTGACCACGGTGGGGATAGGATGTGGGGGGCTCATCCCTTTGCAGGTCTCTTCTTAAGGCCTGAGATGCAGGGTATCAGTAGGTAATACATTAATGTCATCCAACCCGCAAATCCAGGTCAGCCTGCCTTCCTCCCTTGGGTTCCTGGTGTGGGTGGGTGGGTGTGGGGTCTTGTGAGATTTTTAATCCACCAAGTCGTTACCAGCTCGGGCCAAACTGCTCTGATATATAAACCTTGGGAAGGAAAGGCTCCTGAAGGAAGGTCAGGGAGGGTCTGCTCTCCTCCCAGGAAGCACCCAAGGAATCCTCGGAAAAGGGATGAGCGGAGGAAAAAGGATCGAGGCCCAGGACTGCTCTGAAGGGGCCCGCCTACCTCCGTCGCCCTACCTGCCCGGCCCAAGGCCAGGCTCCGCGCTCCCCCTCCAGCCGGACCCTCCAGGAAGCCCCCTCCCTCTACCCTCGGGAGAACCGCGTGGCTTGCTGGGCAAGCCCTCAGCGCCGATCCGCTGCGACCTCGGCCCCGGAAAGAAAGAAGGGTTACCTGGAGGCTGCATTCCCGGCCCTGGAGCGCCTTCACCGTAAGTAACATCTCGGGACCCCGCAACTCTGGAAGCCAAGCGGCTCCTTTAAGAGAATCATAGATAGCTAGAGGAACAACCAAAAACAGAGCGGTCCAGTAGGGGGGGGTCAACACAACGCATTCCGGCTCCTGTCTCTACGAGAGTCATACGTCAGGGTATCATAGAGAGACGGGGGAGAGAGGAGACATCTCTATGGTCGGAAATAGAACTTCCGAGAGCGTTAAGCCGACCGGAAAGCGGAAAACAACCCTTTCCTAAAGGAGGGTATGTCTCCGAAGTGATTAACTATAGAGAGGAAGTAATAGCGCTGGAGTTTATACAAGTTTGAGGGTTGCTTGTACAGTGGGAATGCTGTAAGGCGGAGAATAGAACATCAAGATGGAAAATCTCCTTTATATTAAGCCCCAGGTAGCGTTCCGAAGATGTTAATGAAATTTCGGGTTTTAGCTTGGACAATTTAAAAAATCTGCCACATGTGGAGCAACGTGAGAATTAGTATATAGGAGTTAATGGAAAAAAAAATGCAAAGAAAGTAGTAAAATTGTTAGTCTCTTTTAATGTGATAGCTAGGATATTTAGATTTCCTTTATCCAAGAAACTAAAGAAGCAAATATATTATTTGGTCATCTATGTTCCCCAAAAATACTATCCAGAAAAGGGCATAATGACACACAAAAGTGTTAGATGGCTATCCCCAGTAGCCCTCTTTATTTTTAGAGCTAGAGCTACAAATGATTCAATGCATAAGAATTTTTGAGATATAATTTATTACCTGTGGGACCCTGTTTGTCTAGTAGTCTAATAGTTAAGGCCCCAGGCTAGGAACCATCGTCTCATACTGTAGTACCTCACCTGATTTTGATGACAAAATCAGATTCAAGTGTTATCAGCACACTGGTAGTACCCAGCTCAAATCTCCTGATATCCTTGCCTAGTGGCTTTCATAGATGCTGAACAGCATGTGTGTTAAATCAGAACTTTCTGGGATTCCCCCTTGTTAAAAGGCCAGGTAAAAGTACTCTAAAGCCATCCTCTGGAGCTGACTGGATGCAGGTGGACAATAATTGAAGAATAGTTCTTCGACTCCAGCTCTTAACTTCACATGATTCCATAGTTGATGCTATCAAAAGCCACATGAAGTTCAGTAGAACAGACAGTTACATTCTCCATCTTTCCCCAGAGTAGATCATCTGTCCAAACACCTAAGGCAGTTTTTAGTGCCAAAATCCAGCTTGAAATTTGTCTAAAATGGGTCTCAATAATTCATACCTTCCAAGAATAAATAATCTGACACTATCCCCTCAAAATACCTTACCCAAGAAGAGGATATTTGCAATAGTTCTCTTCCTGATCCACAATTACTTTTATTATTATATTGTAGAATAAGTTATATGTTTTGTAACAAAATTATTTGGGTCAGTGATTTGTTTTTTTCTTTTGCATATTATATATTCTTCCTTGCTAATAATTTGAGCTAATTTTGATTTTTCCAGATTCCCTATAGTAAGAGGGGCATTCCATTTTAGCTTGATGGAACAAAGTATCCTATGTAGATCCACCCAGTTCAAAGAATGTTAGATCTACTGTTGCTTTGGTTATATTAATAGAACAAAATCACCAGAATGAATTTATGCTAACTTCAGTGTCACTTAAAAATAGCTAACTTGTTCTACCTCAGAATTGTTTTAAGTTTATTTCCCGATTGTCTAATGTAATTCAGTGAGTCATAGACTTTTATGTACAAATCATACCATGCAGAGAAATATAATGGCTACATTAGTAAAACAATTAACAACTCTTAAGGACAGAAGGGTGGAAAAACGTAATTTTGAATAACACATCATAAAAAAGCAATAAGATCAAACTGCAGAATCAATGCAACATTGTATTCCAGTTATAGAAAGCCAGATTATCCCCCTATATGGATCAGCTTTTTTACTTCATTATATACATAACAATACTCTCCCACTTATACAGCAGCAGCCATCAAAAATATTGGTGAATAAAGACTGATGCTATGAGTTAGTTTCTATCACAACATACTGTACTGTTCTCAGAAAGGAAAAGCCACAGAGTCTCCAGCCAACTTTTCATTTTGGAGGCAAGGATTCAAAATCCACTTTTACTTCCCTGTCAACGGAAGAATGAGGACTTACACTGATACACTGATAGCAGCAATATTCTATGGAGAAGGAGCTGAAGTAATAAATATGGCTCCACTTAACATTTGATTGTTCAGTCAGCCCCAGTCTTTTTTCACAGTCTTTCTGTGAAAGTCTTTTTCACAGGTACACAATATTTATTGCCACATTAAAAAAAATCTCTATATCCATTTAATCCTAGCAAAGAGAGGCAACAAAGATCTCCCAGCTATATGCATCAGAACATTAATATGGTGAAACAGTTCAGATTTTATGTAGAGGAGATATTCTGAATCTAAGGTACATAGATATGCAGTGAGGGAAGTTAGCCCAGAGAAGGAAATATTAAAAGGGCAGAAAAATATATTTTTCTTCCAAAGGATTTTTTAAAAACCAAACCTGGCCCCAAATCTATCTCTCTGCCCCAAGCAAGACTTTAGCCCCATACAAACGCAGATGTAAAACCATCAGAGAATTGAAGCCAGAGCAATCAAGAAGACAAAAGAGAGGTTGGAGGTTAAATAGGTCAGATAAGTAGAAATAGTTTTATTGTATATAATATTGATGTTGTAATTTGGAGAGAGGAATTGCTCGGGCATTTTCCCTGGACTGCATCCGAGTGGGATAGGAAGGTAGGAGGAAGGGGAGAAGCAAGTAGGAAGGTGGAGGAGAAAGAGGAGAGGAAGAGAGTAGTGAGGAAGAAGAGAGAGGAAGAGGGAAGTAAGGGAGGAAGTCAGTGGGAGGATGCGGTTTGGGGGGAAATGAGTGAGCAATACCGAAAGTTGTGTGTATAAATTTATTTTACTTTTTATCTGAAGTATTGTATGAGTGTAATGAAAAATGGAAAATAAAAACTTTTTAAAAATAAAAAAGTGTCCCCAAAACTTCTCGCTCCATCGCCCCCATATCGCCCCCTTTTCGTTCCTTTGCCCCCGCGTTGCCCCTTTTCATTCCATCGCCCCCCTGAAAAATGAAATCGCCCCTGGGGGGCAATATCGCCCAGGTTAAGAACCACTGATGTAGGTGATCCTAAAAGTAAGAGATGTGTGGGTAGCTTCCTCCATCCTTAAGCCTCCTATAGGTAATCTGTATCAATAGGATTTCTGCCCAGCTGATTTTATTTTTATTATTAAAATGTTTATTGTAGTTAGAAATACATGGAAAGGGAACATGCCCCAAAGTGCCAATCTTCTAGCATCGTTTTGAGAGCTAGTGTCATCCCCATATAAATTTCATTCCCAAGTGTGCTTGTCTGCCCAGAAAAAGATCAAAAGGTAATCTAGGGCAACAGAGGGTATCCAAGGAAGTAAGAGAGGACATTAAGCTCATTCATTTTTCTGATAAATGAGAATTTTATGAGAAAATACGCATGGGAATCATGGCAGCCATTTTATGAGAGTACCTACAACATGCTCTCACAAATCAACCATCTGGCCCCAAATATTGCCAATTCTACCTTATGCAGTTGCTTGATAGGATTTGAAAAAACATCCTTAATGTGCCCCAGATGACTTTCTACTAGGGACATCTGCTATGTAATATTATGCTGCAGAGCTTGTTAGCATTGCCTGGAACATATACAGCTGGAGGCTGATCACTGTAGCTAGTTGTGATTTTTTTATATGTTCTCAAGTTTTTTTTCACACTGAATATTCCAAGTGCTGCTGATAGTATCGAACATGTGAATATTTAGGGAATGTTTACCTGGTAGAACATTCTTTTCCTTTTGGGGAAAAATACAGCAATATATAAATAAGGAACTTTGTCAACAAAGATATTGGCATAAATCCCATGTCAATTTCTAGTAAATATTCTACTAAGGGACCTAAGAATCTCACACATCTATTTTTTTCCAGCTGATTGATCTCTAAAGGGACCAGATTTAATAAGCAAACTTGCATCTTACCACCCGGAGCTGATTCTGCCTATTACTCCACTGAGCTAATTATCTTATGGATTAAATAAGAAGGAGGAGGAGGCTGGGACAGACTCAGTTGAATTCTTATTAGTGCAATTAGTCATATCCTCAAGGATTTGTTCACAGATGTTTATGAAAAGAAAGCAGAAGGTGAAGAACACTAGTATTTACTGCTGGAAAAAGGTTACTCTAGTCCAAACCACCAACTTTTTTTTTCTATTTAGCATATCAGGTTATAATATTTAGCTGTCAATAAAGTTTCATCATAATTAACTGGTATGAACCTACCGATGTTTAGCCAAATTGAGAATAGCACAAAGACTATATCGGATCCCATGGTAATATTTCAAAAATTGGTTTAGAGTGGGATAGCTAAACATCTGCTGCTGGCATGTCCCCTGCTTTACAATTTGTTTTGTACATCATTTGCTAGGAAATGTTCTTTATATTAAGATACAAGGTTCTAAGTAGACCAGAGAGAAAGCCTTTTGCAGGCTCCACTGCATCCTGTCTTCAAATGGGATAGGTTTATATGGCATGTTTTAACTTCTCTGATGTTGTAGAATAATATTCTGAAGGTAAAATTTATATTTCTCTCATTACACAGAGGGTGTCATATCTTTTGTAAAGTGGAAGTAATTACTCAGCCTGATCTTATCTCATGGAAATTTCCTCACCTACAGAGGCATATATGAACCCACAGGTCTGCTGAGAGGATTACATTCCAGTTGCTTTGTCAGGATAGATTAACCTTGCCCTCATATTAGTTTACTCCTTTCCTTTGTGTTCATCATCGACTTTTTGTCTCTGTGCCCTACTCGGAGAGAGCAGGAAGAAAATGAATGATACTTATATATACAGTAATTCGTTGGCTGGTTTTAATAATTCGTTGGATTGTGCCTTAGGATGTATTTATTTAGATCCCACCTTTATTATTATTTTTTATAAATAATTCAAGGTGGCGAACATACACAATACTCCTTCCTCCTTCTATTTTTTCCACACCAACCACTTTGTGAATAGAATTGGGCTGAGAGAAAATGACTAGCCCAAAGTCACCCAGCTGGCTTTCATGCCTAAGGTGGGACTGTGACTCACAGTCTCCTGGCTTTTAGCCTGGTACCTTGACTCCACACATGAATACTGCCAGTGTTGGGTTATTTGTGCAATGAGTGAAATCATTCCATCTCTAGATTTTGACTTATAATTGCCATATAATCCTCTGGTTGGAAGAGCTTATGGGATGTTTTATCTGTTAAATGGAATGCAGTTTGCCTGCTGAAATAGAGGAAAGAAGACAGAAAGAATCTTGTTTTCATTTTATTCCCAGAGAGTAGGAGCAGAGTTAGATTTACACTGAAACTGACTGCCACATACTCAATCTATTGCCACCAATGATTATAAGCCGTGGTTTGCCACCATGGGGGTTGGACTCAAATCACATGCTGAGCCAAAGTTGTTGTTGTTGTTAATTGCGAAGTCATATCCGACCCATCGCGACCCCATGGACAACGTTCCTCCAGGTCTTCCTGTCCTCTACCATCTTCTGGAATCCATTTAAGTTCACACCTACCGCTTCAGTGACTCCATCCAGCCATCTCATTCTCTGTCGTCCCCTTCTCCTATTGCCCTCAATCTTTCCCAGCATTAGGCCCTTCTCCAGTGAGTCCTTCCTTCTCATTAGGTGGCCAAAGTATCTGAGTTTCAACTTCAGGATCTGGCCTTCTAAAGAGCAGTCGGGGTTGATCTCTTCTAGGACTGACCGGTTTGAACGCCTTGCAGTCCAAGGGACTCGCAGGAGACTTCTCCAGCACCATAGTTCAAAGGCCTCAATTCTTTGGCGCTCAGCCTTTCTTATGGTCCAACTTTCACAGCCATACACTGCAACTGGGAAAACCATGGTCTGGACTATACGCACTTTTGTTGGCAGGGTGATGTCTCTGCTTTTTAGTATGCTGTCTAGATTTGCCATAGCTTTCCTCCCCAGGAGCAAGCGTCTTTTAATTTCTTGGCTTCAGTCCCATCTGAGGTGATCTTGGAGCCCAGAAAAATAAAATCTGTTACTATCTCCATTTCTTCCCCATCTATTTGCCAGGAATTGAGAGGGCCGGATGCCAAAGTAAACATAGCTAAACATGAGGTGGACCCAGTTACCGCTCACCAGAACTGCCGGCCCTTCTTGAATACTGTTCTAGCACTTAAGAAAAAAAAAATCACATTTATCTATGGCAAATTAAGTCATTGGTTAATCCAGCTCAGTGTTGCTCAAAAGTGGTCCATTGCATGACTGCAACTCCCCAGAGCTGCAAACTGTATATTATCTCAGCATTATTGCAGATGCTGAGAACTGAATGTTCTGATCTGACTATTGAGCGGTGGTCTTTCCCAGGAGAGAGACCAAGAGTGACTGTCCCACACATGATAGGGATTGTGTATGTTTGCCCTGTTCAGTACAAGGCACATCCTTGCATTCTGGGAAACAACAGTGATGCATTTTCTGTGAGAGGTTTGAAAAGAAATAATTCCTGTTTCAAAGTTATAATAGATAAGTCTAAAAGAGACATGAACTCCATTCCAAAGTATTCCAGTTTACACCAAAAAAGGAATGTCAGAATCAGGTTATATAGGCAGAGGCTAGTGTGGCTTACTGAACAAATCATGGCTAATTTGTAAAGCAAGCCAGAGCCTAATTCTCATTTACTTCAAAGGGACAAAACCAGGATGTTGAAATAGGAGACACAGATAAGAAAAGAACAAAACCATGTCCCTGCTCTCTGCTATGGCCAGATGTAAATTTTGTTGCTCACTGTCCTAATACTGTATAGCTGTTTTTAAACATGAACACTTTGGGGAAATGAGGGATAAGCCTGTCTATTATTTCTGAAATTCTAGAGCTCTGTGTGTCTATTAATCTCTTTCTTGTCCAACCTGATGCCACACCTGTTTACCCTTGCTATTATCTATAAGCTAGCACTGCTGGGAGGCTAACACATCTGGCACATACTGGGAAGACCATTGCATGCACAGCACAGGAGAAACATTTCTTTCCTGAATATTCGGATCCTTATTTCCCCAACCTGCAAACATGTATTGTCCAGTACTGTGAGAGATATTTTGCTACTGTTTACAGCAGTGGTTCTCAACCTGTGGGTCGGGACCCCATTTGGGGTCGAACGACCATTTCATGGGGGTCGCCAAACAAGACTGTCCGCCATTTTTCTCCCCTTTTCTTTGGCCACGCCCCTGGCACCCGGTGATGTATAAGTGGTTGGGGGTCACCACAACATGGGGAACTGTATTATGGGGTCGCGGCATTAGAAAGGTTGAGAGCCACTGGTTTACAGTATAGGAAACCAGAAAGGGAAGATTTTTGAATTATAAACTTGTGAAAACTTTAATGTTTAGGTAACTGTAATTTGTATACAGTACAACTATGCAAGTATGTTTCATAAGATGTAATAATTATATTGTTAGAAGCTAAGAATCGGATGGACCAAAGATATAATTTAATCTGCTGTCCTGAATAATGTGCAACCTCCTACTTACCTCTGTTGTGAGCCTGTTAAATTGTTTTTAAAAGCCAGTGTAACAAGAAGGGACAAATTAGATTAATTACACTGGCTGTACTTGAAAAGCTGGTCAGCTCAAACAATTAATTACTAAGTTGGCTTTACATTTTAAGTTGGTGTTATGTTCCATTACATAATGGATGTGCCCAATTAAGTTGGTCTCATGTTCCACTAAATATTTTTTCAGCAAACATTTTACCTTGCCTTCCTCCCAATTTTAAAAAGAGAGCTTAATTATTAACATAAAGCAAAAATCCATCATACCTAGAATTTACAGCAGAGCTCCATGAAAATGGCTCAGAGTTAATTAACGCATGCTACAGGATTTTATCAGGCAGGGGATATTCAGTCTTATAAATTGAAACAGTCATAATATGTTACAGTGGATCTTAACACAGCGATAATTCAAGTAGTATTTATCTATTTACTTCAGGGATGTCAAACTCAATTTAATTGAGGGCCGCATCAGGATTGCGGTTGCCCTCAGGGGGCCGGGTGGGTGTGGCCAGGGTGGGTGCGGCCTGCTGGGTAGGTGTGGATGGAGTTGGTGTGGCCTGCTGGGTGGGCGTGGCCAGCTCTACATCGTTCGCGTCAAGGGTGCCTGGGCAGGAGTGAGACAGATCTGAGGGTCTCTGGCAGAAGGGCGTGGGACCAGGGCAAGTGCCAAGGCATGGTCCATTGGAGGAGCCTCACTGTTCCTCTCAGGCCATGCGGGGGGGGGGGTTGGATGGTGATGTGGAGCCCTGGGCAGCAGAGGTCAAATGCCCAGCCTGGCCCTTGAGCACCTGCGGCACCAAACCCAGCCCCACTTTCTCAAAGCTGCTTTTCAAGGTTATCCTGGTTCCTTGCTGTTTCCAGATAGCCTTGTGGAGTTAAGACTGAATGCGTTTCAGCATAGAGGGCCACCACAAAATTGTACACTGGCTCCCGGCTGACCTGGGCCAGGGCCAAGGCAGCGGGGGCCATTCCCTCACTATTTCCAGGATGGCTTCATGGGCCACATGAAACCACTTTGCGGGCCGCATCCAGCCCCCGGGCCTTGTGTTTGACATGTCTAATTTACTTTATTATATACTGTATGGCTGCCCAATCAATCTATAATTCTGGCTTGCTAACAATAAGTAACTGCCCTGACAATTAAAACCAGTTAGAACATATGGTATATGTGGAGCAAAAACCCAACAAAATATCACACTTAATGAGTTCACCTGATAGCAAGGCCAATGCTGGAGGGAAGAGCCAGCAAGCTGTAGTACCTTACGGAAGACCAGCAAGTTTAGGACCATTTGAATCTCAGTGGAGTTTGTTGTTCCATAGAGCAGATTCTGTGACAGAAAAAAGCAGGCTTCCTGGGTTCCATTGGATGGCATTGTTTATAATAGAGGACACCCAGAGCATATTCACTCTGTGTGTGCGCATGAAGCTCCCCTCGTGTGAGTAGCGGCAACTGGCACATGTGCACAAAGCTCTCCTTGCATGAGCGGCAGCTGTCTTGCGCTGGCTCTATACATACGTTTCTATACATACTTTAGCTGGAGTTCTCCACTCTTAGGGAGATCAATATATCCAATCTGATGGTTGTACCCTTTAAAGCCCTACATGGCATAAGGCCTGGTTACTTGAGAGACTATCTGCCAATTTGATCCTGCAGGGTTGGCATAGTCCAGATTCTTTATTCAAACAATATCACCCTCTTGGGATCCCGGTGATCTCCTTCTCTGTAGCAGCGCCTGTCCTGCTACAGAGATTCCTCCTGAGATCTGGATGGCCCACACACAGCTGTTGTTTAGAAGGTATGTCAGGACTTGGCTCTTTACCTAGACCTTTGACGAGGAGGGAGATCCCTCAATTCAACACATTTGTCATATTCATCCTTTATGTTTCATTGATGTCATTGAAATTTCTTTGATTGTTGTGAGTTGCCCAGAATCATTGAGAGTCAGATGGCATATAAGTTTAATAAATTCTATGGCTGGCTGCACAGTCAGACCAATACAGTATTTAAGCTGCATTTGGCCTTTTTGTCCACCTAACAAGTCTTTCCCAAGGATCTGGGGTAGACAGATGTTGTTCGACGGTGTTAAAGGTATCATCACAGGATATTAGCTGTATTATGTAAAGCTGCCGTTTGCAATCGATTGATGGTTTTGTCAATGCTGATGCTGTTCAAATAGTGCTTTATTATATTATCCAATCAGATTTTTAAAATTAGTTTTTTGTCATACACCTCCTCCTATCTTTGAAGTGTGCTATTTTTATTTTCATACCACTTTATAATTGTTAAATGAAATATATATCTGTATTCACCTTCTTCTTGCTCAGATGCTGCAATGGCACTGGTTCCAGCCAATCAATGCAGTGAATATACAGTTGGCCTCTGAGACACATAGGCAGAACCTGTTTCTCCTGAATGAGGCATGCATTTTTACTGAGGCTCATTGCTTTCCTCATGTATATTTGCATGCAGCTTCGATCTATGAATCAGCAGAAAACAAACTTGCCTCTTAAGAAGTAATAATTTTAGTTCATGAAAATAATCAGAGAAATGGGTCCCAGGTCAACCTGTTCAAAGAAGTATTACAAACTGGAAATTCTGACCCATTAGTCTGCTTCACCAAACAGGAAATGGTCATGATGTTATTAAAAAGATAAGAATATGTTTTTGATTCCCCTGGCAATACCATTGTAAAGGAATGCAGAAAGAAAAGTCATAAAACTAACCGTCTCTGATCACCACATTTTTCTCTGCAGAAAACGGGTGAGATTCTTGCAAATTTACTTAGTCAATTAAGTGGCACAAGAATGTATTTCTACCTACTGAGAATATTTCTGTATTACATATTTGGAGGCAGAGTGAGGGGAAGTACTCACAAAGTGACTTTCAGGGAAAGATGCTTTGCTAATACGAGAGCAGGCTAGGGATGAAGAAAAACCAAGAAAGATTAGGCTAGCTTAAAGGGTCTTGGGAAGATAATCAAGAATTCTAGAACTCAGATGTCAAACTTGCCACGTTACATGATGTGTCATGACGTATCGCGACTTTTTTCGCATTGCCAGATCTGGGATGGGCATGGCCTCCGCATGATGCAATTGGCCCGCAGGCCGGCAGTTTGACACCCCTGTTCTAGAACTATTTGGATTTTCCTATCTACATATAGATATCACCAACCATGAATTATCTGGGGGCAGTCACCTAGGCATGCCGAGCTTTTTCCCTTATAGCGTTCATTCCAGGAAGGGTCTCCAGGTTGGTTACTCATTTATAATTAAAACGTCAACATCCCTGATTGTGCAAAAGACTCAGCCCAGGAATGCAGAATCTTATTTTTCAATCAAGGGCCACTAGTCCTTGAAGTGGAAGGAAGGCCTTCACTGATCTTAATGATGAGTTGGCGGCTTGAGGACACTTTAGACAAGCCCGAGAAAGGAAAAACTGTGAAAATACAGATTAGTGCCTAACAACAACTGTTGAGTTGCGTTTTCAAAGATATCTTTCCTCTTAAGCAAGAGTCAAAATGTGCAGGTAGACAGTTTCAATCCGAGAATTTAGGATTGAAAGCCATTATCTGCTCAAGGGGCTAAAATGTTTCTCCTTTGCTTTCAATTTTTATTCCTAGTGTGTGAACAGTACTAAGACTTCAGCAGAACCTTACTTACTTTCTGGCTATATGGTTCTAAGCCTTAAGCTACATGTCCATTTTATTGCTTCTGAAAACATCTTCCAGCTTTCTGTGTAAATTAAATGCCACCCAGCAAAGTAACAAGCAAATACAAAAAAAGTAATTGTAGCCACCCAGAAAATTATAGATCAATTAGTCTGGTTAATATTACAGCTAAAATTTATGCAAAATATCTAGCTAAAGTATTAGGGGATTGGGTCATCAATAAAAATATGCTCACAGAGGAACAGGCAGGATTTAGAGGAAGATATTCAACAATTGGTCATGGTTTTGTATTGGATCATCTGATAAATATGTAAAACAAGTATGTAAAACATGTATATTGCCTTTATGGAATTCTATGCAACTTTTGATTCTATTGATAGAAACAAATTTTGGAATGTAGATGTTTAATTTTGATCATGGCTTTATATACAAATACTCAAATTCAGGTTAGGTTCACTCCTGTAGGGCACCTGGTGGTGGTATTTGGGGAGAAAAGACACAAATGGATAATTGGAAAACATGATACAGAACAAAGCATCCTTTTTAATGTTTCAGGTAGTTCACATTTTCACTATCAGCCCAAAAAATAAAAACAGAGAAAGCTGTGGCAGGAGTACTAAAATTCTGGTGTACAAGTGATGGTTGATAAATTCCTCCAATCTTAACTCGACTAAAAACCAATTTGGTTCCTTATTTTTCATATGCAGTAGAGCAGTGGTTCTCAACCTGTGGGTCGGGACCCCATTTGGGGTCAAATGACCATTTCATGGGGGTCGCCAAACCACACTGTCCGCCATTTTTTCCCTTTTCCCTAGCTGTCCTACTCCCTCTTATTGGTGGCCACACCCACTTGGCGGTCACCACAACATGGGGAACTGTATTATGGGGTCACGGCATTAGAAAGGTTGAGAACCACTGCAGTAGAGTTATGGGGAATTTCTACTCTTTATGATATGGAATTCTTTCAAAACATGCTCCTGTTCTTTTAAAACATGAACCATTTTAAGTATACCTAACAATACTTCTATCCCCTTTCAACATGCAGAAACTGGAACATACTAGCTAAAGATAGAATAATTGTTAAGGGTTTTAATTACTGAACTAGAATCCTCTCAACTATAGTACCTGACCCCCAATTTGTCAAATGGTATCTCCTGGAGCAAATGGATTTCTTTACTTCTTGTACCAATTGGTTTATATTTTTATCCAATCATATGCATGCCCTTGGTTTTTCTCTGGATGTTTTTTAAAATTCAAATAATGCAAACAATAATCTATTATTTAAAAATAGAATGTCTGTGCGCAAAGAAATTTGTTTAAATTAGCATAAAATAAAATTGCCCCTTGGTATGCCCTTAATAGAACCAAAATTGAATGTGAACCTTAACTGAGATGTGTTACAATGCCATCCCTGTGAAGGGCACTTACAAGACTACAGTTCCAACAAATGGCATTAGCAACTAGAGACAGTCAGTTCCTCAGTATCCCATATAATATGTCTTTCTGACATTGCTCCAAGAAAAATATAGTTTTCCCAGTGTTTATTGTATTGTCCTATTTTTGCTTCAGCAAAAAAGTCTGGCGTCTCTCTTGGTAAGAAAATAAATTTTGCTTGATTTATATAAAATTGAATATCTAATGAATTTAGTGAGGAAGACAACGCTTAGCAAGTTTTACATGGGCTGCCACTTAATAGAGATAATATTTATCAAAATATCCTAATATTTTCTAATATTTTATTTCCTGTAATAAGACTGCTTTAATGTTTTTACTGATTTATGTATTTTATTAATGTAGACCATTTTTGTGCAGGTTTTTAATTATGACAAAATGTTCCAAATGACAAAACAATAAATAAACCGATTGACAATGCTGAGTTAGAAAGTTAACAAAAACATACTCCCAGTGGTGGGATTCAGATATGTGAACAACCAGTTCTCTGTGTGGATGCCGCTTCCGGAAGTCCGTTGTGGGCCTGGGCAACAAAAAATTAGCTACTGGTTCTGCCGAAGTGGTCCAAACCAGCTGAATCCCATCACTGCATATCCCTCCCCCAAAAAGCAGAAAGCCAGTAGTAACCCAAATGAAGCAACTTTCCATAATTAACCTCAAGCAGCACCAAATGAATCCCAGAAATGCTAAGAGGTGCCCACCCAATACTTGGCAGGCAATAAGAGTGGGATTGCTAGGTTTTCCAAAGAAGCATTTTTGAGGCTATCTAGATTAATATTATAGACGTTGAGTAGATTATTCAAGGGAATAATTTGAAGGGAACAATTGTCCTTCAGGTAGCCCAGCTCCAAGCTTTTTAGAGAAAAGTCCACCCAGAAATAAAAAACAATCAAAATCAGTTAACGACAGAACTCTATACTCCAAGGCTCAGTGAGTAATCTTGCAACAAGACCTTATACCATTTACATTTCTTGCATATGAAGTCCTACTTCTGCACAATAACAGGAAGGATCTGTACTATTCCATTTGTAAGCAGCAAGTGTATTTATTTATATTTTCTTCCCTACCTAGTTTTTATACCCAATGACAAAAAAATAAATAAAAATCCAGAGCAAACCTTATTACATCTCCTGAAAAAGTAACAGTTGAGAGAATAAGGCAGCTGCTACTGTCAGGATGAATTAGGATTTCCTTGTTTAAGATTCAAGAAGTGAATCTTAGTGCATGAGGAGACTCCATGCTGGCATCCTTCCATCAAGAAGAGACTACTGTTATAAACTGTCCTGGGTGTTGCATGTAAATGTATTAAATAAAAAGTGAAGAAGTTACTTAGCTGTATCTATAGCTAGTCTTAACATCTGCAACCTAAAATGACCCAGTTGATTCTAATATGTGTCTGAAATGGATAAAGAAGTGAATTGGAGTGACATTTATCTTATATTGTAAGATAACTCTGAGAGAGCCATTATTATTCATAGATTCAGTAGAAAAGACCCCTTTGCTGCAGATAGCATAAGAGAAAGTAACTGAGACACGCAGTGTCCTTGAGATTGGAGCATGCATTGGAAACCATCTGGAAACCATTTTGGGCCAGACTGTACGTTTAGGAGCCAATTGTCTATTCCCCATTTCAAATTCTGTGGGGAGGGGAGAAGGTTTCCCCTCCATACAAAAATAATGACTGTGTGTAACCACTCACATTAACGTAGCAAACCCAAACCATTATGAAACTTCCTGTGAATTTAGCATGCACTTCCTCTGTTAAAAAGTGTGAAATATTTATCTTATTAATTCCATTCTAACCAAAATGTGAGGAAGGATGCCAGTTATAATTGCTTGCCAGTTATAATTGCTCCCCCTAGGTTAAAATGTTAGACCTAGCAATTTTTAAATGCTTACCCTATGCAGTACTTACTTGCTAGTTAACTATGTTTCAGGCATGCTTGCATTTTGATAAAAAATAATTAGGCAACCGTTCGCATTTAGAAAACACAAAAGAAGTTACTTCCTGGGTAGGTATTACTAAAGCTGTTTCTACATAATCAGGTCCTTTGCCATGTTTAACATTCCTGCTGGGTCCTGATTATAGTTATTAACTCCAAAACTATCATCCCTGAACTGCAGTATGAAGCCTACAATGACCAGCTACATTCTCCTGAGTAAGAGGGAAAGCTGTAAGGGAATATTACTCCAGCTCTGCTTCAGAACAGGGTGTTGGCCACATGGATGTATCAAGCCTAGGAAAGTGCTAAATCTGGGCTGCTTTGGGATACCCAGTCACATTCAAATATAAAATAGCCTCCCAATATAGATGCACAATTACGTAATGGCGATTTGCAAGCCAATCCAGATGGGAATCGCTGGCAAAGGATCAAAAGTGGTGGGAACTTGATGGCAATTGTTTGATATCGGGGCACCACATTTTTCTAATTTGTCATCCTACTTCCCATCTACTGTCCTTATAGACTACTTGCCAATTGATTGCAAACCACTCTTCCATCGTGATGTCTCCCAGTTCTTGACAATGCTTACCACGCATCCCTGAATGTACAGACAGTATCATTCCTCTGTATCTTTTTCAGCCCCCCTTCACCCCAGTTTTTTATGATGCACAATATCACAGTGTCAGCCCTTTGAGGCAGTTCAGGTCAGGACTCAAACCCTGCAAGGATTATTGATACTGCATTGTAGCCCATAATAACAGAATCTTAAAAGCCTGCCAGTTTCCCCTCATCCTCTCTTATGGCATGCAGATTTGAGGCAGGATTATTTTACTTATGCTTCCTTCTTTCCCAAGGCTGAGATGTCACATGCTGTCTCTTTTACTGATTTAAGGTTTTTGCACTTGTTTGCTATCTCCACTTTTCTCTATGCATACATAGCATATCCCTTCAGCAGCGCCTCAGAGTCAACTGAGGCTTTCTTTCTGGTAAACGAGTTCAGAATAGCAGACACCCATCTCCAGGTAGTACAAAGTACAAGGATGCAGAATAGACTTCATCCTCAGCTATTTTATGTTTGCTTGCATAGTTCCACCCTTCCTTCAGAGAATTCTCGACAACATCCATAGGTATCTTTCCCTGTCTATCGTATCTTTATAATAGGAGATGTAGAGGAGGCCAACAGCTAAGAACAAATGTGCTAATTTGTATTTGAGCCCAAACCTCCAAAAATCAAGTCCAGTAATAATTCTTTCATATTCAGGTATGTTCCTTTCATTTTGCTTACTCTGAATTTTATACAATGCACTCCTGTTTAAGAAAGAACTCCCACTGAGCCTCAAATGGATTGAATCCCAAGCAAGAGTGATGAGAGATTTAATAAGATCTTCAGCTTGCTTCCCTGACATGTGGAACAGAAAAATAAAAGCAATGCACTACGAATAATTCTAGAGTTTTGAAGGAAAGAAACTGCCTCTTCCAACTTAAAGATGTTTTCAGTTGACCAAACAGGACAGCTTCCCAGTGGTCACCTAATATATTAAACCATACTTTGACTAAACACATGTATTGAATAAACCACAATTGGTCGTTTTTAACTTTCTTAAGCAATAAAGCATGGTTTACCAAATATAATTTTTCAGTTTACATGACACATTAAATGAAATTCAAACCAACCTGTTTATTTTTGCTACTAGATTAGGGTTGCAAAACTCTAGATGACCCCTAGATGGCAGCAAAGAGTTAGCACTTTTTGTATTTCTTTGCTTCCATCTAGGGGTGATCTGGGATTCTGCAGCCCAGATGGCGTAGCCTTGAGCTTAAAGCAGTGGTTCTCAATCTGTGGGTCGGGACCCCATTTGGGGTCGAACGACCATTTCACGGGGGTCGCCAAACAAGGCTGTCTGCCATTTTTTCCCCCTTTTCTTTGGCCACGCCTCTGGCACCCGGTGATGTATAAGTGGTTGGGGGTCACCACAACATGGGGAACTGTATTATGGGGTCGCGGCATTAGAAAGGTTGAGAACCACTGGCTTAAAGAGATGCACAAGCCCAATTTACAGCATACTTTCCCAAATATTAATAATATTCTTAAAGTGCCACATTGGCAAATGAAAGAAAAGCGGTATTTGAAAGTGTAGTCATCAGGAAATCAGGCAGTTGTTGAAAGAATGGCTTGGCTTTAGGATGATGGGCAAGGGAGGATAAAATAACAGTAAAGCTAATGTTTCTTGCTGGCTTCGGGCCAGATACCAACCTTTTCCTCCCTCCCTTGTTGACTGAACATCCAACTGCAATTCATAAGCAGTTCTGCCCTAAGAACATGCCGTGCCGCTTCTCTACACCAGCAGATGGGTGAGTGCATTAAAAACACAAGTCCCAGTCCTCCCAGCACTAACACAGGATGACATACCAACACTCCCCAGGAAAAAATGAGAAGCGGTTGGAGTAATCCAACTGCCTGCTTCTATCCATAGCTGCTACACCTTCAGCAGCAATACTAGTGTGAATGACAAAAGAAAAGCTGGATTGGCAGGAGCTGAAGCACACCTGAAAATCTGTAGTTTCCAGAAGGACCACAGGTTCTGGGAGAAAAAGCTTCTATACTGTGTGGCTAGGCTCCAACCTCCCTCGTTCCTAGAAGTGTAACCAAGGTGGCTGTTATCAGCCCATAACCTCTAGCAAGAATCCACAGCAAGAGCCTTTCAAAACTTCCAGAGAGAAGAAACTCACTCAACTCTTTGCAGCATAATTAAGACAGGCATTGTGACTCTTAGCACATTAGCACATCCATTATGGCCTGATCTCAGGCAAGAACTTTCTTAATTGTTAAAGCAATGTTTCTCAACCTTGGCAACTTGAAGATGGGCAATTTCAATTCCCAGAATTCTGGGAGTTGGCTGGGGAATTCTGGGAGTTAAGTCCACCCATCTTCAAACTGCGAAACTGCTGAGAACATTGTTAAACTAACGGCAAGGCTATGTATTTACGCATATGAATATAGGCCAAGGGCCAAATATTTCTTCCTATTATTTTCTATTCTCCAAAGGAAACTTAACATGCAACTCCCATCTTACTTGAGCATTTGTTTTTGTTACATTTTTATCTCCCCTCCAGGCATGCTCTCAAGGCAGCTGCTTAATCGCTGATGTGATTAAGTGTATAAGTGATTAGGCGTATAATTTTTTTCTCCTAGTTTCCCCTGCTTTGAACATTCTCCTGCTAAGCTCTGCATCTCCACCTCCTCAAGCAGTGAAATTATTGTGTTTTATTTTAGAAAAAGACAGACAGAATAGATAATCTTCAGTTGTGTTTTATTCAAACCCTGTATCCCGCTGAGTGGGTGAGGTGAAATAGGGCATATCCACCCCATTTTACCCCCTCGGTCTGTGCAACTCGAGTGTTAAGATCCAGAGATACTTCTTGTTATGTAGAAAAACAAGCTGAATTTAAAAAGAACAGAGAAGTCCAGGTTCCCTCTCCCCACGACAACCTGTGGGATATGCCACTGCAAGGGGCTCCTGATCTGAGCACCCCTTCATGGGTTTCAGGCTGAGGTCTTGATTAGCCACACCCCTAACCAAGAGGGTGCCTCACATCCAGCTCCTAAGGCTTTTGGTATCCATCTCTGATCAGGCCACACCCAGAGTCCAAATCTTTGGTATCTGCCTCCACTTTCCCAGGGGCCTTAAGAGCCAGCTGAGCAGAGCTTGTTGTAGGCCAGGTTCCCCAAGACAAGCAGCAACATCTCGGACGTGCTGCTCAGGGCCACAATAAAGGGAGCCTGGGAAGCAAAGTCAGCTTGGGCCCTTTGGAAGGAGAGTTGCAGCACGGCCAAGGCCAACAGGCTATTCTGCACCCCGACCTCAATACTGACCGTCCGACGTTGTGGCCCGGGCAGTCCTAAGCACCAAGCCAGCAGGTAGCCCAGCAGCAAGCCAAAGATGGGCACAGTAACACCAGCCAGGATGATGGGGGGCCGCACGCTGATTAGGATAAAAGCTCCCATATGATAAGCCATGAAGAGGCCTCCGACGATGAGGGTGAAGCTGAAAGGTTTGATAAGGAGGAGGAGGAAGCGGGAGACACGGGGCAGCTTGCACTTGACCAGCATGCCGGTAGAGATGGGCACTGCGATGAAGAGGAGAGTGATGAAGATCTTCAGGAAGGGCACATGCAGAGTCTCATGTGCCCCCAAAAGCCATCCGTAGAAACTAGAGGAGAGGGGCATGAGCCCAGTGGCTGCTACTGTGGATAGGAGGGTCATGGAGATGGCCACCGTGACATCTCCACCCAGCAGAAGGCTGTAGAGGTAGCCACCTCCACCACCGGGGGAGGAGCAAGAAATCACTAGCCCCAGAGCCAGTGCCTTAGGCAAAGAGAAGGCCAAGGACATGAGGTAGCCATAAAGGGGCATGACGACAAATTGGCCCAGGATGCCCAGCATGATAGGATGAGGCTGGTGAACCAGGCTTCGGAGACTGTCCACCTCCACCTTGCAGCCAAATGCACATTTATTGAGGAAGATAAGAGGCAGGAGGGCAAAGAGGATTGGGTTCTCTGAGAAGTGGCCTAGGCTCATCCGTATGGCTGGCTCCAGATCAGAAGTGTCAACCCGAATCCGGAAATCAGCTCGTTCCTCAATGAGGCTATTCTGTTCCAACAATCTCAGTTGCAATGGGGCCAGACCAGCCAAGCCAGACTGGAATCTGACTGTAAAGCCTCCTCCCCAGGAGGCACTGACATTCTCTATGACTACCACGGTAGGCTCCAGTGAAGATACACTCAGCCAGGCATCTGATCCCGGATAGTGGCACTTCACCAACAAAACACCCTGGCTATGCTCGGGGAAATTGAATTCCAAAACTGTTCCATCCCCAACATTCAGATAAGGGGCACTGACTGTTGCTCCCTGGGTCCAGCCAGTTACAAAAAGTTTGAGGAAGAGGAGGAAGAGAATGTGTGTCCCAGACATGGTGGAGAAGGCTGACAAAGGTATGCTGTGGGCTCATTCCATTAGGGCTCTCCTTGCTCCAGCATCATGGACATTTTGTTCATTCAGCAGGGGTCATGCTCTTAACCTCAGATCCATAGGCACCTCTGATGCATTTCTAGGAAGACCTTCCACCTAAACAGAGAAGGGGGATGAGAAGTGAGGACGATGAGGCACACAGTCACACAATAATTTATGCAGTGAAGGCAGAGGGCTAGTGAAATAATGGCTAAATCACTTCATCCAGGCAGGACATTCTGGATCTGCAGCCGGAGCTGACATAATGCAACCTGCATTTCTCACCTCTGAATGTTTTATTAGTTTATCAAAATATAAAATACAGAAGTACAAAGAAAAATGAAAAGGAGAAAATATGGGAGGAAAGGGGGAAGAGAGAAAAGTGTAGGGCAGTGGTTCTCAACCTTTTTAATGCCGCAACCCCTAACCAGTTCTAAGTCGAGGACTACTCAACCGGTCGTAAGTCGAGGACTACTCAACTGGTGCAGCACCGTTTGCAGAATGGGACTTTTGGCGGGCTCAGCAGGGCAGAGACAGCCTGGACAATTCCTATTGGCTTTTGAAAGCCAATAGAATTAGAGTCTATTTAAGAGAGTCTATTCTATTGGCTTTCAAAAGCCAATAGAATGAAAGGGAGTAGCACAGCTAAGGAAAAGGGGGGAAAATTGGCGGACTGCGTTGTTTGGCAACCCCCGTGAAATGGTCGTTCGACCCCAAATGAGAACCACTGGTGTAGGGTAAAGGGGAAAATAAAAGCATTGATTCCTGACTCCTTTTGGTCCACTAGAATAAAGTAGACCGCCATTTGTCCGAAATGGTGTAGGGTTACCTGCCTGAGCAGGGGGTTGGACTTGATGACCTCCAAGGTCCCTTCCAACTTTATTATTATTATTATTATTGTTGTTGTTGTAACATAAAACCTCAAATTTTTATTTTATATGATAATATATACTAGCCATTTCTATAACAAACCTATCTAATCAGCAAAACCCAAAATCAGAGTTTCACAAATTGAGTTTGTTAGAAAGTCACTGTCCCAATGCTCACAATTCCCAGCTTTACCCAAAGTTATGTGGAAAGTATTTCCAAATTTGCAAGGACAAGAAGTCTTTGAGCTGGGGACAGGAGGACCTTGGCATGTCTTAAAGCCTTGAATCAGAAAAAACAAGTCCAATAACTAGAATGACGATAGCTGCAATTGTAAAAATGAGAACATTATGCCGACTGATCCAAATCTCCGCCAGGCCCCGTCATTCACAGTCTAAAGCTCCACTAAATGTGTTAGCACAAAATTCTGCTGTAGGGAATGTAGTGAGAGCTGAAGCTATTAAATGTCCTACAGTTATACGAGTCTCAATCTGCAAATAATACGATGACAAAATATTATTTTGCCAGAGGTGAGAAAAATCCTTGGCAAAGTCCTGCCTCTGTGTTCTCCCAAATACCTTGAGCAGATGTCAGAGTAATTTCAAAGCCACCCCTGCTTTTCCTGTAACATGTACATCTTGTCTCCTTAGGATTGTTTCAGGTACATGAAGTTTGTTGGCAACCCCCTTCTCAGTTCTAAATCTTGACTTCCTTGAGCAGTTTTCTTTGACCTGACCCCACGGAATGTTAGTAAACATTTCCCTCTTTTTAAAGCTTTGCCCAGGCAAAACAGATTTCCAGATGCAGCCCTCTCTGCCAAAAATTCTTCCTAACGGGAAGGGGGAAAAAATATGATGCTGGAACTATCCCCGAGAGCAAGTCTTGACAGCTGCAAAGCAAGAGTCTTCCGGAGTCTTTCCCGAGACAGCAGAAGGGGTGAGAAACCGAAGACCCGTGAATCGACGGATTCAAGGCAGGTTAAGTCCCAATCCTCTTATTTGCCCCCCGTTCCTCAATTCAGCTGAGTCACTTCTGTCTTAAAGCTACAAACACTTGTTGGGAAAGAAGCTGATGCCCCAAAAACTTCTCCCCCGGACTGACTAATAAGATAAGGGGAACATCAGACCGTCCTCTTCCCTCTTTTACCCTTTCCGCCTCAGTCTCCCCTCAACGCAAAGACTGCGCACCTCCTTTCACTGGGGGAGAAGGGGGATATTTTGGCTCTCATTCTTACCCACCCACCCCCAATACACACACACACAAACTCCTACGCAATTCTCACTAAGAAAGCAGCTTCCGCAAAGCGGATCGGATCCGTAATAGCCAAGCTTTATTGTTTTGCCCCCATCTCTGCTCCAAATATCTGTCTAACATGCCGATTAACAGCTCCGGAGAGAAGAATCCCTCCGCAATTTACCTTCGCCTGGCTTCTCCCCAGCATTCGCTCACCGGCACCAACCTAAACTCAACCGCTCGATTTGTTTGCTTTCGTCCGCTCCTTCTTTCCATGCCCGGCCCCGCCCACCGGGTGGTGCGCCACAGTCATAACCACGCCCACACAAGAATGCGAATTCATGGTAAGAGCCACCCCCCCATGACTTTAGGGCATCCTGGGAATTGTAGTTTTTTTTTTAAAGCAAAAATACGTCTGCTTCGGTTTTAGTTGGAAGAATGTTAGTCGCTTGCCTCGTAACAAATGGGGTTAGAAAAAAACGCCTTTCATATCTCTGAGCAGGCAGTATTATTCTCGGAGTATATCTTGTGAAATACTGTACCATGAGGGAATACTAGCGACCTAATTGATGAAAGCAGATAGCCAGTTCTGCCTGAAATAGAAATTAATGGTACATCTTGTTCCAGGAAGCATTAAAGTTGTTAGCTGATTGGCTAGATCAGAAATGTACTGTCACCCGATTGGAAGAAACAGGAACACTCTGCTATATCCCAAAAGGATTAGGCGATGATGAGGAAAAAAACACAGCGATCTTCCTGCTATTTTATTGGAGCATTGAGGGCCTTTTTATCCTCAGATTGACTGACCTGGATATTACTGTATTTTGTTATGCTAGGATTATGAATTCCATTCATACCCATTAAATGGATTGATTTGGGACATTTTAGACTGGAATTAGAACTCAGGGAAGAATAGTTAGAGATACAACATTTTCCTATTCCTCAATTTAGGGGCAAGAGCTATATATGGCAATGGGAACAAGTGTGTATGGGAGGGGCAGAAAATAGAAAATTGGGGAAATGAGAGAAAGGTTTCAAATGGTAGACAATGGTCCAGTGTCCCTTAGAAAGAACAAACCATAGACATTGCCAAGAAAAGAAGCCAAAACCATGAAAGACAAAATCTCAGAATAGTTAAAAGAGTTCCTGGGAACTATTAGAAAACAGGAGCAATAACTCAGGAAGGGTAGAGGGGGACACTGATGAACATATACTGATTTAAAGATCAAAGTAAGATGGAAGAAGGGGATACAAATACTGTAGGGCAGAGATATAGAGATGCCAAAAACCTCTAGTACTAAAATTTGAAGTTATATCAGCATTCCAGTCCTTATCAAGTTGGAAAGCTACAGGAACCCCACTCTTTACACCAAAGGCAATACAACAACCGCACTGGTTGAAGCATGCTCTTCAGATGCCAGCATGGTTCCCTGCAGTGCCTTGACCTAGCCAGCTTTCTCACATGCTCTGAATAATTTATTTTGCACGAGGAAAGGAGATGATGATGGAGTGGATTATTTTGGCAGGCATTAAAATAAGATTGGCCCTAGTTCAAAGATGGAGAAGTTTCTGAGAGGAGAGTAGCATCTAGTCTTTGAATGGTATGTCAAAGGCAATGCTCTGAAAAGGAAGATAGGACCAGTATTTTCAAAAATCCCAACCACTTAAAATCATTCTGAATTACACTGAAAATAAACAATTCCAAACGTTTAAGCAATGTAATGTGATATTTTGGTATTCAATTTCAAGAGCAATCATGGAAAGAGCAGTTTCTACTAAAGAGACTGGGCACACTTTACTCACTCCTATGTCAAGTAAAAAAATATAAGAAATAAATTTTCTGGTAATTCAAGAAATCTTCTTTAATTTTCTTATCTTTTCGAAGCCCAGCCCTATCACTACCACTGTCACCAAAAACCTTACAATAACCTGCATATATTTGGTGGAAGAGTAGCTGAGTGAAAGATAGGCAAAAAGGCATTTTAAATTATTTAGATCTCTTCCCTATTTAATTTAGAGTGGCACTTTCTCCACTTCCACTCTTTCTTTAATAAGCAATTTGATTTAATCTCCAGATAGCTCCTAATAAACTTGACTGAAGCATATTAATAAGTTGCAAGCTACAAAATTTTATAGTCTTGCTCTATATGCTATGCTATCTTGTACTGTGCTGTGCTATACATGTCAACAGTTCATAATTCATGTTTTTGATAGCATGCTTGGATTGGTTACATATATTGAAGAAGGGGGGAGCCATAAAAATCAATATCTAAGGCCCAGACAAATTTCCTGCTTGAAATCATCTTTCACCTTTTAATTTTTCCTGGAAAACACCAACTGACAATATTTTTGGAAGATACTACAAAACAGCAGCTGGTAGGTGTATTTGAACTTCAGATCCTCTTGTCAGCAATGCTCATTGAGATTTCCGGAAACTGCAGTCCTTGTATATCTGGATGGCACTGGATCAAGAAAGGCTGGATTACTCTTGCATGTTGTCTATGATTGTGTGTGTGTGTGTGGGGGGTGATCCTTGCCATCAGCTCCTTGCCACTGACAAGCCATTATTATCCTGGGGATCTCTAACCATTCCTTACTGCAAGGAGGGTGAATCTGTTTGATCAGCCTAGCCCAGGTAGATGGACTCTGTTGGGTTTAAGAGGAACTTGTAGTTGTTCCTGATGCATAGTTTGATTTAGGCCCTGGTGACCAAGTGGAATGAAGGAGTGGCCGTGCCCTTGAATCAAATCACATCTTTATAAACACTTGCTGCCCATTGATTCCAGAGTTTTATGGTTTTCCAGGGAACTTCAGGAGATGAAGCAGCAGAAAAGAACCCCACAGTGCTGCTATCAGAATAATCTGATTCAGCAGGGGTATAATAATCTGATTGAGTTTTTCTTTAGGATTACCTTATGGCAGTAAGAGTGACAAAACATGGGCATTTTTTTCTGTAAACTACTTTGTTTAGAGTACTCCAGTCTCCCCTAGGGAAGGAGGAGGTTGGAGGAATAACTACGGAGCAGTGTCAAGACTAAACATGTCAGATAAAATTACTCTGATTCACTGTGGGGATTCTGTTTATGCAGAAACTGACTGTACAGTCCAGTGCCTTTTTATCTGGCAAGAGATTAGAAAGTAGACAAAATTGTCAGTTGTGCTAGCACAACTGTGTAGCAGATCTTTATCACTCTTTGTTGATTAAAGCCTTCATAGGAGAATAACATGTGGTTGGATCCAGCTGGTAAAGATGGGATAGTTTGTCTCATCTTCAAGAAGCATCCCTAGATCCAATGGTACTCGGCAATTTTTGTTTGGTCTCCAATTTTTCTTTTTAAGAAAGGCTATTGAGAAGATATTTGGTTTACAGTCCAGAGGACCCTGGACAAATCAGATTACGTGGAATACTTTCAGTGTGGTTTCAGATAGGAACACGGTGCTGAAATAGCCTTGATCACACTTGTAAATTATCTTTTGCAGGATTGTGATGGGCTACTGCATCCATCTTAATCCTGATTTCCCAGCAACCTGTAATACCATTAATCAATCCTTTATTGACCTTGAAGTAAGAATGGGCTGTACAATATTCCAATGGTTCTTTTCCTTCTTCCAGAATCAGTTCCAGCCAGTGTTGGGGGAGGGGAAGAGATCTAGTTTGAGACCTCTGCTTTTACTTTCTTTGATCCTATTTAATATCTACATGAAGCTGCTAGATGAGGCCATCCATTAACAGATCAATATCCTGATGACACCTAGTTATAAATCTATTAGCCTAGGGATAGGCCAAACCAGTTGCTTTTGCCAAAGTATATAAAGGCTGTGAGAAAAACAGACTTCAACTTAACAAAAGCAAGACTGAGAAGGGAGTGCCTTCATCTTGATTCCTGGTAACTGCCCAGAGAAGTATCTCCAGTTTTCTAGGCAAGGTTTTTCAAAAGTGGTTTGTCCTTGCCTTATTCCTAAGGCTGAGAGAGAGAGACTTGGCCCAAAACCACCCAGCTGGCTTCATGCCTAATGTAGGACTAGAATTCACTCTGAGTTTGTTGTCTGGTGCCTTTAACTACCAAATTGGCTCAGCTATGGGTTTGGGGAATTGGGGGATTCCCCAGTTCTGGGGGTTCTCCATTATTGGTGCAGGATTGGATTGTTCTTCCAAAGACAACACTGGTGCACAATTTGAGGATCCTGTTGGATTCTTAACACTTGCTGGAAAGGCAGGCAGTTGGCAAGAGTATTTGTGGGTTCACTATGGTGTGCCCAGATAACACTACTATGTTGTAAGGTGCACTGGTTCCCTGTAGGCTTTTGAAGAGTAATTCAAAATATGCCAATTGTGTAGTACTTTAATTATAGCACGTGGCCAGGTTATTTGTGGCACTGCTTATCTTCGCTCATTCCATAACATCCAGCACAGTAGCATGCTTTTTTTTTTTTAACCTGGGACATGAACCTTGTGTGATCTAGAAGACAGGTGTGCCTTCTCTCTTGCAGTGCCTGCCCTATGGTACAAGATTCCCTCTGATGGCCCCAAACTTACTGGGGCAGGCACTGCAAGAGAGCCTGTAAAATGCTGAAAGCCAGGCTTCTCCCCCGTGCACCGAGCCACAGTATTGGATGATCCCATTCAGATTTGAAAGGACCTAAATGTAAGACCCTGTGGTTGGTTTGTTTATTCTGTTTTCAATGTTGTGTTGCTGTTATTCTGGGTTTTTTTATTCTTTTTTTTTTTCTTACCCTCTAACCATTTGTAAGCCATCTGAAGTCACTTCTGTAGATGGCTGGCCATGTAAATCAAATCAATCGGACACCTCAGGGTGGGAGAAGAGATCAATGAAGGAAAAAGCAAAATAAAACGCAGATGCTTTTATAGCTTTTGGCTGATATACAATAGCAGTTGTCCTCTCTCTTGCCTTCCAAGTGTTGTAATTTGGCTGTCTTGACGCTCATATTGTAATATTGTAAGGAAAGGAGGTAAAAGAGAGGCAGAAGTGAGACCTCTAAGAATGGAGCATCAAAGCTCACGTGCAAGATACATCGTAGAAAAGAAAACTGCCAGTGCATGAATTGGTGCATTGACAGGTCAACTGGCAATGGACATAGCCTACCAGCCAAAAGGTTGGCAGTAGTAGTCAATAAAGCTGCAATAGAAAATTCAACAAGTGCATAATCACATTATCTTTAATTATAGATCCCATGGGATGAACCAGGTGTTTTGGGGAGGAGGGGCAGGTCAGCAACCATTTCAAACAACAAGCCTCGGTTGTTATACACAGCATTTATTGAAGAAGCTGTTCAGCAACAAGGATTGGGCAAATGGAAACTTTGAGCTTGGATTCCCTCCACTACACTCTATAAAAAAAAAAAATGAACACGGGCAGAAAGATGAATGAAAGACTCAGTCCTCACCCCATCCCCTCACAAACTGAAGCACCAACATTACACTACAGGAAGCAGTAACTGGGCATTTCTCAAGTTTAGCAAACTAAGGGGGTGCACTTGGAACAGCAGTGGTGCTAAAATAGATAAACTCTGATTCAGAGTGGTTCCTTTGGCAGAACCTCATGAACACAGGACTCTTCCTTGGACCTCCATGCTTTTCAGCTGAGCAGTGCAGAGATTCTACACATACAAAGAATGCACGTATAACTGAGATGTGCATGGGATCAAAGAAAGGTACAAATGTGTGTAAAGAAGGCATGATAGAAGCATGTTGTGGAGATAAAGAAATGAGGGGACCGTCCCACTTTTCATGATATCTCCTACCTACTCCCCCTGCCCAAGAGTTCTTCCTCACGCTTTAAATTATCCACATATAAAACCCCCAGGCTGGTTCTCAGCTGAGCAAATCAATCGGCTCTGCAAATTTATAGCAGGGAAGAGGGCAAGGAGGATTAGACCCCTTTGCCTGGGAAAAATGTTAAGGCACTAGAGAAGGGAACAGAGAACTAATCCGGCAATAAGGAGTTTACACTTTCTCTCTTCCCAAAGTCCATGGCAAGAAAGCTTTTCTGAAAAGGGCAACTGGTAGGCCTTATTAAGGCACTGCCAAACAGGCCACTCTGGAGACGGAAAGAAGGGTAGCTGCCATAATAAGGGTAGACAACAACAGGTGGAAGACTGGAGATTTTTTTCTCCCATCCCTATGAGAAAATTCACTTGAAGTTTCGAAGAAAAGGACCCTCACAGGACCTCGGTGGTTCGCTGCGGAATGCAACCCTCCATCTCAAGGGCTTCGGGCCAGCCCTCATACTTGTTGGAGCTTCTGCTGTTTTTCACATGCTGCAAAAAAGAGCAAAAGGGAGGTCTGCGTGGGGCCTTACCTCTTTGACAGAGATTATTTCAATTGACTCTGGGGACCCTTCCAAGTCCTGAACCAAATACCTGCTCAAAGGGACTCTTGTCTTGCACTCCTTTGGCTCCAACGAAGACCCAGCTGTCTCGAAAGGCCAGTTCCCGAGCAAATTTGCTGCCCAGTTCTGTGAAGATTTTACGAGCCTCCTCATTCATTCTGGAGTGAAGCAGAGAAGTAGACTGAGCAAAAAAAAACCCCTCTATGGTTCACTTCTTTTACTCCATCTGTACATTTCCTCTTCTCCTTTGTATTTTTGGCTTGATTTAAGCAACTTCCTTTTCATCTTCTATTCACTCCCACTAACCTTCTTATTTAAATCAATGGCTTAAAAAAAAAAAGATTTGGAATAGTTTCCCCAGCATCTATGTCTGTATCTATAACAACTGGAAATATTCTCAACGTTCTTATTTGGGTGAGTGAATAAAGCACATGTTTCTCTTTAGAGGAGCATAGAGTTCCTTCATATTGTTCCCCGTGATATTTTTATATGCTTTGTGAGGATCTGCTAATGCAGAGAACCCCAACCTCAAACTTAGAAGAGATTTGCTTCTAAGGAAGTAGGTTTCCTTAGGAGAACTGTAGAAACCCAGGCAAATGTGTAGTTGAAAAGACCAGTTCAGCACTTCATGGTCTGACATTTGAAATGATCCATGTACCTACATGTATACCAAGCTCAGTTCTTCCAAGCAGGAAGAACACCCAGAACCCCTAATGAGAAATAGCCCTTCTAGACCAGTGGTTCTCAATCTTTTTAATGCTGCGACCCCCAACCGGTCATAAGTCGAGGACTACTCAACCGGTCGTAAGTCGAGGACTACTCAACTGGTGCAGCACCATTTGCAGAATGGGACTTTTGGCAGGCTCAGCAGGACAGAGACAGCCTGGACAATTCCTATTGGCTTTTGAAAGCCAATAAGACTCTATTCAAGAGAGTCTATTCTATTGGCTTTCAAAATATGGGTTGGCTTAGAGAAGATGAAAATCTTTTTAAACAAGTAAGGGATCAAAGACCAACTCATATTAAGAGGGTTTATGGGGTTTTAGTGGAAATGGATTCAGAATCTGAATTAATCAAAGATTGTATGATTAAATGGGCATAAAATATTGGTGAACCAATCCCATTGGATACTTGGGAACTTATCTGGGTGAGGAATGTTAAATTTACACAAGCGCAGAACTTAAGAGAGAATTTTTATAAAATGTTTTATAGATGGCACCTCAACCCACAAAAAATGTCTATTATGTACCCTGATCTACAGCCTAAATGTTGGAGATGTGGTTGTTTGGACGCTACTTATTATCATATTTGGTGGTCGTGTAAAAATATAAAAGCTTTTTGGATTAAGATATGGTGGAATATTCAAAGAATCTTTAGAAGGAGGGTAAAATTTACCCCGCAATTATTTTTATTAGGTATTGTTACTGATTGTGATGCTAAGGAAGTTATATTGATGTTAAATTTGATTACAGCCACAAGGCTGTTAGTAGGACAATATTGGAAGAAGGAATCTTTGCCTACTTTACAAGAGTGGTTTTATAAAGTTTCTTATTTGGCGGAAATGGCAAAGATTTCGGCTTTCTTAAAGGAGCAATCTCAAGAGAAATTTTTTGTTGTATGGGAAAAATGGATAAATTTTATACAATATAATTTGGATATGGAAAAATATCATTTAGCTTTTTCATAACTTGTATAGATTGTTTTTTTTCCTTTTCCCGTCTTTTGTTTTCTCCCTTCTTTTTTTCTTTTATTTTTTATCTTCCTTTCTTTTTCTTTTTCTTTCTCTCTCTCTTTCCTCTCTCTTTTTTTCTTTTTTAAGTATTTTTCTTTTTAATGTTTATGTCACATATATCTTATTATTAATTATTTTATAAGTTGTAAAAATTTGTTTAGGTTTTTTAAAATTTTAAATAAGCCTATATTCAGTTCTGGGAAGTTCGGGGAGGGGGGAGGGAGAGGTGGGTTTGGGAGGGATTGGGTGAGGGTTGATTTGTTTTTGGTTGTTTATTTGTAAAACTTTTAAAAAATTTTCAATAAAAAAAAAAGCCAATAGAATAAAAGGGAGTAGCACAGCTAAGGAAAAGGGGGAAAAAAAAGGTGGACTGCGTTGTTTGGCGACCCCCGTGAAATGGTCGTTCAACCCCAAATGGGGTCCGACCCACAGGTTGAGAACCACTGTTCTAGACTGTCGATTTCAGAAAAGGCAGTAGCGCAACTTTTGGAAGATGGAAAAACAGCTGCCTCTCCTGTTCTAGACAAAGAACCATGTGATGCCAAAAGGCTGCCAAGGCTACCTCCAGGTGAAGAATTACTACAATCAGAACTTCTTTCCCACCTATGTGCTGCATCAAAGGGAGAAGCTGCTCCTGCCTAATTTCGTCTTCTGAGCAACTCTTAAAAGTGCAAAAACTGCTCTTGGTCACATCTGGCAACCCAACTTTTGCTCCTAAATTGGGGCATTACACATCAGGCCCTTGGGCTGCATCAGCACTCCTTTCATGGCCTGGGGGAGATTTTAAGGGGGGAAATGGATTTCCTAAACTGCCGTGCCATTTGCCTTAAAACCACACAACCCTCCAAATTCAGGCCCACTTTGACCTCTAGCTTTGCCCACTTTTGGACAGAACGCGTAACCTTACTGAGCACCTTCTGCAGCCCTGAACTGACAAAAGCTGTGGCTCTTATGCAAATGATAGCAAAGCCCAGCATTTTTGAGCCTTGTATCTTCCTTCCTGAATTTATTCAAATGTTATCTGTCCACCATTTGATAATAGCATTTTCATCAAACACCAATCGAAATACATAAAGGAACCATTCCCAATCAATGGAACTTTGGTCTCATGATTTTACTATTTATTTATTTATCTTAACCGCCCATCTCCTTCACAGGTTCTGGGTGGTGTATGCATATGCTACGTGGACTTTTATATTAAAGGCTGGCATATAAAACTGTTAATTTCACATGACTTCTGAATGCCTGTCTATAAGAGCCAGTTGGTATGCTGACCAAAGGGTTCAAATTATGTAAACAAGCGAAAGGAAATCCTTATTGTGTTGTTAATATTATTCAAATTGCATGCAATGGATGTGATTAAAGCCAACTTAGAAGGTTTTAATGGTTGTTTAGGCTCTTAATCGCTACTAGCCACACTGGATACATGTTACTTTCACATTACATAACGTCCAAGTATTGGTTGCTCAGAGGCTGCTACATAGGAATGTTTCTTAATGCTTTATGTCAATACAGATAGTCCTCGACTTATGATTACAACTGAGCCCAAACTTTCTGTTGTTATGTGAGACATTTGTTGAGTTTTGCCCCATTTTACAACTTTTCTTGCCTCAGTTGTTAAATGAATCACTGCAGTTGATAAGTTAGTAACTCAGTTGTTAAATGAATCTGGCTTCCCCATTGACTTTGCTTGTCTGAAGATCACAAAAGGGGATCACATGACCTTGGGACACAGCAACGGTCATATAAATATGAACCAGTTGCCAAGCACCTGAATTTGGATCACGTGGCCAAAGATTGTAACAGTGAAAAACTGTCATAAGTCACTTTTTTTCCCCAGTGCCGTTGTAACTTTGAACTGTCACTAAATGAACTGTTGTAAGTCGAGGACTACCTGTATGAAATTTCATCACATGAATCAGTGTATTTTGGGGCTGAACATCATTTGGGGCTGAATATCATTCAACACTCACTTTGTGGCAGGATCGTCATAAGAGGCAACAAATACTAATGTCCCTTCGTGCAATGACCGGATGAATTTTAGCAGCTCGTTCACATCTGGAGGAGAGAAGAGTTAGCTTGAGAAAGATAGGAAAGTCTAGCCCAGCTTACATATATACAGCATCCTTTCCTTTTTTTCAGAGAACTGCCTCAGCTTTTCTCCAGACCGCTCTATTTTCTATCTATCAATACCAAATCCTTTCTGTTACCACACACTCACCTCCTGCCCACATGTCAAAAGACTTAGCATCAATCAAGTCTCCATTCACACCTGAAAGCAAAGCAGAGCAGGGTTAATGGCCACGCGTACACTACTCTCCAGCCTCTGTTGGGTGGGCAATTGGCACATCGTCTCTATCATCCTTTTATCATACGGTTGAAATCTACTAGTCATGTGCATTTTAAGGTATTTTTAAGTGTGCCATTTTGTTTGTTCTGCTTTTTAGAATTTAAGTTTTGTATCTCTCCCCTTCCTCATTATTGCAACATTCCACCCACTATGACATGGCGCTTGAATGAAGACCTTAGCTTAGCCAAACAGATAAATTGTTAGGAATCAAATCATGGTGCCCAATATTACGGATTATGAATCCAACACTAGATATATTGGAGAATAGAGCTCAGCATCTTTTGAAGCAGTGCTGCAGAGCCCCCAAAACTGGAGCGCCTTTATAAAATCATACAACTTTAAGGTACGTAAAGTCTATCTCACCATTCACCAGGGCAACGTTCAGACCTCTGCCTACATTATCCTTCATGCTGCTCATTAGCCTGAAAGAAATAAAAGGCCAGATCAAAGACTTCAAAGGAGGCTATCCTGGGGTCTAGTACAGTCTAGTCTCATGGATTTGCACAAGTATATCCAACTGTCAGACTTTGCCTGGCTCACATTTTATCTTCAAGGCAGATCTTGGGCCCAATGACATTGGCTGCACCGCTTGTCATCCGGAAGGCAAACGAATGCTCTGGGCAGGCCTGGGGGAGGCCACACTTGTATTTCTTTGGCCTTGGTTCTGAAAAGATAGCAAAGGTGAGATCTTCAAGTCCCTGGTCAGTATACTGAAGTGGAAACTATCTTGCATATGTCTTCTTGATTTCAGTGCAAAATAACTTCCAGATTTGTATGGACTAACAATTTTCCCTATTACCCTTATTCCAAGGATCATACCAATGCTTCCCATTCTAACTATGGTGACTTAACACAAGGGCCAGGGCACTACACTCAACCTTCGGTGTCCCAAGGACTTCAAACCAGCTTAAGAGCTGGTGCCAGGGCTGTTGAAGAATTTTGAGGACCTACTCAGGAGAGGGAAGTCTACTTTACCACCCAGTCAAAATCACCTTACAAATCAGAAAACATACACAAGCCTCCTGTATTCAAGAATTAAAGAAATAGGAAGATTTTTTTTTCTACCTGTGCAAGGGACCTTCTGGGAAATAAGGGCAAAAAGGAAGACCAACTTTTTTAGAACTACTACATGGAAGTCCATTATTTTATCCTGTATCCCCAATTCCTTTTCAACTCCTCTGACTCACTGCGATGACTATTGCGGCTGCCTGCAAAATTCTTTGCCGAGACCACTCTGATCTTGTCCAAATCTGACAATGATGGATAAAGAGTCAGGATTCCAGGGATAGTAAGAGAGACACAAAGCCAGGACAGACGAGACAGATAAGTGGCACAGGATCTTGGCTTCCTACCAATCCTTGCAATGTCTTACACCAACCTTCCTCTACCTGCCCTTCCCTCTCAGAATTCCTTAGCTATTTCTTTTTTTTTGTCATGTTAAATGAGAATTCTGGGAACTGGACAATTACATCTATGTTTAGCAAATAGAAACAGGCTTCGTATGTAATCTCTTTATCTCACACTCTGGCTACAGACAATTCACTTCTCACCGAGTTAGGGGGAAATGTGACATTTTTCCCTATCCTATCTCTGGTACCTGTAATCAGATTACAGATTCTGCAGTTACACTGCAGCAAAGAAACTGAAATTTGTTACCAGATAGCCGATAAGGATTAATGCCAGTCTGGTTTCCCCAAGAAAGCATATAAAGTTGACAATGCAAGCTTCCCCTGTGTCCAGTCCTGCACTATATAACTTCTGTCTGCATTTTTACTAATTTGTTCTTCCTTGTACGGATCAAATCATATACCTCTCAGCTAGTGAAGGTGTCTGAGCGAAAGGACTTGTTGACTCCCAGAATGCTTTCATTTCCTTTATTTTCTGTTAACTATGAACAATTGTTATTCATTTTTGTTATTTCGCTTAGCCATGGCAAGCAGCCTAGGGAAAACACTACTGATAAGCCTTGACTTACAATTGGTTGCTTAATGACTGTTGAAAGTTATGACGGAAGCTACTTATGACTCGTTCTTGAAGTTACGACTGCTACTTCATCCTCCCATGGTCATGACTGCCTTTTGCGTACTTGGAAACATATTCACACTTAACAACTGGTTACCAAGCACCCCGCAATCACATGATCCCCCATTTGCAATCTTCTCTGCCAGCTTCCCCAAGAAGTCAGTGGAGAAGCCGGCAAAGAATATTGCAATGGCTGAAGGATTCCCCTCTCCTTCGTGCACTGGGGGAGGGGGAATTCCTGCCACAGACTGGAGGGTTGTTTTTTTTTCCCAACCAAGCCACTAGATTTCTCTTTTGCAAACAGAGGGGAGCTCTTTTGCTCTGTTCACTTAATGACCCATGTGGTCACTTAACAGGAGAGCCAGGATTGTGACCGCTGAGCGAAGTGATCACATGGGCATCTTACTTAACATCCGCAATTCCAGGATCTATTTGGCCCTAAGTCAAAGATAATTGCAATGCACTGTCTTGGCACTTAGTTCAGCTGTGCTAAAAAAGTACATTTTGATTTAGTCCAGTGTTTCTCAACCTTGACAATTTTAAGGCATGTGGACTTCAACTCTCAGAATTCCACATGAATTCTGGGAGTTGAAGTCCACATGCCTTAAAATTGTCAAGGTTGAGAAACACTGGTTTAGTCCGATGCAGTTCAAGATCTGTTTGAAAGCTATAGTGGTTCAATTGTCCAGGAAGTCTTAGCAAGACCAGGTTCAGCCATGGGTTTGCAAATATATGAATTCCTCGTATCCTAACCCTGGCTCCTTATTTATATGTTATATGTATGAAGACTCCTATCACCAATGATAAGATAGCTAGGGATGATGGAAGTCAATATCCAATAGATCAGAAGGGCCATCTGGTTAGACAAGGCTGTTCTACACATGCATTGCTTGCAAATCGTTACTCCAACTAACTAGGAACAAAGGGAGACGGCACCAGGTTGGGGGAGGCTGGTAGGAACTGTGCAGAAATGTAGCCAATCATCTACCTGTAGCGGGAGTGTTCTCTGGACCTGCAAGGAAGCAAAGAAACAGCAGCATCAGCAAGATACTCAATGTAGGGTTATCACTCTGTGCTAAAAGGTTTGGTCAGATGCAAGTCAAGATCTGTTTGAAAACTGTAATTAATGTCCTGCCTCATCTCCTCAAAGATACAGAGGCACCCAGGATCCAGTATAAAAGTTTCCTTCATTCTTCAATACTTCAGCATGGACTGTGCCAAAGGATTACTTTTAAAAGATTTGTTTCTGATTAAGCTTGAAAAGGATATTCAAAACAGCAAGCTAAGGAAGACTTGCCTCTTCTGGTTGACCTGACATGATGGCTTAAAAGCATCAGGTGTCATTAGGTTTGTTAAACCACTCCAAGGTTCCGCATTATTCAGTCACTCAATGACTTTACACTGTCTCATTTTTGTATTGAACCAGCTTTATGAAATTGTTGCAAGAATAAATGCCCTTCAGCAAAATAAATGCATGCATCACATGGACCAGGGCAACAAAAATTGGAATGAGTATTCAGAAGTAATTAGAATTCTTGGGATTAGTCACCAAAGGAAAGTTAAAAGTTTAGGGTAAAGTGTAATAAATTGTGTTCAGTAAATTATGAAAGATCTCTGCTGGGGGTCTTTGAATTCTCTCTGCTTTAATCCAAATTGCTGTTCTAATTTCAGGTATAACTGGCACATAGACGATAGCTGCACCTTAACACAGCTTTAGTTTCATTTACTTGCAGGTACAAGGCCAGTCCAGGACATTGTATAATATAAAAAGAGCCCCACACTGCCACTGAACTTTCTCTACAGTGAATCACACAATCCTCATGACGGCATGTGGATTTCTTCAGTGACTTGGCAATCCAATGAAGGTGACCAGCCTTCTTTTCTCTCTGTCCCTAGTACTTGGGAGGTATACTTTCATAAACAAAAATTTCATTTAGCTTTCATATCTAATGGCCATGCAGAGATATTTCCCAACTTTAGGCAACTTCTATATATGTGGATGTCAATTCTCAAATTTTTCAGCAATGATCACGCTGGCTGGAAATTCTGGAAGCTGAAAGCCACACATCTGGAGGGCACTTAGATCAGAAAAGGCCTATCTAAAAGTTCTCTTATCCTTCTAGGTATTCTGATGCCCTACTGAACATTCTGCTGAACGTACGGAAGGCCAAGAGTAAGGAAATGCAGTACTTCAGATCCAAAGCAGGAAATAAGGAGGTGTAAAGAACATGCCTGTCTCTACTGCAAGGCATCTTACTTCATCCTTTCAACAATGCCTTACCTGAAATGTGTGTTTTCCTGAGACCCTAGCACTACAGTTTGTGAATAACCCCCCCTCAGGAGAAGAAGCAGCTTTTTGAAGTTTTTCAACTGCTGAAATATGCAAGCCCACCTTTTCTGCTTTGGATTTGAAGCACTGCCTATCCCTAGTTAATAGCAAAGCACAATCAGCATGCACAGGAAAGATGGTAGTTCTTGCAAGGGAACACTTGCTTGCTCGCTTCCTGGTATTCAGGACGCTGCTTATTAAGCGCCATGTGCTTAGAACTCAAAGCATTATTAGAGACCCCACGCACCCACTCTACGGTCTGTTTCTGTTGCTCCCCTCTGGGAGGAGGTTTTGAAGTATTTCTAGCAGGACTACACCTTTCTGTAATAGCTTTCTTCCCTACGCCATCCATCTGGTAAACTCGCAAGATTCGTTTTTCTCACCATGCACGTGTATACATAATCCGAACTAGACTGTTGTCTCTCTTTGTCATATAATATACATGGGTATATGCATAATTCTGCATTTATTTATTTTTGTCATATTTATTGGAGATGGTGACCTTTGAGAGCTGAAAGCAATGAAATTTCATTTTAATGTATGCCGATTAGTGTCCATTCAAAGTGACAATAAAGTTATTATTCTATTCTATGTCCTAGCACTCCTCCATCCTTCTCCTTTCTTAGTGTCCTTGTTCTTACTGTTGAGGAGGAACTGCTGCAGGCGAGAGAAACCGCTTTGGGTCCCCAACAAGATACTGACAAGGATCCAGGTTAGCCCTGCTGTCAAGACAATCACGACAACACGAAGAGGACCTGAAACAATTAAGAAAAATGAAGTCAGGTCAAAGCAAAGCCAAAAAGAAACTCTGAAGGAAGGCTGAATCCAAATGCTACACTACAGTCATCCAGTAGTGGCTACCATATTTTCCCCAAGATATCCCAGAAGGTTAAATGTTCTAAAGGGCCTACTGGATGTCAGTGGCTAAAGACCATGATTTTCCTGTCTGAAGGGCTGCCATTTGCTCTCGCTTTTTTCTCCCAGCCACAGCTCACCTGCTAGTCTCATGGCCCCTTGAGGGTGTCCAGAACCAGTGGAAATCCAATGCTATTAGGCTCCTGAGGTAGCAGAATGGGTGAGGGAGTCTGAGGTAGGTTAGTCACATGTACCCTTCAAACTACAGAGATCAGAAATGGCAGTCAGAATCAACCCAAAGAAGACAAAACTCCTGCATGACCCCAAATACTCAGGACAAATATTCAGAAGTTCTACACTAATAAGCACACATATGAAAATATAATCTTCATAACAATCAGATAACAGAATTAAACCATCTTGTGTGATTTTCATGGTTAGACTGCCAGTCACTTCATGTAACACCGAACCATTAAAATTGAACTATAATTAAATTCATCTTGAATACTTTTTTAAAAAAATGTCTCACCAAACCTGCAAGTTAAATTGCTTTGTCATCTTATGAAACAGTTGAAACAGTTCCCTTAAGGCAATATAGTGGAGGACTGTTAAATTTTCTTGCCACAGGATGTCTGTAGCTATACTTCTCATTAAACATAGTGCATACTGTAACTGCTGGATACTTTTCAAAGGTTTATGCAAAACTGTAGTCTAATCTAGTGACATGAAACTTAATAGCTAGCTGTGGAAACAGAACTCTATGTAAAAACAAAATCCTGAGCAGGGCAAGGCAGAATTTCCCCCTTTTCTTTTTCCCTGTCTGCAGGCAAAAACTGTTTTTAATTGTTGAAGGGTCAATTTCCAGGGAGCTGATAAAATCTACACAGAACTGCAAGGCTCAGGTTTTAACCATGATCTCCACAAAATGGTGTGGATTGTAGGGGAGGGATACTACTCTAAACTTTACCCTCTGCAAATTTGACTTGAACCATACCGAATTCTGCAGCACTCCTTGTTTTGCCCTTTGGATTTTACAGGATCAAAGCAAGATCCCCTTCTTTAACTGTATTCATTCTCCTGACCAAATTCACTCCCCCTTTTAGATATTTGAGCAACTTAGAGCTACTAATTTAACCCACTTCGAAAACAAGTGTCTGGGTAGATTTCCTTGGGAGAGAAAGTCTCATTTATGTATCCTCCCCTTCATAGGTATGAATGTGGCCATACCTCTTCTACCTCTAGTTCTTAGAGTGTTGCTCTCTCCCTCCCCCCTTTTTTTCTCCTCACTTTTTCTTAAGTGCTGCAAACAGGAAGGCAACTAAGTCCTCACCTATGCAGGTTGAAATTTGCCTCTTTCTGTTAACATCTAGGACAGTGATGGCGAGCCTTTTAGAGACCGAGTGCCCAAACTGCAACCCAAAACCTACTTATGTATTGTCAGGTGCTGGGTGGGTGGGGCCCATTGGGTGATGTGGCCCATTGGGTGGGCGTGGCCCATTGGATGAGCGTGGCTGCAGTGGTAAGGGCAGACTGGGTGGGACTAAAAAGTTCAATCAATTCCAACTTTGTAAGATCTTTTTTTTTTCCTGAGAGAAGTTGAAATTGATTGATTGACTGAACCTTTTTTTTTTTTTCCACACGGTGGCGGAGGCCTAAAGCAAAAAGGTTTTATAAAACCCAGCCGAAGGCCTAGGACTGGGGCGATGGCATGCGTGCCCACAGAGAGGGCTCTGAGTGCCGCCTCTGGCACCCGTGCCATAGGTTCGCCACCACTGATCTAGGAACTACATCGGATATGTCCAGAAGAGAACAATTCCGGAATTAAGTTCTGTTCAAATAGCCAGAGCAAATGGCCTCATGCTTCCGATCACCCTCACCACCCACCGCCCCCAAACCAAATAAATAAAACGATCAACCTAAGCACGGTCAGACCCGGTGGTTTCTACTTGGGTAGAAAAACACCGAGAAAACCAGGGATGAGCACCGGACTGGAACAGGTCGGGCAAACATCGCGGGGAACCGAACGGCAAACCACTTCTATATTGTTGCCAAGTTAAGTGCACGAGCGCGTCGTCATAGACGGGCACCCCTCCAGAGAGGCTCCAGGCCGTTCTCTCGAAGCCAGCTAAGCAGAGAAGCCCACGACTCTGCAACCATCCGCGGATCCCGCCCGCAGCCCCGAGCCGAGCTCCCCAGGCCCTCGCGCAGGGCCTCCCTTCTTCTCCCACCCCCCGGCCCCGCTGCTGCCTGGGCCCGTCCCGCAGCCCACGTACTCATCTCCCAAACACCCCAGTCGCCTCATGATTCCCTCCAGCTTCCGCTTGCGGATCTCCCAGAGGCCAGCAAAGCTTCACCCAGGACCAGCCGAGAACAAGATTTTCCGGCTTGCTAAGTGGCAGCGGCAGCGGCAGCATCAAGCAGCTCCTCCTCCTCCTCTTCTGTCGGCGGCGGCTCCGCCCAGCCCCCTGGGTAGAAGAGCTTGGCGGAGACCGCGGGAAGGATCGCTTGTCTCCCTCGTTCTGATTGCGTTTCTCTTTGGGCGTCCCAGCCCTTCGCCCCCTCCAGGCGGAGTACGGAGCCGTTTCCCCCACTCCGCCGCTGGCCATCGCCGCTGTCCCACGCGCTAAGGCTTATTCCGACACCGTTCGGCAACCGGAACGTTCCCACGGTCTACTGGCCTCAGTCCCCTTATTGCACCGCTCTTCACGAGGAATTCGCTTAACTGGCTTAAAGACCAGCGCTAGGGTTTCATCTTAAAAACAACAACAACAACAAAAAACCGGCGTTTCGGAGAATCCTGGAAAAGCCGAGGCCCTCTTGAAAGAATTGCGGGTAGAGGATTAGGTTGGCATCCGGCACTCCCGCCCATCATTTGGAATCTGCAGGAAACCAAATTACGTCCTGGAAAGGGGAGGGGAAAGAAGATCAAATAAAGCTGCACAGAGAGAGCAGTGCTCTTTCAATGTAGCTTTTATGTCCCAAAGGTGCATTTTCAAGAGGCAACTGGACTTGGTTTTTCTTTGAAGACCTTTTGCTTCTCATCCAGAGGTGAGAAGAAGCAACCTGAAATCAAAGAGAGAAGCAACCTGGAATTAAGGAGAAACTTCCTAACAGTGAGGACAATTTACCAGTGGAACAGCTTGCCTCCAGATGTTGTGGGCGGTCCATCACTCAAGGTTTTTAAGAAGAGACTGGATAGTCACTTATCTGAAATGGTATAGGTTCTCCTGCTTCAGCAGGGGGCTGGATTAGAAGACCTCCAAGATCCAGTCTTCAAAGAAAAACAAAGCCCACTTGCCTCTTGAAAAAGCACCTTTGGGACAACCATGACCTGGATGACTGAGAATCTTCATAGACATTTAGCTTTATATATTTTTAAGTTGTTAGATTTATAACCTGCTTTTTCCCCAGGAGTATCCTTCTTCAATTTTTTTCCACAGTAAAGTTCTAGCTCAGTGGTGGCGAACCTATGGCACGCGTGCCAGAGGTGGCACTCAGAGCCCTCTCTGTGGGCATGTGCGCCATGCCCCAGAGATGGCAACCGTCCCTCTTCAACCAGCCGTCTGCTAACTCACTGAGGTCCCACGTGGGCAGATGTATCCCAGCACGGCTGGTTTCCCTCCTCCCCCCGTCCTGTCCATCCTTGCCTCACATGCTCTCCTTTTCCTGGGCACGACCCACTGCATCGCCTCCTCAGCTGTCGGCCAGCCATCCAGCTCAGAGGCGGCTTCTCTGAACTGCTGGCGGTGGGCTGCGGAGCCCCAGAGTGCACTGGTCGAGGGGCTGGCAGGCTGTAGCTGCTGACGGACACTGTTGGCCCCCATGCGCTCACTGGCCTCTGTGTGCAGGGGCCGATGGTGTCAGGCAGCAGCCGCCCCGGCCCCTGCCTCGCCTTGCCCTGCGACAATGGCACCCTTGCCCTGCCTCGCCTTGCCTCACCCCGCAGGACGAGCCTCCTGCCCACCGCCCCACCTGCCAGAGACCCCCTGGATCTCCCCCAACGTTGCCCGGCCCCCACAGGCGTCCCTCCCTACAAGTAACATCGAGGTGACCATTCCCACCTTGGCCACACTCACCCAGTCTGCCATGACTACTATAGCCACACCCACCCAGTGGGCCACGCCCACCTGGCACCTGGCGATAAATAAATAATTTTGGGTTGCAGTTTGGGCACTCAGTCTCTAAAAGGTTAGCCATCACTATTCTAGCTACTAGAAAGCTTCTGGCCACAAATCAGTCAGTCATCTTTCATCTTGAGGCAGGGCTTCAACCTAGACTAGGCCTTTCTGGGATTAGTCCAACACTTTAACTTAATTGCACCTGAAGTTAAGAAATAGTTTGCCTTTCCCACTGTGCCCCTGCCCAATATATTAATTTACATCCACAACTCCATGGTTCTAAAACTTCTGAATTATTCTGACAGATTTTAAGTTACATTATATTTGGCATAATAAAGTAATAATAATAATAATAATAATGTTGGAAGGGACCTTGGAGGTCATCTAGTCCAATCCCCTGCTCAGGCAGGAAACCCTATACCATTTCGGACAAATGGCTGTCCAGTCTCTTCTTAAAAACTTCCAGTTACAAGTTATTTTATACAAAATATATAGTATTATAAATTGTTCGTTCCAATTTCCAGGGTTTCAGTATACATAAAACTCCCATGTACTATTAAAAGAGAATATCTGTAGCTCGGGGTTGAACTCTCATCTACTATTAATCCTCTCATACAATACAACTTTCCTCATGCATTGCTAGCTATAGTGTACTGATTGAGAATGATGGAAGTTGTAATCCAGCACAACCATAGAGAACCAAATTAGGAAAACAGCAAAATTTCATTCTTAGCCTTTAATTTACAGCAGGCTAAAAATAGGTTTATCCAGTTTCCTGTTACAAACATTAGAAACCGCAATGAACAAGAAGCAACTGCAAAACAACTATTATATAGCAGAAACGCACAATGTTTAATGCCATCAGTGCTGTACTAGTATATGATTGGCATATTCAGGGTTGCATTCCATTTTTGGAGGATCTGGAGATATTAAGGAAGAAATGCATGCTGTAAACCTCTGCAGGGTATGACATCCATCCAAAATTTTAGTTCCCACCCAAAAGCTGCATATGGGTACGAGGAGGAGATGCAGTTCTGTAGTATGTCAAACCCAACATTTTTTTCTCTTCTATTTCTGAAACATCCTTTTATAATGCAGAAGAAAGAAGCATTTTAACTCGATAAGATGTATATCCAATGCATTCCAACTCCCTTGGCTTTTCTTTTTTCATCTACTACAATCCTGAAATTCTGTGCCTCAATTGCTAACTAAGACAATGAATGGCTGGAGCTCTACAGTTCATAGGCCCAATGGGATGAGCCTGCCCCACTAGCTCTGGCAGCAGAGGCCTTGCACAGATCCTATCAGCCAAGGAATTTCAGGCTGTGAGGGTGAGGAGAAGAGTCTTCTCTGCCTGGCCCCCATCCTCTGGAATATCTCGCCACTGGAGGTGAGATCTGCCTCCGCCTTTATGGCCTTCTGAAAGGGCCTTAAAACCTGGCTCTGCTGGTTGGTTTGGGCCCCCGGGGGGGGGTGTCGTGGCGTGCTATGTTGGAAGTGGTTGGTTGAGTGAAAGACGAAAGGCTATCTCCAAGAAGTTCATGCTGTTGATTTTTAACCTGTATGTTTAATTTTAATGCTTTTATGCCATTCTAAACTACCCAGAGTCTTTCTAGATAGTGAGACAGTCAGTATATACGAGGGCAATTCGGAAATAAACCTCCATTTGGTTATCAATGACAGACACTCGCAGATACAGAACTTTTATTATACACATTAGAAAACTACATTATATTACTTTTTGACATAATCGCCATTCAAATAGGCAACTCTCATAAGGTCTTACAAGGTTTGAAATTCCTTTTGCAAAAAAACTCCTGCCTGTGAACGAAGCCACCCTGTAACAGCATCGTAAAGCGCATTGTCATCGTTGCGGTGCAACGCAAGCCACTGTTTCGTTTAAAAAACTGGTTCATTTTCAATTGATCTAGCGGACGCGTCAACTACAACACAACCTTCTCCTTCCACTCCTCACTGCCTACTGAACTATTGCGCACGGTGCCATTGGACACGTGTCACTATCCCCGCCTATTTCTCACACATGCTCAAATGGAGCTTTATTTCCAAACTGCCCTTGTAAATTTGATAAATAAAATTAATCCAGAGGGAACTAGAACTAACTCACTGGCTTGTTCTACCATACTGGGCTTCCAACTCACATTCAATTGAGGGACATAAAACTTCATAGAATTTGGACCATCAAACACACAGTGGTCCATGTGGGTGAAGTATAGTATAGTGTTATGAATTCAGCTAAACACAGATAAGCATCTCCTTTATCCACATGAAGGTAAAGGAGCAGGATCTGTGACATTCTTGAATACCGAGGTATAGCTCTGCAGCATAGTTTGCCTGGCTTCTGGTTCCTTTGCAGCGTTTCCCAACCTTGTCAACTTCCTGATCTTTGCCCTTCAATACCCAATATTCTCCAGTCAGCTTGGAAATTGCTTTAATGTTCTGGGAGTTGAAGTCCATACACCCGAAAGTTGCCAAGGTTAGGAAGCAAGGCAACAGGCCAGGCAGTGGGCATTATATATTCCTTTGGGACTTGCCTCATCTATTCTTTTTTAAATAATTAGTTTATAATATCAAAAAGAAAGCAGCACCAGCATATGAGAACATAATCATTTTGTAGCAATGTTTTTCCCCCACAATGATTTCACTGAAATAGCATATAGCATTCTTGGTAGGCAATGTCCAACCATTCTGTGAACTGGCATGGCTGCCGTGACAGCCATTTTATCTGCATCACCTTTTCTTGCTCTTGAAATTTCCTTCTCAGCTTGCTGTTAGAAGGAACAAGAAACAACTCTATGTTTCTGACATGCAAACATTAACCTTTGGTTAGCATGTGATAAAAAGAAAAGAACATAAGTACTTTTGTTTCTGCTTGGAAACCGCTTCTGGACTTTGTGCTTGAGGTGAAAAAAAATAATATTATGATTTTGACTGATTTGCCGATAAAAAATGGCTAGTGCATACTACTATAGAAATGTAAAAAGTTGAGATTTGATTTTAATGTCTGATTTTACTGCAACAGAGACAGTTGGAAGTCAATGCCTTTTGTTTCTTCCCTTCCCTTTTGTTTTCCTTTTCTCCACTGTTGTCCTCTACTACAGTATTTGCTTTTGCATTTTCACATTTTATGTTATAAATGAATAAAACCAATTAAAAAAGAAATAGATATTAGCATGAAAAACAGGAGTCCTACTGTAAGAGCTTTTTCTTCATATGCAATTAAAAACCTGTACATTTAAGATAGTAGCAATGTGTAAATTAGTAGTGTCTGATTTGATATGGAAGAAGCTAACTTTTGCAATGATTGGAGAAATAGGAAATATTTTAAGCTATTAATTGGAATCAATATACAAAATCAATGTTAGATTTTGCTACAAACTATTTCAACTTCAGCCAAATCCACAATAAAGGGCCAGACAAGACTTTATTGTCTCCCAGTGCTTCTATAAATCAAATCACAACTGCCATATTTACTCAGCAACGAAATACAAAGCATTATTTTTCAATTGCTGTTCATGAAGTTATCCATCACAAAACACTCTTCAATGATTGCCAAAACAGTCAGGAACCATTTGAAGATAACGTAAAGCCAGCACAAACAGCTGATTGTGGCAACATTTGGAATATTTCTTGATTGCTGCTCCTGCTCCCTCACTTCTAATTGCTAATTTATTCTTTTGCTATTGATTCAAGATGTGCTTCCACTGGCTGTAATCTTTTGCTTCACTAGTTCCAGTTTTTACAAGCAGGTAGTTTGTTTTCATTAATCATGCTGGTGTTTATACTGCTTTCCAAGAATGGATAGACAGACACACAGACAGACAGACTATTTAGATAGAAACACAGAGGTGGAATTTTCCAGTTGTCTTGGTACATACAACTTGTACTATTCCCCCCAAAAGATATAAAAGTGGGGTGGACTCAGAACCATGCATTTATCACATTAAAATTAATATGAGTTGTGCATACCACCTTGGCACTCAGAAGTCTCAATACAATAATTTCCTTTACTCATAAAAGATTTCACAACAGATAAAATTAAATGCTAAAAAGACAGATTCCAGTATAGTTTTTTCATTGCCATAATCTTTTTCTAACAATATACTGAAAATAATATACTCTGCCTAGATAGAACATACAACTGTGAGTTCATCCTTCCTACATTTATTTAATGGTACTGTCTGTTTATAAATTTACTGTTTCAGTGAAACAAAACTGAAACCCTCAGCCTAAATTCATCTGCTTTCCTGACCTTTGAAGCCACCCATGGAAGATGCCATATGTATATATTACAACTTAATCTAGATTCTTATTCCTCCCTTTTATCCAGGAGCAAAAAGTAGTTATATACTATAGAGATCTCCTTTGATTACCATTAACTAGTATAGCTTTTAGAGGAAATTAGTGATAGGAATTATCTTTTGAGCCATATAACAGATTTTCAGGATGATGCCGAAACACTAGGACATTATTTTATTACTTATTAAATCTGCATCTCATCTTTAATCTAAGGGTTCAAGGCATCTTATATGGAGATCTCAATATTATCCCCATAGCAGCCTTATAAGGTAGTTTGGGATAGAAGAGCAATTAGACTAAAATCATCTACTGAATCATCTACAGCAGGAGTAGATTTGAATATGATTCTACCAGTCCTAATCCAACACCTTACTCATTAAACCATATTGGCATCTGTGACGTGATGGACAATACCTTCAACTCAGTTTCAACATAATGGCTGAACCATAGTTTACATAAATCATAGCTTATGTTGTTGTTGTTGTTAATTGCGAAGTCGTGTCCAACCCATCGTGACCCCATGGACAACGTTCCTCCAGGTCTTCCTGTCCTCTACCATCTTCTGGAGTCCATTTAAGTTCACACCTACTGCTTCAGTGACTCCATCCAACCATCTCATTCTCTGTTGTCCCCTTCTTCTATTGCCCTCAATCTTTCCCAGCATTAGGCCCTTCTCCAGTGAGTCCTTCCTTCTCATTAGGTGGCCAAAGTATTTGAGTTTCATCTTCAGGATCTGGCCTTCTAAAGAGCAGTCGGGGTTGATCTCTTCTAGGACTGACCGGTTTGAACGCCTTGCAGTCCAAGGGACTCGCATGAGTCTTCTCCAGCACCATAGTTCAAAGGCCTCAATTCTTTGGCGCTCAGCCTTTCTTATGGTCCAACTTTCACAGCCATACATTGCAACTGGGAAAACCATGGCCTGGACTATACGCACTTTTGTTGGCAGGGTGATGTCTCTGCTTTTTAGTATGCTGTCTAGATTTGCCATAGCTTTACTCCCCAGGAGCAAGCGTCTTTTAATTTCTTGGCTGCAGTCCCCATCTGAGGTGATCTTGGAGCCCAGAAAAATAAAATCTGTCACTACCTCCAATTCTTCCCCATCTATTTGCCAGGAATTGAGAGGGCCGGATGCCATGATTTTGGTTTTCTTAATGTTGAGTTTCAAGCCTACTTTTGCACTCTCCTTCTTCACCCGCATCAAGAGGTTCTTTAGTTCCTCTTCACTTTCTGCCATTAGAGTGGTATCATCTGCATATCTTGATATTTCTCCCGGCAATCTTAATTTCAACTTTTGATTCATCTAGCCCTGCCTTTCTCATGATGTGCTCTGCATATAAGTTAAATAGGCAGGGCGACAGTATACAGCCTTGCCGGACTCCGTTTTCAATTTTGAACCAATCAGTGGTTCCGTGTTCGGTTCTCACTGTTGCTTCTTGACCCGCATATAGGTTTCTCAAGAGACAAATGAGATGGTCTGGTACTCCCATCTCTTTAAGAACTTGCCACAATTTGTTGTGATCCACACAATCAAAGGCTTTTGCATAGTCAATGAAGCAGAAGTAGATGTTTTTCTGGAACTCCCTAGCTTTCTCCATGATCCAGCGTATGTTGGCAATTTGATCTCTAGTTCCTCTGCCTCTTCGAAATCCTGCCTGTACTTCTGGTAGTTCTCGATCCACATACTGCTGGAGTCTAGCTTGTAGGATTTTAAGCATAACTTTACTAGCATGTGAAATGAGTGCAATGGTGCGATAGTTTGAACATTCTTTGGCATTGCCTTTCTTTGGAATTGGAATGTAAACTGACCTTTTCCAATCCTGTGGCCACTGTTGAGTTTTCCAAATTTGCTGGCAAATTGAGTGTAGCACTTTTACTGCATCGTCTTTTAAGATTTTGAATAGCTCAGCTGGAATACTGTCACCTCCACTAGCTTTGTTGTTGCTCAGATTTTCTAAGGCCCATTTCACTTCACATTCTAGGATGTCTGGTTCGAGGTCAGTGACCATCTCATTGTGGTTATCTGGGATGTTAAGCTCATTCTTGTATAGTTCTTCTGTGTAGTTTTGCCATCTCTTCTTAATATCTTCTGCCTCTGTTAGGTCTCTGCCATTTTGGTCCTTTATCATGCCCATCTTTGCATGAAATGTTCCCTTCATATCTCCAATTTTCTTGAAGAGATCTCTGGTCCTCCCTATTCTGTTGTTTTCTTCTATTTCTTTGCACTGTTCATTTAAGAAGGCATTCTTATCTCTTCTAGCTACTCTCTGGAATTCTGCATTCAATTGGGTGTATCTTTCTCTTTCTCCTTTGCCTTTCGCTTCCCTTCTTTCCTCAGCTATTTGCAAAGCTTCCTCAGACAGCCATTTTGCTTTCTTGCATTTCTTTTTCTTTGGGATGGTTTTAGTTGCTACCTCTTGTACAATGTTGCAAACTTCCATCCATAGTTCTTCAGGCACTCTGTCTATCAGATCTAATTCCTTAAATCTATTTGTCACCTCTACTGTATATTCATCAGGAATATGATTTAGTTCATACCTGAGTGGCCTAGTGCTTTTCCCTACTTTTTTCAATTTAAGCCTAAATTTTGCAACGAGAAGCTCATGATCTGAGCCACAGTCAGCTCCTGGTCTTGTTTTTACTGACTGTATACAGCTTCTCCATCTTTGGCTGCAGAGCACATAGTCAATCTGATTTCTATGTTGACCGTCTGGTGATGTCCATGTGTAAAGCCGTCTCTTGGGTTGTTGGAAAAGAGTGTTTGTTATGACCATCGTATTCTCTTGACAAAATTCTATTAGCCTGTGCCTTCTTCATTTTGTACTCCAAGGCCAAACTTGCCTGTTATTCCGGTTATCTTTTGGCTTCCTACCTTAGCATTCCAGTCCCCCATGATGATAAGGACATCTTTTTTTGGTGTTAATTCTATAAGGTGCTGTAGGGCTTCATAGAACCGGCCAATTTCATCCTCTTCAGCACCAGTGGTTGGGGCATAGATGTGGACTATTGTGATATTGAATGGTTTGCCTTGGATTCGAACTGAGATCATTCTGTCATTTTGGGGATTGTATCCCAGTATTGCTCTTCCTATTCTTTTATTGACTATGAAGGCTACTCCATTTCTTCTAAGGGATTCTTGCCCACAGTAGTATACCTGATGGTCATCTGAGTTAAATTCACCCATTCCTGTCCATTTTAGTTCGCTGATTCCTAAGATGTCGATGTTCAGTCTTGTCATCTCTTTTTTGACTACGTCTAGCTTGGCTTGATTCATGGATCTTACATTCCAGGTTCCTATGGAGAAAAAATCTTTACAGCATCGGACTTTCCTTTCACCACCAGATATATCCACAGCTGAGCGTCCTTTCGGCTTTGGCCCAGTCGCTTCACTCTTTCTGGTGCTACTAGTACTAGCCCTCTGCTCTTCCCCAGTAGCATATTGGACACCTTCCGACCTGAGGGGCTCATCTTCCAGCGGGCAAAGATACTGGAGTGGTTTGCCATTTCCTTCTCCAGTGGATCACATTTTGTCAGAACTCTCTGCTATAACCTGTCCGTCTTGGGTGGCCCTGCATGGCATAGCTTATAGCTTCATTGAGTTACGCAAGCCCCTTCGCCACGACAAGGCAGTAATCCATAAAGGGGATAGCTTATGTAGAGATTGCTAATTCGATGCCTTTCAGATGAGTTAGAACAATATATTATCCATATTTGCAGAAAATGTGGTTTAGAGAACCCAAACCAGGGTTTTCAGCATAAAGGCAAACTATAATTAAGGATTGTTTGATTTACTTTATTTTCCATCTATCAGCACATCTTTTTCTATGACTTCCAGTGGCAGAAGGGTGGCCATAATTATAGGTTATCAGTTAAGACAGCCAACATCATAATTATGTTATAGTTACACAAGAAATTGCAGGCCTTTATTAAAGAAATGGCTGGAAGAAATCCTGCTAATAGATATAGAGGCCAAACTGGAAGTTTTCCTACTGGGAATTATAGAAAAAAAATACAAGAAAGATACAAATTATTTATTACTGCATATAGTAACCGCGGCACGAATAGTCTTCGTTCAAAAATGGAAAGAGAAAGATATTCCAACCGAAGAGGAAATATTATTGAAAATCCTGAATTGCGCAGAATTGGATAGACTCACATTGGAACTTAAGGATCAAAGTGAAACTAAGTACTATAAAATCAGAGAACAATTTTATGATTGGATAGATAACAAGAGGGCAGCAAAGACAAATGTATAGTGTTAGAATATAATATAGATTACAGACAAATGTATATTTAAAAGAAGAACTATATGTCTATATGAGTACTAATGTTACTGTAAAGTGATGGAAGATGTATGGAACCAGTGACGTCATATCTATGTCCAATGTGTTTTTAATTTTGTATTATTAATAAAACTTCAATAAAATAATTAATAATAAAAAAAGAAATTGTAGGCCTCTCCAATAATTAAGGTTCCAATTTGCTAGATGACAATGGTCTGATCATATTACTACATCAATCTGGTTAAATTTCTTTTCTTACCAGGGGGTTAATTCTACCACAACCAGTTTCACAGAGATAATCACTCAGATGAATCAAAGAATCAGTCCAAAACTCCAGGCCCACATGAGTCCAAAAATGAACTCAGGTTTCATATATAAGCAGTCCCAGGTTCAAATCTGCAGGTACAACCCTCAATCATCCTGGAAAAAGTATGGGGCCAAGCAAATCAGGAGGTCTGCATGAAGCAACAATTAGCATCCTGCACGTATCATCTCACTCTTCTGATTTCCCACATGAAAAATCCCTCTCCTCCAACCCTAATATTTTGCCCAACATAGCCTCCCTCTCATCAGTATCATTTCCCTCCCTCATTGTACAACTTCTTCCACGCATTTGTATGTAGATTTTTGCCTTCACACTAACAATGTTTTCTTCCCAAGTTGACTTACTTATAACAGCAACAGCATCTATATGGTGCCTTCTCTTTCTGATGGGTCTCATCTTTGTTGAGAGAAGCGTATTTGCCTGGGGAAGATACAAATTACACACTAAATATAGGTTGGAGAAATCTATCCTATTTTAAACAGGCAAATATTGTTTGTATACTGTGGAGATTCATCTTTTATCCCCAGGAAGCCAGTACTGCCACCCCATATATTTAAATCCACCTAAGACATAGTTTAAACATAGTTTAATTTAATTATGTGTCACCTTAGCTATTGTGGCTTATTCAATACAACTTGGTTAGGATAAACTATAGCTTAGCATTATATACAGATGCAATCAGTGATAGCATTCACATAAACCCTAAACCTCTTGGGGCACGTTTAGTATAACATCTAGGCCCCTAGGTGTCTTTCTTAGCTTGATTTTGATTAGTTTACCTTAAGCGTAACCCAGTGGGCCATCTCAATCCGGTGAAATAGGGCAGATTATTATTATTTATTACATTTATGCATTGTCTATCTCACTCTGAAAAGCGACTCTTTTGGTTAAGCCGCCATTAGTCCTCCAGGAAAATGAGGCTACATTCAGGAGTGGCCTCATAGCAGAGCTTCTCCTGCATTTACAGGGACACACAAAGGTGGCGGTTTAGGCATAGCTGGAAGATTCAGGGGTTTTCTTCTTGGTAGGCAAGAACTAGACAAGGCTGCCAGACCTGGCTTGCATTAATCCACAGGACTATAAAAGATTATGTTTTTGTATTGCTCTTCTGGTGTCTGGTGGTTTCCAGTGCAGATCTGGTACCCCAGCCTAGACTAATTTGCCAGTCCGCAAAAAGGTTGCAGGGAAACCAACAAAAAAGAGAGAGACTCACAATAAGAAATAGTTGTGGGCCAAATTACACAGGTAATCAGATTTCCTAGATAACTACCTTGAGATACCTCAAAAGAGATGAGAAGCTGTATTCAGGCAAGTTACAAACTGGTACAGATGTATTGAAAGGTAATATGGTTTACAAAGGGAATTAAAATGAAATGTGCTGGTGTAAACTAAATTTTGCTAGCTTTCCTTTTTTCACAATGTCCATATAGCTAGTCTTAGCGAGCACTTAGTGACCATTCTAAATTATGCCAGATTCCCCCCCCCAAAAAAAAAACTACTTATGACCTGGTTCCAAAGTTATGATGTCTGCCCCCCTGTTCCCCCCCCCTCAGTAATGTGATTGCATTTTGGATACTTGGCAACCAATCTGCATTTATGGCTGCTTGCACTAACCTCTGTGAATGCTATTTATGCTTTTTTCTAGAAAGTGATATTTATTTCGTTTTGAAAAAAAAAGCCCCACAATGAACAATGGGCTCATTTAATGACCACAGCATTCACTTAATGATTGCTGCAAAAAAGGTTGTTAAATTGGGTCAGTTCACATGACCAGCTTTAAGATCCCCATGACATATGACCGTAATTGCCAGGCTCAATTATGGTCATAAGTTGAGGCTTACCTGTACTTACTTTTGCTTGCTGCTTTCTATACTTTTTCTGCATCTTACATGTTATTTACTCTCAAAAGGAGTAACATGATAGTATACAAATAGTTCTTGACCTATGACCACAATTGAGATCAGAATTTCTGTTACTAAGCAAGATGGTTGTTAAGTAAGCTACACCTCATTTTATGACCTTTTTGCCACAGTTGTAAGGCATATCACTGCAGTGTTAAGTGAATCATGGAGTTGTCAAGTGAGTATGGCTTCCCCCATTGATTTTTCTTGTCAGAGGTTGGCTGGAAAGGCTTCAAATGGTGATCACATCACTCCGGGATGCTCTTACATATATTCCAGTTACCAAATACCCAAATTTTGATCATATGACCATGGGGATGCTGCAACAATAGTGTGAGGACTGTTTGCTATGTCACTTTTTCAGTGCTGTTGTAACTTTGAACAGTCGCTAAAGAAAAGGTTGTAAATTGTGGACTATGATAGAATATACAGTTGCATATTACCGTTCATTTTTACCCTGGTAAACATTAAATTATGCATAATGTATCATGTATAACTGATTTTCATTTGAGGAAATATTCAATTCAGATTTGTACAATACTGCCTCTGTAACCTATGTCTCATTTTACATATCCAAAGACTCTTCAAAACACAACCTGAGTGCAACCTGCTATAGACATTTATCAAATCTCAGCAAGGTTTCCTCTTCATTCTACCCCTATTATAATTTCATAATTATTAAATTGATATTAATAAAAACATTGTTGCATAAAGATTTTGGATGATCACCTGTGAGTAATAGTATATTTAATATAGAGCAGTCTTCATCAATCTGTCTTCTAGATGTAAAACTTTATTTCCCATAATCTATCAGTCAGCAGCGTTTGGAAAGCTGAAGTCCAAAACTAACTTAAATAAACCCGCTACTGGAGCAAAATGAATTTAACGATGGATTAAAAGGAGCCAGGCTTCAAAAGTTAGCCTTGCTATGGACAGATCACAAATTACATAGATAAGATAAAATGGCACCACGATGCAGTGTATAAACCCGTCGAAAAGTCTGAATTCAGCCAAACCAATTGACAGCTATGAGGCTCCCGCTAGAGTTCTGACAACCGAATAGGCGGTGTCATGATTGGCTCCGCCCATTCAATTCTTCTTCTTATCCTCCTCCGCCTCCTCCCTCCTCTTCCTGTTTTCTGTCGTCTGGCGCAGGCGCGGTGCGGCCCTTTAAACGTGCGCAAGAAGTCCCAGCGATTACATTCTCTTGTTAGTTGTATCCTTCCGCCTTAGCCCTGAGGGACTTTTTATTTTGCTTTATTTTGCTTCTAAAGCTTCCAGTATAAATCAATTGCCTTTGACGAGACCTAGAAGTTTCAGTCTTTGTATCGGAAAGATTACTCTAGCCGGGTACGGTGACATCTCCAAGAGGTTCCTTTGAATCTTTAGAGGCTGGCGGAGGGAGACGTTTTGTTGTTGATGGGCAGCGGCTGTGGAGGATATTGAGAAAGTCCAAAATGGCGGTCGCTGCCAGTTCGAGGGGACCCGGCAGGCCTTGAATTTAGGGAGGGGAGAGAACAAGAGGGACTCTGGGCCCGGAAAAGTGCCGGGAGATCCTAGAGAGGAGGAGGGGTAAGGCTGAGCAACCGGGCACCGGGGAGAAACGCTCCGGCTGAGCGGCCTGGTTCCCCCGCCCGTTAGGCCTGGTGCTCGAGCGAGGAGGAGGAGGAGGGGCCGGGCATGGCCCCCTGAGGGGCCTCCCAGAGAGCAAGGAGCCGGTGGAGGGTATGGAGTCCAGAGAGGAGCCGGTGGAACAGAGCGAAGGGTCAGATCAAGGGACCTGGGGGGAGAAGGGCCCCCTTGGGGATCAGGGCGACTGGGTGTCCCGTGGGGAGAAGGGGGAGAGGGGAAGCCGGGGCTCGAGGGGGGAACGTGGCCTTTCAGGGGAGAGGGGAGAACATGGGGACTGGGGAGAGCGGACCTCCAGGATGGAGAAAAGTGAACGGACTCTGAAGGGTGAGCGGGCTCCCCGGAGTGACAAGACCGACCAGGGCGATGGGGGTCCCCGGGCTGATCGAACTCTTCGACTGCCTCGAGCGTCGGACCAGGCAGAGCGCGGCTTGTGGGGTGCAGAGCAAGGCGAGTGGATGGAGCGTGGCCCGTCCTGGGCTGGAGATCCCGATCCCCTGTTGCCTCCCGAGGACTTTTTGCCACCACCTGAGTGTCCTGTCTTTGAGCCCAGTTGGGCCGAATTCAGTGATCCACTAGGCTACATTGCCAAGATCCGACCCATCGCAGAAAAAAGTGGTATCTGCAAGATCCGCCCTCCCGCCGTAAGTACCAGCAAAGGCTTTTGGATTTTAGGAGAAACTGTCAGTGGGCAAGCAGAATCAGGATTTGGGGGTTAGTGTAAGTGATTCACAGGTACTTAGAGCTGGTGATGTGTTGTTGTTTTTTGAAAGAGATGTCTCTCCTGGTGAATATAATGAATTGGATGAAGGAATGTATTGGAGTGCTTGTCTGCCAGGATGAGGGTTACAGACTTGAACCAGTGTGTCTTTAGATCGGAAAGAGTTCTTGTGAGCATTTGTTGCTGAAGACAGTCATGGTATTGAGTTTGATACAAATGCAGTGTTTCTGAGGAAAAATAAGACTATTGTAATGCCTTGAAGAAATAACTGAACACAGGCATGGTTCAACGACAAAATAGAGTGTGTAGTAAAAGTTTACATGGCAGGCCCTGCTGACTAGAAATTTTGGTAGTTCAGTACATTTGAATGGCACCAAGTTGGGAAAGACTGTTTTATGTAATTGATGAGGGTTGAAAAATGTAGATGCTTCCCATGATGTAGTAGGACAAGTTGAATGTAGATATATGCAAGCAGTTGATGTGATACAAAACTGTAATGTGTGGTATAGTCAACACTCAAATATAGATTTGAATGCATTATGGGAGTATACTACAGGGATTTGTTTGGAATAATTGGCATATAAGAGCTTTGTGTTTTGATTCCAATAATCAAGTTCTATAGTTTTGTGTATGTAAATTGCTGTATCTGTGATAAGGGTGGTGCCTGTGTTCCTACGTAGCTGTTACCATTTTGAACAGCTTGCTCTTTCACCAAGCTGGAAAACTTGTATAGACGAGTGTCCTTCTGTTATTTTCCTCTACATCCTACAGCTAGGCCTCAGCTGCATGTAAAAAAAACAAACACCCCCCCCCCATTCTAATTAAGTGTAGCAGGAAAGAGGTTTTCCAAGTCTTTTCCTGCTGTATTTCTTGATGCAGAAAACCTAATTAAAGTAAAAAAAAAAAAGTCCATTGAATAATATTTTTGATTATTTCATAACAGGTCATCTGGTATGACTGCCAGTTGCAGAGCCTTTGTCTAAGAAGGAACAAGAGAAAGACAAGGAAATATTTGAGGAACTTGGTTTTCTTTTGTATAGCTACACTGCAGAAGATGCTGAAGTAGATCTCTTGTTCTCTGTTCCCAATTAAACTCTTTTGCCCATCTTTTTAATCCTCATTGAGAAGTCATTGTGATATTTTTAATTGGAGCAGCAAAATATTAGCATCTGCTTACTCAGTGCATATGGAGTAAGTTTAAATGAGTCTTTTTTTCCTATAGGCTGTCAATTATAGTTCAGGTTAGTCTACAACCTTCAAATCAAAAGTTTCTATCACAATTCAGTTGCAGGAGAACCTGTCTTGCTGGTGTGAGTCTTAAGCATTATAATGCTAAAGTATTATCCTGTTAGCAATATTTCATTTTTTTGCTTCTCTTGAAAGTACTAGGATGACTTAAAAAACATTGTTTAGCATTTCCTAATTTATTTTGATTTTAATTTATTTCAGTGTGTCTAACAAAAACAAATATAATTCTATCATGTTTGTGCTTTTGACATACAATTTAGCACCATGAAGATGCTCTTAAATTGAGAAACCAAGGCCTTTCCAACTTAATTTATCACCCTCTTTACTACAAACTAATAAATATTTCACTAAAAATATAAGAATATATATTCATGAAGTTCACCAGGCCTCACTATGATTCCAACTTCTAGAAATCAAAATTTTGCATAGTCAATTTGACTGCCTTCTGGTAAAGTTATTTTGAGACCACTGAGTCTTTCTCACACATGAATAAATAACCTTCGCTTCAGTAGTTTTTATCTGTCTTACTGTCTCCAGCAGTTCATGATGATAGTTACTCCATCTTTGAAGTGATTGCTTTGTACCAGAAAAGTAGATTTTGAATGTGTAATGCCTTGGGATATAATATTTTAGATTGGTTAAAGGGACATCAAAGTTATCCTTTCCTTTTTCTCAGGCTTCCTGTATATAAACAGTAAAGATGAACACGTTGCAGTGCTTGGTGTGCTCATGTTTTATTAGGAGGTGTTCATGCATTAAACTATGTTTCCTTCAAGTGTCAGTTTTACCTAAGTCTTTCTCTCTTCAGTATTGGATATTGCATACAGTAGATTGCTTCATTGCAAAACTAAGGGTTTTCATTGTCTCAGATTTGTCCTGTGGTAGTTTGTATAATCAGTTCTTGCACTTGTATTCTGTTAGCTGTGAAATTGAGTTCTAATTCTCTAGGGTTGTTTTCCGACTGAGAGTAGATTTTTGATTTAATTCTTAAACATGGTGTATATGTATTAACAAAAAGTGTTGGCTCTATTGCTATTAGCTGGTAAACAGACTTTGAAATGTATGATGCTGGGATTATAATTAATGTTGCCTTTCTGTTTCTTCCTCAGGACTGGCAACCTCCCTTTGCTGTGGAAGTGGACAACTTCCGGTTTACTCCACGGATACAGAGGCTCAATGAACTGGAGGTGAGTCCTTTGCAGAAGAGGTAATAGAATTGTAATGTGATGCTATTCACATTTCTTTACATTTACATAAATCATTTTACAAGAGAAGATACCAGGAGCTACCAATAAATAATAAATGTAAAAATACATTGGTATATAATTAAAAAAAACCCCAAATGCATTAGTTTTAATCAACTGTTATCCACCGGTCGGACTGCCATTGAAAGAATTGACTTCAAAAATTGTGTCAGGTTGCCTGTTTATATAAACATAAATAAATGGTTTTATGATTTATTTCAAAGTAGTTCTCTGTCTCTGTTTGTATGTAATCTATTTAAAGGAGAACACTTGTAGCTCAGGGCTGAAATTTATTTATTTATTTATTTATGAGACTTATATACCGCTTTAAGTGCAAGCACTCTCTAAGCGGTGTACACCAGTAAGCAATGTATATATATATTTACATTGCCCCCAACAATCTGGGTCCTCATTTTACCTACCCCGAAAGGATGGAAGGCTGAGTCAACCTTGAGCCGGTGAGATTTGAACCGCTGACCTGCTGAACACAGGCGGGTCCTTGGTGCTCTCCCAGCTTGGTTGTTTTCTTGCAGACATTTCATTACGCAAACTAGATAATATCAGTGCTAGACACTCATTTAGCACTGATGATGTTACCTAGTTTGGGTAATGGAAAGATCTGTAAGAAAACAGCCAAGCTCAGAGAGCACCTAGGATCCCCTCAAGTATTTAATTATCCAGGTTTTTATATTTTTGACTGGATTTTTTTGCAAAATGTTTTGGCTTGCATTTGTATGAAAGGAGTGTGTGTATCTTAGACAATACTTCTTAAATAAGCTTGCATTCCATGAATAACTTCTGTTAAATGACAACAAGAAATCTCAACATCTTTTTAGGATGAATGTATTTGTTAGATAAGTTTCCTAGCTTTCCTTAAGGCAGTATATCCTGTCATCCTTTTCTCCAATTTTATTCTCACAATATCATCCTTTTCAGGTATGTTAGACTGGGGTCCCCAACCCCCGGGCCGCGGCCCACTATTGGGCCATGGCCTATTCGCAACTGGCCTGCGGGTCAGTGCACACGTAAGTGTGCAGCTCGACTCAGGAAGGCCGGTGAATGCACATATGCGCACGTACATCAAATTGCAGTCGAGCTGCGTGTGCGTGTGTGTGTGCGTACCGTCCCTCTATTTGTGTTTGCTTGCATGGCCTGGTTCCCCTCTTCCCCCCCCCCCAGCTGGGCTGCCAAGTCGCTGAGGGACAGTGACTGACCCTCTGAATTTCCACAACTTGAGAGTAGACTTGAATTTGGACTTCACTTGTCTTAATCCAACAACTTATCCATTACACTGATATGTTCCTCATGAGATAATTAAACATATGAATCTTGGCTCTGTAGATAGAAAAGTTAAAAGTTTTGGTAATGCACATGTCCAAAATATATAGTCCTTTCTTCTTACTTGGTTTTGAAAACCATGATCTATATCCAGTTATTATAGTTTAGAATGGCCAGATATTGGCATGTTACTTCATTGTTCAAAAGGAAACACTTTTTGGGGGATAAATAACATGTAGCCCCTGTTACAGGAAATCTCCCAGGTCCCAAACCAGTTCAGTGTGTGCATATATACTATTTTCAACTTCATTAAAATTTGGTGTTGCTGGTATGAAGATATATTGAAAGATGTATGGTTAAATGGGGAGCCATTATAAGTTACTGGCTTGAGAAAGGCTAACTTCTATTTATTCCATTACCAGGCACAGACCAGGGTAAAACTGAACTATTTAGACCAGATCGCAAAGTTCTGGGAGATTCAAGGTTCTGCACTGAAAATTCCCAATGTAGAGAGGCGTATTCTTGATTTGTACAGCTTGAGTAAAGTAAGTTATAATTACATTCTTCCCAAAAAGAATTCTAGGGAAAGTTAAATTTTTGTATTCAAGCTAATGGGGTTAATTACTGACACTGGCAGATTCAATGACGATTTATCTGTGCTATTGATGAGTCTTGGTAAGTTGTTGGTCTTAGTTTGGAATTGGGGATAAGAAAAATTAGGTACCTTATTTAAATAGGTGTATGTTCATGTGATTGCAAGCTGATAATTTGTAGTGTTTCAATATTCCTATATTTTTAGATTGTGATGGAGGAGGGTGGATATGAAGCCATTTGCAAGGATCGCCGGTGGGCACGGGTGGCCCAGCGACTTTCCTATCCATCAGGGAAGAATATTGGTTCCCTTCTTCGTTCCCACTATGAGCGTATTATCTACCCATATGAAATGTACCAGTCTGGTGCTAACCTGGTGGTGAGTATTGGGTCTCAGAGTATAAAGTTCTCCTGTAATTTAATTTCACGTTACATTTCCTCCGCAGATGTAGTACATGAGTACAAGAAAACTCCTTTTTCTAAATAGACTCCCTTTGCACATTGTTTCCTACTCTGGGAAGGAAATAGCTTGCTAGGGAAGATGGTGGGCTCATGCCTAGCCAGGAAAATCATATCTAAATTCATCATGCTTTTGTTCTGCCACAAGATAATTGGGTTAGGCCAGGGGTGTCAAACTGCTGGCCCATGGACCAGTTGCATCATGCTGAGGCCGTGCCCACCCAGCTCCGGCAATGCAAAAGAAGTCACACTACGTCATGACACATCACATGATGCGTCAAGTTTGACACCCGTGGGTTAGGCCCTTGCTTTTTAATGCCTAGTGATGAGCAACGGGAGCAGGGAAACGCTCTATTCAGTGTTAATGCTATTCTTTCCCCCAGCAGTGCAATACTCACCCATTTGATAATGAAGAGAAAGACAAAGAGTATAAGCCTCACAGCATCCCATTGCGCCAGTCAGTACAGCCTTCCAAGTTCAACAGCTATGGGCGGCGGGCCAAGCGACTGCAACAGGAGGTGAGTGTCTCACACACCTTCAACCCTAATTACAGTTTTGTTTTTGGTTGGACCAGTTCATCATTTTGGGAGCAATTGTACACACCCTGTGCTCTGACTCAACGGAAAGTCTTATTTTTTCCTCAAGTTTGGGATAGAAGCCCTTAAATGTCAAAGAAGTCTCATCTGGGCTTCTGGAATCTTTTTTAATTCCCCCAAATTGTGATTTTAAATGCAACAGGAGAGTTTTTAAACATAAAGGATATAATCTTTTAAAATATATTTAATATAGTTTATCCCATGGTTCAGTATGATCTGCCCGCTCTCTGAAATTATCTGAAGAGATTTGCATAGTATTCATCTTTTCTATCATAGTGACTTGGGGTTAAGCTCAAATGGTGTAGCTCTCCAAACCATTTTTTAAAAATAATTTGTACTGTGTATTACAGTGGTTCTCAACCTTTTTAATGCCACGACCCCCAACTGGTCGTAAGTCGAGGACTACTCAACTGGTGCAGCACCGTTTGCAGAATGGGACTTTTGGCGGGCTCAGCAGGGCAGAGACAGCCTGGACAATTCCTATTGGCTTTTGAAAGCTAATAGAATTAGATTCTATTCAAGAGAGTCTATTCTATTGGCTTTCAAAAGCCAATAGAATAAAAGGGAGTAGCACAGCCAAGGAAAAGGGGGGAAAAAATGGTGGACTGTGTTGTTTGGTGACCCTCGTGAAATGGTCGTTCGACCCCAAATGGGGTCCCGACCCACAGGTTGAGAACCACTGATGTATTACGATTAAAAAGATAAAAACTAATATGAACTAAAAAATAAGGGAATAAAAAGAAAAAATAGAAAGCGTAGGGACAAAAAGAAAAATAGAAAAAAAATAGAGATAAATAAATGACTACCCCCCCCCCTTTATGACAAGTATAAATGAGTTTGGTAACTTATCACCTTCTCTTAAAATATATCAATGGTCTTTTCCATATCCTTTGTCTATAAACAAGTATTTAAAACCGCATCTATTTTAAACTCGATCAAATAACCAACTTTATATTCTTTCCTGTTACTGTTAGCAATCTTGATCCTCAGTTCCCTTAAACCAAGGGTAGGCAACCTTGGCTCTTTTATGACTCGTGGACCTCAACTCCCAGAATTCCTGAGCCAGCCATGCTGAGGGGGGTTTCCAAGTTCAATATAAGAAAAAGTCATCCAGATTGCTCTTTTGGTTTGTTGATACATCAGCCAGTTTCATTAGTATAGCCAGTGTAACATCTCCTTCCACATTGTTACATTAGCTCATCATTTTAAAATCTACTTTCAAACCAGTCTCAGTGTTATCCAGTGAAACGTGCTCCTCTTTCATAAAGTCTGTTTGTACAGGCAGACGGTCTTAAAATTACCTTCTGAATCCCTTGTTCACAAATATCTTTCAATACATCCAATGTTAAAGTATTTTGCTCCATTCCATATTAGTAAGTCAAATTTAAGTGTTCTTTTCCTTTAATTGTAATCTTTAGTTCTCTTGAGCCTCCTCTAGTATCCAACCTTCCAAATCACATCTTATCGTATTTTTTAAAACATTCAAAATAACAGCGTATGCGTAATGTCCTTTCAAAGGCACCAACTGTGAGTTGAGCAAGATAGCTGTTCCTTTGTCTTTTAAACTCATAATAATAGCCTGCTGTCATGTTATCTTCTTGCAATGCTTGTGGGCGAGCCAAAGCCCCCTCTGTCAGTTTGCCATTTCTTCCCTGGAAGTCCACCACTCCAGATGTATATGTGTGCTCACCATGGGAAGGACTACATTGTTTTGTTAAAAAGGCCTTTAAAACCAATATTTTTTCAATAGGTTTTTAATTGTTGAAGAATGCATGCACACATATTCAATGTTTCTGGTTTTAACTTGGTGCTTTGTTTGTTTGATGTTCTTAATTACAAAGAGGCTTCAGCAGTCAGTGATGTAAACATTGAATAAATATAAACAATTCCACATTAAATGTAAATGAAAGCAAGATTTTGTCACATGTGGCACCTGGCATTTCACTTCAGGATTAAGTTGATCTTCACAAACTTAAGTAACACCACGATGGATAAAAGCCTGGAATGTATATATAAAGTTTTTTTTTCTTTCGCATAATGGATGCTTCTTTCCCCCTTCCTCTTTGTATTTATGGTTTAACGATTTAGTTGTAAGCCTTTTTGATTCATAGGTATTCATCAAATGTTTGGGGAACGTAAGAGCTTATGGCTGTATCTGTATTTGTTTTTAAAGGAAGAAAGCATAACTATCAATTTTGCATCAGTTTAAGGAAACATTGAATCTTGTAATTATATATTCAGTGGGTAAAATTCAAGGATAGGTATACAGGCCTTCAGATAAAGATACAGTCCTGCATTTTTGGTTTAAATTATTCTGAACAATTAGTAAGTGGTTTTCCAGAGATTAGTAGAATGTCAATTCTCCTGCTAGGAATGTGCACCTGGAGCTTAGTCTCCAAGTGTATTTCCAGTGGAAGATTGAATGCAGGGAGGCATCCTTCTTTCCAAATTAGAAAAAAACAAGTGTGCATCTCATATGCGGATTCTTACTATAAAATCTGAAACTTACCTGTAAACCCTGATGCCATCATTCCATACCCCAAGTCATGAAAGTGAATTAGAATCCCAATCTTTTCTACAAAAGCTTTTACTGAAAAGCTGACCAAACTATATTACCGTATTTTCCGGCGTATAAGACGACACCCGACTTCAGCGCCGATTTCCACGCTTTAGAAAGTCTTCTTATACGCCAGAAAATACGTGTGTCTGATTAATTTATGTTAAAGGGAGGAAAGGCAACATTCAAAGTTATTTTTAAAGTTTTTCTTAGTTCCTGAATTCCTTCATGCTTCTGTTCTTCCTCTCTAAAATAGGAAATAAAATGTCATTGTGCTTTCTCCCCTTGTCTTCAAAATGTTGAACATTTTCAAAGTCCTAAACCTCATGTCTTCTGTAGTTATTGTAACATTTCCATTTGTTAGCTCTCTTGTTGTAAAACACCATAATCCTTATACTTTTATAATAATAATAATAATTCATGACATTTATATGCCACTCAATTCTTAGTAACTCTAGGCAGTTAAGGGGAAAAGGTATCCAGCTTCTCCATTATGATCCAATAATGATTTTCCTTTTTATTTCTCTTGCTGATGCCCTTTCTACTATTCCTAGAGACCTGTTGATCCCCAAACCCCACACATTTTGTCGCCCTCTTACAGGAATCCGACTCATACCCTGAACCTGCGAGTTCCCCAGCTCTGTTACCTGAGCAAGCACATCAAGCATGGGTACTGTTCCTGTTCTGTCCACCTCTGCTGTCTCTCTTTCACTCTATTTATTTGTCCTGCTTCGTGGCTTGAAGTCCTCAGACCCCATCCAGCAGAAGATGTGGCTTAAATGTCTCAATGTGCACTGTTTTATTTCAGTGTGCAATGCATTCTAGGAAAGTCTCACCTTGTTGGTGGTATCTAGCCAGAGGCTTGATCCAAAAAAGACAACATTTCTGTCATAGGTCACGACCTCAGCAATCTCTGTCATTAACCAGTTGTCCTTCTGCAATTAGTTCTCCTTTCTCCAGGACTCAATTTATTGCTTGTTCTTTTTCCTCCTTCTGCTGCTGCTGCTTTCTGAGAATCTTTGGAACACAATTTTTAACATTCATGGCTTCATATTGTCATTCTGTCCTAATTGTATCTTTCTTGCAGCCAGAGCCAACAGAGGAAGACATTGAGAAGAACCCAGAATTGAAGAAGCTGCAGATTTATGGCGCTGGCCCTAAGATGCTGGGACTGGGGCTTGTAGCCAAGGACAAGAACATGCGCAAGAAAGGTGGGACTGGAGGGCTAACCCCACAATTAGGGAGCCAAAGGAGAAGTTTGTTCTCTTGGTTCTAAGTTTATGTCTTCCTAATATAGACAAGGAGATGCCTGAATGCCCCCCAACAGTGATAGTAAAAGAGGAAGCTCCTGTTTCAGAAGTGAAGCTGGAACCCCCTTTACCCCGAGGCTATGCAAATATGAAAGAAGAGTTGAGGCACAGTCCAGAACCTTGCACCAAGATGACCATGCGCCTCCGTCGCAATCACAACACTCAGTTTGTAAGTTTGCGTTCTCACTTCAGATAAGTTCTGCGCTCTCTCTTTCTCTCTCTCTCTCTGTTTTTTTTTTTTTGTAAAAATTGCCCCCCCCCCACCATTATCTGTAATATATCCATGCTGGCCAATGAAAATTACTAGCTGGCAATTGTGAACTCTTGTCATAACATCCATAGCCTTCTGCCGCCTTAAAAAATGCATGAAAGGAAATAATAGTTCTGCTGAATTTTTGCTTATTGTCCGCCTTTGAAGTAGTCATTGCCTAAAAAAGAGAAATCATTGGGTATATTTAAAACACCTGTAGGAAGTCATTAGGAGTCAATGCATGAAGGCATCTCCCAAAAATATTGAACAAAACAATCTGCAGTTGCTTTTGTGTGTAAAACAGCATTTCTTATAATTGCTCCTCTTTTAGATTGAATCTTACGTTTGTCGGATATGTACACGGGGAGATGAGGATGACAAGCTGTTGTTATGTGATGGCTGTGATGACAACTATCACATCTTCTGCCTCTTGCCTCCTTTACCTGAGATCCCTAAAGGTGTCTGGAGATGTCCCAAATGTGTCATGGCGGTAAGGAAGCTTTATTTGCCTTTGACAAGCCCAGAGGAACATTCTTGCCTCACCAGATCATCTGGGTTTGAACGTCATCATCTATAGAGAGAGATCCAAGAATTAAGATTTGAGCTATTGATTACACAATTATTCGAAAGCAGAATATGGGCTCCATTGATTATTGTATGGGTGGGCAAAAATAATTCCTGCCTTGTGAATCCTTTCTCACATTTCCCCTGTTTTTTCCTTTCCCAGGAGTGTAAACGGCCCCCAGAGGCTTTTGGCTTTGAGCAGGCCACTCGGGAATACACACTACAGAGCTTTGGGGAGATGGCAGATTCTTTCAAGGCTGACTACTTCAACATGCCAGTCCACGTGAGTTCTCCCTCTTTTGCTGTGAGCACAGACAAATAGTACCAACTATGGTTTTATTTATTGTGTTAATATCCCATCTTCCTTCCAGAGACCCTCAAGGTATTTATGTACAAGAATCTCTTCATTTTATCAGCAGTAGCCATGTGAGGTGGGTGGGCTGACAGAAAGTGATAGATCAGTTATGGTTAGGTGTGAACTGGAATCTGGATCTTTTTTTGTTCTTAGCCTCCACCTTACAACTCACACTTGGCAATTTCATCGTAGGTATTTCTAGTTTCCTGTAACTGAGGATATAGAGTCCGTGGTGCTGACTGCCTCTCCTGTTTCCTCCCCCAGATGGTGCCAACAGAGCTTGTGGAAAAGGAGTTCTGGCGCTTGGTGAACAGCATTGAGGAAGATGTGACGGTGGAATATGGGGCTGACATTCATTCCAAAGAATTTGGAAGTGGTTTCCCCATCAATGATGGCAAAAGGCAGCTCTCTCCAGAGGAAGAAGTAGGTCCCCTTTGCAAGGCAGCAGTCTCCCTTTCCCTGTGTTTGGAGCTTCTTGTTCTGCCCCCCACGGCCCACCGATTGTGGTCGGCCCCACCGTCTTTCTTACCCTTTGCCTTGCCTTGCAGGAGTATGCAGCCAGCGGCTGGAACCTCAATGTGATGCCAGTGCTAAAGCAGTCAGTGCTGTGCCACATCAATGCTGACATTTCGGGCATGAAGGTACCGTGGCTGTATGTGGGCATGGTGTTCTCTGCTTTCTGCTGGCACATCGAGGATCACTGGAGTTACTCTATCAACTACCTCCACTGGTGAGACTTCAGGAGGGAGGGAAAGAAATCTGCCATCTGGAGCAACTTTTTGATAGTGAAGTGCAGGTAGTCCTCGACTTACCACAATTCGCTTAGTGACCGAAGTTTCAACAGGACTGGAAAAAGTGACTTATGATCATTTTTCATACTTAACGACCATTGCAGCACTCCCATGGTCACATGATCAACATTCAGACGCTTGGCAATTGACTCGTTTTATGACAGTTGCAGTGTCCCAGGGTTATGTGATCCCCTTTTGTGAACTTCTGACAGACAAAGTCAGTGGGGAAGCCAGATTCACTTAACAGTCATGTTACTAACTTAATGATTCACTTAACGTCTGTTAACAGAAGAAAAGTTGTAAAAGCTCATTTAACACCTGTCTTGCTTAACGAGAGAAATTTTGGGCTCAGTTGTGGCCATAAGTCAAGGACTACCTGTAGTGATAATTTCCACAAATGGAAATAGCATAGCAGTTCATTAAACTAGCTAGAATTCAAAACTGCATTTTTTATTTGTACAAGAGGAAAAATAAATTTAAAGAGAAGATTAGTGAAGTCAAGAAGACTAGTGAAGTAAAGTTTGTATTTAATGACATTTTGTATACGACTGGACGTTTTAAAGTATGTGGCTCTTCAGCGTTGCATTTATGTTTCTTAATGACCCTGATTAGCATCGCTGGCATTTGGTGGCAAGCCCCTGAAATCTTTAAGTATGGCTTTGAATTGCAAAAATTTGCTCCCTTTTGATTTAAGGGGACTATAAATGGACTCTCCGTTAAAAAAAGTGTTCGGAAAGAATAATCCCAGTACTTATCTTCCAATGACAGTGTTTCAGTTTTCTCTCCCTTTTTTGGACAGTATTCTCTGACAAGCTTATTTTTCTAGGGGTGAACCTAAGACTTGGTATGGGGTCCCATCCTTTGCAGCTGAACATTTGGAAGATGTTATGAAGAAACTGACCCCAGAGCTTTTTGAAAGCCAGCCAGACCTGTTGCACCAGTTGGTGACACTCATGAACCCTAATACACTCATGGCTCATGGCGTCCCTGTGAGTCACCTTTACATGCTTGGGTGTACCTTTTTCTCCTCTAGAATATAGTCCCTGCTCTCATTGTTTCTCTTTTGCATCTGTAGGTCGTCCGGACCAATCAGTGTGCTGGAGAGTTTGTAATTACCTTCCCTAGAGCTTATCACAGTGGCTTCAATCAGGGCTACAACTTCGCGGAAGCAGTTAATTTTTGCACTGCTGACTGGGTAAGTTTATAACCAGCAGGAATTTCTCATGTTTGCTTTCATAATTCTTTAATGGCCACAGTGGTAACACAGAAGAGGAGTGCAAAGCGGAAAATCGGGTTTGCAGCTCATAGTTCTCAGCTGTAAAAGTTGTGCGTGGGACCAAAATTCTTCATATACTTCTAGATTTCTTTTTTCCCCCTCTCTGCCTCATACTCAGTTGCCAGCTGGTCGCCGGTGCATTGAGCACTATCGGCGCCTTCGCCGTTACTGTGTCTTCTCTCACGAAGAGCTTATCTGCAAAATGGCTGCTTGCCCTGAAAAGTTGGACTTGAACTTGGCGGCTGCTGTACACAAGGAGATGTTTATCTTGGTCCAGGAGGAGCGTAAATTGCGGAAGGCTCTCCTTGACAAGGTGGGTCGATATGGCACGTGAATACTGTCGGAAGCCAGAATTAGTTGGGCAAGATCAAGCCACTCATCAATTTTCTCTGCTGCCCCAGGGAATCACTGAAGCAGAGCGAGAGGCTTTTGAGTTGCTTCCAGATGATGAGCGCCAATGTGACAAATGCAAGACAACCTGTTTTCTGTCGGCGCTGGCTTGCAACGATTGTCCAAATTGTCTTGTCTGCCTTTACCACATCAATGACCTCTGCAAGTGCCCCAGTAGCAGGCAGTACCTCAGGTGAGTAGAAACGTGGGGGTCTTCCACGAATGAGTCACCTTAAGTTAAAATACAGTCACTTACTGGGTTAGATTTGTATGACTGCCTTTCACCAAAAGGTACTTCGGGTGACTTAAAATGTGTAGGGGCATAAAAATAAGGAACTAGAACATACAGTACAGTACGACGATCTTTTGTATATTGTGTCTCCCATCCTCAATAAAATTCTGAGGCAATTGTAGACTTCAGCCATCGAGACATGAGTAGACTGGGAGACCCTGAGCCACAGGTGCCTCCTTTATTTATTCATACTGGGCTAGTTGAAGAGAACCCTCCTCCCTAATCAAGTTGGTCCAGAGTAATTTGGGAAGGGCTGTTCTAGTGGTTCTTTCATGTATGTCTGAGGAACCAGTTATAGGTAGTCCTTGACTTATGACCACAATTGAGCCTAAAATTTCTATTGCTAAGGGAGACAGTTAAGTGAGTTTTGCCCTATTTTACGACTTTTCTTGCCACAGTTGTTAAGTGAATCACTGCAGTTAAGTTAGGGGCACAGTTAAGTGAATCTGTCTTCCCCGTTGACTTTGCTGGTCAGAAGATCACAAAAGGGGATGATCTCAGGACACTGCAACCGTCATAAATATGAACCAGTTGCTGAGCGTCTGAATTTTGATCACATGACCATTAGGATGCTACAGTGGTTGTAAGTGTGGAAAATGGTCATAAGCCGCTTTTTTAAGTGCCTTTGTAACTTTGAATGGTCACTAAATGGACTATTGTAAGTCGAGGGCTACCCATATCGCTTAATACAATATGGAAACAGGCCAGTGTTGTGAGAAGGCATTGCTTGTGGCCCTGACTGAAGTACGTTTACCGTTTTTCTGCTCTGAATGTCCTTCCTCATTCAGGTATCGGTATACTCTGGATGAACTCCCAGCCATGTTACATAAATTAAAGGTCCGAGCCGAATGCTTTGACACATGGGCCAACAAAGTTCGCATTGCTTTGGAAGTGGAAGATGGACGCAAGAGAAGTAGGTGGTTCCCTCCCCCCCCCGCACGCTCCTTGATTCTGGGGTCTTTTAAGAAGTTAATCCCTGAGGTCTTGGTGGAGGAAATGTACATATACCTTTGAGGCCCTGTGTAATTGCTATCAGATTTGTTCAGGCATGTTGTGAGGAGAACCTGAATCCTTATGGATTATATGCTTGGGAGAATGGGAATGGGGTTAGTAGCGTTGAGTCCTAGGAAGGGGCTTCTGGGTGAAAAGGAACTACTGAGTCTGGAATGGGAGAAATAAGGAAGCAACGGAGGGTCAGATGACTGTCTTTGATAAAATTCAAGCGCCTTGCTTCTTCCAGGGGGTTGGGAGTAACTGGTACAGTTGGACCAATCAAATGGGTCTGGATGCCACCATGTTCTGTGCTTTTTACAGCCTTGGAGGAGTTGCGTGCCCTGGAATCAGAGGCACGTGAGAGGAACTTCCCTGAGAATGAACTTCTTCATCGGCTCAAAGCCTGTCTGAGTGAAGCGGAGAAGTGTGTCTCAGAGGCCCTGGGTCTGATAAGTATCCAAGAAACAGAGTGAGTGCAGAGAGTCGGTTTTAAGTAGAATTGTATTGATAAGACAAGATGCCGTACAGAATCCTTTCACTCAGTTAAAATCACCCATTGAAGCCTTTGGCAGCCCTTTTAGAGTACCTTTCTTGCTTTTGTTTTCTGGTAAATAATTATCCTTTTCCGGAAGCCTTTTCTCCTGTTCAATGGTGTTCTCTTTATCTGTTTGGTATTTTCACGTCAAGCTGCTTTCCAGATTATTTTCTGGAATTATAATGAAACATGTCCCACTTTTTTCCTACTTAATTTTACAGAGAGTCATCAGTCCATATGACAGTAGAGGAATTACGTGCCTTCCTAGAGCAAATGACAAACTTGCCCTGTGTCATGCACCAGATAAAGGAGGTCCAGGTGAGCAACAGAGGGTTATGGTACAATTGTTGATGATCACAATAAAGGGAGGACTTAGTACTATGTCTGGGTGGCACACTGGTTGCACAAGTGGGTTGGCTGTGATTGCCATGTGTCGTTTTCTAGGATGTGTTGGAGAAGGTGGAAGCTTTCCAGGTGGAAGTGCAAGAGGCCCTACAAGATCTTTCAGGCAATTCCCCAGAGTTGCACAAACTACTGGCACAAGGAACACGATTAGGGGTGGAGGTGCCAGAGATGGAGCTGCTGGAGAGGCAGGTGCAGCAGGCAGTCTGGCTGGAAGAGGTCAAGCAGACTCTGCGTTCACCCCAGGATAAGGTTATGCTATCTGTCATGAGAGCACTCATCACCTCTGGCTGTGGACTTGCCCCTAGTCCTGCTGTGGATAAGGCGATGGCTGAGTTGCAGGAGTTGCTCACTATTGCTCAGCGTTGGGAGGAAAAAGCGCAAATGTGCCTGGAGGCTAGGTAAGCTTAAGTTGTGGGGAATCCCAGAGGGGGTTCATCCCAATTTAGCCAGGCGTTGCTTTATAGAGATGCCCCGTGATAATTTATTTGACATTCCTGCCCACCCCTGATTTCTTGCAGGCAGAAGCATTTGCCAGCTACGCTGGAAGCCATCATCAAGGAGGCAGAGAACATCCCGGTGCACTTACCCAATATCCTGTCACTCAAGGAGGCACTGTCTAAAGCACAGGCTTGGATTGCTGATGTGGAGGAGATCCAGGTGGGTTGTAGTCTTTGGGCCTGGGGCAAATGGAACTTGACCTGGTTACTTCACCTCTACAGACTGTGCTGTGTCCTCTTCACAGAATGGAGACCATTATCCCTGCCTGGATGACCTGGAGGGCCTTGTGGCTGTGGGTAGAGATTTGCCAGTGCACTTGGAGGAATTGCATCACTTGGAAGTACAAGTAGTTACTGCACATTCCTGGCGGGAAAAGGCCTCCAAGACCTTCCTCAAAAAGAACTCCTGTTACACGTTGCTTGAGGTTAGGGGGTGCTTTTTGAACTGGTGGCGATAAAAGCCTCACCTCGGAGGCAAAAGCTTCATTCTTCAATGTCTTCCTGTCAGGTGCTGTGTCCGTGTGCTGATGCTGACTCAGATAGTGTCAAACGCACTAAATGGCAGCGGGAGAAGGAGCCAGGACTCTACAATTCAGACACAGAGAGACTGGGCCTCTCAGCACAGGACCTCAGGGACCCTGGCTCTGTTGTGAGTAGCTGGCTTAGAAAACGTGGGGGTGTTGCTGAGACTAATACAGTGCAAGACTTTTTATTCTTGGATGTGCTATTCTAGCTTAGCCGGATTGGTCATCTCAAGACAAAATGCTTTTAACCTGATAAAATGGTCAAGCTCTAGGTACCGGTGAGGACAGAATTCAGCTAAAAAATTTGCAAGAACTATTGTAAAGCTGAAAAGAATTGAGGCAAAACTGCACACAGAGGAAAGATTAGTGTTAGGAGAATCATGCAGATGGGAGAATTGGGAGATGAGGTTACAAATCTCAGTGATTGCTAATTGCTTTTTGAAGTTGTGTATTTTACTCAATGCCATGCAGCCCGCAATACACCAAACAATATAAAAAGAATATAATACGAAACAAGCCAGAGAAAAAGTAGCGTATGCTTTGTTGGGTCAAAAGGGTCCAGAGAATCACAATCCTTCATCTTGTGTCGGCAGATCTTGGTCTTCAAAGAAGGCGAGCAGAAGGAGAAAACAGGGATCCTACGCCTACGGCAGTCGAATTCCCAGAAGCCCGTGCCGTCCGTGCATAGTCCTTCTGGGATCCAGTACTGTGTGTGTTCCCAGCCTCCCAGCCCTGCTATGTTGCAGTGTGAACTGTGTCAGGACTGGTTCCACACCACCTGTGCAGCTTGGCCTCGCCTGGGCAATCCTCGGCCTTCTCCGGCATGGTGGGAGTGGGAAGCCAAATTCCTGTGTCCTCTGTGCCAGCGGTCCCGCCGGCCCCGCCTGGAGACCATCCTGGCTTTGCTGGTGGCTCTGCAGAAACTTCCGGTCCGGCTGCCCGAGGGAGAAGCCCTGCAGTGCTTGACCGAGCGAGCCATTATGTGGCAGGACCGCGCTCGCCAGCTCCTCGCCTCCTCCGATGTAGTTGCTGCCTTGGGACATTTAGCTGAGCTACGGCAACGGCTGCTTGGGGACTCGGCCAAGGACGCAGGTGCACTCAAAGAGAGCAGCTGCAATGAACAAACAAAGGTGAGTGCAGGAGATGAGCTCTCTTCTGGTCTGACTAGTCCTCTCCAGTGGGAAGGTCAGGCCGACGCCAGGTGTGCTGCACACGTTTCTTGAGGACAGGATTTGAGGCAGGGCCTTGCCACGTGAATCCTTTGCAGACGTTTGCCTGTCTGCTGCGTTTTGGAGGGGGGTGGGTGGAAAAAAAGTCATTAATGAAAGAACCAGAGAGATTTGAAGCAATTGTTAATCTCCTTTTACAAAAGCATTTATTGTAAGGGGAAACCAGGTAGGGAAGAGATTTCTCTCACCACTCCTGCATTTTGTCTTGTAATATAAAATAACGTATCTGTACTTAAAGTCAAATAATTAGGAGTTACTTATTTGATGTCTATACAGGCAGTCTTTGACTTAACAACAGTTCATTTAGTTACCGTTCGAAATGAACAATGGCACTAAAAAAAGCGACTTCTGACTGTTTTATCTCACAACTGCTGCAGCATCCCCATGTGTCATGTGATTAAAATCTAGACGCTTGACAACTGACTCATATTTGTGACAGTTGCAGTGTCCCGGGGTCATATGATCCCACCTTTTGCAAACTTCTGACAAGCAAAGTCAATGGGGGAAGCCAGGTTCACTAACTCTGTTATTAACTTAACAGCTGCAGTGATTCACTTAACAAATGTGGCCGGAAAGGTCATAAAATGAGGCAAAACTCAATTGTCTCGCTTAGCAGCAGACAGTTTGGGCTCAGTTGTGATTTGTAAGTTGAGGACTACCTCTAATTGCCCAGCTCAACAATTTAGATGAGCTCATAAAGCCAGTAAACATACATGGGCCCCACAGACACACAGGCTTGCTGTTCTGCCCTCACTGTGCTGTCCGCATTATTCCATTCATAATAGAAATTGCCATTGGCAAAATTTCTCAAAATCCAGCACTTCCTGCTTCTCAGACCAATTCTTCTCTCTCTCTCGGGCTTGCAGGCATCTTGATCTCGGCCCTTTTGTTTTTTTAAATAAGCTCCTTGCCTGCTAGTTTCTCAAGAGCACTGTCTACTTGGTTCTGCTTTCTTTTAAACGCTCTTTCTCGACTCTTCCCCCTTAACCTGCAGTTCATATTCTTAAATGCCAGGCCATTTTTCCTGCCTCCTCTAATCAATTTCTTTCTTTTTTTTTATTAAAAAGTTTTATAAAAATTACAATATTAACCCACCCAAAAAACCCCCCACTCCCTCCTCCACTTCCCAGAGCTGAATACAGGGTTACAAATATGATAATCATAATCTAACTAACATTACCAGCTATATAAATAACCAAATCCATAATGCACTTTAACTCCCCTTTAACTGATCAATTTCTTTATTAGATCTATATCTCATCTTTTCCGTGTATGCACAAGACATGTATAATACTCTTTTTATTTGCTCCCCGTAATAGCAATCTTGTGAGGAGCATAGTACTGAGAACGGGCCTGGCATAATCATCCAGGAATTTTTGTGGCTAAGGGTGAACTAGAACCTAAATTTCTGTAATCTAGCTTGACACCTTAAGCCTGCAGTACGCTGGCTCTCTTTTATCATAATTTCTTAATCCCCAAACCTTTCTGTAAACTTCCAGACTTTTGTAGCCTTAATATCATTTCCCAAGGTTATACAGTGTCTTGTGACTTCTTCAGCATTTTATGGTCTTTCCTCCTCAAAGAAGCCAGGCTGCTCACTGTGTTCGTCTCTGAAGGAGCTGAGTATTTCTTGACATCATAGCAGCTCAGCCAATCTGTCTCAGAGATGTCGCTGCCATTAAGTGTAATGTGGTAAATGTTTTTTATTACTGTACATTGGCAAAACCAAATGTATCTTGACAAGAGCCATTGCCCCTGCCATTAGCTGAAGAGCCAGTGTAGGTCCTGATGGGCATGATGTGGACATTGCATTTGTGGCTTAACAATCTTTTTCATCACACTTCTTCCCTCCCTTCCCTCAGATTTCCTTAGAGAATGGAGATGCCACAACTCCAGAGAAGAACAGCTCCTGTGCCTCAGGTACTAGTCTAGTAGAGTCCTGTGTTGTTAAGTCTAAGTAAGTAACTCTGGCCAGTTTTCTTTACTTTCTTGAAAATACTGAGAGTTGAAATATGGACTTGGGTACTGTTCTTCTACTCCAGACATGTCAAACACAAGGTCCGGGGGCCGGTTGCGGCCCGCAAAGTGGTTTCATGTGGTCCGCAAAGCCATCCTAGAAACAGTGAGGGAATGGCCCCCGCTGCCTTGGCCCTGGCCAACTCGAAGCCAATGTACAATTTTGTGGTGGCCATCTATGCTGAAACGCATTCAGTCTTAGCTCCACAAGGCTGTCTGGAAACAGCGAGGAACCAGGAGAACCTTGAGCAGCAGCCTTGAGGAAGTGGGGCTGGGTTTGGTGCCATGGGTGCTCAAGGGCCAGGCTGGGCATTTGACCTCTGCAGCCTGCACCACCATCCAGCCCCCCCCCGCATGGCCTGAGAGGAACAGTGAGGCTCCTCCAGTGGACCATGCCTTGGCACTTGCCCTGGTCCCACCCCCTTCTGCCAGAGACCCTCAGATCTATGCCCAGGCTCCCACAGGCATCCTTGACGCGAACGATGTAGAGCTGGCCACGCCCACCCAGTAGGCCACACCTACTCCATGCCCACCCAGCAGGCCGCATCCACCCTGGCCACACCCACCCGGCTCCCTGAGGGCAACTGCAATGCTGATGTGGCCCTCAATGAAATTGTGTTTCACACCCCTGTTCTACTCCATCTCATCATTTTGGGTTAAAACTTGTCTATCAGCTGTTTGTGGGAAGATGAATTCCCTGTTCGGTGATTAAAAATAAGGAAATGGGGCTGTTTTCTTTACAACCTTTATGCTTCCCTTGCAGACCTGGAGATGCTTTGTTCTTACCTGCCACAGCTGCAAGGCCCTGTCCTAGAGCTGGCAGATGCCGTCCGCCTACCTTTAGAGGAGCTGCTAATGGAAGGGGATCTTCTTGAGGTGACGCTAGATGAGAGCCAGAGCATTTGGCGCTTGCTACAGGCTGCTTGTGCTCCCCAGCTTCACAAATTCCAGCAGCTACTGGATGTGAGTATCATTCTGACGGTCAGCAGATACTATGAGTTCTCCTCATTTGTGTGGGTTTCCACGTCTTCTTCGTGAATGTGTTAAGGCTGCCTCTAATAAAAAAGGCTAAGGAAGCATTTTTAGCCACAAAATTTGCCACTTTTGTTAGTATCTCAGGAGCCGAGTCAGATTTTAAGATTCTTTGAAAGTTGGTATGACACAGGAAAGGGTAAATACGTGTGCGGCTTTAACACAAAACAGTGACAGTCAACTACAGAAATGACATTTTTTTCCCCCTTCCTGTGTGATGGCTTATAGTAAGAGATAGAGGTACAGGCCAGGATATCTGAATGCAGATTTTTTTTTTTTTCATCAGTTACCCATGTTGAAATCATTTGATTGAAAAGTTTTATTATCTGTATGGAGGACTTGGGGAAAGTTTGTTGAGCTGTACAAGATGAAAGGGGATGGTTCCTATGCTAACAGCTAACATGAAAAATGTCTTTAGGGATTTGAGCTGTGGTTTCAATATAATTTCTGAACGTTTCGTTACCAAACTGGGTAACATCAGCAGCAGGATTTTCTTGTCCTATTCTCCTTAGCTCAGTGGTGGTGAACCTATGGCACATGTGCCAGAGGCGGCACTCAGAGCTTTCTCTGTGGGCACCCACACCATGCCCTGGAGATGGCAACTGTCCTTCTTCAACCAGCTGCCCGCTAACTCACCGAGGTCCCACATGGCCAGATGCATCCCAGCATGGCTGGTTTCCCTCCCCTCCGTCCCATCCCTCCTGGCCTTGCATGCTCTCCTTTTCCTGGGCACGAACCACTGCATCGTCTCCTCAGCTGTCGGCTATCCGTCCAGCTCAGAGGCGGCTTCTCTGAACTGCTGGCGGCGGGCTGTGGAGCCCCAGAGTGTGCCGGTCAAGGGGCTGGCAGGCTGTGGCTGCTGACAGACACTGTCAGCCCCCATGTGCTCGCTGTCCTCTGTGTGTGGGGTCTGATGGTATCGGGCCGCAACCGCCCTGGCCCCTGCCTCGCCTTGCCCTGTGACAATGGCACCCCTGCCCTGCCTTGCCTTGCCTCGCCTCACCCCGCAGGATGAGCCTTCTGCCCACCGCCCCACCTGCCAGAGACGCCCTGGATTTCCCCCTGCCCGGCCCCCACAAGCGTCCCTCCACACGTGCAACGTCAAAGTGACCACACCCACCTTGGCCACACCCACCCAGTCTGCCATTACTACCATAGCCACGCCCACCCAGTGGGCCACGGCCACCTGGCACCCGGCGATAAATAAGTGGGTTTTGGGTTGCAGTTTGGGCACTCGGTCTCTAAAAGGTTCGCCATCTCTGCTTTAGCTTATAAATGTCTTGACAAGAAAGGACAATAAAATCCTGCTGATGATATTAACCTAGTTTGGTAACGAAACGTTCAGACATTATATTGAATTATATTGAAACAAGCTTGGAGAACAAACCGCAGCCAAACTCTAAAACCCGAGCTACAAGTATTTTCTATTATTTCAATGTCTTTCAAGTGGGTCATTTTTCAAAACTTGGAATTTTTAAGGTTTCCCCCCACATTTTTCAGTAACTGCAGCAGTTGTTATCTTTGGAACATCAAAGAAAGCCAAAATTGCAGCATCCCAGCCCTTTGCTTTTTCTAACTGTACAGGTAGTCCTTGACTTACAACCATTTGTTTACTGACCGTTCAGAGTTACAATAGCACTGAAAAAAGTGACACATGGCTATTTGTTTCACTTGCGACCATCGCGGTTACAGCATCCCCATGATTGCGTGATCAAAATTCAGACGCTGGGCAAGTGGCACGTCTTTAGGACCGTTGGGAGTGTCCCAGGGTCCCGTGATCCCCTTTTGCGACCTTCTGACAAGCAAAGTCCACAGGGAAGCCAGATTCACGTCACAACCGTATTACTGATTTAACAGCTGCAGTGATTCACTTAACAATTGCTTAGCAGCAGAAATTCTGGGTTCGGTCACGGTTGTGAGTCGAGAACTGCCTTATCCCACACCAAGCATTTTCTCAAGTCGCTATGATACGTGTCTCTCTACGTTCACAGATTTTTGTCGTTATGTTCTTATATACTGGGGAGTATTAAAGCCTTCAGTAAATGAGGATGGGAAATGAGCAAAACCTCTTCTGCTTATAGAAGCTTTCTTTCTTCAGCATTTGGTGACTGGGGGGGGGTGTTGCATCTTCAATACTCTCCCCCTATTTAAGAACTGCAACTAGGATGGTCAGAAATACGTAATTATGGCCCCAAAAAAAAAAAAATACCTCAAGTATGTAATTATGCCTTTTAGCCACATTATTGTGTTTGTAAGATTCATCCACGTGATGCCACATATGTGTGCTAAAAGAGTAGGCCTGGTTTTCAGTCCCTGAGCTCTTGTCTTTTTCCAGCTGGAGCAAGCAGAGCGGCGTGTCACCCGCGGGCGAGGCCGAGACTCAGAGCGACGGCGGAAACGCAAGACAGAGCGTGGTGACGGCCCAGTCCTGCCTAAGGAGGAATTAGAGCCAAAGAAGATCCGGGGGGCAGACGCGGTGCTGTCCCAAGGTGGCACTCCCCCTGCAGCAGGCACAGACAGTAGCCACAATGGAGTTGGAGTAAGTGAAGAGGAAAGATGCCACCAAGTTGTCTGGGGGTGTTTACAGGGCAGGTAGGGGTTTTTTTTTATAACAGACTGACCTAGTTCCTAACGTGTTGTAATAATTGTCTTCCCTAGCAGTTGTGACGGCTAGAAGATGCCTGGATTTCTCCTTCCTGGACTATACTGTACTGTAAGGGACTCTGGCAGCCCCAGGTCACTCAGTTGGCTTGATTAGCACTCTGCATGGGGAGGCGCCCAGCCCTAGAAGTTGTGGCTGCATCTCCCCCCACTCCCCAGGACTTGGCACTGGCCCTGCATCAGACTATTTTTCAGATGATGTAATATTTTATTTTCTTTTTCCTCCTTTTGTATCGTCGATAACTGCAGAAAGGGGAGGCGTTGCAGGGGTCACCAACGAGCAGGGCCCGCGTTCTCTTGGCAGAAGCAGCTGAGGGTATCACCGTGTTGCTCTAAGGATTGAAGCCTTGCAGAGATCCGGCACAGGTGGTAAAATGTGCCGGGACATATGCCCGGCTCCTCGCTTCAGGCAGTGAAAGGAGTTGGGGGGGGGGCTCTCTCTCTCTCTCTCGAGAGGAGAGTGTCCTCCTTTTTGTACCAGCATTCCCTGGATACTGCAGGGACAGCACCTCCTGTTGCACAGAGGGGCAGCTCTCCCTAGACACCCCTATCCTCCTGGTACCTGTTGGGTTTTATAGGAATTGTGGTAACCACTTTATTCTGTAGGGTGGTGGAAAAGGCAAGGAATATTTTAGTTCCACTCCAGCCACTACTCCACCCTCATCGTCCCACCTCCAAATCACGGGCCCCCTACTGCCTCAGGCTCTGACACTAAAAAAAACCTTTTGTCTTTCTCTTTTTAGTGTTTTCCTTTATTTTCTCCAGCAGAGAAGGGTGGGATGTTGGGGGTAGGGAGGGGTGTGTTATTTTATTGTATTATGATTTTTTTATTATTATTAAACTTTGGAGGTTAACAAATTTACTTGGATCTTGGGATAAAGACGACCTGGTCAGTTAGAGTTGCTGGTGGCAGTTGTGAGCATGCCCAGTTTCACACCACATATTGTCAGTACTGTAGCTTGTTTTCTAATTTCCTACTATGTAGGAGCATGACCCTAGAGTAACGAGAAGCCCTGAGTATCTGTTTCCTTGTTTCAAACCTGAATTTTTGTATCATGGTTCTCAGTGAGGTGTAGTATGAAATGGTTCTTTCACATTACTAATCGTTGTTGTAGATAATTATATTTTGTTTTCTCTGATTGTTAGATACACATAATCAGAGAATTGCAATTCTTGCAAAAATAATATATTGCCAATGACAAAAAGCTAAGAATATTAGGAACAAATCTTTCAGACCAGTGAAATGTAATAAAATTTCCTGAAATATTTCAGAAACAAACAAACAAACAAAAAAAAAACATCCAGAGAAGTAGTAGGACCAGTAGGTGAAGACAAAAAAGTAGAAATATGATAAGGCAAGTGAGTAGAACAGTGTTTCTCAACCTTGACAATTTTAAGGCATGTGGACTTCAACTCCCAGAATTCCACAGCCAGCAACGCTGGCTGTGGAATTCTGGGAGTTGAAGTCCACATGCCTTAAAATTGTCAAGGTTGAGAAACACTGGAGTAGAACATGAATTTGTCAGTTTCATTCCAGAGGAATTTAAGAATCTTTTTGGAGAATGCACCTTTAAAGATATGCTAAGCAAAGGTGATCAGAGGGTTCATAATAATTAAAGGAGAAACTGTTAATATCGAATGGGCTACATAATTATTTAACCACGATTTCTTAATTTTAATATAAAAGTTTGAGCTAAAATGTATGACTTATAAAAAGTGGCATTTTCTGTATATTTGTAGAAAGCATTATTATACTGAAGGTAGTTGAATACACACCTTGGACAAGCCGAGGAAGAATTAGCATGGATTCTGTAAGAGAAAAATCTTAGAATTCTGTGTCTCAGATGTGAAATTAGTGATCATCGAAAGATCGTTGTGTACTTGAAATGTTCAAATGCTTTTCACAAAAATCTCATACCAAAGCTTATACTGAATGAGAGGATATATCTTCCCATGCCTCAACCTTTATCTAGGAAAAATGCAAGTAAAGACACCAAAATACTCTTAAATTTAAGAAATGAGGCATAGCAAAAATAAATAGGGAATAGCCAAGTTGGCACCCGGCGTTAGATTATGAAATCCCCAGCAGCCTTGGAAAAGAGCTTCGAAAGAGTTTCCCATCATCACATATTTTGGAATTCATTCCGTGAGCTGTGGTGATAACCCCCTTCTTCCCTCAACGCCCCAACTCCAATGGCTTTTTAAAAATAATTCTTCAAGAATAAAGCCGGTAAGACCTATCAAGGGTGCAAAGTAAATGAAATTTAAATGTGTATTACAATTGGGACGATGACCGCAGTATGGACCAACTGTAGATGAAACTTGCGTTTGATCTAATACAGAATCTGTTTGTTCTTGTTCTGGAAAAGCTTATAATCTGAAGGGTTCTTAACCGTTTCTGTTTAAGCTGTCAGAAAGGTGGAGGGAATAGAGATAAAGGCCTCTGTGTTTCTGCCATAAAAAGGTATTTCGTTCAAAGAAGTTGCAACTGTAATTAATACTGAGCGAGCCTCTGTAATGGGTTAAAGCCTCCTGCTTTCTTTTGCCGGAAAAGCAGTTGATACGTATATAGACTGGCATTTGTGCCCACTGTGTCACCAAGCCCATATTCCGTATTTCCTTATTTGGTTACAAAGAGGACAAAAAGAGGAACAATGTGAGTACTTCCATTGAAGCAAGGGTTCCGTTTAATACCTGTGGTATAGGCAGTGCTTGGGATAAACCACTAAATTATTTTGTTAACATTGCCCTCTTTCGGTTCGTGCTAGGGTTGATTCTAACAAGGCTGGATCTTAAAACTACTTGTAACATTGGGCTCACTGTGCGTGGAAATGTTCTTCCTTTCACAAATCCACAATGGCCCTTTTCCATTTTGTTTAGAAAATAAACTGGTATTTTATTTTCTGCTACGTGCTTCTGCAGCATAGGGTTAATAAAATGATGGCGTTAATGTTGAAGGAAGCCCCACAGTTTTCCTTCTATGATGTGAGAGGATGGCATAAGGTTTGGGAATGAATACTGTGGAAAAAAAAAAAAAGAATCTTAAAGCCAAAGCCTTTGCAATTAGCACTGGTCACCTTTCCATTTCAGGAAAGAGCCAGTAAGCCCTGGTCCTGAAAACCCTGGAATTAGCCTGGACACACCACACCACACACTTTGTTAGCCATAGTGTTGTCCCCGCCATCTGGAGGAAGCAAAGAGGTTTTTCCCCATCTCTGGATTCACTCAGCTCTTGCAAAGAGTCCACTGGAATGTCATTCTCTCACGCCAAAGATTAGGTCAAAGCCTTTCCCTGCCCACCACTGTCTTCCGTCCAGCTCAGCTTCGAGGTGGCGTTCGATGCCCTGCCCACGGCTTGGAGCGGTGATGGTGATGATGGCGACGGCGGCTGCTGCTGCTGCTGCTTTGGGAGTGATGGGGACTGCTGGTGGTCCAGTTCAGTGAGGGCTGCTGAGTAGCTCTGTACCAGTAGGACTGCTGTTCAGAACCCCACAGGCTGGGTCCAGCATGGGACTGGTGGCCACCCTGGCTGTGCTGGATGGCTTGGGCTCTGTTGAACTGTTGCCAGTAGCTCTCGCAAATACCCAGGGTGGGCGTCTCTTCAGAGCTGATGGCCCCCTCCAGCAGAGCACGCGGAAGGACGTGCAGACGAAGCCGCCGCAGTGTGTGGCGAAAGCGGTTCTCGGTGCCTATGCATTGGTAGAGGCCACTGTCAGATGGCATCACTGGGCCTAAAAGCACACCCTGAGGTGTTTGAAGCAATATGCGATCCCGGGGCAGCTGGGAAGGAAAGAGCATGTGACATAATTGAAATTGTTTTGCTTTTTTAAATGTGCATCTTACACAACTGTTTCACTAGTCAGCGGCCTAAGTCTGCAATAAGCTGTAGTGTGGTTCGTTTTGAGCTAACGAAGTGTATGTGAGTCTGATTACAGGTTTTGTCAATTCAGCAAAGTTTCAGTTGCCAACTTCAACATCCACCCTAAGACAGCAACTTTAGGTTTTGTTCTTTAAAAAGTGCCCACTGTGTGATCAGACTTTCCAATCCTCAGCTTTAAGTTCCCACAGTCTCGGTGCACACAGCATAAGGTCATGTCTAGTAATGTTTAGCACAGTGTTTCTCAACCTTGACAATTTTAAGGCATGTGGACTTCAACTCCCAGAATTCCACAGCCAGCAATGCTGGCTGTGGAATTCTGGGAGTTGAAGTCCACATGCCTTAAAATTGTCAAGGTTGAGAAACACTGGTTTAGCAGGACTTACCACTTTGCGTTTGGTAGAGTCGTCTGTTTGCATAAGCCACTTGATGGTCGCGTGGGGAGATCGGGGTTCACACTCCAGAAATACGCTTCCTCCTTCTAGTCCGTATTGAATCTGTTCACTTAACTGCTGTTCTGCTGTGATGGGGGGCAGGGGGACCGGGAGGGGAACAGCATTCCTTGAGTTCTGAGACCCCACTGCATCTCAGTAAAGGCTGGAAGTAGACAGTCTGCTAAGCACAAGTCTGGCTTCCAACAGTTGTTGCTATAAAAATATTTAAGAAACCCAGCAGCTATCACCAAAGTTCTGCTAAAGTGAACACCATAGGACTGCTCATTTCTGACTCATTTCTAAAGTGCTGTGCTACTACGACGTATCGCTTTTGCCAGGAAGTGGGAACAAGCTTCAAGGATTTCTCCTAACTCGAACACCGTAAAAAAAAAAAAAAATGAAGCATTTCTAGGAAGTGGTCCTTGGATGCAGTAGAAATTATAAGAACCTGTTACTCCCTGGGGTTGTCCTGTTCAGAGCGAGAACAATCTGGTGGTTGTCCACTGTAAAAATGTGTGCAAAGCAGACTCCTAGTTAAGCTTTCAAGTACTACAAAGGCAACAAAATAAAACTTTTTACAATACAGCTCTTGCCAGTGTCTGTGCTATCTTGGGCTGATGGGAGTTGAAGTCCAAAACATCTGGAAGATATAAACAATGTAATCTATCCAGGACCGCCTAGAAGTAGGCCCCTTTTCATTCCCCGGCAGTTTAAACAGAGCATGTGCACAATTACAGCCTAGTCTGTTGCTAGACATCTTCATTTCCACCTCTTTTTTTGTGTGTTAATTGTTAAGTAATACAAGTTTTGCCACATAAAGCAGGCTTGCCTAAGTGATGGCTTGCATGCCCAATGGGGAACTTGTGCAAAAAAGGCATCATGCTCCCTTTGTGGATCAATAAGACACTTTTGCTTTTTTCCATGGATCAGCTGTGCAACAGTTTGAAGGTGGGAGTGGGGAGTGAAATCATTCAGCAAGTATAGGTGTGTGAGAAATTGAATATGCAGAGTGTGTGCAATGGGGCTGGACACAAGAGAGAAGAGAGATATGAATACATGGGACTATGATTTTGGATTCAGCCACTGCTGGCTTCAGGAAAGTTGCTCATAAAAGAAATGCAATCTAGGATAAGGGAACAGTTTCCTAAGCCAAGTCACAAAATTATGAGCTCTGTGAAAAACATGATACAATTATAAACTGCATCAGGAAGAGTAGCTTAATAGGGGCAGTCCTTTTATTTGCAGAAGTGCTAGTAAGTTATCCAAGGAGTCTAAAGAAAGAATCCATGTGCCTTTTGATTTAGAGTTTTATCAGTTTCCATGGAGATTTAAGTTACCAAAAATAGGATGGTGGAAACCATGCACTGGTGTTGAGGTCCAATTCATATAACTTTCTTGGTTGGGTTACAGAAACATCATCTGGAATGTTTCTCAACTTTCTCAGTCTAGCCAAGCATCTGAAAGAGGTAACTTGTTAAGTTAGCAGAAGCTACACTAAATGGTCCATGGGGAGATAATCACTAGAGCTACTGCTAGATTTTGCACTACACTATGTGGTTCACTTGTCCTTTACAGCTTTAAGTAGTTGTCTGACACAATACTCAATTCACTATTTCAATAACCAGGACAACTTAAACAAAAAACTACTAGCAGTTCCCCAAAGAGTGATTTCCTTGTATCTACCTAACAGTATATACATCTACCACCGTGTTCTATGTTGTTGCACAATTTTACTCTTGCAATTAGGGGAGAAGCAATGCCAACCAAAATATGAGATGCTGTATTCAGAAAATCTAAAGAGATAAAATCCAAAATGTGATACAGTCTTTTTAGAAGTGAAAGTGAAAAAGACAAAGCCCCCAAAGAAGTAAAGAAGGTAGATGCAACTGAGAGAAAAACCTTATGAAACAAGACATCAATGAAAAAGTATAAATCACTTTCCCCAATCTGGTGCCCTTCAAACAGTATCTGATATTTTCTAGGACTTTAAGATCCTCTAATCTCCTCTGGGGAGACAGTGAACAATCATTACCAAAGATACCACGCTTCAAAAAGCAGGAGGAGCCCACTGCTTAACATACAAATGCAGGAAAGTCTTAAGATTATTAATTCCAGTTGTAAATGTCAAGGAGCTGTTATCTAATTATAGCTGTACAAAACCCATGTATCCGGCTCTCAATAAAGGTATGAAAATAGCATAGGAAAATAAAAAGCACAGGAAGAGCTAAATTAAAATGCAGTGCTTTTACTCAGATAAACTTTTATTTCCCACTGTACAATTTTGCATCCTTTTCCAAGATACGCCTGGCCAACCAGACACGTAACTTATCTTGTTTCCATTCCAGTAGCCAGCCAAGTGCTCTTTCCTCTAACGTGCCTAGCCATCAGTAGAAGAACAGCATCACCTAGGAATTCCTTACTTCGTTTCCCAATATTCCATGCTCCAGAGAGGAAGAGAAATAGTTTGAAAAGAAGTAGTAAACTTATATAATTTAGCTAGCAATAACTACATTAATTTTCCGATCTATTAGTTTCCAGATGTGTTGATTTTCCAGCCTCCGGTACCTTTAGTTATGACCGTCGCTAAATCAAGTTAATATGTATTTTGATAATATCATTGCACTGACATCAGCCTGCGCTGCTGGTGACGCAAGCTAACACAAGCCTTCTCCATCCACTGAGCTGTTTTTCTTTTGCAACTCCCTACAAATTATCCTATTCTAAGAAGCCTCAACCCTGCTTTCTCTTTTTAGAATGGGTCTTAACATCTAGCCAACTTCCTGAATGGTCAATTAAATTCTGCTCCTGCCTCAGTATGAAGCTGTCCTCTAATCATGAATGCTGGAGAATAAGTGCAATTTCACTTTATAAATCTCCATTATATTTAACGTTCCAAGTACAACCTTTCTTTCTTCCCCCTTCCAATTTGGGAATAACACGAGCATTGAAATCTGCCTAATATGTAACAGACAATTGGTGTACCTAGCCAAATATTGCCTGCTAAGTGGCAACAATTTTCCATATTTCATTACCATCATGTATCTCCTGGTACTTTTTAAAATAAGAAATGCCAAGATTCCTTTGGCATCCAAAGTAGGTATATTTTTCATGGAATAATGGTAGTACAGATAGTCCTTGGCTAACAACCATTTGTTTTGCAAGTGTTCAAAGTTATGATAGCACTGAACAAGGAAGCCTATAGCTGGTTCTTGAAGTTGTCATCATTGCAGCGTCCCTGTGGTCATGTGATTGCCATTAGTAACCTTCACAACCAACTTTAGACAAACCAAGTCAATGGGGATTGACCTAACAGCTGAAGCTGGAACTCCTGGAACTACCATTGAAAGTCAGCACAGACACATGATGCTGCACTTTATGACCGTGTCACTCAGCGACAGTTATCATGGTTAAACAAGGAATACCCATGCTTCTATTATCCTTCATTAAAGCATAAATTTTGCAGATGTGTACTGCAAAAATCCAAATGATGTGCAAAGAATGAATATTTTCTATCTTTTTGCTGTTAGCTATTGAACATTTTTGCAGCCTGGATTTGGTAGCCTTCCTGTTACTCTTCATTTTAAGAAGAAAATCTGACTGGAGTTGGGCAGCGCAACCATACAGCTAAGTTTTCTTTGGACTTTTACTTCACTGCCTTCTTTGCAGTGTTTCTCCAAAGATGCTGGCCACTAGAGATCCTAACCTGTGTAAGTGATGTGAGCAAAATGTGCCTTTTCATCCCCTATGCCAGCCTGTTCCCCAGGCTGCTAAATTACTTCTATGTCTATTATTTAACAAACAAACAAACACAATATTAGCTGCCAAGTAGACATGATGACCATTCATAGGCAGATCTGGAGAGACTTACCCTTAGCGTTAAAACCACGGCACTGCCTGAGGGGATCGCCATGCTTGATATCCTGGCGACGGCTCCTCCTGGTCAGAGACAAAAGATACACCCTTCATTGCCCACTCTCTTTCTTACATAGCAACTGAGGAAATACGTTGTTCACAACAAATATGATGCGATGACTCCCCATATGCTTCCTCTTTAGGGCTTGATGGTAACTTTCAGAGGAGCAATGCCACCATCCTCTTGTCTTCAAAGCATCTTTTATGCACAATGGTCTTGTTCAACAACACTTGCTAAGCAAGGAAGTTGGTTTAAGAGTTGAGGCAAACAGGAGAACTCAGTGAGGCAATTAATCCGGAGAGGGTTGGCTTCAGCTCCAAACAGACCTCGATTTGTTTAGAGCTAGTTCCATCAGTAGACCAAACTACCTGAAAATTAACTGCCCCTTTCAACGCCTGTTTCTTCTCCAGGCACTTCATCTCAATTAACACTTCCTTTCCACAGAGTCACACAAAGCAATGTTTATATGAAAAGAAAGAAATCAGAACGAGAATTAGAACGAAGTAGAGAATGGGAGAAATGGTGTTTGCCTGGCTGATATGTACTAATCACACAAAATACCCGCATATGTACATATATATATGCGACTGTAATTTGTGGCTGCTGGGAGAATCTAGAAAATCCAAGACATCACAGATTTCCTCCGCTGCCAGCTCATGGAGGGGGTAAGGACAGCATGGTCAACCGTACTGCAGGAACACAGCCACTGATGAACAATGTCATTTTCAATCTCAACAGAGGGTGTTTTTCCCAAGGAGGTCATGTCATGTCCCTAGATAATTCCTTATTGGAGGGAAAAGAGGAGGAAGACACCCAGGATGAGTGGAATGGAACCACATTAAGACCTAAAAAACAACAGTTTTACTGGTGTAGCTTAGAGACATAGAGATTATCTTAGAAACAATGTTTCTTGAGAATATGAAACTCAGAGGCTTTAATTATCAACAGCTTGGTTTGGGTGAAATTTCATAAGCAGACACACACACACACACACCAATAAGTGTTCTTTTTTTAATAGATAGATGGATGGATGGATGGATGGATGGATGGATGGACGGACAGGTTGTATCAAAAATCAGTTCCCATGGACAATGCATTATATAAATTACAGTTAAATGTTTGAAATGGTTGCCATTTTTTTCTAAATGCTACCTGATACATTTGATGCGTGACCGTTAAACACTCCTAAGCACAGTAAAATTTTCTCTGGGAAAATAATAATAATAAAATATACTGTGATTGGCCTAGAGGGGCTGACTTTTGGAACACCCTGTGTATATATGTATGGGTGTGTTTATATAGAGATACAGATTTATAAATACATAGAGATACAGTGTATAAATAAACACAGACAAACACACGTTTTCTGTTTCAGTCAAAAAAAGAACTCAAGCAGTTCTTTGATTTCCTGCACTCAACCTTCTCTTTTGGTGGACTGACTCCAAATTCTGTTGTCTTGAACCGACTCAATTTTTCTTGCCATGTGTACAAATCTGCCTTGACTCATGTCTCTGTTTAGCTGTGCATGACTTAAAGTCTGTCTCATGATTATACCATAAGTTTAACCCTCTGCTTGACTGCTAAACTGCTCTGATTTCTGTTCTTGTGAGCAGTGCAATAAGGCGATGCCATCTTGGTGAAAAGAGGAAACAACCTCTGCTAGATCAGGCAGGGAACAGAGAAAATCTAGGCCAAGGTGTCAGGATTGGTCCTACCACGTCTTCCTTCTCACAGGCAATTGACTAAATAGGATGGCCCATTTTGCTCCTTCCAAAGTTCATCATGATTCCAGCCATCTCGCTGAGACACACAGAATTTGGACCCTGGTTGGCTTTGGCTCCAAACTCTGCAATGTGTATTAGCAGTTTTGGAAACTGACCTTTTGGCTGTGTGGCTGTAGCGGGCACAACGTTGCCCATCCCATGCACAGTAGGGATCCCGGGCCAGACAGCAATCAGCACAGGCTTCACCATACTCCCGGCATCGGTGGAGGCTCAGCTGGGAAACGCCCATGTCAGAGGAGACATAGAGCTGTTGCTACAAAAACAGGAGAGTGGGATAAACCCAGGGCTTTTGCTACTCATCTGCTGTTCCCAGAACTGAAGGCATTCTTTCTTCTCCCACTGATAGGCAACTCTTACACTTTGTGCCCTATTTAATTCCTTAGCAATATATATCCTGAACAACCACCTACTCGCTTTGAGGATATCCACAGTGTCTTCACTGGAGCTGGTACCTATAAGGCAACAAAAGTGGGGGGGAGCCTTGAGAAGAGCAAAAATGGCGAAGGTTAAACAACATAACAAGGGGGGGTCATGACTGGGCTTGTCTATTTGCTCACCCTGAACACCTCAACTTCCTCCAGAGTCAGTTCTTCCAGTATCCCTTGTTCCTTGGGCAACACGATCACCTTCTGCACTGTACCTTGGTCTGGGATAGAGAAAATAGAAGCATTAATTACTCATGCTGCTCAGTGAAGGACAAATGACTCCACAGACATTCTAAGAGCTGACCCATTTCTGAGGATAATTAAGAGATAAGGGCTCTGGGAACGGTGGATGAGTGTAATAATCTAGATTACAAGACTTTTGCCTTTTAGAATGAGAAACTAAAAAGTAACACAGGCTAGCACCACAATCGTAGCTGCTCCTCAGGTGGAATTGCAAAATGCTGGACATACCTGTGCCAAGGAAGAGCACCTCGTAGCGCCCATCCACCGCATCCACAAGATCCACAGCCAAGGTGGTGAAGCTGTAGGGGACATTGGTCCTCACCAGGAGGGGACGGCGCTGGAGGGGGTAGACTGCATGGAACATCAAGGGATGGGCTCGCACAAAGGTTACCAGTTCATCAGAAAACTCACGTGTGGAGCGAAGGCCTGGGGTGAAGGTTCCTCCCGGGCACTAAAAAAGAAAACGAACCTATGAAGTCATAACTGGAGAAAAATTAAAGAATTAGGATTCAGCTTCCCTTTTCCTGCTTGCTTTACTCAGAATTAGAAGTGAGCCAAGAGGTTACTGGAAGGAGTTTACAGAATAAGAGGAAACAGGAAATGAAATCTTGAACCCTTGGAGAATAAGATGCTTGGGACTCACGGCTCCAGGACGAGGGTAGGGCACACGTCCTGTGTATGGTCCCCACTGGTAGTTGTGTCCTTCCTTGTGGGCAAAGGGCCCATTGAAGACAGTGCGGATGTCAGCCATGGAGTAAACACAGACTGCCGAGCCACGGAACACTGACCTTGGGAGAGAGAAGCAGGGCCAGAAGGACAGGGGAGTGATACTGGGATCTCCTGCAAAGGCTCTCCCCATCCCCATCACACGGGCTTTACTTACTCACCCCAGGGTGGAGAAGACCCCATAGAGCAAGGGATGCTTCTCATCCTGAGTTGGCAAAAGGAAGACGTCACCTGGGGAAGGAAGCAATCCAATCAAGCACTTTGAGGGAGACGGGTGCAGGATTTGCATGCAAAGCTCTAGGGTGGTGTTTCTCAACCCTGGTCACTGGAAGATGTTTGGACTTCAACTCCCAGGGTTCCCCAGTCAGCAGCGACAGATCTATTTCAGGGCCATGCTTTGAGGCTTATCTTGCCCAACCTGGAACCCTCCAGATGTGTAAGGATTTCCAATGCTTTCAATGGCCAGCTGGCATGAGAAAGTCATTTTAAGAAACAAATGAAAGAGAAAGACATGAGGGTTTTTTTTTAAAATAGCCATTTCATACACTGGATTCAGGGACTGTTTATAAAACGTCCAGGATCGACAACATTGCCAAATCCAAATGGGTGCTATATTATATTGACTTGAAATTCTGCATCTGGGTTGTTCTACAACACTTAAAGCAGAAAGTGCTTTTAGAATGGCCATAATATGCTGATGCTAGATTTCAATGGCTATTTTTTGTCACTGCTTAAGCACGGCCCATATTTAACTCCAACAGCTGGAATCTCTCCCCAAACTTTAGGCAGAATTTCTGGCTCACATCCTTGAACAATCCAGCCCGGCCTCTTTCATCCAGTTCCAATTTTCCATACCTTCACCGCTATCACTAAATCCCCGAACCTGTCCCTCCCTCTGCCAAGGACAAAAATCTCTCTGTCCAAAAGAAGGGCTCACGCAGCTCATCAAAGAAAGTCTCCACGCCATCCTCTCCAATCACAGAGCACACGAGACGAGCTTTAAGAAACGTCGTCCACTTGTTCAACAGGGAGCGCTGTCCCCCATCGTCATTCTGGGGGGAAAAAAGCAAGAGATTTACTAGGACCCCCATTCTGTGATTCCACAGATGCATCAACCTTGAGAAAAAGAAAGGCAGAGAACCACTTTTGAGCTGCAAGGTGGCAAAAACAGCTGTTTGCACCTGGGAATTATGGCACTATTTCAGCCTGCAGGATGTGAGCAGCAAAAATTAAGCTGAATCAAGGTTCAGAGGAAGGTGATACCTGGTAGAAGAGTCTTCTCCACCTTAGGACCGCTAGATGAATGGGGCTACACCTACCATTGACCCAAGCCAGCATGGGCCTGTTTGAGAAAGGTGTCTTCCAGATTTGGGGCAGATCTGAAGACCTCGACTGAATGCAATGGGAAGCTTTAACTGGACAGTCAATAGGTACAACTATGGCACGTGGTCTCCAAAAACTGTGGCTCTTCCAACAGCTGTCACCCAATTGCAGTGTGTAATGTGACCAAAGGGGGGAATTATTAAAAGATGAGGAATCACCATCTTATAAATGTGTAATAAATTAAATTTAAATTTAATTGAAATATATCTTATTAAATTAAATTTAGTTTTAATCCTGGCCTCACCTGACTTTCTACATGTGGCTGCTGGCATGACCAAGGCTGAATTCCTTTGGCTGGAACAACTGCTCACCCTTGATCTAAAATCTCCAGATTAAATACTTTCTTGCAACTTCCCACTACAGAGAGCCATAACAATGGGGCTCCAGGGAAGATCTCATTTCCCTTTTCTAATTGTGGACCTGGGCCTTCTCAGGGCTGAACGAGCCATTTGGCTATGCAGTAGCGTATCAGCCCTTCACGCTGCCTGCACTCCTGAGAACTCACCATAACTGCCTGCACTCCTGAGAACTCACCATAAATTGCAACACAGTAGCTGCTCCCTCGCCACACTGTAGGGGTGCACTGGCCATTCTTCCATTTGCTGGGAAATTTTAAAATCTACCAGGGAGGATTCTCAAGTGAACACCTCAGAAGATTGTGTTCACGACCGTGTATCCCGGGAGAGCAGAATGGATACATGCACACTTACCATCTATACCAGGGGTCCTCAACCTTGCCAACTTTAAGACTTGTGGACTTCAACTCCCAGAATTCCTCAGCCAGCTTTGCTGGCTGAGGAATCCTGGGAGTTGAAGTCCACAAGTCTTAAAGTTGCCAAAGTTGAGGACCCCTGATCTACACTGTCCATAGGATATGTATGTGCTCTGCAACAGGCAAGGGACAAAAATTCCTTGTAGCTCTTTGTGCCTTTCCCTTGCCCACCCCCACCCCCTTTCATCTACCTCCCCCAAGGGGCAATACGTTTGCTTGAACTTCTCTGCTCGGTCACTGCTGTAAAGGTGGTTCTTTTCACCCTTTTATTTTTCCCTCTCCAAAGTCAATTGCTACTTTGGCAAATCTTCGCCGGGGGGTGGTGGTGGTGGCGGGGGGGGCGGGTCCTTATCGTATGACCCTTTTTATTTCTCACAGAACTCTTCAGCATTCCTGTCCCATCAACACTTGCCAATTCGGTTTGCTCTTAAAGATCGTGGCACCTTCAAGAGGGAGGTCTTACAAGCGGCGGACACTTGTTCTTTCCTAGTATTAGAATTAATGCTGGGAAAGATTGAGGGCAATAGAAGAAGGGGATGACAGAGAATGAGATGGCTAGATGGAGTCACTGAAGCAGTAGGTGTGAACTTAAATGGACTCCAGAAGATGGTAGAGGACAGGAAGACCTGGAGGAACGCTGTCCATGGGGTTGCGATGGGTCGGACACGACTTCGCAACTAACAACAAAGTATTAGAATGGAAGTCAAGCTTGGTTCGGCTCCCGAATCAAACCATTCATTACCTTGGACGCTTGTTAGAGTTGCTAAGGAGAACATCAGCTTTGCAGTAGAAGAGGTCAACCAGCTAAGCATACCTCCAGCAGCAGCTCTCGGTGGTTCGGCCCTTCTCAGAATTCCCTGGCCCCCCCAGCCCCCCCCCAGCAAACATAAACCCCACTTTAAGTCCTGCTCACCAGGCACACCCGTCCCACCCGAGCGAGTACGGCAGGCCCCACGGCACCCTCCAGTGCTTTTTCCCGGAAAAAGAAGTAGAGCTTGTCATCGCTGTGGTCGGAGCTGTCGGGAATGACGTGGGCTTGGAGGAAAACAGGGTCTGAGGAAGGGGAAAAGAGATGCCACCGCATGGGTTCACCACTAGATGGAGACGACAAGCGCTCTAGTTTCGCCTGAAGCAAACTTTTGGGAAGAGATGCTGCCATAAAGAAAGTCCGAAGTATAAGGCTCACTATGCTTGGTATGTACAGTTCCTCTGCAGGTCACTGTCTACTCCTGTGCCTTGGGGCACTTATGCCTGTGGACCAATCAACTGAAGCCTAGAGGCTGCAATGGAACGGAGGAGAGAAAACCAAACTTTGCAAACTTTGCCTTTTCGTCGGCTGCAGAAGCCCCAAGCCATAGGTTATCTGAGTACAATTTTTAATGGGACAGAAGCAGGAGCAATCCCATGAAATTGCTTGCAATGCAGTGATGGTTCAGCTCCCTGCTCCTGCCGACATTTTGGATTTCAAGAGCGGTCCTCACCCTAGCAAGATTACCTTGCCTTTTTCTGGGTGATTGGTAAGTCCTGGCATTATCCTGATATCACCATCCTCCCCGCCCCCTCGCTGCATAAGATATTCACACCATACGAATTCACTCTTCTATGCTTTATCCATCATGGTCTGTTATCTCATCGTTCAGTCCAATTTCCCCCCTTTGTTTTTTCTTTAGATCAGTGTTTCTCAACCTTGACAATGCTGGCTGTGGAATTCTGGGAGTTGAAGTCCACATGCCTTAAAATTGTCAAGGTTGAGAAACACTGCCCTAGATGGTGTTTGGCCTCCTACCGTAGAGCCATCGGGAATCATGTTGTTCCGTACGTACAGCTGGGCGCGGTCCCATGGTCCGGAACAAGGCAGCATCGGTGCCCATGAAGTCCACATGAACTCCAGCATACAGTGTGCTATCTGGAGGGAGGGGGGTGGAGCAGGAAGAAGAGCAACAACAACAACAACCTCGTTGGGTGTGATCGTATGCAGGCATAACCAGGGAAACTCTGTAAGATCTGGAGTTTTTTGACTATTAAAATATGGGGAGGTGCCTTTGGCTTTGTCAATAAAATCTGCTCAACAGCATGGATATCCTTGAAGGTGAGGTAGGGAAATGACACAGGGTGCGCTTGTGTGTGATGATGCCATTGGCACAAAGGCCACCGTTTATGTGTCAGATGTGTGACATCCGAACATATTGGTGCCTTCCAGGCACGGCATCAATGGAGCATCATTAGGACTTCTGATAGATGCTGCTATTGCTGGTGCTATAGGCACCATCTTGCCTGGGTGTCAGACAATGGTACTTCTCAGCTCTGCTCCCCCCCCCAAATCCTTTTAAATGAAATGCCAGGGATGGACATGAGATCTCAGCCCTCCCAAGCATTTCTGTGCAATTAATGAAAGCTTCTCTCCCAAGTACTTTGTTCCTCTCCAGTCAGCTGTTTACTTCCTCCAGCCCTGATAACAAACCAAAAGCCACAAAGATCAGATAGGAGCTATAGATAGCAAGGTTGTCCGGCAATTCAGATTCAAAGGAAACCTGCAATTCAAAGACCACATGGACACACACATGCGCGCACACACACAACACATGTCAGCAACTGCTTAAACTAATCACAATTTTTTTTTTCCGGGGAATAGTATGACAGCTGTGGAGGGCAGTCATGCCACCCAGGAAAAAACAGCTTGGGTTTAGCACAGGGGTTCTCAACCTTGGCAACTTTAAGACTTGTGGACTTCAATTCCCAGAATTCCTCAGCCAGCCCTGGCTGAGGAATTCTGGGAATTGAAGTCCACAAGTCTTAAAGTTGCCAAGGTTGAGAACCCCTGCTTTAGCAGCAACACAGAAGGATGACCAGAAGGATGCCTATGCAGCAGCATACTAGTTGTATTTTGTATGTTAGCAATACTTCATCCAACTCAACTCGTTCAAAGCTACTTACTGACAAGCACAGCCATGCTGGACTGCCGGGGGTCATAAGGACATTTCCCCTTGCCTGGTTCCAGTGAGTGAGGCACGGTGCGGAACAGGTATTCCTGTGGAGGGGCGAACAGGGAAAGGATAACAGGACCATCGTCATGAAAACTTACTTTGATTTCAAGTCATTTAGGAATGACGTCACTATCAGAGTAAGGCTTCCAGTCCCTGCTTCCAATTCTGTCTTTGCCCTGCCCTCTTTTCTTGACTGTCCCTCCATAGAAGTGACCTTATGTCAAGGCAGACCACTAGCCAGACGAGTTAATTTCTATTTTCTGCTCTGATTATCTTTCTCAACGTTCCCCGAAGATGCCACAGGTTGAGAATAGAGAGATGTCTTCTATCCCTAAGATACTCTACGGTCCTTTTCCAGCAGGAAGACGGTGGGTCGGGAGTCCTTTTTCTTACTTCAGAGCGCCAACCACGATTGATAAGGATGCAGACTGGGTGATAAGCTCCTGTTCCACAGGCGTAGAGATGAGTACGGTTCAAGGGTTCCATAAGCCGTATGTAGTTGAAACATTCACCCTACAGGACACGAAGAAGTAAAACATGAACTGGAAGACATAAGGTTGCCAGGCGGGAGTTAATACAGTCTCCGTCTTCCCAGGAATATATAGATTAAGGATCCTGGACTATGTAGAACAGTGGTTCTCAACCTGTGGGTCGGGACCCCATTTGGGGTCGAATGACCATTTCACGGGGGTCGCCAAACTACGCTGTCCGCCATTTTTTTCCCTTTTCCCTAGCTGTCCTACTCCCTCTTATTGGTGGCCACACCCACTTGGGGGTCACCACAACATGGGGAACTGTATTATGGGGTCACGGCATTAGAAAGGTTGAGAACCACTGATGTAGAATCAAAAAATAGCGACTGAGACAAAGCCAAAAGTAACAATTTTCTTTCCAGAGATGCAAAAAATCAAATAGCTTTCGGACACCCAAAACCAAACATATTTCCAATTCGCAGAGACTTAATGCATCGAAGCCAAGCCAATAAACACACTAGGTACAGGGTAACAGTGAAGGAGCAGAAAATTGCCACTCACTCTCTGCCCTTTCCCTGCCAAGCGACACTCATTCTCCTGATTTGGCAATGCTGGCCAATGGATCTGAAGAGAGAAAGAGAAAGAAAGGATCATCTTGAGATGCCAAATCTATTCCCAATCCTTTTGGTTTTGTTGCTTCTCCAGCCCACTTGCGCTTGGCTTTTCTTAGTTTGAGCTACAGCCCAATGAATCCTAAACATCTTGCAAGGTACATATGTCTACCTATCCCACTGCCTTATTTACTCTAGTGCAGGGGTTCTCAACCTTGACAACTTTAAGACTTGTGGACTTCAACTCCCAGCTGGCTGAGGAATTCTGGGAGTTGAAGTCCACAAGTCTTAAAGTTGCCAAGGTTGAGAACCCTTGCTCTAGTGCATCTGTCAACCCAACCCAAGGCAGTTAGCAACCACTGCAGGAAAATGTTGGGCATGAGGAATATAAGAGTTCTTTGTTGCTCTCTGACCTTGGTTGTTTTCTTGCAGACGCTTTATTACCCAAACTAAGTAACATCATCAATGCTAGCACGATCAACATTCTGAACTGATCCAGCAGGATTTTTTTTTTAAAAGACTTACAATTAGTGGCTCCTTGTTGATGTTGTGAAGATCCAAGGCCACTAGAAAATCTCGTGCCCCCAAGTAGAGACGTTCCTGGTCTTGGTCCACCAACAAGATGCGATAATCGCTTGTGTTAAAGTTGAAGCTGAAAGGACGAGCAGTGCGGCTCTCTAACAATTCTGTGGAGGGAGAGGCTCAGAGTCAACTACCAGTCTCACAGAGCTTCAGAGTCAACTACCACTTCTCAGGAGTAGGACACCCTTTGCACACTGACAAAAGAGAGGTCAGGAATCTTTATGTAAAGTGAACTTTGGTTATCTTACTATAGTGGGGAAAGCTGTCAATTGATAACTCATTCAATTTACTGCCTGAAGGTTCAGCATTGATGGGCAACTCCATGGTCTTCACTTCTCCTTACTCTTCCCACCTATGACTCTTTTCATCTGAGCAAGGTCCCAAAAAAGTCTGCTTTCTTAGAGATATCTGGCCCCTGACCATCCTTCTGGAAGAGGATAGTGTCCTCTGGGATGAATTTGCCTTAGCCCTCTGTTCACCTGACCAGGCAAAGGACAAGAATTCAGAATCCTAATCTGACTTTTTTTTCTTACCCTTTCCCCCCTCCCCTTGCACACAGAAAGGGCAGCAACTGGATCATGTTGATCCATGTGATGGGTGGGATGGGCTGGCTTGACTTGGGCTGAGCTCAGGGGGTATTTTGGTCCCTTGAAGTGGCAAAGGCGGAGCCAACGTGGGTGAGGGGGGGGTGCTCAGCGGCTGGTACAGCAAAGAGTCTAAATCCCCCAGCAATCCCCCAGCCACATTCCATAGGCACAGATCAGAGAGGGATGGGATGAACTTCCCACCTGTGGTGACCTTGGGGACAAAGCCAGAGGACGCCAACCAGGCCCAGTTATGCTCTGTAGTCAAGTCTAGGCAAGAATGCAGAGATCAGGGGCCAAAATTGGCTTAATCCCTTTAGGCAAGCGGGCTAAAGCCAGGAAGAAAAGCAGATTTCCAGGAGGTCAAAGAGGAACAGATGCAAGCGAGAGATGAGTCTGGGGAGATGAGGAATTAAAATCAAATTAAAGAAACAACCAAGCCAAGGGTAGAATTGCAGGATTCTGACCAATCTCCCCTCTCTCTATCCAGTTCAGCTGACATCTCCCATCTCTTCTCTGGAAGCTGGGAAGGAACTCTGGAAACCTGATGGAATTCCCCAGGCATTAACACATGGCAGGTGGAAGACTATCATGCTTGCCCCAAGAAATAATGGCAATCTGCCCCATGGCAATCTGCCCAGGGGTGGGCTGTGTCATGCATACTACCCAGTTTTGATATACAATGACCATTATATAACACTGGGGGTATATAGCAGTGCCATTAGTCTCTTCTAAGTCAACCTAGCAATATTAGGCTATCAGGTATCCTTGACTGTGATGGAAAATGAACTAAGGCCTTCAAAGCAGAATCTCTTGTCAGCATCTTCCCAACCCTTCCCCCTCTTGCATCCATTTATCACCAACTGAGTGCTGATAATGGGTGTGTATGTGTGTGTAGAGGTCTACTGGATGTCAGATGAAGAAGGTCTCACTCCCCTAACGGATGTCTCTGAGACCAAAAAAATATTTCAGGCGCAACTGCCGTACTCTCAGGATTGTGTGGGTGGAAACCACTGGTGGTTTGAGGAAAACAATCTGTTCACAAGGTTTTCAGGGATGCTATCTGGAATTGGCAGCGGGGTTGGCTCAGTGGTTAACAAGCTGGGCTTGTCGGCTAGAAAGCTGGGAACCCAGGTTTTGAGACCTGAGCACCACGCTATGGGGTGAGCTCCTGTTACTTGCCCCAGCTCCTGCGCACCTAGCAGTTTGGAAACACGCCAATGAGAGTAGATGAATAGGTATCACTTTGGTGGGAAGGTAACAATGTTCCATGATGTCATGCTGAACCACCTGACTGCGGAAATGTCTTTGGACAGGGCTGGCTCAATGGCCCTTGAAATGAAGATCAGCATGCCCCCTAAAGTCGGTTATGACTAGTGGAGTAAAATCCACAGGGACTCCTTTACCTTTCCCCCCCCACACCATCTGGAATTTCCATACCCAGAAGTCCGTTTTGTGGCAAAGAAGGAAGCCTTTAGATAGGAGTTATGCCTTGGCAGAAATGGAGCCCTTGGGTTCCACAAACCCCTTACTGTTCTATCTCATATCCCCCCTACACACCCTTGGGAAGAAGGAGGGATGGAATCTGGAGGAGCCAACAAGAAATCAGGAAACATTAGAATCATCTGTCATCTTACAGGCAGACTGAAGCAGGCTGTGGCCAGCCAAAACAGTCAGCGGCAATATGTGCCCAGGAACTGTAACCGGTCATCACGTTGGTCTTTGGCACAATGACTGAAGCTCTTTGGGCTTAATGTAATACCTTTTTTTCAGCCTTAGCCCCAGCACCTCCCTAAAGAAATATCCCAAGCAAGCTGAATTCTGCTCAGGCAAATAATTGCTTCTGCAATCACAGAACTGCGACTTGCATTTCTGTGTTATTTGAAGAGCGCACAGTAATAGTATGTTAGTCAAGATTAGTTTCTCTGTCAGGCAAAATGAAAAAAAGGTGGCAAATTGAGAAGAAATGAAGGAACACTTTAGAACAGACCCAAGCTGCCTAACTTCCTAAGCGTAAAAAAAAGCGCCTTCTGCCACGAGAGAGATGCTGTCCTGTCACTCATTCCGAAGTGAGATTCAGCAGCTTTTTTGTTTTTGTAGCTGGTACAAGAGGGCACCATTTTATATCCTGGGTCACCCTTCTTGCTGCTAGAGCTTTCAGGAGGGGAAGCAGAATTAGTTATCATATAACGGTACTTCCTATAATAACCCAGTAAAATAAATCAGTGTTATTATCCTTTATATTGCAGAGGGGGGGGGGTGGGGTGGGCAGAGCCTGTCCAGGACATTTGGTCACTTGAGATGGACCTCTCCGAGGAATTAACAGAGATAAAAGAGGAACTCATCATACCTTACAAATCTCTCATTTGTAACTTTGAGGAACAGAAGAAGCAAAGACTGAGATTTGAAACTACAAAGCAACGATATTTTAAGGAGGAGAGAAACAGACACCTGACACAGAGGATGGGACTCTTATTCTTTCAAAGCTTATTGCAAGCAACAAAAATAGATTTACTGGCTGAAAGGGAAGCGTCTTTATGGAAACCTACCTGGCATAGGAAAAAAGCCAGAATTAGATTGAAAAGAGAAATTTAAAATGGTGTAATGGAATAAAAGACAACGCTGGATTTACGGACTGTTTTAAGGATCAAGGCTGACAGATATTTTAAACAGATTAAGAATGTACTGGATTTGTGTATTCATGTACTGAATAATAGACTCAATTTGATGAAAATCATTATGTATTGGAATTGAAAAAATGATGACTATTTAGATTGGATGGTTTCAATAATCAATGGAGTGTTTTAAATTAGTAAAATGACCTTTTTGTATGACAACAAAGACGTGATAAGGCATGATAAGTAATTGGAGAAAATTTAAATTCTGTTTAATGAACTTGAATGAATTAAGGTTTAATATTATTTTATTATTTTAAAGAGATGGATTGATTGTGGGATTTTATACTGTATGTATAGGGTTGATTAATACTTTATTGCTATTAGGATATTTACTGTGTTGTGGAAGAAGAAACAAATGAGATTGGTGATAAAATGAGGGATGTGAGAGATTAAGAATTAGAATTGATAATTTGTTGTTTTAAAGCTAAACTATGGTAATAGTAAACTGATAAAGTTATAAAACAGGTTGAGTAGTTATAGAAATTTAAAATAGAAATGGAATATTTTAAATGTATTATGTTATTCGAGGGAAATAGAGAGGGGATAACGAAATGTATTGTGCTGAGCTGTTTATATATGTCTTTTCTTTGGAATGTTTGACCACCCAACACCACGGTGGGTCTTGAGTACTTTTTCTTAAGAAATTAAAAAACTAATAAAATGTGTAAAAAAAGAGATGGACTTCTCCGGCTGATGCCATTAACCAGAAATGGAGCAGAATGGCAGCTGATGGGGCTTTCAACGTTGGAAACAGGTAGCAGTTTCCATTGCACCAAAGGGTAGCAGGATAGCTCAGGAGCGAGTACAGGGGGCAGAGCTGTATGCCTCATCACCAGCTCAACGCTCTAATCCCTTCCCCTTCTTCCCTGTAACCCAGTGCTGGCCTTAGTCCCTATAAGGGCAGGTCCAACCTGCCTACATAAAGAACCAAAGCTGAGAGAAAACAGCTGGCTAAAGCTGACTGTGTTCTTGGCAAGAGTGAGGTTCAGCCAAAAAATAATTCATTTCCACGAATGAAGGCAAATAGATGTGTCCCAAGATAATGTTGCAGGATCCAATCTGGGTCGGTCACCAGGACCAGAGATTTAGTTTTCCGAGCTTTCGGATTTGTGCTGGAGCCCCCATTCCTCGGGGAACTTCTCTCTCACCCAGAATGTATGCTTTGGGCTATTCTATGTGTAGTATTTATGCGGTGTCTGGTTGTGTATGGCTTTTTTAGTTGTTGATTGGGGTGTTGATGGCCAGAAGGCTATACCTCTGGTCCTGATGACGGACCCATAATTGGCCATCAACACCCCAATCAATAACTAAAAAAGCCACACACAACCAGGCACCGCATAAATACTATACATAGCAAACGTTCTACTCAAAGCACACGTTTTGGTGAGAGATTCCTTGAGGATGGGCTCCAGCACGGGTCCAAAAGGTCTAGAACCTCCGGTCCCAGTGACCGACCCAGATTGGATCCTGCATAATTCATCCTGTTTGTCCCTGTCTTCCGCCCGTTTCACAGACACAGTTGAAACTGTGTTTCAAGCACAGTTAGACTATTGACTTACAACTAGTAATTACAGGGCCCTTTCAAAAACCTGAACATGCTGTAGTAATAAAAGGGCCTGACTTAGCAGGAAAAAACCTGCTTAATCCAAATCCAAAAAAGCTTGCTTAATCCAAATATGCTTCCTTTATGGGGCAGACCTTGCTTAAGCCACAGCAGACATAGCCACAGGGACCTGCTGTTGTACTTGCCACCACCATCCCCCAAACCCAAAATAATCAACACCACTTGAGCTATGGACTCTGGTGGAAAATTTCCCCTGGAAGACCCCTGCCTCCTCAGAGTGTTCCCAAGGAGGATTTGGGCTGAATGTCCCACCAGAAACCCTCCTGCCAGATGGCACACACCCTTCCTAGTTTCCTGGGAGAAAGATCCAAGTCCCTGACATCTTTACTAGCTGCGTATCCCTTATGGTCCACATATGTAAGTCCATGATCCTAAGCAAGCACATGGAGTAGGTGCGTCACTCTTTGCCCATTCGGGCACACGCGCGTGTACAGAGAAACCAGAGTGATGTCTGGAGCTTTGCCTTTTATAGCCAAGCTGCTGCCGCCCAAAGGAATGAATTGTCCTTTGGCCAAGGCTCTTGCTGTTTCTTTATGCGCCCCCCTCCCTTTCACATGTACACACGAGCTACATTTTCATAGTTGAAGGAAAGGACGACAAAGCAACTATAGTGAGAACAACAGCAGGGTATCTATAGCAGGGAACGTGGCATGCACACCCTGGTCATTAAGCTCCTCTCCAGCCCAAGCTCCCTCTCTTCCCCTGCCCCACAATGTGCTTTTGGAAGGGGAATCCATCCATGTTCTCGTCTCTGTATGGCATGCTGGGTATTTTAAGCCCTTCTGGGAAATCCTTTCCCTCAGTGGCTGGCAAGTAATTAGATCCCGGAATCCCCAAGAACAGAGAGTGTAGGGGAACCCAGCAAGGTCACAGGATATTTTTTTGGGGGGGAGGAGAAAGCTTGCAGAAGAAGGCAGAGGGACCCACAAATGATGGTACGATGTGCCTAACACAGCAGTAACTTGTACACCCTTTTTAGAAAAACATTCACAGCAAAAAATACAAACCATTAGCAATACAGAGACAGGCAAGGGTGTGACTCTGTTGACAGCCACAAACTGATGCATCCATCATACACAGACAAGCTGCTTCGATTGGCTGCCTTGGGTCCACATGGCCAAACTGTCCTTGAAGGTGGGTCTGCACATATAACGCTCACCAGCCCCATAGAATGTTTAAACCATAAAACCACTGAGGAAATCTATAATCTACAGTCAGCCTTTTTTTTTTTTTAATCAGCTGGCCATCTCAGGTCAGAAATCTGGGAATCTGGGAGCTTGAAGTTATTTGCACTTTGCATTTTGTTAATGCAAAACTTGCTGCTTTTCAGAATGTATAGAAGCAGCTGCTGAAACAAGGCTGTGCACTGTCAGGTCTATATCTGTTTTATATTAGGTCCATCATAAGACCACCACAGGAACCCATTACCATAAAAATATTAAAATAAAAAAAAGAGATTAACACATGAAAACCAGAGCTGCTGCCTTGTTAGAAATGACTACAAGCTTCCTCTTTGACAACAAGATCTCCTCCATGTAGCAGCTGACTCATAGAAAAGAAATTATCCTGTACTAGTAAATCTCCATGGTATTTAGTTCGATGCTAGGGGTGGAAAGAATTCTTGGCAAAAAGGAGCAGATTGTTGGTTTGATCCAAACAAAGCCATTATCTTAACTGGACAGTTCTTATTTGCTGTCCCACCAGAATCCACTTGTATTGTAGTTTGTTTTCAGAGATAAGAAGCACAGATATACTGCTTTCCTCTAAATTGTGGTTGATAGCTTACCTGGGCATAATCTCTTTTTATCCTCATAGTCTGTCTATGAATTATATTAGGATGAGATTGACCAAAGTAAGGTTTTCTTGCCTTCCTGGGCCTCCCCAGGAATATAGCTGATTACTTTGGGCACCAGTATCAATAATCTGAGCAGTGATATGATGCAGGAATAATTCCTTTCTCCATGGTAACAATCCATTTCTGGGACAGTCAAAATGTTTACTTGAGCTATCAGAGCGCATAGTTAAAATTATTGGTGAGCAAGTCATTGTGTTTTCATAATCACCCCTTTTAGCATTAAGCAGCAATTCGGCAAACTTCTTAGAAAATATTTTTAGTCCAATTTGAATGGGCGACTATAAGGATAGCTCAGGGTTGGCACCAGCAAACCAGTTCCACAGTATTGCCAAGAAAACCACGACAAAATTAACAGAAGTTATCTTAAGAAGGACCATAGTTTACTTTAACAATGTTATTTAGTTGTTAAAGAAGTGGTGTTCCTGCTGCTTTTCTTTCTCATAGTAAAACCTCGGAACTTGTTACAATACTGTCATTTTCAAAAGGAAGAAAGGAAGGAAGGAAGGAAGGAAGGAAGGAAGGAAGGAAGGAAGGAAGGAAGGAAGGAAGGAAGGAAGGAAATGAAACCTAGATTTACTTCAGCTTTCCTGAAAAATACACTCTCTACCATGGACAAGTCCAACTGGGGAAGAGTCTTTTAAGCATAGTCCAACTAATACAAGGATAACTCCTTGCTCAGCTAGTAACAATTCATAGTCATATACAGCAGATTCACTATTGTTCTTTGAAAGACTACCTTCATCTAACTTATTTTCTTAAATTTTCAGGTTTTATCCCTTCAGATAATCTGTTGCTATGAAATCCCTTATCTAGGCTAACAGGCTGGGTGACGGACGGTAGGCATATAAGTCTTTAAGAAACAAAGAGAAGAACAACAATCAGAAGGTTGCACTTTTCCCAAGGAGTGAGTTTTATTCGTCTGGAAAGGGTCTACCAGCTGCTTTTCTGATGATATATATATATATATATATATATATATTTAACACGACTCTCTTCCTACAAGCAGAAAAAAAGTCTCTCTATTCTGTCAAGAGTTTTGCAATGGATTGCCATGCCCCACCCTTGCCCACCCCAGTGCCACCTTCTCCCTTCTCTGAAGGCAGGGATGCCCATCCAAGACAGGAAATTTTTGCCAGTCTTACCCTGGGACTCACCTGAATGACTTTAAGCTTCTCTTACCTTTGTAGGTGAGGTAGACCCGGGGCGCTCCCGTCTGGCTGCTGTGGCCCAAACAGCAGCAGAACAACAGCCCCAATAGGAACAGCGTTGCCCAGGGCACCATGGCGGGGTCAATCCTATAAGAAGAGAAAGGGTGATGCCCCGCTGGACCTGGGTTCCAAAGACGGAGGATGTTGGAGGCAGAGGCGCCGCGTTGCTGCAGGGAAGCGGGGGGGGGGGGGACGGGACGGGCCCGGGCCTAGAGGGCGCTGTGCGGAAGTAACCAAGATCAAAGTTCCCTTCCTCGCCCGTCCCACCGGGCCCCGGGCCAAGCAGCTGTAACCCGAGTGGCGGCCGCGGCTGATGGGCACTTCAAAGGCTCTCTCTCTCTCTCTCTCTCCGGGCCAGCTCCTGTAGATCCCCCGCTCTTCTTGCAGGCTAGCAAGCCTTTGAAGTTGGGGCTAGAGAACGGGAGACCCAAGATAGGCTCTCCTTCTTTCCCCCCCACCCACCCCCAAAAAAAGAAAAGGGGGGGGGAGACAGACTACCTTACCGGGCTCCGCCTGCATCGCTAAGAGCCCCCCCGCCCCACTCCCTTGGAAAGAGCGACCCCTGCCGGGGTCCGAAACGCAGGCGCTCCAATATAGGTAGAGAACCAGAGCGGGGAGGATCCTTTAATCTTGGGACGGCCCCCTTCATTCTGAAGAGGGCACCGAGGTTCGAGCTGCTGCCATTCTGAACGCAGGCTTGGGTTTTGCCGTGGCCTCCTGACGCCATCACTCTCAGTACAAGGGACGCAGGAACGGCAGCAATCCCTCCCCGCACCCCAGCCGGGCTATAATCTTCCCCATGCCACGGAACAGGTGCCCGGGGACAATGCCAGCAGCAAGCCCTCCCAGCACCAGCGCAGCTCCGGGACTCGGTGCCAGCAGGGCCTGCCGGGGGCTTTGATCTGCCTGCCAAAGCCCGCTTTTTTTCCTCTTCCCCCCCCCCGGCCCCGGAGCGGGTGCCTGCGTGCGTCTGTGTGTTTCTGCGCGCTCCGTCCCGTCCTGCCTGCCGACGTGCTTCGACCTGCCTCTCCCATACCTGAGCCAGGTGCAGCGGAGGAAGCAGCGCAGGCTGGGACTTGGAGTCCCAACTGGCCCCCGTCGATTGCCATCCATCCTCAGGCGCTCAAAGACGCGTCCGCCTGCCCTGCTCAGAACCTTCGCCAAATTCCCGCTCGGTCGCTTTTCCTACTCTGGCAGGAAAGCACAAAGCCGAGCTCAGCGCCTGAAGATGCTCTGGCGAGATTTCAAGGGAGCCGGGACTCCCCCGCCTCTCCTCCGCGGCTGGCTGCATCTCCGCCAAAGTTGTCGGCCATCCCGAAGGCAGGTCCCCCCCCCCCTCTCTCGGGAGACAAGAACTTCCCTGGAGTCTTGCCAGGCGTCTTGCCGGCTGGCCCGCGAAGAGAGCAGGGTTGAAAAGCGAAGCCCAAGCGGCTTCCTCTTGTGGCACCGCCGGCAGCTTTCGAAAGCGCCCGGAGAAATCTAGGATAGGCTGAGTGCTCAGGCAAAACCGGGAAAAGGGGACGGGGGGGGGGGAAGGCACGTGCGGCAGAATAGGGGTAGCTAGATCACCGCGGCGGGAACGTGGATCTGGAGCTGAAATCCGACGGCTTAAGAGCGCGGAGACGACGGGAGCAAAGAGGTCCCTTACCCGCCGGTAGCTCTCCGCTCCGAGATCAACTCCCTGGGTTTACTTCCAGTCAGCTCTTCTGTGCCCAGCGGGGCAAGCGGTTGTGAGGAGGGAGGGACATGTCTGCCTCCCCCCCCTCCCCCAGATTTTATACCTCTGCCAAAGGACCTAAGGCGCAGGGTTTGCCACAGGACAGGCCTGCAGTTCCGAGCTTCCTTGGAGCAGATAAGCACACCCTGCCTCCCCTAGATAGGCTGGGACGGCTTAACCCCTTGGTGGCGCGGCTGCTTCTAGAGCCAGGAGGGAAGCCTGACTGCAGGTCTGGGGGGGGAGCCCCTCTTCCTCTCCTCCCTCCCCCAGGATCCAAGGGGGAGGCCGAACTCCGGGAAAATGGGGACCAGGAGGCGAATAGGGGACGTTGCTGAGGAGATTGAGCCAGGACTGCTCCATCAGATCGTGGCGATCTGACTGCGATCGACGGGACGTTTCCCTTCTCTTCCTGTTGCTGCTATAGCCAACTCCTAGAGCTGGGCCGGGCGCCTTTCACAGGAGGCGTAGTGGCGGCAAGCGGCGAAGGAAGGAGGGAACTAGTTGTCACCACCACCTTTCGATCCAGGAAGGCCCGGAGGCCCATTCCTCCTCTCTAGAGCTGTATGCAAGCGGCTAGCCGCACCGTTGACTCTCCCCAGCAAGGAGGGGCACAGAAACAGGGGGGGGGGAGATCAGGGACTGGTGGAACCCCAAGTCGATGGCAAGGAAAAGACGCTTTGACAGATCCTGGGAAGCAGCGGCGAGGTGACTTTTAAGTACATGCAAGTGCCTCCTTTTTTTTTCCTTCCCCGCACTGAGTTTATAAGTAGGTCTGGTTTTCAATGGCCTCCAAACAGGGATCAATCCAATCCTCTGGATGCATCCAGGATTGGAAGGAAGTCTTGATCGGGCATGCAAAACCCCGGAGCACCGCTAGAGGGCGCGCAGCAGAGACTTCCTTCCGTAGCTTTTAGCTTCTGAATTGTTTCTGGCTAGAAATCTAGGCCGAAGTCTCCCCTGCCTGCCTCAGGCTTTGCTCTCCCTCAGCTGCACGGGCACCACACCGATCCCCAAATGCAGCAGCAATGGTGTACCCCATTATAAAGGTAGGAATGCTCTCCTAACTCAGTTCTGCCTCCAGAAGACAAGGCCAGAGCTGCTTCCAACCTTTAGTTATTGCTCAAAAGCTTCTGCTGTGCCTTCAGAGGTTATACCCTTGAGAAGGAGAAAAGAAGTTTCTTTATGGCTTGGAATTTACTTCCTGGAGTTGGGATTATATCCCACATACATATCAGGAGAAGCCCAGGCTCCCAGTCTGGTCTAGTTGAGGCTCTTCCTTAAACTTCTGGCTAGAGGGGTTAGTGTACTATAATGCTAAAGAAATCACTGCAAACATAGCAGTACAGGCACTTAGATACAAAGGAAACAACTAAATATAGAAAAGATAAATAGAAGAAAGTAGATTCATGGAAACTGAACACAGAGTGCATCTAACTAGGGCATCGGTTTGTGGAAGCTCAAAAGGGTGTGATAGTAAATTACCCATTTTATTTCATTCACTTATCTACAAAAGTGTATTTGAAATTTACCACATTCCAAACTAATATTTTCTAGAAAATACAGCTGAGGTTGATTTCCTGATTAGCATCAATGGATTCTGGACTGATCTGAATGTTTTATTTATGCTTCATTGCATAGTCAGTCAGATGAATTTGGCATTTTTATCCTCCTGTCCAGTCCTTCCCAAGGACCTGGAATAGGTAGATGTGGATGTTTTAATTGTGTTAGAGGTATCGTTGTAGGATGTAAGCTGCTCCGAGTAGAGCTGCCTTTTGCAATTGATTGATGGTGAATTTGTCAATGCTGCTGGTGTTTAAGTAGTACTCCAGCTGTTTTGGGATAGCATCTATGGTGCCTGTTACTATTAGTATTATCTTTGCTTTCTTTTGCCACAATAATTCTATTTCCATTTGCAAGTCTTTATATTTTGTTATCTTCTCCAGTTCTTTCTTGTCTATTCTGCTGTTTCCAGCTATTGCCATGGCCACATGGTCTTTCAGTCTTTCTTATTTATTTATTTATTACATTACATTTGTTTGCTGTCCATCTTGCTGCAAGGTTCAGAGGAAATCAGAGATGATCCAGTTGATCAGAACAACCCAGCTGATTTGATACTCCTTTCCTGGAGAGTCAAGCAGAACAAAATGATTCATGGGTGTTTAGTTAAACTGTTAAAGTATTCTGCAGATGCAAAGGAGCAGAAGGCCAACACATGCTGAAGAGTAGTGTTTTTTTAAACTTGGCAACTTTAAGATGCATGAATTCCAACTCCCAGAATTTTCCAACCAGGATGCTGACTAGAGAATTCTGGCACTTGAAGACTACATATCTTAGTCAAGTTTGAAAAACACTGATCTTAAGGGTTTGGGGAAAGTAATGCTAACTGAGGGGTGTTAAAATGCCCAATTAGTGTCAGAAATAGTCATTTAAGGAAAAATGAAGTTTTTTTCTGGTGGCTGAATTAAAAATAGATTGCAAAAGTATTCAGCCATAACTGAACACCTAGGATATGTTTGCATACAGATGGTCCCTGGTTCTATCACTAGTTAAAATGATGCAATAATTGATGGAAAAGACCACTCTATACCTGATATCCTGGAAGAAAGCTGGGTAGAATGATACATACTGCATTGTGCTGGAGAGACTCAATTTTGGGAATTAAAATACTAAGGCTCAGCTAAGCCTTAAATTCAATGTCAGCATTTTCAGTCAGGCTGGGAAAAAGTCTTCATCAGAAATCCTGCTAGTGTAGCCAGGAAGGAGCAAATAGATCAGTAGTAGTTTAAGTAGTTTTTAAAGTTCTTTATATGCACTTTTCCTAAGAAGAGTTAGTGCAAGCTGTCTTCTAAAACCCCCGTTTGTAAGTATAGGAAGCCAACATCCTTTTGGTGTTCACTTTTTAAAAGCAGCATGTCAAAACGTTATATTGTACAAACTGAAAATAAGCCTGTGCATTTAATATCTGGGGTGATTTCCTGTCCTGTGTGCTTGGCTTTCTAAATGTTCATTCTCACCCCACCCTTCCTTATCTCCCATTTTTTTCCGACTTAAGAAAGCTTGCATAATTAAACATCTCCACCATACTCCCCCGAATCTGGACACGTGGTAAATGCACAGACTGATGGGAACTCTCAAGTACAATGCTCCTACTGGAAACAAAAAAGTAGCAGTGCACAGTGGGAAAATCTCTTTGCCCTCCACCTTCTGAGTAGCTGTCCTCCTCCCCCTCTGCCTCTTGCCCACATTTCCCAGACTATTGCAAATGCTTCTTTTCATCCTACGGTCTTATTGTTAGGAATCATTTTCTAAGCAAAAGCTAGTCCTGTCTCCCGCTCACTATCCTGTTTGCATGCCACCCACAGCAGGAAGAGTTCCCACGGCTCCAGGGTCCACCAAATCCCTGAATTTATTAAGGGGAGGGGAAAGGGACTACAGTGATGGGGATGAGAGAGCAGTGAAGTCCTGATTAAGGGAGGGGGCTGTGATTATCCCCACTGCCAGCAGGTGCCCGTGGAAGGCATTCCATGGGGATCTGAGTGCTTAGCAACAGGCTGTGGAGCGCAAACAGGGCAGAAGCAGATGGGACGTGGAAAAATAACCAGCCATGGGGGACCTATATCCCCCAAGAGAAATAGGATCCAGATCACATTCCTAGAACCAGGAAAATGTCTCCCAATCTCCTTAGAGCAGTGGTTCTCAACCTTTTTAATGCCGCGACCCCCAACCGGTCGTAAGTCGGGGACTACTCAACCGGTCGTAAGTCGAGGACTACTCAACTGGTGCAGCACCGTTTGCAGAATGGGACTTTTGGCGGGCTCAGCAGGGCAGAGACAGCCTGGACAATTCCTATTGGCTTTTGAAAGCCAATAGAATTAGACTCTATTCAAGAGAGTCTATTCTATTGGCTTTCAAAAGCCAATAGAATAAAAGGGAGTAGCACAGCTAAGGAAAAGGGGGGAAAATGGCGGACTGCGTTGTTTGGCGACCCCCGTGAAATGGTCGTTCGACCCCAAATGGGGTCCCAACCCACAGGTTGAGAACCGCTGCCTTAGAGGGAAAATTCCCTAGAAAGAAAACACTCGCTTGTTTACCTGCCAGTTATTTCCTGACGTCAGGTAGCTTTGCAGGATGGTTGTACCTAACTTAGGCAGAGGGAGATTATTTTGCCTTCTTCATTGCATCAAGGCTAATTGCTGCCTGTCCATTTCAAGGTCTTCTCCACACACCAAGACTGGGGAGAAAAAAGACAGGAAATCCAAAATAGTTGATATTGACCAAATATTCTAGAGAACCTACTATTTCCCCATCTGCCTTTAAACCGTACTGCCTAGCTAAGTAATTTAAAGTCTCAAGGGAGGACAAGAGATTCTAGATGAGGCATGTCAAACTGCTGGCCCAAGGGCCGGATGCATCAGGCTGAAACTGCTCCCACCCCATTGCCGGCAATGGGGGAAAAGTCCCGATACATCGTGCGATACGTCATGTGACGTTGCGAGTTTGACATGCCTATTCTAGATGAACCTCTCTCTACTATGTTTGCTAAAAATTGACAGTTTCCTATTATTCTGATGCAGGACTGTTCCTATGCAGGATAATAAAACGATAATGTAAGCCCTAAAGCAAGCATAATCAAGAAAATCCATTACAGGTAGTCCTCAATTTATGACCACAACTGAGCCCAAAATTTCCTTTGCCAAGCAAGACAGTTGTTAAGTGAATTTTGCCCCATTTTCAGTGGTGGGACTCAGCCGGTTCGCACCACTTCGGCAGAACCGGTAGCTAATTTTTTGTTGCCCAGGCCCAGAACGGACTTCCGGAAGCGGCATCCACACAGAGGGCCAGTTGTTCACATATTTGAATCCCACCACTGCCCATTTCATTACTTTTCTTGCAACAGTTGTCAAGTGAATCACTGCAGTAGTTGTTAGTATCCTGGTTGTTAAGGGAATCTGGCTTCCCCATTGACTTTGCTTGTCAGAAGGTCACAAAAGGGGATCAGATGCTCCTGGACACCGCAACCGTCATGAGTACATGCCACTTGCCAAGCATCCAAATTTTGATCCTGTGACCCTGGGGACGCTGCAATGGTCGTAAGTGTGAAACAAGGGTCATAAGCCAATTGTCTCAAAGGTGCTTTTTCAAAAGGCAACTGGACTTTCTAAAAAGCACCTCCGGGAGAACCATGACCTGGATGACTGGGAATCTCCACAGACATTTGGTCACAAGCCATTGTTTTTAGTACCATGGTAACCTTGAATGGCCATTAAACAAATGACTGTAAGTTGAGGACTACCTGTACTTCTTCCACAAGAAGGAAAAAAGTTCTCCCACAAGAAGGTTTGGTCCAGGACCCCCTAAATCTCTTGTTCTAGCCCTCAGTCACAGAAAAGATGCCAAACCCCAATTCTCAGATGCAGTGCATTTGGTGGGATTAGCCAAGTCCAAGCTTTAAGGCAGGGCTTTTCAACCAGTGGTACGGGTACCACCTGTGGTACATTGGCACCTGGCAGGTGGTATGCGACCATCCTAGAAAAGTGGTAGCAGGGGAGGGGAATGAGCTGAACTGGTGGCAGCACCACACAAGCCTGAGCGAGAGATGGCTGGAGCTGCAGGGCTGTCAGGGCTCAGCAGGATCAGCGCCAGGCTCCAGCTGGAGCTCGGCGCTGATCCTGGTGCTTCTGCTGAGCCCAGAAGAAGCGCCGATCAGCTGGAATGTTGCAGCATCTTCAGGGTCTTGTGATTTACATTCAGATGCTTGGCAACTGATTCATATTTATGACAGTCACAGTGTCCCAGGGTCATTTGAAGTGACCAAAACCTGCTGCAACCCACCCAGCAGACGGGGGGAATAAAAACCAAACCCCACCCCACCCCCCTGCCAATCCTCAACAGAAATGCTCACAATAATGAAAACCTCAGACAGGAGGAAGAGTGCGGCTGGGGGGGTAGGCAGGTGTCTTGCTCGGCTGTGGCTTGGGGGGCACTTTTTTCAGTGCCATTGTAACTTCAAACAGTCACTAAGCGAACTGTTCTAAGTCGAGGACTACCTGTGCTTTATCACTTTTTTCCTTTTTTTTTTTTTTGGTTATCAAGTTTTTGACACCTTGCTAGGCGACTGGTGGTACTCGGATATTGCCATATCCTAAAAGTGGTACAATGGGTGAAAAGGTTGAAAAGCCCTGCTTTAAGGCCAGAACTCCTGGGCTGCAGTGCTGCACCCTTTAGACATAATGGTTAAATGACCTTGAGAAACTGATGTGCTTTGGCTTCTTTGACAAAGTGAGAAAGAAGAGATAAGCTGGGAGTGTCTTGCTGACCCAAGAGCACAGAGCTGAACCTAAATATGAGCCAGCAGTGTGCTGCAGCTGCCAAAAAGGCCAACACAGTGCTAGGCTGCATTAACAGAGGGATAGAATCAAGATCACGTGAAGTATTAATACCACTCTTCAATGCCTTGGTAAGGCCACACTTGGAATACTGCATCCAGTTTTGTCACCACGATGTAAAAAAGATGTTGAGACTCTAGAAAGAGTACAGAGAAGAGCAACAAAGATGATTAGGGGACTGGAGGCTAAAACATATAAGGAACGGTTGCTAGAATTGGGTATGTCTAGTTTAATGAAGAGAAGGACAAGGGGGGGACATGATAGCAGTATTCCAATATCTCAGGGGCTGCCATAAAGAAGAGGGAATTAAGCTATTTTCCAAAGCACCTGAAGGCAGGACAAGAAGCAATGGGTGGAAACTAATCAAGGAGAGAAGCAACCTAGAACTAAGGAGAAACTTCCTGACAGTGAGAACAATTAATCAGTGGAACAGCCTGCCTCCAGAAGCAGTAAATGCTCCAACACTGGAAGTTTTTAAGAAGAGACTGGACAGCCATTTGTCCGAAATGGTGTAGGGTTTCCTGCCTGAGCAGTGGGTTGGACTAGATGACCTCCAAGGTCCCTTCCAACTTTACTACTATTACTACTAAGGTATGGAGGAGGCAGAGGGGACAAATGGCAGAGAAAGGGTTCCGGCCTTAGGGACCTTCCTGTGGAATGTCAGGTATTCCTTTCCCCGTCCCTGCCAGGTCTGCACCCATTGTCTCTTTTCATGACTTCCTTCTCTGATCTCTCTCCACTTTCTATCCAGGGATCCTGCTTCACTTTCTGCCAGTCCTCTGGAAAAAAATAACTCTAATGGCTTCCAGGATGGCCATCAGTTGCCAGCCTTCAAGTAAAATTCATTGCAACAGTTTCTAACTAATCAGCAGACCCTGGAAGTAGTTCCTCCAACTCAGGCTTTTGTTTCTTTTGCTCGCTGTCCTCTTCCTTTTGCTGTCCCAGCTGATTCTAAGGGTCCTCCGGCATGAAGAAGTAGGAAGGCACCCTTTCAGCAAAGAGAAACAGACCCATTTTCTTAGCCAAAGCTCTGCATCGCTCGGAAGAGATTACCAATGTTTTCCTGTTCAGATAATAGCAGCAATTACTGTTATGTCCCGAGCCTTGCAAACGGCTCGGGCGTTTGCAGGCAGTCCCGGGCAGGTGCAAAGCTGCCCGGGACCAAACAGGCTGTCGCCAGCGCCGTGCGCATGCGCGGGTGCTGGCGCGGGAAAAGTAACCCATTTACCCGGGAGTTGCCTATATAAGAGGCTGCGAGGCGTTTGGGCGAAGCTGAAGCCATCTTCCTGTAAGCTGAACGCTGAATAAATGAAACTGAGAACTCCAGCTGCTTCTCGTGTCTGTTTTCCCGCCATGGACTCAACACTGGCGACGAAGGTGGGATGCCTTGCACTACCTGGAAAGGAAGAAGTGTAAGCTTACCCAAGGAGTCCTGAGCGGCGAACGAGGAACGGCGTCGACTCGGCAGCTGCCCGCCAATCCGGTGCGCATTCGGGGGTAGGCTGGCTGATAGACCCGTCTCCTGAAGATCCGAAGATGGCGAAAATCGGAAGGCTTTCGGAATTCGACGTCTCACATCCGGAGCGGTGGGAGTCCTACGTATCCAGAATGGAGAACTACTTCAAGGCAAACCAAGTGAGGGAAGATAGCTTGAAGGCGGCCACCCTACTTTGCGTTTGCGGCCAAGACGCCTTCGAAATCGCAGAAAACATTGCAGCACCTGTCCCAGTAGAGTCTGTAAGCTACGCAGACCTGAAGAAGCTGCTGAAGGAGCACTTCAACCCCAAGGTGTCCGTTATCTCATGGCGCCACATCTTCGAACAGAGGGATCACCGGTCCGGTGAGTCAGCCAAGGAATACATCGCCGCGTTACGGAAGGCCGCCAAGCCCTGCGAGTTCAAGGACCTCGAGGAACGACTGAGGGACCGATTCGTGTGCGGGGTAAGGCATCGCGAGCTACAACAGAGACTTTTCGCAAAGGAAGAATTATCCTTCCAAGACGCCTTAAGGGAAGTCACCGCAGAAGAAGCAGCAGGCGGCGCCGTCAAAAACATGCGGCCGATCAGAAACACTGCAGAGGGTGCGTCCGTGCACCAGGAAGACGTCCGACGAAACTCCGAGGAGGATCCGGACGAGGAAGTCGACCGTCTACACCCCGCAAAGGAAGAGAACCAGAAGGGAAGCTCTTCGGCTCCGCTCAAGTGCATCGGCTGTGGAGGTCGCCACAGAAGAACCGACTGCAAGTTCCGCTCCGCTACCTGCCGGGCATGCGGTAAACAAGGGCACATTGCAGCTGTGTGCCTGGGCCGATGAAAGGCACAACCCCAAGAAGAACGCCTGAAGGGTACCAGATTCCCCAGCCAGAATAGGGTAGGTTTTTGCGCTTCGCGAAGAATCATCTGTAGAACAGGCACACACAAGCCCATGAAGAAAAAGCTGTCACTCAACGTGAAGCTACAAGGGGTTCCATTATCTATGGAACTAGACACAGGGTCTGCCCTGTCGATCATTTCATTGCATACATTTAGGAAGATTTGTTCCAGAAGTGGGTCTAAGGCCAAGTTAAGGCCTTCTGATATTGTATTAACAGATTTTCAGAACTCAGAGTGTGTGTTAAGGGGGAGGCCACCCTTAACGTGCAATACAAGAGTTTTGAAGGTCCACTAGACTTATTAGTAGTAGGGGGTGAACGAACGAGTCTCATATGACTCGATTGGTTTGAGGCCCTGGGGATACACGTCACAGGACTCAATAGCTTACAAACACTCGACCTACAGGAAGTCTGCACAGAATTTGCAGATGTTTTCAGCCCCCAGCTGGGCACATTCAAAGGACCCCCTGTGTCCTTAAAGCTAGACACCACTGTCACTCCCATTAGGATTAAAGCAAGAAGGGTCCCTTTTGCTTTAAAAAGTAAGATTGACACTGAACTAGACAAACTAATCCAACAGGGAATTCTAGAACCTGTTGATTCCAGCCCGTGGGAGACCCCCATTGTCACGCCTCTAAAGGCAAATGGGGACATTCGCATTTGTGCTGATTACAAATGCACACTCAATAAGGCATTGCAGCAACATGCCTATCCGGTTCCTGTGGTCAGTCACATCCTGGCCTCTCTCAAGGGGGGGCGTGTTTTTGCAAAGCTTGACCTAGCTCAAGCATATCAACAGCAGCCTGTTGATGATGATGCTGCCATAGCTCAGACCATTGTGACCCACAGGGGAGCCTTTAAAGTAAAAAGGCTACAGTTTGGAGTAAATGTCGCTCCTGGGATTTTCCAAAGCGTAATGGAAAACCCACTACGAGGTATACCAGGGGTCTGCCCCTACTTTGACGATGTCTTGATTGCAGGAGACTCCACACACATTCTAGCTGAAAGGCTTAGGGCTGTCCTGTTAATATTCAGGAAATCAGGCCTCAAGCTCAGAAAAGACAAATGCCAGATTGGGGTGCCTTCTACTGAATTTCTGGGATTCAAAATTGATGCTGCTGGGATTCATCCTGCTGAATCCTAACTAACTGCTATTTTAGATGCACCCAGGCCAAAGTCTAAGGCCGAACTTCAGGCCTTTCTAGGCCTCCTGAATTTCTACAATTCTTTTCTTCCACATAAAGCTAGTGTAGCTGAGCCTCGTCACAGGCTACTAGACAAACAGGCTGTGTGGCTGTGGTCACAAGCGCATGAGGCTTGCTTTAAAGAAGTCAAGGCCTTGCTCACTTCTAACAGTGTTCTTGCACATTTCACCGAGTCTCTCCCTGTGTGCATCGCTTGTGATGCGTCCCCCTACGGGGTTGGAGCTGTCCTGAGTCACCTCAGGTCTGATGGAACTCAGGTTCCTATTGCATACTACTCAAGAACACTGTCTTCTGCCGAGCGCAACTACGCTCAGATAGACAGGGAGGCTCTGGCTGTTGGTGCTGGAATTAAAAAATTCCACGATTTTCTCTATGGCAGGCATTTCACGGTCTTCACTGACCATAAGCCTCTGCTGGGACTGTTTACCACACGTAAGCAGACTCCCCAAATCATTTCCCCTAGAATGCTTAGTTGGTCTATTTTTTTGTCTGCATATGATTTTTCCTTACTCCACAAGCCTGGAAAAGAAATGGGCCATGCTGATGGCCTCAGTAGATTGCCTCTGCCAGTAGTAGAAGCTGACCCGCGCCAGCTGTCAACATTCTATCAATCCAAGCCTTGCCCGAGTCCCCTCTATGCCAGGGATGTCGCCGCTGAAACAGGCACAGATCACACACTTTCACGTGTCCGCTCCTGGGTTTGTCTGGATGGCCTGAGCACTGCCCTAGTCCTGAGTTTCAGAGTTTCTGGTCCAAAAGAAACGAACTGTCCCTTTCTCAGGGTTGTCTGCTTTGGGGAAACAGAGTTGTCATTCCCACCTCAATGAGGACTAGGGTCTTAGAATCCCTCCACGAGGGTCATCCTGGCATTGTTCGTATGAAGGCTCTTGCACGCAGCCACTTGTGGTGGCCTGCTTTAGATAAAGACATTGAGGCTAAGGTACACGCATGCCACCTGTGCCAACAATCTCGCCCAGAGATGCCCCAAGCTCCTGTGCATAGATGGGAGGAAACACAGTCCCCATGGTCTAGGGTGCACATTGACTACGCTGGGCCCTTTCAGGGCCAGTTCTTCTTGGTCCTTGTTGACAGCCATTCAAAATGGCTTGAGGTTGTGCCTGTCTCATCCACCACCACTGCAAAGACTATTCAGGTACTGAGGGGGATTTTTGCTGCACACGGGCTGCCAGATGTCATTGTGTCCGACAACGGCCCTCAATTCACCTCCTCCGAATTCCAAGCTTTCTTACAGGCAAACCTGATTCGTCATGCCACGTCTGCGCCTTTTCACCCGTCCACCAACGGTATGGCTGAACGCATGGTGCGCATCGCAAAGGACGCCTTGAAGAGACTCACCTACGGGGACTGGCATCACAGGTTGGCTGACTTTCTCCTTTCTTATCGCACCACACCGTCCACTTCTACAGGGAGAAGTCCAGCTGAACTTCGTTGGGGGCGCCAACTTACTACTAGACTTGACCGGTTGCATCCGGACAGACTGCCTTCATCTACCTCACATCCTAGGGCACCTAGACAACTACTTGTGGGTGCCCCGGTTTGGGCTCGCAATTACGGGCCTGGTCATACATGGGTCCCCGCTTCTGTGTCCAGGATCACAGGTCCTCTCTCCTACGAGGTTGCCCTGGACAACGGTCGTGTCCTGCGTCGGCACATCGACCAACTTCGCTCTAGGCGAGACTTTTCTGCTGAGACTCCTGGGTCTTTTCCAGGGGGGGAGGGGGACCCTTTGGAGCAAAGGGAAGGGCAAGAGCTACTGCCCATCTCCACTGAGGGAGCCACAAACGGCTCGTCCCAAGGTTCTGCAATTGCTCCGAAAAGAAAGTCATGGAGCTTACCCACACAACAGGCACTCACGCCTACTCCAGCCAGGGAGTCACCCCGGGGGCATACTCACTTTCCACACACATCACACAGCACTCCAGCAACGGAGGATACCCGGGGGCATCCCAACAAATCATTCCCCGCAAGAGAGCTGGCACACAATTCCCAAGGTTGGCCTGACCTTACCCCAAATCCTACAGGGGGTCAAACATACACAGAGCTAGTCGAGGAACCAAGTCCCGACTACAACAACCCTAGCACAAATCAGGGAACACCTGAGTTTTGGGAAAGTACAGAAACCCACACGAGCCCGAACACAGAATGGGGTTCAGGGAATGGACAGCCTCCTGACAGGTCTTGGACTGACCTAGGAGGTTCTACAGAGACGCCCAGCAGCGGCTATCACTTCAAGGGGCCTGAGGGTCTACAGCTAGGTAGGTCAACCAGGTCACAAAGTAACAGAAGCCCTGGCCTGACGAGCCCGGTGGGCAAGCAAGCAGGCCAGGCATCGGGGCACAGTCCTTGGAAGACACCAGGGCACAATAGAGAGAACAGGCTCACGCCTCCCTCCAGTCAGGGGACTTATGCCAGTAACCCAGAGCTAAGAAGGTCACAGAGAGCAAAGAAATCTCCTAAGTATCTAGAAGATTACATAACATTGCTGGCAAGGCAAAAGCCAGTAATCAGTGGGAGCACTGGGGAGCAAAATGTCATATAAAATAAATGTTGTATGTTGGTAGTAGTTTTAGCCCGGGGGAAAGGGGTGTTATGTCCCGAGCCTTTGCAAACGGCTCGGGCGTTTGCAGGCAGTCCCGGGCAGGTGCAAAGCTGCCCGGGACCAGACAGGCTGTCGCCAGCGCCGTGCGCATGCGCGGGTGCTGGCGCGGGAAAAGTAACCCATTTACCCGGGAGTTGCCTATATAAGAGGCTGCGAGGCGTTTGGGCGAGGCTGAAGCCATCTTCCTGTAAGCTGAACGCTGAATAAATGAAACTGAGAACTCCAGCTGCTTCTCGTGTCTGTTTTCCCGCCACGGACTCAACAATTACCACCAGTGATGCAGCAGTAAAATGTACATGTCCCAACTATACATGCGCTTGAGAGTAGCGAAGCATTGACAGAATTATTCTTCAAAATGAAGTTGCCTAGAATGTTGACAGAAAAATTGGTTAACAACATTGTTTTAGAAAATGATGCATAATTTACTGTAGTCTAGAATAGATTGTAGACTTTAGATGATGATTTATATAGGGGTCTTCAAACTTGGCCCTTTTATGACTTGTGGACTTCAACTCCCAGAATTCCTCAGCCAGGCACGAGGAGTTGAAGTCCACAAGTCATAAAAGGGCCAAGTTTGAAGACCCCTGATTTATATCATAGAAGAAAACCTTATAACTACTTGTTCAATTCAGCTCTGCTCCTCCAAGTATTTAACACCTTTGATCACCAGGATCACCCATCTTAGTTGGTATATAGGGATATTCCTAGAGGATATTCCAGAGAGCTCTTATTAAAAAAAAAATCCATGAATTGAGGTTCCACCTGTCATCTCCCGCAATGAATGTTCTCTGTCCCCCTAATTATTGGTAATTTTATATTGGGTTGTTGGTTAATTTCTATGCTATTTTTACACTGTATTAATCTAAAATTATAATTGAAAGTGAAGACAGTCCCTTTTGAATATAGAAGTGTATTTGTATGTATGTATATGCGCAATCACACACGTAGATAAAAAAATCAGGCCTCTTAGACAATTCATTATATAAGTTACACTATATGTTCAAATTGTTTGTAATTGTCTTCCAAATGCTTCTTTACTTGTTTGACGCGTGACCTTTGAACATGCCTAAAGTTCAGTAACATTTTCTGTAGGAAAAAAAGATAAAATTAATAAAGCATATTGTGATTAGCCTATGGAACCTGACTTTTGATACACCCCTCTCTCTCTCTTTGTGTTTGTGTGTGTGTGTGTGTGTGTGTGTGTGTATTTAACTAAGTAGTGCTTCAAGAGATTCTACAACCAGGTTATACACATACAACCAGGATGTTCACAGCCATGAGATGAGGAAGGATGATCCTGTGATATCCTTGCTTGCCTGATTAGGTGTTTTACAGATGGTTAACACTGACTAACCTTTGAGCCAGTGACCAACTGGTCCACTTTAACAGCCCTCCTTTTTTTCAGAGCTTTGCAATGAAGCAATGTAAGGTCACTGTATTGATCTGGAACATGTTTTTCCCTTAAATAAAGCAGGTTTTGCTGTGCTTCCTATATTTGTTTGGAAGTTGAAGAACTTTTTTTTAAAGAGATAAAAGATATGAGAAAGATTCAGAAAACATAATTTGAATTGTAAACTACCCAAAGTTATTGATTGAGATGACTATAGAAATTGGATGGATGGATGGATGGGTGGGTGGGTGGGTGGGTGGGTGGGTGGATGGATGGATGGATGGATGGATGGATAGATGATAGATAGATAGATAGATAGATAAATAGATAGATAGATAGATAGATGATAGATAGACAACATTGGGATGGGAAGTCCTGGGGCAGACTTGGCTGTCATGGATATTAACTAGTGATCAGAGGGGAGGAAGTATGCCTGCACAGAGGATGAAACTTAGTAGAACCTAAGACACTGGTGGGATCATTGAAAATTTAATAGGGGAAGCTACTTCTGCTGCACAAGAAGTGATGCTATAAGACTATTTAAATTGCTATTGTTGGGTTTGGACCGGGATTACCAGGATAACATTATTATATGGTCAAGAGAAAAAAATGATGGTGCCAGGGTATTATGGATCAATTCTAAACACAAGTAGCTTGGGGCCTCTGTCTCTGTGCTAAAGCTCCCACCACCCAGACTCAATCTTAGCTTATGAGGTTATTCGGGATGAAGAATCAACCGCTTAATATTTCACTGAGTCTTTTCTTGCAAATTGACTCTTTTCTACCTTTACACTATCAGCCCTAATTCTGAGTTATCTTCATTTTCTGGAAACAGTTGTTAGAGCCCAGGAATTGTGACAGTTCTCACACAACTTTTCCAACAGCATCTGGACTCTGCTGATTTTGTGTGTTCTGTCATATTTAAGGAGAAACCCTATCCAGAAAGTTTCCCTATATAACCCTCAGTCCCATCCATATTTTATAGAATAGAGAGAAAAAAACCCTAAAGCCTCAGATATTGAAATATTTGACCTCAGGATCTTTTGGAACAGGAAGACAGATTCCCCCACATCATCCTCAATGGAGCATGGCTATTCTAAAATACTGAAACAAACTACCTATTCTGAACTGGACAAAAAGTGACGAGAGAGCACACTCTTTTTGCAAACTTTACCTGGCGTTAACTAGAGAACTAGCACAAGAGGGTAAGGTGGATAAGGTACAGAGGCAATCTAGCAAAATTCATCCTCTTCTGTTTCAAAGCAGTACCAACCTCGGGGTATAAAACAGGAACTCTTGGGAAATTGCATGTAATTTCTTCCCATCAACTCCTGTTTATTGATTCATCTCTTGAAGCATCGGGGAATGAAAGTCCTTTTCGCATTATCTGTTACAGGAGGCTTGTCATTGACTGCATTTCTTATAGACAAGATCATCTAGATCTAAATCAGTGACTGTCTCTTTATCTTAACTAGCAAGGAAAACAATCCTAACCCCAACAATCTCTTCTACTGGGCAGAGACTCACCATACCGTTGATTCCCAAGGGCTTTCTGAAATAGTGCGAGTCTTCTCCTTAAGAGACCACTGTCATTGGAAACCACAAGTGTGTCATTTCTGTATCTGCTGCTTTCTTTTGCTCCAGGTCACCTCCAAACTTGTCACTCAGGAAAGTTACCATGAACCTGGCCTTTCCAGAAAATATTTGATGGTATCATGGGTTCCTACCTGGCAGCAGCTGATGGTTGCTTAGGAATATTTATCTCAGTATGGTTAGAAAATTGACATTGGATTTGGAGATTGGTTCTGTTTTTTTTTTTAAATTCTATCTTAATTTCATCTTATTGTAAGCTACTCAGAGTCTTTTTGCGAATTGGTTAACATAAATAAGTAGCCAGCTGAACAATACGTAAATCAAGGCCAAATCTGTCAGTCAAGGAAATACCATACATTATTTTATTATTTTCAAATAATTTGTCACAATGTTTAAACACTGAGAAAATAAATACCTGCTTCTACACCTTTTTCATGTGTGCAGGGCAGAGCAGCTTTTTCTATAACTATTAATCATTGAAATTGTTTTTTAAATTTGGAGGCATTCTCTCTGTTGCTTTTTTTTAATGCAGCTGAAAGATGGCAAAACTAAAAACTATTGATAATTGACATTAATAGCAGCAGAACTATGCAACAAATTGGGAAAAGGTTTTTGCATTTTCCCTAGGTAAATGATTGACTTCCTGTAGAATCGGACAAAAATAGTCAAATAATCCAAAGGAATTTTTAGCTGAAATAATAATGAGGCATGTACAATTGAACAAGAATTATTTTTTACTCTAACAGGTAAAGGCCTAAGCACTTTTTAATAATTTTGAAAAGAAATAAATGATAAGAAATTAAAATGAGGCTTCAGCCCAAATATAGAAGGGAAAGAACAACATATTTAAAAAAAATCAGCCAATCTTCAGACTTCAGATTCTCTGACAATGATCTGGAATGAGTTAATCTACTGTAACCTTATTCCACTCCGAAGGGCTGGCAGGTTGAGGGTCAGGAAAGATTGATCACGGGTAAGCCCCAGATTTTGAGAGGAAAAGGAACATAGAAGTTCTTGGCCACATTATTTATCAATTTTGTGGTCCATGTGAATTGCCATCTTGCTTATAGGCATGGGAGCTGCTGATTCATGCCATTTATATCTGGGCATTCACGTTATCTGCTCACAAATTGGAAGATGGGAATTATTTTATTGGGTTGAGAAGACATGCCAGAGCAGGACCAAGAGAAAGGTCTTGTTCATGGTTTCTCCTGTGGTTTAGTCCCACAAAACCAGCAGACAGAAATTTCAAGTATGAGTAGTAAAGCTGTGGAAGAAGCCCTATCTTGTGGCTGGAGATGACAAAGGTTTAGATTGCTTCGAGTAGGTATGTGGTGTTATTACTATATGGTGATGTGTGTAAATTAATGAAGTTTGGAGTGGTTGCCTGGCTGTGGATGCTACCAAAGTTTGTGTGGCCCTGACAGATGGTTTCCTGGTGATTGAAAACGGTGATTGGTCAAGTTTTACATTTGGTTGCTTTGAGGTTTGAGAAAAGGATGTTGTTGTTCTCATTGTTACAAAGCTCCTTTTGTTCATGGAAGAGACAACAGGTGACAACTGATGTGATGTCATGGAAGTTACAGGTGACTGCTGTCTAGGTGTGAGGGATTTAGTTGATGCCATCCCAGCAGTAGTAGGCTGTCCTGGAATGGAAAGTGTTTCCTGTGGCAGACGTCCAGAACTTGTTGGTGCTCCATGCTGTGGTTTTGTGGTTGGGGAGGAGGATGCAGATGTTGTAGGAGATGATTCATGGGCTGTTGTAAGAATTACATTATTGGTCTCTTGGGCAGGATTTGAAGAATACAAAATGGAATTCTTAGTAGTTGAAGATACCGCACCAAGTTGCTTTGTAGTTTGGCTTAATGAGAGCGTTGTTGTCATAGTTCTTTCTAGTGGTGGTGCTTCAGTTATTGTGATTGTTCCCAACACTGGCAGATTGGGTGATGGAGTTGCAGTGGTGGCTGCTGTAATTGTTTCCTGTAATGGCAGACTAGTTGATGGCAATTTAGTGGTGGTGATTGTAGTTGTTTCCATTGATGGTGGTTTGGTTGCTTCAGTTACCATGATTATTTCCAGTGCTGGAGGTTTGGTCAATGGAGATGCAGCAGTGGCTTCCATAATAGTTTCCAGTAATGGCAGATTGGTTGATGGCAATTCAATAACAGTGGCTGTAGCTTTTTCCACTGGTGGTAGTTTGGTTGCTTCAATTATGGCGATTGTTTCCAATGTTGGAGATTTGGTCAATGGAGATGCAGCAGTGGCTTCCATAATTGTTTCCAGTAATGGCAGATTGGTTGATGGCGATTCAATAATAGTGGCTGTAGTTTTTTCCACTGGTGGTAGTTTGGTTGCTTCAATTATGGCGATTGTTTCCAGTGCTGGAGGTTTGGTCAATGGAGATGCAGCAGTGGCTTCCATAATTGTTTCCAGTAATGGCAGATTGGTTGATGGCAATTCAATAACAGTGACTGTAGTTTTTTCCACTGGTGGTAGTTTGGTTGCTTCAATTATGGTGATTGTTTCCAGTGTTGGAGGTTTGGTTGGTGGAGATGCAGTGGTGGCTGCCACAGTTGCTTCCAGCAACTGATTAGTTGTTGACAATTTAGTGGTGGCTGTTGTGGTTGCTTGCACTGGAGGCAGTGAGACTGTTATGGCTGCTTCTGATGATGGCAGTTTAAATATTTGTTTTGCAGCTGGAAGTATTACCGGCACTTTGAGAGTCTCCAGTGGTATTTGAACTGTAGTTGGTCCCAATAATGTTACCGGTTGCTGCTGTCCAGCTGCTGAAGGTAATTTATCTTCAGGCTGGAGAGGATTCTCTAAGGCTCCCACTTGCTTCAGCCACTGTAGATGGGATAAAAGCTGAGAAGCCAGGATAGGGACTGTGCAGTTGTGCAAGCTCTGACTTACAAGGCCCATCACCTCCCATTCCCAAGTAACTGGATCATGACAGATAACGGGACTGCCCACTGGCACCTGAAAAGAGGAGAGGGCATGAGAATCAAACAATCAAGATGACCATGAAGTCAGATCCTAAAATTTGGATACTAAAAATAAAAAATATTAGAGTATCCCTGCTGGTGGAATACCTGCACATCTGAGATATTCTGCATATTTGAGATGTGGATGCTCCAACTTTGCTAGCCTTTCATAAGAGATCTGGATATTCCTCCAGGCATTTGGGCTGGGAGGTTAAGCAAGTTCCTGCTGATTGGTTGGTTTTCATTGGGTTTTTTTTCCCCTACTGAAAGTTGAAATTGGGTTTTTTTATGTGTGCGAGAGACCTTGGATATTTATTACTTGGATAACTGAAGTAACTATTGTTACTTTTAATTCCTGTACATCACCCAGAGTTGTTGCAATGAGTCGAGTGGCCAAATATGTTATTTAAATAAGTTAAATAAATAATTCTGCCAAAGAATGTCACAGTGGCTCTGTATTCTGCAACGTTACAGAACTTTTGTTATAGTCTGTATGTTTCTTCCCATCCAGTTGAGGTCAGATATAAGATTATTTGCTTATCAAATCCTATCTACTTCTGTAAGTGTAGATAATAGATGCGGTGATTCAGAATGGCTCTGTAGCTGGAAAAGTAGAACTAGTGCTGGAGATAGATGAAGAGGACCTCCCTTGCTCTTTGAAATAATAGTGATGAGTTTCCTTATGCCACAAAAGATAGTACAGTGGGAAACATCTGAAAAGGAATAAAATGTCCTGGAAAGCAAAGAGGAAATATTTTCCCCATTTATGGTCCAAAAGAATCCATTCATTTGGGTTACCTTGCAAGTTGTGAGCTTGGGAGGGTCTTTTTTTGCCACACACAAGTTCCTGCCTTCCGTTGTGTTAGGCCAATGCTTGGAACAGTCAGATATGCTCAAGGCCTCCACCATTGTCTCCTTTAGGAACCATCTCATTGATCCTGTGGAGGAGGAGAGAAGATTCTCAGCTAGCCCAGTTCACAGCATTCAGCACGAGACTTCTTTCCTCTCAGTCTGTATGCAGGGATGTGGATTTAGAATAGGCCAACAGGTTTTGAAATCTCATAAACTGCTTGTTCTCTCCTCCAGCTTCTCAATATATGTTTTAAAATATTCCCATAGCCATAAGGGCAGTGAAAATTAATCAATTCTTTTAGTATGTCACATTCTGGCTGTAATACCAGCTTCTCTGCTTGTATAGCATTTCTCACAGATGTGCCAAGACTAAATCCAGTCTATAGTCTGCTGGGATAAGCTAAGAAAAACAAACATTACCCTTTTGCTGATACCTTTGACCCATAGCCCTAACTCAGCTAGCTAAATAAAGAGTCTCCTAAACTATGATACAGCAGATTGAAACTCACCCTCTTGGCCTCGCTCGAAAATCCTACATTCCTCCTGTGTGTTGTATGGCTTTTCTTCCCGAGGAATACAAGCTGGCCACATGTCTTCTGCTGTTAAATCAACTGGCTGGGCAAGCAAGATGAGACCCAGATCATTATTGGGTGCTGTATTCCAGGAACTGAAGCCCCGATGTAGCAGAAACTGACTCACAGTCTTGGTGGAGGAATGCCCAGGAGATCCAGTCAACTCTACTTGGCTCGGATTCCTGCAAGGCAACCATAACAGTTTGTTTTATTCCAATCCAGGGATTTGGTTCTGTAATCCCCAACTGCAGGGCTTTCTGATAGATTGGAAGATGTATCTTCTTCAGTAGAGACATCCATTCCAAGGACAGAGCTGGAGAAAAAAATTGGCTTCAAATTCTATCAATACTCACATCAACAAGAAGCAGTTGGCTGCTGTCAGGACCCACAAGCTGCTCAGGATAACTCCTTGGCATCTCTGGCCGTTGCCGTAGATGTTCACGAGCCATGGGGCTTCTGTGGCTCCACTGTATTCAGAGATCGCGTTAGCTTTACCCGACTTAGGATCTGGGTACTGAAGGCCACAAACTGCAGAGGAAATGCATACAAGTGTACAGACCCAGCACATTATTCCCTATTGCATACGCAAGTTTACTCAAGGGCGAAAATGTAAGTAGTACAGAGGAAATTCGAGTCAACAAACAAGGTGGAAAAAAGGCACCAGAGATAAGATTTCCATTTGCCTGTCATGATTTTGGTCAATTAAGGCTTTCATGCTTTGGTTTTTTTTTAGTAAGACATAGAAGAGATAGACTAGGTTACCAGCATTTGCCCTACCTGTGGTGCACACCATGTTCCCTGCTTACAGGAAAAAGTGTATTTGTTAATTTGGGGACATTGTGGCCAATATGCCACAAATGCAACCAAAGCCTAGTTTGATCTCGCCTTGATCTATGCCATATAAAACTTTTAACTCTGAGGCTGCCTTACCCAAATCCAGTTGACTAGTCACTAGGAGATGCATGCAGTAACACTTCAGATGCACGAGTACAGAGAGCAATAAACTCCCTCTAGTCTTCCATGCTACAATGTAATAGCTGCTCCAGGTCTTGTCAATGTGCTGGTTATTCAGTTGAAAAGAAGTGAACTGGGTAACAGTCCTTCAGTCATTCCTCGAATCTCCAAACCATGAACTAACATCTAATATAAAGCAATGCTGCCTTTAAATATGAGAGCCACCCAGAGTCACTTATGTGAGATGGGTGGCTATATAAAATGAATACATGAATAAATAAATGCTGTACTTCCTCTTTCAATAATGTGCAAATAAATCAAAGTAAGGTGCTGAAAGTGGCCTCCATACCGACTGCTACCGCTGGTACCAACTCCACCTGTTATTGTTTGAAAACTCTGCTTTTAAAAAAAATATTCGAAACAAGAGTTTATTGCCATTATCTTAGTGCCCTTACTTGCATCTTCCTTTTCAAATATACCAGATTCATTCCATTCATTCATTCTGAGTTTTTTTCTACAAGACTTCCCTCTCTTCCTAGTCTTGGGAAACACTCAAGAATATTGTTGCTTACAGTTGGAGAAAGAGGACAGAAACAGTGGGAAGAGGGTACACAGCCCAAAGAGATGGTCCATCCTTTCTTTCTGTAACAGAAGAAGGTGTGGGAAAAGCTGAGAGCTCCGGGATGGAACCTTTGAGATCACAAATGATTAATTTGTGACCTCAGCTATGTGGAGCTCTAACATCATTTTGCCCGTCTGCCAGTGCCAGTGGTCTGGTAATCTCTGGTCCTAAATTGCATTTCCTTTTCTATACTTTTATTTCAAGGGTGTTCCTATTACTAGCATATCCTTCATTTTTCTGCCTCTACCATCCCATTACTATATGTGTCTATGTCTATATCTATATCTAGGTCAGGGGTAGGCAACCTTGGCTCTTTTATGACTCGTGGACTTCAAACTCCCAGAATTCCTGAGCCAGCCATGCTGAGGGGAAAGGGAGAGGGTCCAAGCTGAGCCAGGCTGGCTCAGGAATTCTGGGAGTTGAAGTCCACGAGTCATAAAAGAGCCAAGGTTATCTACCCCTGGTCTGTGTCTATGTGTATGACTTTATATTTTACAGTGTTGTAAAATTAAGGGTTAATTATGTGATATATGATTCTGCTGTGATGCCGAGTAAGGAACATTACTAATTTAACAGAAGAGTTGTATAGCTCACTGTTGATACATGAATACAGTAGTATTGAGTAAGTGTGCTTTTGCTGGATTTGTATCTGCTCCCTGACAGTCTTCTCCAGATTTTGACCCACTGTTTTTATTGGCTAAGAATATATGAGGGTATGTGGGATTTCACAAGACAAATTGTTAATTGTGGCATATTGTATTCTTCTAGTACATTAGCTAGGCCATAGTTCTACTTATTTTCTCAGATCACATTTGTTTCAAGAGACAGGCTGTATCAGAACTGGCTGCATTCTATAAAGCACGATACATTTTCCAAACGCATTAGTGAAATAATGTATGTTGGAATGTCAACTTGTAAGTTCCATATTTTGCAACCTCTTGGTTCATTGTTTGGATTCTTGCTTATTTTAAGGACTATGTTGTTGTTAACAATCATCTAGGGCTGCCATCTTTCAGTCAGACTCTCAATCAGTGTCTGAAACAGCTTCTTGGTCTTTTGTAGTGTAGATATTTCAACTTTTTTGGAGCAGCAAAAAGGTAGTCATTGCTTTTCTGGCCACTTGGCAGCTCTCTTGCATAATATACTATACAGCAATCCACTTTTATAAAAACGCAAATAAGAAATGTCACCCATGGAAAGCTATGTCATTTCCTTTCTGTTTTAAGTAGTTCTCTTGTTGTACTGTATCTCCTAGGATACTTCTTGACATGATTTTTTTCCCACATTTTTTAAAACAATTGTGTTGTACTGTTGGAAAAGTAGTCCTGGGATACTCTTGAATTATCAAATGCTTTGTTTGAATGTTCACTCCAGTTCTTTACAATGTAAACGTGGAACGGTAAAGTTAGCTGTGTGGGAGGATATTAAGCATGTTGAAAATTCAAGTCAACTGAATGGACCTTCAGTATGAACAGAAAAGGCTATGTGTAAACATAGCCTCACACTTTGTGGTTATTAGTTTGATTACTTATTACTTATTAAAAACAGCGGCCCTCAAACACATACAGACACACACCCCTCTAAAATCAGAACGTGTACAGTGTGTATATTTTCAGGCCGCCGCATTATATTCCATCGCTCACTCTCAAGGAGGCCTAGCCATCTATGGTTTAGACATGTTTTCTACAGCATCTCTGCACTGTCACTATATTGTGTGGAACATAGGAGTGGAGTTAGAAGAGTGAGGAAAGCCAGACTTGCACATTAACTTGATGTCAGAATGGCAAAAATCTCAAGGCCCGACTCCACTTGGAAATAGCGAGGATTCGCTCATTTAAGGACCACCCCAATATTACTGGCCGAATGAATGAACTGTGTGAAATGCTTCTTGTGAGGATGCACTGTCACAATCAAGATAGTGGGCTAGGAAATGCTGCTGGCTCGCTGGTTTCGTTCTGCCTTGTCAGCCTTTCCATTCCCTGGGTCGATCAAGAATTGCTTGTTTTATTCCTCTTCAGCAGAAATGGTTGAGTTGGCAGGAGTGACAGCTTGGTTAAGGGGTGAACATTTTCTTAACCCAATGCCCTCCATATCTTCTTGGATTGTGACAACATCCCCTCCCCAATGCCCAGCCATCAATCATAGGAAGGATGGGAGCTGTAGTCCCATCTGAGAGCACCAGTGAAGAAACTTAGTGAAAGAAAGCATGCAAGCTCTCCTAAGTCAGCTTCCCCCCCCCCCCCCCAAAAAATTAAGCTAGATTAGTCTTCTCAAAGTGGATTCTGTAATTCCTGGTCAGCCTGGCAAATCCAGATTAAGAACTGAAGTTCTTCAGTATACTTCAGCATTAAAATGAAAAAAAAAATTAAACTGAGGCAGGAATTTCTGAAACTGCTGTTTACTGAGATGTAAAACTGCTTCCTTTTTTCCTTTGTTCACAAGGTTTAATATAGAAGCAGAAAGCAAAATGACAAAAGCTGATTTATTTCAGAGTTATAAATGCTTCGTTCTTCAGAGAGACTGCACGCCCCCCCCCCAGAATGTAACTATCAGTAAGCATCTTCCCCTAAGTGTCTGGAGTTCAATAGTACCAGCACCCACTGTGCCTATATCTTTTTTGTATTATTTTGTCAACCTTTCACCAAAGCAGCCTAAGAATTATTTCACTATGTATAGTTAGAAGAGCTCACTTTTACTCAGAATTACTGTTCCTGTTAGCAAAAATCATGGAAACAACATAGAGCTGTAGTACAATTTAAACCCAGCAAATAGAGATGAGAACATGCAGTGAAATGTAGCTTTTCTTCTCAATTGTAATGAAGAAGAAAAGTGAAGACTTATTTGTGCTGTACACAACTTGAGGTCAGATTCAGAAACTACCTTATATGACATCACACCTCTGAAAGTGTGTGTTGTATTGCATCCTATTGGTTCTCCAACATCGCAAAAGTGACACCAGTGTAAATTGTCCTCTTCCTACTTCTCTACTAGAGATAGTGCATACCTATGACAATGCAGGAAGTCCCCTGTCCCTCTTTCTGTACCTTGGATGTCTTTGATGTTGTAATCTCCTGGTTATTTTTTTCTGTTGCTTCAAAAGCTTTATAGCACTGAGGCTGAAGGAAATCCATGCTGTACATTCACCTCACTCAGCTCCACGACTCCATTTTAATTAAACAAAAACTATGTCAAGCCAAATGCATGTAGGGATTGCTTTCCACTTTTTATAGGAAGCAATAGCCTTGAAGACGGTGAAATGTTGGCCATGGGGCTATTCAACAACACTGACGTTTGTTATGTTCGTATTTTGTGGCTGGTAATTGCTGTTAATCCATTTTACAATGGCTAATTTATGTATGTTTGAGGACTGCTGTTTTTAATAAGTAATAAGATACGGTTTCTTACTGTTGCTGATGAATGGCTAGAAAGTACATTTTTGTGCCATCCTGCAACCAACTGCCACTTTTCTGCTTAAGACCTGTATTTTCAAAAACATGTATTTTAAAAGAGGTCTTCCTGCCAGTTGCACTTTAGCCTAAGCATTTGTTGATGCATGGACTCCCAGAATTCCCCAGTTATCAAGATTGAAAAACAATGGCCTAAGAGGATTTGCCTAATTCCTAGATTTCTCACACTGATATCCCACCCTTCCTGGAAAGAGACCAGAGGTAGCATATGTAAGATACACCATCCCTCCCTTGTTTAACCTGTAAGAAATTCAGCCAATAGCTGGACTGAAAAGCAGCAATATTTCAGAGTTGTCCTATGGATGTGAGAGGCTAAACATGCATCAGTATCTTGTCCTGCAGGAAGACGACCACCTTCATATATAAATATTAAACCAGTCCTGAAAGGGAGACCACTGCTAGATTAGGAAGGACTGAAGGGGAGTGAACAGGAGTTAAAGAAACAGACCCTGCACTTGTGAGAAAATGCTAGGAAATTAAAAAACAAAAAACAAAAAACAAGTGCTCTTGTTTTGAGTTGCATCTGAGGTCAGTTGGATTTCCCTTTGCAGGTATTGTATCATGCCACCCTGGCTTCTTAAGATCCCTTTCCCTACGTACCCAGTTTTGTTCCCCACCTCCATTCTTAGATAGGTTATGAACACCATATTAGTTACATTAAAAATTTAACAAGAACAACTCTGGTAGTGCATTATAAACCGCAAATCACCTTAGCCGCTATTAGATATCTAGATTTATGGAGAATAATTAGCTTTAAAAGAGTTTAAAGAAGCACTTTAGGCACTGTTACATTAAGTAGGAGCAGGTTCAGGTATGAGAGCAACAATAGAGAGCCAGTTTCATGTAGCAGTTGCGGTAGTGGCCTAAAAACCAGGAGACTGAGAGGTCCTGCCTTAGGCACGAAAGCCAGATGGTCCTTTTCTTGCAGCCCAGCACACCTCATAGATTGCTGTTGTGGGGAAAATAGGAGGCTGGCGTATTGGGTATGTTTGTCACTTTGAGCATTAAAAAGGCAGAATAAAAATCAAACAAATAAGATCTTTGCATTTTACCGTGCTACAGTAAGAGGAGTATGGATGCTCAGTTGGGCCAAACATGATGCGAGTTCAAATAAAACTCAACATACCCCAAACGTGGGAAATGGTATTGTGAACCTGAGCCTTGATACCAAGTCTGGAGGAAATTCCCAGAAGTCAGAAATGGGCTGAGCCTTCTGGAGCTAATCTCAGCTCAGCTGTAAACTGATGAAACAGCTTTAACCAACTCATGTATACCCAGAATTGTCGGTAGTTAACATACTGCCACAACTAAACATAGCAATTTAGGAGTTGTTGTTGTTAGATAAAAAGGTAAAGATTTCCTTGTCAGTTGCATCCAATTCTAGGGCACGGTGCTCATCTCTGTTTCTTGACCAAGACAGTGTTGTCTGAAGACAATTTCTGTGGTCATGTGGCCAGCATGGTTGTACGCCAAAGTCGTATGAAACGCTGTTACCTTCCCATCAAAGTGGTACCTATTAATCTATTTGCACTTGCAGGCTTTTAGACTGCTAGATGGTCAGGAGCCAGAGCAAGTAACAGGAGGTCACCCTGTTGCGTTGAGCTTGGGTCTCAAACCCGGGCTGTCAGCTCTCCAGCTGACAAACAAGAAATAAATGCAAAACCTTTGAAATATCTTATACATTGTGCTTGGAGCATGCCCTCTTCCTTGGATCTAGTGCTGTCTGTACTCTGTTGTTCTGCTAGGACTTATTTGAAATCTTATTAGGCCATACAAGGCTGTTTTGCGTTTAGCACGGGTGTAGGCATACAGCCATTGTGAAGTATCCCATCTGCTGTTAAGCCACAGCATACCATGAAACCACCTTATGTGGGAGATACAATGGTTAGTGTGATACTAGGACCAGAGAAACCAAGATTCAAATCTCTTAACACAAAACAAAGGGTGACCTTGAGCCAATCACTACTGCTCAGAATAGAGAAAGAGTCATCTAAATTGTACTTAAATCACAGAGAAGACATACTATGTTGCCCCCAAGGTTCAGTCATCTCAAATGTTAAGTTGTTGACAATTTTTGGAAGACCCGTGGGGTTGTATTCAAGGCTTTTGTAAGTCCATATAGCTTGGGGGCTTCAATTGTGCACCCCCTTGTATACATAATAGAGCAGGAATGCCCAGCTTTATTGCTGGCCAACATCAAGAAGGATCAGTAAGGACAAATGTCAGAAAACAAAGCACTGAATAAAATTATCTTTTAAATAAAGACCATGTCTGTAAGTTGACTCCTGAATGCATACACACATTCTCACACAATCCCCCTCATACAAATGCACACAAAACCATTTTCTCCTCCTGTTACTAAGACAGTGTGGCAGTCAAGCTCTTCTTCCCACTAGCTATATATTGGCACTACCCTATTCTTCCAGAGAAGGGAGAGGGTCTGGCTGTTAATAGGCCAGTATGCTTAAAATAGCTATGAAACTGGAGTGGGCAAGAAGCACTCTGACCCACTGGTCAATTTCAGGTGACTATTTGATGCCAGCTGATTGCTGGAATTCTTGTAAAAAACAAGGAAGGAAGGGCCCTGATCTGATTAGGCAAGGCACTTCTTATATTCATAGAGAACAACTGCACTTACAAGATACATTTGGGTTAATCCATCTATGTTTAAGAGGTCAGTGATATTGAAATAGTGAAAGAGAGGGAAAAGGGACTAAGAAGCTAATAGTCTCTAGTCTAAAGGAAGCAGAGGCACAATTAGAAAAATTCAAAATCCTTCACAAGGCTTGGAGATGGTTATAAATCAGTGACCAAAACACACATTAATCGTATATTGGCAATTCCATCTAAAAAGAGTAGGCACAAATCAAATGCTGCATTTAATGAGTATTATTATATACATTTCTTTAAGCTCAATTATGTTATCTTACAAATCTGTGCAAACTCATATTGAAATTTTCATGCTGTGCAGAAAAACACTATTTTTAATTTATCCTTCCAGGGGAAAAAACCAACCTCAATTTATATGCCCCTGCTTAGGAGGAAGTGACAGACACGGAGTATACATTGTTATCTTCAGCCTGTGACTCTCCTGGCCTCTCACCACAAGGATCAAGATTTCAAATCCTGAGGATCTTTCTTCTTGTCAATGAACCAATAGCAGGCATGGATTATGAAAACTTAACTTCAGGGGCTACGGTCCAGATGTTAACATTTGCTCCTCTTGCTTACCAGCTCCTTTTACTTCTCAACTAATAATCATAGAATGCAAATGGTGCAGCAATCATCAGGAAGGTTTAAAATCCCCCCAAATCACAAGATCTTCAAGTTCAGTGGCCTAGATGAAATTTTGAGAAGTTACTGTGATTTCCACTGAGGCAGTAGATCAATCAATGGGGGAAAAAAAATGGCATGAGTTGTGTATGAGAGCGAGCAGAGAATTTTAGCCACAATATACTAGATGGTAATCTCTGCCAGCCTGGATTTTTCTCAGTCAATTTCTTTCTCCATTATGTGTATTGAAATTAAAACATCCCTTATTACTCAGAAACCCGTATGGCTTGCTAGTTCAATAACCTCATTGTATGCAATCTGCTTTTCCCCCTACTAAGGACTTTCAACTTTTTATTATATAACCTTTACCTTCACATAAAAATCAAGAAACTGCACTACTGTTGCAGTAACTATATCCCAAAGACTTTTGTTCCAGCAAAGCCCAACGTTCTTTCAGTTTTCATCCCTCCTCCTGAATGAATACAGGCACAAACAATCTTATCAAGAGTGGGCTTTTATTTTTTTTCCTTTTTTGGAATTTTTTTAAACCTTAGGTTCCCTTCCAGCAGCAAATGGGTGCCAAGGAAAGAGACCAACAAAAGAATCCAAATGCTCCCTCCCGCCGCCTAATCAACACATTCCAAGCACAAATTAAGAAATGCAAACTAAACCAAAAAATATATATATATTTGTATATATAATTTGTCTTTTTCTCTCCAGGTTGCACCCCACCCTGCTCCGCCTCCAATGACGGCTGGGGTTCTGTGGCTCTCTCCAGTAAGGGGGGCAGCAGGACACGCGCACACACACACACAGGTGGTTGGAAAAGGAAGAGGAGCATCGCTTGGTTCCACTCCCTCCCATTGCTCCCCAAGTCTTGACAGTAGAAAAATATGGCAGCTGGAGCCACCCTTATGCCAGGCCAAAGCCTTCCGAGCATTCCTGGATGGCCAGTAGCAGCATGTGACGCAGTTTCTCATAGCTTTCGTAGGCAGGGAGGTCCAGCTGGTTGAAACTGGTGGAAGAAAACAGTAATTAAATGAGGGAAGGCAAGGAGCAGGCAATCAGCTAGACCCGTGGTGGCGAACCTGTGGCATGCGTATGCAGAGCCCTGTCTGTGGGCATGCGCGCTGTCGCCCTAGGCCTTCAGCTGGATTGTAGAAAAACTTTTTGCTTTAGGCCTCCGCCGCCGTGTGCCAAAAAAAAAAAAGGTTTAATCAATCAATTTCAACTTCTCGTAGGGAAAAAAAAAAGATCTCACAAAGTTGGAATTGATTGATTGAACTTTTTAGTCCCGTCCAGTCTGCTGTTACCACCAGTCACGCCCACCCAATGGGCCACACCCACCTGGCACCCGACAATACATAAGTGGGTTTTGGGTTGCAGTTTGGGCACTCGATCTCTAAAAGGTTCGCCATCACTGAGCTAGACTGTTTGCTTGCAATATTTTCGACAATAACTCCCGCCAGGGATCTGCACTCCCCTCTTTGAAAAGTAATCACCACCAATTCAAATTATAGACATATATCACCAATTCTTTGGGTTTTTTTACTCCTTCACCCTTACAGCAGACTTAAGGGGGAGATTAACTGAAGTGGTATAAAAATCCCCCACAAAATAATTAAAAATTTCCTGGTATTGCTGGAAAATAACTGCTTAAGTAGCTGTGTCATGGGATAAGTATAAATATGCCAAAGGGTAGCCAAAAAATTCCAGATCTTGCAGAAGTTGAGACTCGGATTCTGCAACACTGCTATTCCTTTTAGATTAAAGAGTTATTGCAGAAGGAAGCACTAAAAAAAAAAAAGGGGGGGGGGTTAATTCTTCTGAGAAGTAAACGCATCTCTATAATGGATTTTATCCAACTCTCCCATTTGCCCCTTACCATGTGTGAGCAGAAGGCAGCCTGTCCGTTGAGCGGTCATCTCTGTGGATCTGGAATTTCTGGATACCATTCATGCCTTCTAGGGCAGCAAAACCCTGCAAGGGAACCTTGGATGTGCCAGTGACAAACTGCAGGAACTTCGCTCTGTCAGCCTGATCAAAGGAACGCAGTGCTCGCCAGAACCACTGGATCTATGTGGAACAAAGGAAGGAGTGGAGTGCAATGTCAGGAGTTTTGTTTCTGTTCAAGAATGATGAAAAATTTAGATCCTCCAGAAAAAAACGAAGGATATCGATAGATAGATAGATAGATAGATAGATAGATAGATAGATAGATAGATAGATAGATAGATAGATAGATAGACAGACAGACAATTTAAATTCAGAAAGGGACCCATTTCAATGAGGCTTTTGTAAAAATAATATGATGAGTTCTGGAATATTTCAACATCACCCCATTAGATCTTTACATTGCCTCTCCAGATGAAAGATAAAACAGGCACCTGCCTGGAACTGAAAGCCTTACCTGGATGGAGTTTGCCTGATACTTGTGATACTCTGTATTGGATTTCAGGTCATCAATATCAATGGTAGGTAGCCCCGAAATTAGAAGCTCCAGCTCCTGTTCAGTGAAGATGGAGATGAGGCGCTTGGGGATAATCTCGTAGAAGCCCTCCAAAAAGGCAGCCAGCTGCTTGCGGATTGCCCCTGCCAGAAGAAAACAGGATGCTTCGTTGGGAAAATTATTCCTTCATTAATCCATAATTCTCCTTAGAATACAATCTATAAATGGATTACTGTCCACATTTGCTCTGTGTGGAATTTTCTATAATAAACTTTACCGTCTGTCATACAGTTAGTTGGGCACAGAAGTTTCAAAAAGCCCAAGAACTGACTAACTATACCCGGGCTGGACCCATTCTGTCCCGAACGCACCTGTCATTCTCATCTGGCACACCAAGTGCACATATTCCTTCTTGTTTTCTTCAGTCACAAGAATGTTGGCACCATTGGGCTTGAGGTCACGTACCTCGCACACACCAAATTCTTGAACCTATTTGGCGGGGTGAAGGGGGGGGGGAAAGGAAAGGGCATCAAAAGAGTGCTAAAAAGTTTGAACCAGAGAATAGGACAAGGCTACCACTTTAACCTGGGGTTACCTCAGTGCTGAAGGTGAGATCGTAGCCTAGTGTAGAGACATCATTCTCCAAGAGATACACCAGTCCCTGGTAGAAATGGTAATCCTCGCTCTCCATATCTGTGTACCTGCAGGCAACTGGCTGGATTAGAAACAACTTCCAGATAGGAAAGCTCAGGAGATGAATCCATTCATTAAAAGTCTTAAAGCAAATGCACTATTTACCTGACTGATTTGCCCAGGATATGCTTGTAGAAGGAACGGGTGAAGTAACATTCTAGTAACCGATTGTCGTATACTGCCTTTGCCACAATGCGCCCGACAAACTTGAAGTAACTCAGGTGGTTGGGGTTACAGTGGGAAGAAGGATTGATGGTGTAGGTAACCCGATCACCGGGCGATGTACGGAAAAGCGCATACATGGGGTTAAACATCTCCCGTGAGATTATCATGTACCACTCACGTAGCAAGCCTCCAGCATCCTGACCCTCTTCTCCTTCAAATACTATGTACCTAGCAAAAGGAAGATAGCGTCCATACATAATAGCAACTTCAAAGGCAGCGAGATGTTAAAGCTGCTGAACTCAAAAACTTAAACTACACACACATTTTATTTGACTTTTTTTCTGGATATCACCATTCAAAAACCCCAAAGAATAACAATTAATAATAATGAGTAGGCCATGACACCAATTCCACCACAGGTGATAGCAAAATTTCAGCAACTGGACAAGAATATATTGCTTACAGCCTGTTTTTCATTTCTTCAGGTGATTTGCGATGCAATTCCCGGTAAGAATCTTCAAAGACATGATCTCGACGCACATGCACAGCCATGTCTTCTTTTCTCAGCCCCTCATCCAACCTTTCCAATTCTTGCCGGAAATATCTGCAAAGAAAGATTGAGCATGCAGCACTACTGTGCCACTGGGATGATCTTCACGGCTATGACCACAGAAATCTGAAACTAACCTAAGCATAGTTTTCTTAGGCACAGAAAACTAAAAATTCTGCAGCTCATCTGCAAGAGGATTAAAACATTTTTGCTTTTTACATCTGGGGAAGCAGAAGAATAGCTGTACATTTGTCCCACAACAAAATCCAAGTCTAAAATTACTATTACCGTATATGCCGCCGTATTAGGCGACCCGGCGTATAAGACGACCCCCGTCTTTATAGCCGGGCCGCATTCCTAGAACGTCGTCTTATACGCCGGAAACTACCAGTATTTCCGGCGTATAAGATGACCCGGCGTATAAGACGACCCCCGTCTTTGGCGCCGATTTCAGCGCTCGCGGAAGTCGTCTTATACGCCGGCATTTACGGTACTTGTTTTGCACTCATCCCAATGACTAGGATCATTCAAAACATCAAGAAGATTCAAATGCTATAGGAAAATTAATATATTCCAATGTGGGATAATCTGCCCTAGTGCTCAAGGATGGAGCCATACTTCCGCTCCCTAATGCTATGTTATTTTTAAAGGAGGAAACCCAAGTATTATCCCACTCTGAAACTTACTTCCGTTTGACATCAAAGTCCAGCACACGTATGTAATCGACAAGGACAGCAAAGGGACCGTCAGCCAGGTGGGTAGTGGACTGGCGCAGAATCTGGTTCAGCACAGTGCGATGTGTCTCTGCAAATTGAGAGAGGTGATGATAAATCCATTGTCATCCAAACCAGTGACTGATTTTTCAGCTACCAGAATGTCTTCTGCCCTGAAGTTGAGCCCAATTAACCATATGGTTCCAGTCATGATTTATCATTTACAACCCATCCCTTATGAATTCTTTTATGGTAGTATTTCTGGTGTTCTCATAAAAAGAGTTCCTTTCAGTTCTCTTGACTTAATCTGGTATGCCCTGGCTTGAGCTTACCTGCAAAACGGAGGAACTTCTGAGTATCCGGGGGAAGGCTGGAGGAGATATGCATGGATGAAGGCTCGCGGGAGAAAAAGGGGTCAAGGGAAGAGGGTGTAGCTGGTGTCAGTGGGGCAGGTGAAAGTGGCGGGGGTTCATCCTTGATATGAGCCAGCTGACTTTCCCGAGTGTCGCGTACGGGCGGCTTGCTTTCTCGCTCTGTCGCATGCACCAAAAAGAAGGCCTCCACTGCAGGCTGTAGCACTGTAGAGAAAGAAGAAGAAAAAATAAGTCCCAACAGGAAGTGAGGGCTAAACTAGTTGGACACGTACAAGCAGCCCGGAACCTTACCAAGCACAGCGTGTTGATCATGGGATTCTTCCAGCTCTTTCAGACACTCTCCCAACATGTCCCACAATTCATCCAGGCTAAGCTGCTCACTGAGCAAAGGAAGATCTGGAGGGCGCTCTTCTTTCTCTTTCTCACCCTGCTGCGACCCTTCCAACACTGTGGAAACAAGGAAGTTTGAGTTCAGAGAGATCGTGCCTTTAAAACCAATTTCCCCATCCTACCTCAGATACTCTAGAATTGTGACATGCAATGTAATGTGTCTATCCAAAAATATTAGAACACCAAACAAAGGTCTATGTCCGGGATGAACAGCAATTAAGTTATTGCTTCTTGCCTAGCCCTGATGGAGAAAAAATAATTATATTTTCTGTGGCTAAGGAAAAACAGGCCATTGCAGTAAAACAGTATGGAAACTGGGAAGTGTTTTCTGCCGACATCAGAACGCAATCATTTCTTAATTTTTCAGCAGTGGGCTGCCGATTTCAACAGAATTCAGTGCAGTGCAAATAAGGATCGGGCACAGATTGTCCATTGCTGGCATTCTAAGACATAACTGCTTTTCCACATTAATGCCAACCACTGATTAATCTCCCAAGCTGATGATACTAACCAACTGACTGGGTGTCTTGTGTGGTGGGTGATGGCTGATCCACATCCATTGGAGATTCATCTCTCCTGACAGAACCCTCTGCCTGGTTTGTCTCCGACTGAAAGGGAAAAAAAGATAACACACCAGTAAATGCTGCAGTCTTCTAGAAGTACTGGGGAAGTAAGTGCTGGGAGATCAGCCCAATCACTTTCCCAAGACAGGGTAGAAAATGGAATCACACTGAACCGTACATGGTAGCATTACCAAGTTTCCCACCCATCACAAAGACCAAAAGAGGTTAAATCATGCTACTGCACACAAGCTAAAATTTGCAGGAAGAAAATTAACGAAAAGGCCTTGCTACGAAAGTAGAGGATAGAAAGAAAGCAAGAAGCATGAGATGCATGAAGGCTGATCACTTATAGTTTGGAGCAAAGGTTTTGCATGCAGATGAATGAGAAATTCTATAAAAGCAAAGAACAGCAGTGGAAAAAAGTGGGATACTGTCATCAGGGCCTTTCCTGCAGGAGAGAACATATAAATCGAAGTTACACGTTGTACTAAAAGCAGCAGCTTGGCTTCAATATATTGCTGACTCTTTATCTAATAATAGACATAAACAATAATCTTATGCCAATCATAGCATCTCTTTCTACAATAGCATTTATAATTTAGTATGCTGGAAAACCTCTTGTGAAGCTAGAGAATTAGAGTTTCAAAGATGCAAGCAATTATCAATGAACTATATGGAGAGAGTGGACCAAGGATTTCACATATTTAGTATCATCAGCTATTATTATATACATAAGCAAAAGATGTATTCAACCAATGTAGGTCGTGTCTTACGTCTGTTACGTAATTAATTATTTCTAGCTGCTAAAACTCAGAAGTAAATGCAGTTTTGTATCTCTGAAAGGCAGCAAAAGACAGCAATAAGTAGTTTATGCACAGCCCTTCTGAGTTTGACTTTGTAACTCAGTGACTGTGATGTTCTAAGCTAGGCTGTATAATTGCTGCAAGTAAAAACTCAGCTTTACTCCACAACCAACGTTGTGGATGTACAAAATAGTTGCTGGATCTAAATTGAGTTAGCACTACCACAGATGTCTGCTCATTCCCAGCGAAGCACTTCAGTCTGAGTGCTTTGGAGTTTGGAAAAGAGAGTAAGGCTGAAGAGCAGAGAATGGTAAGCCACAACTCTGGTTATAGATCATATATTCAACTAACAATTCTAGTAGTTTTGGGTATTCTGTTAAATCCTGGAACGTGTAAGTAAACTTGAATCCTTCTGAAGAATTTTATTTTGTGATCTGTCAGATAAGACCACAATAGAGATTACTGGCTATTGCTTTTTGCACATTTGCTAAAAGGTAACCCCAATGCCTACCTTTATTTTTTTTAGAGATTTAATAAATTCAACAATCAAAAAGCAAAAATGGAAAATCTGCCAAACTGATCTCATCCATAAGTGCTATATTTCTAATTTTCAGCCAATACTCTTAGACCAAATGGTGTTAAGAAAATTGCTGGAATTTCGAAATCATTCTTTTCTTCTGATCCTGCCAAAGCTATTTGCCACCCTTGTATTGTTTTGGCAAATAGTCTAACCTTCCCCACTATGAGCAGACAAAACAAAATAACTGATATGATTACATTCTCAAGTTTCAATCTGCTGTAGAAATAACAGAGTATGATTAATTTATTCACAGCAAGAAAGAACAAGCTCTATCATAGTGGAGTGACTTGAGAAAGAGGGGACTAGCATATATTATATTGTCGCCTTTCTCCATTGCACTACAGATCTCTCAACACTCAAAAGATAAGTAAGTTACAGTTAGCAAAAATATGTCTAAAGCCACCGAAAGGCTAGAGACGTCCCCATTTAGGAAAAAGAACATGAAATGCATGTTGAGACAGTTAAGAGTATAAAACAAGAGTAAGTGCATGTATGAAAAACCCTAAGGACACAATTTGTTAAAACATTCTGGAAATAGTTTTGAAGCAAGAACTCTCAGTCAACTCTAAAAAGACAGTCAGTCAGAGAGTCAGTCAGCTAAAAAAGCCAATGCTCCTAAATTTTTGGCCTGCTGCTGCAAGCCTTCTCTCTGTGTTTATGTGATGAAGTTTTCTACTGCGCAAAGAGGCTCTGATGACAAGAGCAGATAGCCATAAAGGAGAAACGATGAGAAAAGAGAACGAAAAAAAGCCGTTTCAAATAAACAAAATGAGTGGCCTACAAGCGCCACAGGCACCATGCTAACCGTTGTTGCTTGCTGCTGCCTCCGGGCCCTCTGACCCTCACGTACCATTTGTATAATGGCGTCAGCCTCAGCCTCCAGCTGCCGAACAGCGGCCTGGATGCTGCTAACTGAGCCCAGACCGGAAGTACCTACACACACACACCAAAAAAAAAAAAGGGGGGGGAGAGAGAAAAAAAACAATGAAGAACTAGCTCCGTCTATTGGGATTCAACCCAATTTCAGCTTTTGGACTGGGGACTCTTGAACTGCAGATGCCTGATGCAACCTCAGGGTCTGCCTGGATTGATCCCCTGCCCAACATACCTAGCCTGCCTGTCTGTTTTGCCTTTTTGTTGGCACGGCGTGTGTCATCCCGCAATTGAATGATGACCTGCAGCACCCTTAAGAAGAACTTCTGTGTGGAGGTTTTAGAGGTCAGCATAGACATTGAGGGTAGCTGGAGCTCCCGACCACCCAGGGGGCGTTTCTGCGAGGCCACAATCACCACATTTTCAGCAATGTCAAACCTGTGAGAGGGCACAGGGTTGGAGAGGGGAAAGGTCAGCAAAGTACACTCCACACAAGGAGAGAAGGACCAGCTTAGAGGAGACTCACCGACTCTGCATCTTGCCTTTCAATTTGGTGGTCTGAGGCTGCTCCTCTGGGAGCCCATCTGGTGACAGAGACTCACACTGCGCCCGACGCTGCTGTTCTAAATTGTATTCTCGCAGCTCTGCCAACAATGTACCTGGAAAGAAAGAATTCGGGGCTGAAACCGATCATGCTGCCACAGGAGAATATGCCTTTTATCTCCACTATAAAAAAGTATGCAAGACTGTGAACCGCATCTGCAAGTGCTACCTTAACAAGATTAAAAGATCAGCAGACAATTATACCAACATTAAAAACCAAGACAATACCCTTGCCTGAACAGACAACGCTTGCATCGGGGAACAGAAAGTTAACAATGAAAAGGATTCATCAATCTTCCCGTGACAGACAACTCCACAACTGGGGTGCAGCTGTTAAAATGTTCCTTTCACGTGTCAAAAATAACCGAGCATAAGGTAAAAATCACATCAGAGGGAGTGGCCAGAAGGCTATCTGTGATCCTGGATGTAAACCATTTTTGGTTCCTAAAGGTAACATCCTCTAAGACAGTGGTTCTCAACCATTTTAATGCCGCGACCCCAACCGGTCGTAAGTCGAGGACTACTCAACCGGCCGTAAGTCGAGGACTACTCAACTGGTGCAGCACCGTTTGCAGAATGGGACTTTTGGCGGGCTCAGTAGGGCAGAGATAGCCTGGCCAATTCCTATTGGCTTTTGAAAGGCAATAGAATTAGACTCTATTCAAGAGAGTCTATTCTATTGGCTTTCAAAAGCCAATAGAATAAAAGGGAGTAGCACAGCTAAGGAAAAGGGGGAAAAAATGGCGGACTGCATTGTTTGAAATGGTCATTCGACCCCAAATGGGGTCCCGACCCACAGGTTGAGAACCACTGCTCTAAGACAAGGTACTTATGATCAACTTTGCTACTGGATTTTGATGCAATGGGAATCCCCAAAGACTCCCAAGGAACAGCTCCACTAAGATGTCTATCGTTTTAGTATGGTTTGGCATCACCAAAGATGGAACTGATCTATTTGGTCTCCAGAAACAAATCTGAATCCATTAAACCACAAGCAATCACACTTCTATTGAAGCAATGGTCCCTTTTTAAAGAAGCCACAGGTCCAGAGAGATAGCTTCCTAATAGTAGCCCATACAGGTAGTTCTCGCTTACTGGCCATAATTAGGACCCGCAACTTCATCCCGAGATGCTGTGATTGTTAACTAAAATTTCATGTGATTTGAGGTGGAGACGCTGCAATGGTTGTAAATGTGAGGACTATTCACAAAGCTATTTTTACCAACAGCTGTAAAATCAGGTGGTCACTAAATAAGGCAGGGGCTACCTGCAGAGTGCAGTTCCCTGTACCGAGGAAATTCTAAAAGGATTATGTCAATTTACAGCAAAAAGAAAATGCTTTTGAAACAATCTTGGCTGCAAGGAGAGAGCACTCTAAATATTGGCTACAGCGTATTCTCAAATGTGACTTTAAACTTACACATCAGGAGCACAACACTGCTTCTTTAAAGAAGCCCCTTTTCTGGCTTCATCTCTGGACTGCAAGGCTCAAAGGAAAAGACAAGACTTGGGCATTTAATCTACAGCGTGTCCAACAGGGGTATTTACCTATTTGTTTGCAAAGTGTGTAACCCAGTTGCCGGGCCCCGTTAAGCAGGAGCTTCAGCACAGTGTCACGTGTGGTTGGGTCCCCTCGCGACAGCTGCAAGAGAACATTGGCAGCATCTTCCAGGCCTTCTTCTGAGCAAGAGTGGGATGTCAACACCTGGCAAAGGAAAAGAAGAGTTTTGCTATAGAGCTAGACGTTTCAGCCTTTACTCCCACCTCTTGATATGTTATGTGGCCACTCCTATCACTCTGTTTTCACTCACCTCTACGGACAGCTGAAGTTGGTTCTCCGTTAGGCCTGAAGCTGCCATTTTGCTATCGGTGCCACCTCCACCACCTCCTCCTTCGCCCACTTTAGCTGGAGATTTGCTTGGTTTTGCAATAGCTGCAAAGAGAGACCACATGCAAAATCCATGTCATCTTGGATTTAAACTTATTTGTATTTGAATGAGCTGACAACTGATGAATTTAAATCTTCTATACTTTATGTGAAAGCCTCTACTGAATTTTTTTTCTCCTGACATTTCTATTTTAGAAGCCCCCAACACATTGCAGCAACCAATAAAATAAGAGATCCCTTCCACCGTCCATATTTCTCCCAGTCAAGCCCTGTTTGTTAATAGATTGAAGTACAACAATCAGGGCAGCAGATGGAGAGTGGAAAGGCCCCAGTTCAGGTCTCTATTCAACTATGCACAGTGACTTTGAACAAGTCATTAACTCTTAGTCCACCCTGCCTCATACAATAATTATTATACGGCTCATGTGAGAGGTCGCCCCCCCCCCACGTTCAACTTCTCCAGCTTTTAGGGAAAAAGTAGGACATAATCATATTCATAGTAATTCTGTGAGAGCGCAATATAGATATAACAGAGTATTTCTACTACAGCTTTCAGCTTGAAAAACTTCAGCTTCCTCTTCTCTTAAAATATCGTTAACTTTCATTGTTGTCTATACCAGTGGTTCTCAACCTGTGGGTTGGGACCCCATTTGGGGTCAAACAACCATTTCACGGGGGTCGCCAAACAACACAGTCCGCCATTTTTCCCCCTTTTCCTTAGCTGTGCTACTCCCTTTTATTCTATTGGCTTTTGAAAGCCAATAGAATAGACTCTCTTGAATAGAGTCTAATTCTATTGTCTTTCAAAAGCCAATAGGAATTGTCCAGGCTGTCTCTGCCCTGCTGAGCCCGCCAAAAGTCCCATTCTGCAAATGGTGCTGCACTAGTTGAGTAGTCCTCGACTTACGACCGGTTGAGTAGTCCTTGACTTACGACCGGTTGGGGGGGGGGTCGTGGCATTAAAAAGGTTGAGAACCACTGGTCTATACTGATATATTTGAAACCAAATAGCTATGTCCCCAAGCTTCAGAAACCAGAGAATGACTGAATAAACAAAAAGAGTATGGGATGTGAGGCAACAGCTAAAATAATCTCTCCTACCATCCAGAAAATAGCAATCTTGTGACCAAGTTTTAATATAAAAGATCTTCAGCCTCATCTTAATCAAGATAACAGCTGACATGCCACCTCTGTTAAAGAAGGATAAGACAGAAGAGCCACACTGCTATTGAAGGAGAGATAATGGATTAACTGAAACACCAACCCCCTAAATCCAATGAAATAGAAAGTTCAGCAATTTAGAGAACATGTTTCAGAAGTAGATGCATCCAGAACCCTTTGGTTATAACTGAGGCAACTTTATGCTTATCTCCAAATGAAGGGGTAAAGATTGGATGGCCCTCAGCAATTCAGGCAAGATATAGCTAAAATATTGCCTGCACTCTAAATTAGGCATGAGAAGCTCAGGACCATTTCATTGCTAACTGATATTATTTTCAAGATGGGTGCCTACAATGGGGCTACATTACAATATACAGCATTTTTCACACTCCAACTTTGTATCAATAGTCTTGCAAAAATAATGGTTATCTTCACTTTATGCTGATTCGTCAAACTTCTTAAGAAACTCCAGTCCACCCTGACCATGGTCTTCATCAGGCAAAAATAGCCTGCAGATTGTAAAGGCTCTTCTCTCTCAAAAGATGCAAGAAACCTTGAATCTTGCTTAAGATTAGGAGTGATTCCAGTTATGTAGTCTGAATATAATCCTTTTTTGGAAACATAATACCCTCAATAACATCCCAGAAACAACAAGGACCAAAACTCCTTACTTTTCCCAAGGGGCAGGTCTTTCTGTATTTCTCTTTGGTTTCATTGGTATCTGATTTTGCATTTGAAAAAAAGAGAGCAACTTTGTTGGCTTGTTTGCCATGTTTTTGATATTTATCATTACACAGAATGTTGCAGTTTTTGTGCCCTTGTCTGTGGAGACTTCAGAGTGCAATAAAAAGAGATTTGGTGCTGGTTCGCCTAAGCTTTTTTTTTCCGGGGGATGGGGGGTGGTGGAGGAAGGGTTGTACACTGTTCATGCTCTTGGGTATATTGTTGCATTTTGCTGCAGAGGAATGGTGGACCTGCTAGTTCAATTTAAGTGCTGCAGTTATTTTGTTCTTTAAGCAGGTCAAATGTAAAAAGTGTTACTATGCTGAGCAAAGGTGTGTATGTGACTCACAATTACTCTTTTTTAATGAGCTGAGGTGGCGCAGCAGTTAGAGTGCAGTACTGCAGGCCACTTTAGCTGACTGTGTTCAGCAGGTCAGCGGTTCAAACCTCACCGGCTCAAGGTTGACTCAGCCTTCCATCCTTCCGAGGTAGGTAAAATGAGGACCCAGATTGTTGGGGGCAATGTTGTTGTTGTTAATTGCGAAGTCGTGTCCGACCCATCGCGACCCCATGGACAACGTTCCTCCAGGTCTTCCTGTCCTCTACCATCTTCTGGAGTCCATTTAAATTCACACCTACTGCTTCAGTGACTCCATCCAGCCATCTCATTCTCTGTCGTCCCCTTCTTCTATTGCCCTCAATCTTTCCCAGCATTAGGCTCTTCTCCAGTGAATCCTTCCTTCTCATTAGGTGGCCAAAGTACTTGAGTTTCAACTTCAGGATCTGGCCTTCTAAAGAGCAGTCGGGTTGATCTCTTCTAGGACTGACCGGTTTGAACGCCTTGCAGTCCAAGGGACTCGCAGGAGTCTTCTCCAGCACCATAGTTCAAAGGCCTCAATTCTTTTGCGCTCAGCCTTTCTTATGGTCCAACTTTCACAGCCATACATTGCAACTGGGAAAACCATGGCCTGGACTATACGCACTTTTGTTGGCAGGGTGATGTCTCTGCTTTTTAGTATGCTGTCTAGATTTGCCATAGCTTTCCTCCCCAGGAGCAAGCGTCTTTTAATTTCTTGGCTGCAGTCCCCATCTGAGGTGATCTTGGAGCCCAGAAAAATAAAATCTGTCACTACCTCCATTTCTTCCCCATCTATTTGCCAGGAATTGAGAGGGCCAAAAGCCATGATTTTGGTTTTCTTAATGTTGAGTTTCAAGCCAACTTTTGCACTCTCCTTCTTCACCCGCATCAAGAGGCTCTTTAGTTCCTCTTCACTTTCTGCCATTAGAGTGGTATCATCTGCATATCTTAGGTTGTTGATATTTCTCCCAGCAATCTTAATTCCAACTTTTGATTCATCTAGCCCTGCCTTTCTCATGATGTGCTCTGCATATAAGTTAAATAGGCAGGGCGACAGTATACAGCCTTGCCGGACTCCTTTTCCAATTTTGAACCAATCAGTGGTTCCGTGTTCGGGGGCAATGTAAATATATATATATATACCTTGCTTACTGGTGTACACCGCTTAGAGAGTGCTTGCACTTAAAGCGGTATATAAGTCTCATAAATAAATAAATAAATATGTATATTTAGGATATAAACATAATTAATACTTAGGATGTAAATGCTGGGAGCCAGGCAAGCGTGTGTGTGTGTGTGTGTGTGTGTGTGTGTGTGTGTGTGTTTCCCAGGGTGGGGCCTCTCTCCTGGGCACTGAATCTTTCTTTTTCTCTACCAGACAAAAACTCTATTTTAGGGTGGCTCTTTTTCATTCCTTCCTATGCTTAAAAAGTCAAATATTTTCATTTTTGTTTTACTCTGAGTTAGCATCCTTCATTTATTCTATTTGATTTATATTCTGCTTTTCATTTTGGAGCACATATTGCTCTGCTGTATTCTCAATGTCATAGTCAGTAGTGAAGATTCCTAGTAGCTGGGAGTGAGGCCTAAGTATCTCTTATAATTCCTGCAAAACTAGATTAAGTTTCCCTTTCTCCCCCCCTCCCCTCCCCAAATGAGAGGACTTACTGGACACAGCAGTTGGAACGGTTGACGTGGTGGTTACTGTGGCAGCAGCCCCAGAAGTGGCGATTGAAGCAGCGGTTGCAGCTACAGCTGCCGCTGCCAAGGCAGAAGCAGGGACAGGGACAGGGACTGGGAGAGGGGCAGGAGTAGGGGCAGGAGTGGGAGCGGGGGTAGGGGCAGGGACTGGGGTGCTGGATGCATTAGGAGCAATGTAACTGGTTGCCCCCTCAGCCGCGTTCTTGTTCTCAGGAAGAGCAATGGAGATGAGAGACAGCAGGCGCAGCAGCTTTTCCGTCAGCAGAGAGCTCCGTCTGATCACTGGGTGCGACAGCATGTTCATCAGCTGGCCCAGTGGAGAGGCTTCCAGGCTGTAGGGGGAGCTCTCCCCGTCCGAGCCAGAGCTCACAGGCACAGATTTGATGGAGTTCTTGCCCTTGCGGCTTACATTCATGTTATCCAGTTTGACCAACAAGTCCCAGAAGTCTGTGGAAATGCCACTTGTGCCCACCTGACCTGGGCAAGGACTGCTCGACTGCTTATTACCACGCTCCCGCTCATTTTCACAGTTGGTCTCTTTGGTCCGCTGCTGTGTGAAGTGACTGGGAAACACCTGTAAAGGTAAGGGAAAGAAAAGGAGGGGAATTAAACCTCTTTCTAGGATCTCCGAATTCATGCTGGCAGTCCGCATTCAATTTTAAAAGATTATTAGTTGTTCCTATCTGGTTTCACGATGTAACAACAGGATTCTCTCAGTTTAACTAACCTCCCCCAAGCCCCACATACATACGCCATCTTCGAAGGCTAGATTCTCTAGGTTCTGGGGGGGGGGGGAAGAGTTACCTTGAGGTAAGATGGGTGGCCTATACATTTTATAAATAAAATAAACAAACAATTAACTGCCCCAATGTTGAAGATCAATTTGATTCTTCAGATTCAGAACATGAAGAGCCTGACCAGACAGATCCTTAACCTGTGTTGGCAGGAATTAACAGAAGAGAACGCCTTGGGGGGGGGGGGGGAAGAGGCATTTGAGGAGATGCAAATACAGGATGGCCTGGCTGACCCAGAACCTGAGTTAGGCAAGGTCCTGAACCAACAGCAGGTTTTATATGCTGAAGGGTAGACCAGTGTTTCCCAAACTTGACAATTTTAAGGCATGTGGACTTCAACTCCCAGAATTCCACAGCCAGCGTTGCTGGCTGTGGAATTCTGGGAGTTGAAGTCCACATGCCTTAAAATTGTCAAGTTTGGGAAACACTGGGGTAGACCAAAGGAAGTCAAGCCAACTAGTTGAAAGAAAGAAACCTGACTTAGCAAATTAGTCAAAGTGGTGTCAGGGGACAGCTGCACATCTGGCTCTTGGTGTCAAACTATGTTCTGACTTCTTTCTTGAAACTCTGTCCCTATGGGGCTTTGGTTTACCTAGCTAATTCGTGGACCAGACAATATCTACTCTTAGGATCCTCTCTGAACCTATGATGTGCTTACTTTTTTTTAAAAAAAAAAAAAAAAACACACTTAAAGTAGAAAGGTTTGCATCTCTCACATACTTTTGTCACATACTTTTGTGTTATCCCAATTGAAAATTTATGAGTAATAAATATCCTGAGTTTGTAGCGGAAGTATCTGTGTATTTAACTAGCAGCACAGAACACAGAATATACCTCTAAAATGTATACAATGTGCGTTTACAGCTTATTGTCCATGGCAGGTAATAAAAAGGAATGGACAGCACTACCAATGAGCAGCTGCCGTTCCAAATACAGAACAAAATCAGCCTACTAACTACAATAAGCATTCTTGCTCCTTGCCTAGAGTACCAGTAGTATTTCTTACCCTGTAAGTAACCTGGAAGAATACCGATTAATTGGAGTTCTTCTTGGAAAGACATAAAGCAAATATACAACAGACCTTCATTCATTGTAAATAAATGCAGAATTGGTAATATAAGGAAGATCCATCGAAATAGTGCTCTGTGGAACCACAATATTCTGTAGTGGACAGACCTGGAACAGGGGTAAACCTTCTCACTGAAAAGACTTAAGCATCAATATCCTGAAACCGCAGCAGGTAGGTGAATAAACCATCCAGGGTAACTTCTACCACTGAAGGAAAAAAGCTGCACATTCCACATATTTTATCTTTAAATTCACACAACTCTTTGGGATAAAAGAAGCAGGATCAGAAAAGACCACAGTATTTTTGTATTGCTAGTGTGGCACATGGACTTTGGGGAACAGAATTATTGCACTGCAGCCTACTGGAACGGAATTCTGGCCAAATCAACCCATAACCAGGACAATTCTTACTGACAATCACTGGGTCAAGGTCTTCACAAACAAGCACAAGGGAGAAGTAAATTTACTCGTGTTTCATTCTTCAAGCCTAAGAATTTAAAAAGCAGCTTGGAAATACTGAAATACAAACTACAATTTCACTCCTCCCCATTAAAATTAGTTCTCTTTGTGGTTTTTAGCACATCAATGGACAAGATGAATTTAAATCTTGTAAATAAGATGTGCTATTACATATGTATGCATAATTGTACAGCTCATTGTTTTCTATTTAGGAATTTGGTGCATTTTTGCTACATCTATTTCCTTGTGTTAATCAGCCTTGTCATCTTGATTTATACATGGAATTAATTTTGTTTTCTTAACTGTGCAATATTTCAATCTTTTCTCTAAGACAATCAGGCCTATTTCCTTTAAGCGTTCCTCAAAATAAAATGAAAAAACAAAACAAAACAAAACACTTTCCCTCGTAGTATCAAAAGTAGTAAACTAAACATCTCTTGCCTTCACCTTGGCAAGTTGGATGAGAGTATCAAGTACATGGCGGCAGACCACCGGAGCAGCCTGTGGGTGTATATGAACCGTTGAACCAGCAGCAGCGTGCTTTTCTGTGTGCTTGCGGCCTCCTGCTCGTTGGATCTGGAAGATGTTGGTTCTACAACCAAGAGCTGCATCCATGGAAACTGAGAGCCAAGAAAGTTGCCCTGAGCTTTTGGATTCCATTTTATGCAGTAGGTCAAGTGGCCGGCTGTCCGGACCACAGCCTTTGGCTGCCCTTTTGCCTTTGTCATCTGGTGCAACTGTCCCCTTGGGTGTCTCCACACACAGTTCACTCTCACTGCTGCGCTGCAGGATGGAAAGTAGGCTCCGAATCACCCAGTTTCGCGTCTGTGCATGATAACAAAGATTCCGCAGCACCCGATGAAGCCGGCTTGTGTTTAGCTTTGGCTCGTCTACAAAAAGCAGGACCAACAGACAGGACAAGGCCTCATGGTCCAGGAGAAGGCGTCCACGCAAGCGCAGCAGACTGTCTACATTGCTGCCAGATGGTCTAAGAAGCAACAACACAAATATCAGAGAAGTTAATGCCATACTCCAAAAATATAAGATAATTATTTAAGGCATCCAAAAGAAACCCTTTCTGGCAAAGATTCATTTAGTATAGACCAGGGGTAGGCAACCTTGGCTCTTTTATGACTCGTGGACTTCAACTTCCAGAATTCTGGGAGCATGGCTGGCTCAGGAATTCTGGGAGTTGAAGTCTACAAATCATAAAAGAGCCAAGGTTGCCTACCCCTGGTATAGACAGTCATGACTTCAATGAGTTGGAAAGTTCTCTTTTCCTGTCAATGCTCATTCTGTCCGTTACCCAGAACGAGTCTGAATCCATTAAAGTTTGAATCAAATATTGAATCAAATGCTTATCCTCAAGGCTGCTGGTTCTTAAAAACTATAGCTCTGCTCTTTATTGTCAAAGCAATCCAGTCTGTCTTTCAGCTTACCCAGTGAAGCAGACCAAAAGGCAGGACTATTTGGAATGGCCAAGTACAGGTATTTTCTTATTTCTGGAGGCAAGATCATGGCCACTCCAATTTTTAGATTTCAAATTAAGCCCACCTCCATGTTAGTAGCGTAACTAGTTGGGAGCAACTATTACAATTTTAGTTTTGCGATTCAAACCAAATCCAGTTTATCATAGAGGGTATCCCTCCTCCAGAAAAATCTAGTACCTGCTGTGGCTGCTGCTACCACCCATCTGGAAGGTGCCTCCTCTTTGTACAGCTAAGCGTGTATACTGGACACCTCTGTTTCCACTCAATCGGCTTGTGAAGGCTGGGTAGAGTGAAAAGGGGAGCAAAGTAATTAAATCAAGAGCCGAGACCGAATAAACCAAAGAACATATGGTGACAAAACAGGAAAAGCTTGCCTTACCAGGGCTACGCAAAATAGCAGACAAGGCAGAAGTGCTAGAGTGGCCAAAGAGACGCTCATGCATTAGTTGGCGCTGGCGTGCTTCTTGTTCTCGCCTCAGAGCCTGTGCCTCAGCGGCAATATCAGGAGGCATGACTGCCAATACACTATCCTCCATGTCTTCCAGCACACTGCGCCGCAGATCTGATGGCAGTGTTTGAATGAAAGTCACTGGATCCATGGGTGTGTCTGAGCTCGTGCTTTGTGCAAGCTCACGCCGTTGCTGTTCTGCCCGTTGCTGTGCCAACACCTGGAATAGAAAAAAAAAAAGATTTCAAAAGTTTGGGCATGGTCAGTCAGGATCAAAATATAGAAACCAATACTTTCCTTATATGCTAACCAAATACAGAGATAGTTTCTACAAGCAAAGCACTTCTTCAACCATATGTCCTCTAAAATGGCTAAGTTTAAAATGCCAATTATCCAGGATGAATAAATGAAAGGCCAGTGCACCAGCTGATCCAGTGACTTGCAGGTCACAAAAACTTATGCTTTTAAAATAAAAGTTAGTTGTCAGAAAAGGTACTATCCTGTTTTTCTGCCATGATAGACTAACATGGCTATCCTCCTACAATGTTTGAAAAGCTAACTAACAAAGACCTTATAAAAGAAATATTAATGAAATAACTAACAATTGGAATATCTGTATAAGTTTCTCAGGAGTACTTTAGCTTGATTCTGATATCACTGCATTAGTATCTTGATTAAAAACATTAGAAAGAGCAAGACCAATTGTGGATGTCTATTTCATAAACAGACTCCACAAACTTGGATAACCATGGAATTCCTTTCCTTTGGAGACTTGACAGAAGAGAATTAGGCAAATAAGTTCAGAGAACGAGTCGTGGAAGCATGGAACCAACATCCAGCAAGGTCAGTCATCAGTAACCGAGTTTAAACATGCTCAGGATAGTCCACCATGCAACAAACATTCAAAAAATAAAGTAAAAATAATAATTAATTAAAAAAGATACAAAAAAAACCTCAAAGCGCAGACTCAATGGACCACTAGGTCTTTTTCTGCCATCAGTTTTCTATATTTCTGACTAAAGAGTGATTTAGATAAACACGATCCTATTTTATGCAATGCAATACGATGGACAGCTTCAGCTTCTGACTTCTATGAATTAATTGCTTCAATTCTGTGTTACCCTTAAGAAGTACATAGTAATACCTCTTCTTGGATAGCTGGGGGCAAAGCAGCCAAAAACTCAGGACTGACTTCTGTCACACCAGGATTGCCCACCACAGGAGGGGTTGGAGTTGTAGCTGTGGTGGTGGGGGCCGAACGGGCAGGAGGCCGGATACCCAACTGGTTCTGCAGCACTTCACGTCGAATGTCATCAGGCAGGGCAGCCAAAAACGATGGGTCAACACCTTCAGGAAGATTTATTCCTGTTGAAAAGGGACATTAGGTACAATTGTTGGCGCTACAGAGAAAAGTTAACTATTATAAACCCACCTGTTGTTATATTTTTTTGCTCCTGTAACATTTACCCGCCAAAGGATCTTCCTCTTCACTGCTGGTCGAAGGCAGCGGCTCTTCCAAGATGCCTTGAGAATCAGCACCAGAAATGGCTACAGCTGAATCTCTGGTGGAAGAGCTCTCGGAGGAGGATGCAGGCGGGGAGCTGCATAGCAGGGAAGAGTGGCAATGATTAGTGCAGAGCGAACACAAATGAAACAGGTCACCTTCCTATATTTGATTTCTGGCCCTTACCCATCATCCACCTGCTGGTTGGGATCAGGCTGGCCCTCCCTAGCAGTATGGGCATTTGGCCCTTGTTGGGTTGCATCTGCTGCTGCCACCACAGTATCTGTGCCTGCTTGTTCCACAGTGCTAGCTCCACCAGTCTCTGCCACGCCTTCTTCCAGATTGCATGAAGCCAGGCTGCTGGTGTCCATGGGTGAGCCCTCCAACTGGCTGCTGACAGCAGTCAAGGCATCCGAGTCTTCAGCTCTCTCTGGAGAGAGCGAAGCTGATGGGAAAAGCAAGACAAAAGTTTATGGGCAGGGAACTCAGATTCTTTCACGGAGATTCACAGATCACAGCTCTCTGGGATTTGAAGTCCTCTCCAAGAAATTAGGACAGAATATAGCTTGAAAACCTGTTGTTAATCGAGATTGCTAGCACAAGGTTGAATTGAAAGAAGCTATTCTTTTCGTTCAACAAAACAATGCCACATTTTAGCTGTAAAACTTTGGAGACTTTGGAGTGGCAGACTGCAGAACTTGCCTGGAAAAGCTATCAAGGCAGAAAAGATTAATCCAAATAAATTGGCCCCACATATCCTCATTTGAGAATCAAAATTTGAAATCAATCCTCCCTAAAAAGACTGGGTTTTTAACACAAAGAACACTTAAAAAAAGATATAACTAAGATTATATCACAATGGGGATTATTACACAGGCATTAACCTTGTATGTTACAATTTCGTACGAACACACCCGAATGTAAGCATAAACCCTTGAAATAAATATGCTGAACATTTGGAGAAAGGGAGGAAACACAACTACACAGGTATGTACAAGGGACAGAAAGGGGCAACGCTGGCTGCAGGGTGAAGCCTAAGGCCACTTACTGATGGTGGGGGCAGGTGAAAGCTCCATCTGCGTGGCCTCAGCGTCTGTGCTCAGCCTCCCGGGGTCCGAGTCCTCCTGCTCCACTGGCATCAGCAGCTGCCCAGAAGCCTGAGCAGTGGACTGCCCCACCAGCTCCGAAGGGAGCTCTCCTGCCCCTGTTGCTTGTTGCTGCTGCTGCTGGGGGCTCTCCAATGTGACCAGAGTCTGCTTAGGGCCAGCTGAGGTGTCTTTGGCGGCAGTTGAGACTGTGGGATAGCCGTCGGGATGGGTGGCACCATCTGGGAGCCAAGAAAGGGAGGGAGGCTGGCTTAAAACCCAACCTGCTGAGCAGCAGGAGGATTTCAAATGGGGCCTTGGCTTCACCCCGTTTAGTAAAACAAAGCTCCGAGAGTTCGCACAAAAAACCCCATCGGGGAAAAAATAATACAATTTGGGATACTGTACCCCACGCAGGGAAAGTAGTAAGTTGTATAGTTATCTCTGATTTGGGGCACAAATCCCTACCCCACAACAATACAACTTACTACCTCACCCTGGTAGGAGCGAGAAGCACAAAGGCCTAGTATTAAGGCAAAGTATTATTTCTACTGTTTGCGCTATAGAAGATCCTCCCCTTACCCCTGTCCTGGTTCTTATAGACTGAAGATCGAACACCCTCACTGGAATTTCTCTACTCAAAGCACGCAGTTTGTAAGATACAATATCTTACTGCAAACACCCCAGACAAACCCAGGATTGGAACAACAACAACAAAAATCTCCTCTGTTGCATCCAGACTCGGGAGCTTTGATTTCCAGTTCCTTGCTGGAGTTAGATGTAAATCTTTCAGTAGCACTTTTCTTCCTTCTTCTTTTTCTTCTTCAAAGTAGGCAATGGTGGCACGATGGAATTAGGGATCCTCATAGGAAAGACAGTAGATTGTATAGTTATCTCCAAGACCGGGTGTGACCCTAAAACTATACAATCTACTACCTCATCCCAGGGGGCCCTGGAACAGCATCTGCTTGAGCTAAGCTGGGAGAGGAAAATAAGACACCAATCAAACATCCAGAAGAAAGTAAATTACCTGGAAGATTCTGCTCAGCTGAACTGTTTGACTGTGGCACTGGTCCCTACAGAGGCAACAAACATACAAAATCAGAGTGATGCAGGATTCAATCCATCTGTCTCAGACTCTGAAGACCAATGTAGATAGGAAGATGCTAATCTACATCTTTTTTTTTTAGACAGGAAGGAGACTGTGTGTAATTCCCACCCAATGTCTCCATCTGTGTTTTTCCTAGTCCTATAAAGCAAATTTAAGGACAATTCCACATAAAAGCTAGTAAACATATTCTACATATTGTTATTAAACACATAAAAAGACAGAGCTGTAATTGTAGCTCTGTCCTAAAATCCAAAAATATAAAGCATATGAAAAGAAATGCAGAGAATATAAGGCTATTTTATCCCCTTTTATTAACCATTATTTTTCTTAAACGGTTCTACAAATATCAAATATTTAGTATTTTTATTATTCACAGTAAAAAAAAAACACCCAAACTGCCATATGCTGGAAGGCACTCTATACTGTTCTAAATCAACTGATGCTAATACTTAGTAAGCAACCTAAATATTTTCTTGAAAAATTGCATTCATAGAAAGATAATTGAAGTCATTTCTATTTTTTATTAGAGTATTTCATTTTTCCTGTTTTGTTCAATTAAGTTCTTCATTTGTTTTTCTGCTGTCAGGAACTTCTGCAAGTAATAATTACAGTATTTCATTATTAATCATATTTAATAAAACCAGTCTCCTTTATTTTGTTGCTGAATTGGAACATAAGCCTTATTAAATAAAGAAGCAGAAAGAGCTGTAGGGATTGGGCTGTGTTTAGGAGAAAAATGTGATGATTCTGGGAGAAAGTCACTTAGAAACAACAAAAACGGTTAGGGCCGAGTCTCCCTTCCTTTTATAAACAGAGGTTGTTTGTATCCTGCAATATAAAGTGCTAACTCAACCAAACATATTTCCAGTTGCTGATCCTTCTTTGGCCAACTTTAGCAGCCATGCCAGCTAGAAAAGGCGTCTTGAAAGTGTAAAGCCTGCTCTTTGGGGGCCTTAAAGAAAAGTCACAAATAGTCAAGTGTGACTGCCAACCTGAGGATTCTGCTCCTTGTCTTCTGAGTCTTTGGCCTTATCTGACACTTTGGCCTCCTCCTCAGCCAATTGCTTGCGTCTCTTCTCTCTTCTTTCCTCTAGCTCTTCATCCCTCAAGGCCTCCAGGTGGTTGATGATGGGAACTTTGACCACTGAATGGAGGAAAGGTTTCCAATCAAGCACAGTCAATTTAAGGGAGGATGATGCTCTCTGAAGGAAGGAACTACTCATGACTCACCTGACACACAATCATGCATACTTTCTGCATCGAGTACTTTGCATTCTTCGGTCCAGCGTGTCAAGGCAGTTGGGATGCTTGACAAAGTTCCTAAAGAAATGAATGAAAGGGATGACGGTTTTGAAAGAACTCACTCTTTTTCAGTAATTGATGTATCAAAAAATAACATTTTGGAGGGGCAGGGCTTCATATAGATTGAAGGCAGGCTTGGTATCACTTGAATAATGCATACCTATGAATGTGGACCAAGTAAATCTCATTAACTTAAATGAAGTTTGCGTATATGTGAATATGCCTAGGGCTACCATATTTTACGGCGTATAAGACAAATTTCTAAAGCATGCAAATTGGCTCCGAAGTCGGGGGTCGTCTTATATGCCGAGTTGTCTCATATGCCGGAAATTACAGTAGTTTCCGGCGTATAAGACGACTTTCTAGGCATGCAAATCGGCTCCGAAATCAGGGGTCGTCTTATATGCCGGAATTGCTTACTGGTGTACACCGCTTAGAGAGTGCTTGCACTTAAAGCGGTATATAAGTCTCATAAATAAATAAATAAAAATAAATAAATAAATAGTTTCCGGCATATAAGATGACTTTCTAGGCATGCAAATCGGCTCCGAAGTTGGGGGTCGCCTTATACACCGAGTCGTATAATATGCCGGAAAATACAGTATTTCCTAAATTTTAAATGCATTTTTCTAAAAAGCATTTTCTGAGGAATTAACGCAATCAAACTAATGTCACAAACTCTTTGGAGCAAGCTTTCCCTAAGCATCAATGTTGTTTCACTGTGACTTGGTTGTGGCTAGCATCGGTACAATCAAAGCTAGAGAAGCTAGCTTTCAAGAACAGGGAGTCTTTGAGATATATCAATGTACCAGAATGCTTCTTTAAAATAATAATAATTCCCCACCCCCTCCAGCTTGCAAATGCTGGATTTCTAGGTTATAGAGAGCTTGATGTTATTCAAAACTTCGGTTAAGACAAAAAAATTATTTCAGTGTTCCAAAGCCTTAGCAATTAGTTCTCTGAAGACTTGCCTGCCTGGCTGGTAGCTGTGCTCTGGTCATGAAAGAACTCATCCAGCAACTCATCATCCGAGCGAGCAATTATGTGCACATCATCATTGCCTACCAGGAGGCGAGCTCGACCTCGACTCTGCAGTGGAAGGCTACTGCTCAGCTGTAGGATGTCTGCAGCTGCTGAAGGACCCAGCAATCTAAGGATGACACGCAGTAATTGGAAAGAGTTAGGAAGCAGATGTTGCACCCTTTTAGGATAAGGATGATCCAATGAGTGAACAAACTGCAAATAAGCCACCCTTTTCTAAAGCAAATGACTGAAAACTGAGAAATTGATATATTTCCAGTATTAGTAACATTCAGCCTGGCTTCCATTATCCTCCTCTTTTTCTCCTCAGCTCACCTCTGCAGAATGAGAGGTGGGTTGGGCTGCCGGGTGCCTGGATAATGCACATGAATGGTATGGCCCGTATTCGCTGTCAGCTGCCGTAATGTCCTCTGGCTGCGACCAATGCCTTGTGCCAATCGAGTAGTAGAGGAACCGCTACCCAGGGTCAAAGAGCTATGGTCTGCATGCCGCACCATAAGTGGGTGAGTGGCAGGAATATTGCCAGGTGATGGAGGAATATCCGCTAGGAATAAAAATAGGTGAGTTAGCAGACCACGATGAGACTGAAGATTTAAGTAGGGAGATTTCCTTAAGTTACAAAATTGGTCAGACCCAGGTTTAGCAAAGGTAACATCATATAGGTTTCTAAATGACTCTGTTGTTTTTGTAACTTCCAATTCATCTCATCAGCCTGGCAAAACAACAGAAAGAATACTATATTCCAAAGTAAGAAAAACAGCTTCAAGATTGTGCTTCCCAATTCTCACAGGTTCTAGAATATCATCAATATCCTATGGCTTCTGAGTTTCAGAATTCTTACTGGCGCTGGAGAACATGTTGTCAAATTCTATGATGAGGTCATCTTCACGGTCAAAGCGTTCAAAACGCACCAGCGGGGAGGCATTCATATCAGGGTAGTCTTCATCTAATTCCATCTCTGAGCCGTCGTCGTCATCTTCCTCTTCTTCACCTTCCTCACCCTCTTCATCATCCTACAAGAGCAGCAAACATCAAAATCAACGACTGGAATCCATGATTCTGAAATCCATCCCTTCGCACTTCCCCATAATCATGCTCTCTATTTAGAACCAAGGAAAATTCTAATCAGCAAAAGTCTTAATTTAATTGCACACAAAGCAGACTACAGATTCCAGGCATTATTAACAGTTCTTGAGACTACTGAAAACCCGCAACTTTTAATTGTCCATCCTTGTTATTCCATACAAGTCAGTAATGTGAAGATGGCAAAGTAAGTTGACAGTAGGCTTTTGTGCTCGCTCTTCTCCAGTGCCTTTACCTGATCGTCTTCATCTTCTTCCTCCTCCTCCTCTTCCTCATCTTGACTGTCATCTTCATCCTCATTGCTACCACTGCTGTCTTCTTCCTGGGTGTGCTCTTCCTCATCTTCAGGATCCAAGATATTCATAGAATCTAGAACAGAATTGAAAGTGCAGATAAAGAGAGGTGGCTTGTGCTAATTAAATGAAAACATTTCCAGTTATTTCTCTGATGAGATTCTCCAAACTTTTTTTTCAAATTGGAAAAGCCTTATGAAGGAAGATTACAGAAATATTTATCTTTCTGCTTTCTAAAAAAAGAATTTCGGCCTATGAGCATCTTGGAAATATAGTAGTGTTCAGTTTCTTTTCTCCAGTATTGCACCAACCCCACCGGAAGGATGTCTATCGGCATTTTTATGACTAGAGATACATGTTTAGGCAATGCCTCACCTTCCCTGTTGGCCTGTAGTGTGGAAGCCTGGCTCAGATTGGAAGGTGCCTCATCCATCAACACATCCTCCTGAGACTCATCCTCTCCACTTCGTCCCACTGAAGGACACAAAGGTAGAGCACAGGATTTAGCAGAATCATGAGTCAACAGCTTTTTTTTTTCTGTTGAGGAATGCCAGAGCTGTCCGTTTTATCTATAAATACCCATTATGATTCTGATGTGATGCAGTAACTAAAAACAAATACACTGATGACAATGTCATGAATGCATTTGCCTTTGCCTAGCACCCTGAGAAATAAATGAAATGTTTCTAAAGAGAGAACAATAGCACTAGCATCTGCCAACTACAGAACAGCTTTTCTATGCTTTGCATGGAAGAATGGCAGCCAAGAAATGGCATGAGCAGCAAATTTTCCTCTATCTGGAGAAATGGCCACTCATAGAAGATAGAATTCTCTATAATACAATGTGGACTTTAAATGATTCCTTTAGATTACACATGAGGAAAATAAAGTAAGACACTTTAAACCCTGAGATCCTAACTGATGACCCTAACATTAAATGTGTTTGCTCTCACCTATTATAGTACTATTTCCTGAGCCGCCATCTTGCTCCAGTAATTCATCAATCAGATCCTCCAGTTCATTTTCAACCTAGAAAGACAGAGATGGGAACGTTAGCGAGACCCAGTTCCACATACATTAATAGGCCTTAAAACTCCAGAGAAGCGGCACTATCCTATGTTAGAACCTCTCTGCTTGTTGTTCTATCACAGATAGAAACTATTTAGCAGCCCCACCCCTGCTTCACATATCACAATCTGAATAAAGCCAAGGAAAGATTATGGAAACTGGTGCAAAGTGAAGTATATCAGTCCAGGTTTTATTCAGTCATTTAAAGCTGTCTTCCCCCAACCTGCAAACATTCAAATGTGACGGGATTTTCATTTCTCAATTTCCATGGCTGTTGGCCACTTGGCTTGGGAAATTTTGGAAGTGCTACGTTGGCTGAAAATGCTCTTTTACAAAAGAATTTGGTGATCGCAAATCTTCGCTTTTATTCTTCTCTGTATGCGACTTAAGACAAACTTCACCTAAGTCAACATAAACAGGAATTCAAGTGAACCCCACATTGCACCACATTTCTATCTTAGAAGCCTACAGTCACATTTTTGTAAAATAAATAAATAAATACAGGGAACACCTTTACAACCTAGCATTCATACCTGCATCTCTTGTGTGCTCAGGACTTCAGGCTGTCCTGCAATCACCACGGTATCAGTCTCTGCTTCACCATCCATGATGTCACCATCTGCTACTTCTGCTTGTGCAACGTCATGGTCCTCCTCGGGGGCTTCTGTTTCTCCACTTTCTCCTAAGAGTCAAATAAAAGTGAGGCCTATCCCCTCTTGAGCTGACTTTACTGAAGCACAAATCACTGGAGACATATTTTATTTATTTATTTTATTTTATTTTTAAAATTTATAAGCCGCCCCACTCCCGAAGGACTCTGGGCGGCTAATAATAAAAAACACATAAAACATAACAAAACAAACAATGCAAAGACAGTCATCCAGGGGTCAGGTTTTATAAAAATCCAAAAAGAAGTCGATCACCAAGAGGAATAAAAAGTTTTAATTTATTAACCAAGCTTTCCTTGGGAATCGTCCAACATCGTCAGGGTTCTAAAAGGTGGATGCTGGGGCGTCTTTTATAAGGTGTTAGTAGCCTGCATCCGGCTTCTAAGGCGTGTTAACGGGCCCAGCTGGTCGTGCCGCTCATTACACATGGGAAATGATGTGTAATGAGCGGCACGACCAGCTGGGCCCGTTAACACGCCTTAGAAGCCGGATGCAGGCTACTAACACCTTATAAAAGACACCCCAGCATCCACCTTTTAGAACCCTGACGATGTTGGATGATTCCCAAGGAAAGCTTGGTTAATAAATTAAAACTTTTTATTCCTCTTGGTGATCGACTTCTTTTTGGATTTTATCATGGACATACCCAAGAGTCGAATTTTTAGTTTGATATCTAGTGTGTGTATATATGTATACACACACACACACACACACACACACACACACACACACACACACGAGGTAGAAGTGCACAGCCGTGTTAAAGGAGAATACTTAAGATGAGATGAGGCATGTTACCTGCATCTTGCTGACCACTGCTGGCATCTCGTGCTACTCCCTGAGCATCCTGCTCTGCCTTGCTCTTGCTTGAGGCACTTTTGCTACCGAAGAGACTGCTGGGTTGATTGACAATACGCGACAACGTCTCCAGGGGTTTCAAGGCAGCATTAACTGTGTTGGCCATGTTGGGACTTTAGGAAAAAGCACACATAGACGGTAGTACAAGTCAGATATCAGAGAATAAACGTTAGTTGATGTAGATATGATAGAAATCTCTAACAAAATGGAGCATTGTCGGAATTGTAGTTATCTCAATAAGGCAGCTAATTCTATTTTAAAAAAACCAGACATTTCCCACAGAGAAATCGTAAGAGGAAACCAGGGAAAATGTATTTCTTAATTCCAACCAAATAGTTTAATACCACTGTAGCCATGAATGAATTCCGCTCCATTTCTTGAGCAAATTACCTGGACAGATCAAGACTGTGGGGCACTCTGGCCAAGTCATTGACCAGCCCTTTCTTGAGGAACAGGCGGATTATGTTGTTCATGCCATTGTGCTGTGTCTTGGCTGTGGCACTGCTATAGAAGCTGGAGGTGGATGGGCAGGATTCCATGATGGTGCTGATGATACACATTACTGCCTGTAGCCTAAAGTAAGACAGGATACCACGAGTCAACATGAAAGCAATGTTTCTGTGCTTACTGGGACAACACCATGGACACCCAACCATGTCATGCCCCAAATCTGTGGAACAGCACTTTTCTCTTTTCCCATAGTAAACATCCTTGTTTTAATTGTTACGAACTTTACTGGGAATAGCATTCTAAATTCTCACTACTGACAAAACAGCATGCTCTTGGATAGCCTCTCCCTGTACCTCCACACGGGAAGGCACCCTCCAAAGATATCATTAGGGTTTTATATGTACAGTGCCTATATTTTTATATTATAGTGAAGTAAGGTAGCTTACTAGTGTCTTTCACTTGAAATCCTATCAAAGGCTAAAAAATGCCCGAACCTCTAGGTGCGAGAAATTAAGAGTTACAGTGCTACAGCTTTCCTCAGGTACTGATCCACCTGGAAGCATAAATATTATTCATCTTCCTCACCTGGCATGCTTCTCGGTGCTTTCTGCCATGGCCAATGCCCGGCCCAGGGCTGCCTTCACCTCATTCACCAAGGCCACCTGGGCATCAGTGCCACTACCCGCTGCAGCCAAACTGGCTAGAAAGAGGCGAGCCAGGGCTGGTGTATCTTTGTCTTCAGCATTCTGGGTGTGGGGCAGGAGATGGTCCAGGACAAAAGCCAAAACACTGCAGTCCTGAAAAGTTCCAGTAAGAGATCAGGAGGAAAAGAAAAACCAGTATCCCCAACTTTTTCCCTTACCAATAACAACACCCAATTTACAATTCTCTGAAACTTTATGCTTTCCATTGTCCCCTGGAATAACTTAGGGTACCGGCCCTCAACATCTTTCCTTGCTTGTACCTTGCTTCCAAGCCCATGGTCGTCTGGTGCATTTAGACTTTCTTACCTCTTTTATAAGTTCGGACTGGCCCACAGTGTAACTGTAGTTGGCAATTAATGTAGCAATGCCCACATATGAGCGCACAAGCTCTGCCAGGAGCCGCAGAATAGTAGAGGTAGGCATAAGTGGCTTGCTCCCCTTAGCCTTTTGCTTGTTCTCCTCTGCAGCTTTATCACCATCCTTATCTTTCTTATTTTCTCTAGATTCTTCTGGAGTAGAAGCTATAGGTTAGAAAGGAAAGGATCCATCAATGGAAGAACTGCTATCCCAAGAAATCTAATCTCAGATTAGCTTGCCCATACTTGGTACCTTACGATTATATATACTGATATGGAATACAAAAAATTATGGTTCCAACACATTTGGAAGCTGTAGGTTGGAGAACACTAGACTACACCCAGTAAAGGTATCAATTTGATCTCATGCTGTAAGAGCAGGAGAAAAAAGACAGAAGATGCATCTCTACTGCTAAGACAAGAACTTCCCCAACAACAGAATGACAATTTGAAGCTAATCAGTTTAGTCAAATAAACTTCCAAATGCCTAAGAATATCAGAGAATACACTGGCAAAGGTATTAAACATTGCATCTAGCGTGGCGTTGCATCATCAATAAAACTGGTGCTTACCATCACCTTGGGGAGTTCCAGACTGGGGAATCTCAGAGGCTGTGCTATCAGCAGCAAAGACTTGAGCCTAGAGGGAAAGAGTGGGAAGACATAATGAAATGACTTAAACTTCATCAAATGGGATAGAGTTCCACACATGACAAGCAGATACATTTTTATGACACTTGTTATCCTAAAATTAACAGAACTCCTTTGGTTGCTGGCTGCAAAGACAGATCGGAGGGACTCACATTGATGCCAAAGCCTGTCTGAGAATCGAAATCACTACTCTGGCGAGTCAAAGAGCGGTACTGCTGATACACATCGTCCCCCATGTCTTGTAGAATCTGGCTCACTTCCTGATTAGTAGTATTTGCTTTGGGTTCGGATTTGTCTGCTGAAAATAGAGAAACAAAAGCAGGTCCACAGATAGTACTTTCTCAGCAGAAAGCAGTGATAAGCCTGCATATCTGACCAAAACAGAGTTACCTCTTCCAGAAAGATAATGCATTGATACCGTAGATACTTATCTTACTGAGTGACTTGCTGGGGGGGGGGGGAACCCACCTAAGAGGCCCAACTTTCTAGGGGCAAAGGAACAGTTAATATTAGTGCTGGCTTCATCAATGCATATGGTACATTTTTGAGGAAAAAGGCAGAACTATGTAGAATAGGGCTCCCAGTCAAAAAGCATGAACGCTTCAGCAATCAAAAACTAGAGTTCTCTTCTATTATGTCTCAGGGCATAATGTACCTTCATCAGGGGCGTGGTAGGCAGCCAGAGCATTCAGCATGTCATAGATCACTTCCTTGATTGTATCAGGTATGACCGGTAGTGGTGAAGGTTTAACTGGAGTAGTTTTCACTAGCTGGACAGCATTGGGGCCCTTGATCCGCAAGTTCTCGAACTCGTCGTCAGAGGCTTGGGGAGCAAAAGGAGAAAGAATAAAAAGAACTAGAGCCGCCAACACTCCCAACAAGACTGGGAAAAAGAGGGTGGAAAGGGGAACAGAGTTCACCATGCTTATATCTGCTTTGGGGGAATTTTTACACAAAAGGTCTCTACTATGGAAATTCTTGCTCCTGATCCAGATCATCACCTTCTCAAACATGAACAGTCAAAATCCAGGTTCTGGCATGCCTGCACACACACTTGTCCGATCACTGAAGGAGAACCAGCAGACTTATGATGTACTTACCAGTTCCGGAGCCACGGGGAGCGGGCAAGGCAATACGAATGCAACCGTTGGCTACCTCAGTGAAGATCTCAGGATTTCGGCATGCAGCTGGGCCCAGCACTCGCAAGATATAGTTGATTTCTCGGGAGCCCAAGCTGCCTGACACCACACCTGAAGTGGTGCTGCCTGCTCCACTTGTGGCTGCTGAGCGCACAACCTAGAATGACAGAAGGAAGAGGCAGGTGAGTGAAGGGATCTGAAAAAAATCAATACCATTAGACCAGTCTGCTGGAATTACAGAGGCAAAGTTCAAAATAAAAGGCAGAGTCAAGATTCATAATCATTTTATACGAGATCTGCATTGATACAGAAAAAACAAAGAGAATAAAACTATGAATATATGAATGAGGGACGGCCAACTTACAACTGGCAATGGGGTGTTGCCCCCCCCCAAAAGCTAATGAATTCTAAGGTTGAATCTGCTGAAAGACAGGGTTGAACTCACTCTACACTATCCGATCAAGCTGCATATGGAATACCTTATTATTCTGAGAACGTATATTTGATTGCTATTTGCACTATAGGTTGCCTTGGGCACTTGATAACCAGAGAATGAAATTTATAAATGAATATAGCAGTGGAAACCATGCTTAAGAACAAGCTGAATATCTCTTTGCCAGATATCGTTCCATCCTACCATGCCTCCTTGTACTGCATATTCTTTATGACGTGGAACAGGGCATCAGCCTAAATTATTCCCCCCTTTCTTTCCAACATGATGATTCTATGAATATAGAACTAATATTCCCAGTGTTGAGCAGAGCTAGACCTTCTCATCATTACAGGTAGTCCTTGACTATTGGCAAGGCACTTCTGCTTCAGCCCTGGCTGTAAAAGATGAAAGACTGGTGCAGAGAACTGGGAGTCGGGCAAACTGCACATTTCTGGGACTGCTTGCTGCCCTGCAAGGCTGCAGCAGGGTGGCTAAAAAAAGCAGAAAATGGAGGTTGTGGGGGGTAGAAACTAGGAGGAGCAGAAGTGCCCCTGTACTGGTAAGTACAGGTGGCCTGCCAAGCCTCTAAAGTTTGATCATGTGACCATGGGGATTCTGCAGTGGACATCACTTTGGGCATGGGTTGCAGGTCCATTTTGTCAGCACTGTCATAATTTTGAACAGTCACTGAATGAATGGTTGTAAGCCGAGAACTACCTGTAATTATCCAGGAAAGCAATCAATTATGACTTCTCCTCTTCCCTTGCCTAGACAGACAAGGCCAACTCTACCTTTTCCATAGTGTGATGCAGTGTGCAGGGATCCTCTATGATGTGTCGGAAAAGCAGGGTGACAAGAGGGGTGAAGCCGTTGAAACCAGAGCTCTGCGTTAAGCCCAGGATCATGCGCGTGCTCTTGAGTTCAGCAAACATCATGGCGTATTTGTGGTGGCGGGTTAGACGCAGACAGAGGCGCAGGGTGGCGTGCAGAGTGTCTGGCTCCACAGGCACACCCAACATGCTCACACAGGCCCGGATCAAGACTGTCACCATCTCCTCCGTCAGGCCTTGGATTAGGATCTCTGAGGGTTTCACCTCTTCTGGTGGTGCTTCTTTCTCTGGGGCTAGGCTATCTGCAGGCACAGGGCTATCTGATAGGGTTAGAGAAAATAGAAGTGAGTGAACAAGTTCAATCTGTGGTTTGTGGTAAAAACCAGACCTAAGAATATGAATGTAGTACCATTTGCCTTCTCCTCCTTAACCTTGCTTTCCATTTCTTTCCCTTCCTCCAATGTTCTCTCCAGTTCTTGTCCATTACTTTCCTTCAAAGCCTTGCTAAGCCGGGGGACCCTGAGCAAGGTCAGCATTACTGGCCTCCTGTTTCCAGTTTCTTCATTCACCTTTGCATCCAGGAAACACACCAGAAGGTTAGAATCACCCCACGTGCTTATCCCAAATCCAAACATCTGAGCAGAGAATGGAAAGCTTATACCTGCACCATTGTGGTGAACTGCACCGTGTAGCGCCGCCGGCCAGCAGTGAAACGAACACTAGTCTCTCCCGCTTTCCAAGCTGTGTCAATAGTGCTATTATTACTTGCGCTGTAGCTACACCACCGGCCCGAACGATCATCAAACCAACGCCAATTGTTGCCATTAGCCTGAAGGTACTGGAGAAAAATTAGCAGACTATTAGATGTCCCCTTTACATACAATTCTAGGCATGCCTAACTCAAAAACAAGTCCTAGGAGATTACAACTGTGGTTATATGCCTGAAAGAATAAGAGTCACCTTTCTATGAAGCAAGGCAACTATTCGGACATGAGGCAACATATTTCATGCAAGTTTTAATTTAAAATTGGAATGGCAATGGAATGCAGGTATTGTTAGGAACATAAGCTATCTTCAAATCTGAAGTTGGATGCTGCTTCTTTATCATGCATTGTATGCCAGGCAGCTTACTCCAGATTCCTAGGTGTAGTGTACCTCTTAAACTACACACTATTCAGCCTTCCCCCAGCAAAGGAAGCCAATTCTAACAATGATAAAATACTTTGGATTGAATGTGAGGTACAGAAAGGACATACGGCAGGGTACCATTTCAGATTAAAGGCATGATGGAAAATGCAGGATGATGTAAAACAAATGGAATCAGCACAGAAGAAAATATGGAAGCTATCATCAATATGATAGAATTGTCCTCCCAATTTTACAATCCACATTCACACATTCCACCTTAGCAGTGTGGCAATCCTGAGCCACAAATATTCTCTTCTATTGGTACTTTGTGGGAAATTAGCATAAAGGCTTATGTAATCTGAATGTTTTCACCACTTCAACAGCCGGAACTTTTTTTCCAACAAGAACTTCCAACTTCTCTAAAACCACCTGGGCTCATACCTTGTTCATTTGGGCTCTTCTCTTGGAGGAGATAGCTGTTTTCTCATAGAAGTCAATTAACAGTAATACTGGGGTGATCCACCTATAGGAGAAAATGGATAATGCCAGGAAAAGCAGCACATTTTTTTTATTTATATTCTGACTTTCTGTGCAATTGCATTAAAAAACAATCTCATTAAATAGATCTGGTTCACACTAAGATGCTGTAGCCCAGTGATGGCGAACCTTTTAGAGACCCAGTGCAAAAACTGCAACCCAAAACCCACTTATTTATCACTGGGTGCCGGGTGGGTGTGGCCGCTCTGGTTATGGCCGCAGACTGGGTGGGTGGGGCCAGGGTGGCGGGGGCCAGTCCCTCGCCATCTCTGGGGCATGGCACGCATGCCCATAGAGAAGGCTCTGAGTGCCGCCTCTGGCACACGTGCCATAGGTTTGCCACCAGTGCTGTAGCCCATATAAGATTGTAACTCTGCCAATATTGCCAAGGCCTTCTGACTTTTCCACCTTTTAGTCCAGCTTGATTGAAAAGCATGGAACTCTAAAGACCTGACAGCAGGCAGAAACCCCATCCAGCCCTAGTTTGTAAATGCATTCTATGTTACTAAATCATCACAAATATAAATTATCAAACTGAAATCCACCATCAAAGCACAAACAGGTCTGAGGCAAAGCCTCAGTACAGCATAAATTTTAGAAGCTGAAATTAGGTTAGGGGTTTCCAATTCTAGTCTATTACTTATTACTTACTTTGGTGTCTGCACTTCCTTTTGTTCCTTGGCAGCTTGGAGGCAAGGCTGTACCACTTCCAACAGTTTTATCAAAACATTGAGAATACCACTTGATTCTACTACACGAGCGCATGGCAACTTCAACTCCTGTTGGCAGTTAAAAGGAAAAAGATCAGCACCCGTGCAGTTGAGAGGAAGTAGTCTAGATAAAGAGTTCACCACTGAATTTTTTTAAAAAAAGTTTTCAACTACGATACAGACAACAAAAAAGGAATTCAAGATTTGTAGCCTAAAACTTAAAATGCACTTTACTGCACAGGCCTTTAGTTCATATGCCGGGGGGAAAGGGGGGGAGATAAACTCATCAAATTAGGTTGACATGGAATGCAATCTACAGTTCTTTTTTTCTCTCCCTTTGGGTTTGTTCAATTTATTTTATTCTTTTTAAACTGAAAATGTTCACTAAAATAATAAATACAGTAACATGAACACTTAAATAAGAAGTGGACAACATTTCATTGTTTAGAACTTTCATACTGCCAAGCAATTACTCTTCTATAGAAAATGCTGCCATCTACCTGAATTCAAAAGGAATTGCTTACATATGCTTTCAATGGGCAAAGCTGATGTCATTGGGTACTTTAGAACTCAACTACCATTCATTCTTGTTACCATGGCCAATGATAAGCCAGTGATAGCTGCAGGCCAAAACATCTAGAGCAGGGGTGTCAAACTGCCGACCTGCGGGCCAGACACGTCATCAGGAAACAGCATCCACCCCAACTGCTGGCAATGGAGAAAAAGCTCCGATACGTCACGCGATGTCACATGTCTGACCTAGAGTGTACAAGCTCCCTATTTCTATTGCAATAAGTAGAATTCTAGATATCATCTTAATTAAATTAATTAAAGGCATCCTGGCTCCAAAAATTGACCTTTTCCTTGTAGAGAAGTTAACTTAATAGTTATTGCAGAAGTTTAGAATAAACTCCATATTCTCTCCAAAAGCAGCTGAATCATTGCATGATTCTTCACTGTCACAATCAGTACTGGAAAAGATGGCTATGGGTGAATAAAGCAGCTAACAAAAACATAATGAATTAAGTGGTATTCCTAATCTCATCTATGCTTTAAATTTTGGAATGAAATGTAGCAATCAGTACAATGAAACAGCAAGAAGACAGCCACGTGCACACACGTCTTAAGCTACTGTCTATAATGGAACGTGTAACTGTTAAATGTTGTTATCTTGCTCACCCTACCACTTCCCAGCCAATCTTCGTGTAACTGTTAAATGTTGTTATCTTGCTCACCCTACCACTTCCCAGCCAATCTTCCCAAGATAGGAGTGAAAGACAGCTATTGGATCCTAAGTGAAAAAGTGTCTTGGATCTGCTGTGCATGCACTTTCTGTAATGCTGGCACCACTTAAAGCTCCTTTCTTGAGCTCAAACCATAGATATCAGTCTCACCTCAAATAGTAAAGTTAATAGCAGGATACGTGTGGCCAGGTTGGAGGCCTGAGGTAGTGTAGCCATCTGGCTAATCCATTCAGAGACAGTCTTTGTATCACTTGTGGTGAGGGGCAGAGCTGCCTTGATGAGGACGTCAGCAGCTTCCCACACCTGCCAAAGGAAAAGTATATTATCAGTGGCACTAAGAAGCCAACCAGCAGGATCATATCTGAGTCCTTTATGAGCTATGTTCCTGTTTTATTAATGAAATTACTTTTCAATTTACACAGTACCCGGAACGGAATACTATGCTTACCCAGATTTTTCACCTTGGATCTTCTAATATTTTTATTTCAGTCTGAGCATTACTTTAAATATGTTTCCCAAGATAGAAGTAGATAATTTTTTTTGCTAATTGTGAAAGATAAATATCATGCTTATACCATTATATTTAATAAACGTGCATTTTGGTTTGTCATCAACTACATACTTATCACTGGATTAATTTTTCCTGAATATAAATCTTTACATCTGTATTGCTCCAAAAATCATATAAAAGTTGTGGATGTTTGTTTAGCTTAACTATGAATCTTTAGGCCTTGAAAAAAATACTTTACTAATGAATAAGTAAAATGTATAAACATACACAAACACCCCCACCAAATCTTCCAAAAGCACGGACATGAGAAAACATGAGCAATAAAACTGCAAATAAAGAAGGCATATGGATCACCTGTCATGTAAGATCCGAAAATATAAACTCAACCCAAAGTTTATAGCTTAGTATATTAGTTTGATCTAGTATGCAGAGAATATAAAACAGTCTGGTCCAGATATTCGAGACATTATGGGATACAATCCTCATTACGCCCAATGAGGTATGGTTTTGGCTAAAAATGTAACCAACTAGAATCAAAAGCTCCTGGAAAGGTAACTTTTTTGTCTAAAAGTATCTTAAGAAAACACAGATGCAATGCTTTCTTAGCATAAAAATCTGATCTACCTGATTGACAACTTGTTTGAGGATCATATCTCTATAATCAGCTCCATTACGTTTGATGGCAGTCATAATGAGGTCACAGACACGGTACACTGTATCTGGGAGCTCATCCAGCAGGTGAAAGCAGCCAGGTAGCATTGTGTCAGTGAAGTTGTGCAACTCTTCTTGCTCAAGAGGTTCTGCATCCTGGAACTTCTCCAGACACTTGGCTTCCTCTTCCTCCTGTTTCTCCCGAGCCTTGCGTTCTTCTTCTTCTTTCCGACAAGCAGCTTCCTAGAAAGAAAGAAAGAAAAAACAGCTATTTTATATTTACTTTAATCTGCTTATATACCACTGGTTTTAAAAAAAAATGGTTTGGGGCATTTTACAGCATAAAAACTGCCTTGCCTCCTTTATCTCTCCTACATGGCAGATCATTAAAAAATGTTGGTGGAAAGCCTTTCGGTAGGGAAAATGGCAGTGTAGATGCCTCCAACGCTCTCAGAAACATTGTCACAGCTTGTTTTGCTTCCTGCAAAGGGGGGGGGGGCTCCTTCCTTCCTCTGGACAGAAAGAGGAAACCATTTGACCCCAGGACTGTTGCTCCTTACCAGTGACTTACAGAAATGGAGGTTTCCTCAACTGGCTTGTGAATTGAGCAATGGGAACAGTGATCCCCATCGAGTTCTCAGCTGTGATGTGGCCTTATATATGGATGCTAGGAACAACCTCATTTCTAAATCATATTTTGGGTTTATTCTTCTTTGAAGCTAAAGACACTGTTTGGAACAGATAAGTACTTCTCTTTGGAGACTATTTCTGGAGCTATATGTAAATTGAAACATTGGGATATTCTTCTATTTGCTTGACCCCTTCTTGTTAGGGTTTCTGAAAGATATGGATTTTGGTGAGAGTTTTCTTCATAGAATCAAGTTGATGTATACATAACATTTTGAAAAATTTGAATGGTGATTTGATTAAACCATGTGATATTCAGAAAGGGACACAATAAGGTTGTCCCTTTGTTGTTTAGATTGGTTCTTGAAATTTTGAATAGAGATATTAGACAAGAGAAAAAATACAATGGCTCTAAAAATTAAAAATAAGTCCTTTAAACTGAAAGTTTTTGCTGGTGATTTGGTTTTCAGTTTATAGGACTCTGAAAGGGACAGAGTTTTTAATGAAAAACTGAAATGATTTTGGCACAGCTACAGGCTTCAAGATTACTAAAAATCCAAAAATGTTGCTAAAAATATATGAATGCAAAAGATCAAGCAGTAATGAAGCGATCTAATTTTAAAACTGAAGAACAGCTTACATATTTGGGTATTACTTTAATATGAATTATATGTTGTTTTAAAATAATGATGTCAAGGATTAGGATTACAACAAGACATGCAGAGATAAGAAAAATTACAATTATCATTGTTGGGAAGACTTTCTGTGATTAAAATGAATGTTTTATCTAGAATGTTATTTCTATTTCAGAAATTATCCATATTGATGACTACCATTTAAGCAGGGCTCCCCAAAAGTGGCAGGCGAGTCTGTGTATGTGTTTGTGTGTGTGTGTGTGTGTTTGTGTGTGTGTGTTTGAAATACTGGAAACTAAACTGCTTATCTCCCACTAAATACATACATACTTTTGTATACAGTTATCTTATTGTCAATAAAAGTTGGGCTTTATGCTAATCATAATTGCATTTTTCACCACAATTCTGAAACATTAGATATAAGAATGGAGTACTAAAGATTTTTCTTCTAAAGTTGAGCAATGTTTTTTTTTTTCAATCCAGCACTGTGAATCACAATATGAAGGGGTTTTTTGTTTTTGTTTTTACCTCTGGGGATTCAGCCCTTTGGTCCATGGGGATGTCTTGTCCCAGGGACATAGCAATGGCCCTCATCATCTGATCTTCTTCAGACATGCTGAGATCCTGCCAGACAACCCACAAACAGGTCTGGAATATTAGTGATTGGCTACTGGAATGCAACTAATCTGCATTTTAAAGGAAACTAGACATTTGTATGAATCTAAAATTGTAACATTCGGGTGGGAGTAGAGCTCTCTTTTGTATACACTCATCAAAAAACATTTTCTAAGCTAAAAGCATCAGAATCATATATTAATTAATTAACTGATGATTGCATATTTCGTCTTTTAGAATTGGGGAGTGAAGGTGTCCAATATTTTATCAGTATCTAGAATGGGACTGGAGCAACTCCTGCCACAACCCTGACTTCTACACAATCAATACAGATTCTGGAAAGAGCAATCTAGCTTAACTGTTGTGATAAAAATGAAAAAGATTCAAAGCAAAAAAAAAAGATACATCAAAAGGAGAAAACATTATCTGTCCCACCCTTTTTGGCTCTGCTTGCAGCTGGCTTAAGGCCCATTCATCAATAACATGTGGACCCCCCAATTCCAAAGCAATGCAGCTTTCAGAAGAACAAAGATTGGGAATGAATGATCTAGAATAAAGGAAGCTAAGAAATTTCTATAAGTCAAATAATCTTAAACTGCTAGATTGCCTCACCCTTACAACCCCACCCATAAGGGGTGGAGGATGTGTCAGAAGATACTCTGTGGCTTGTTCCATGGTACTGGTGTTCAACAGAGCTTCCATAGCATGCTCTCGTGTAAAGCCCATGTCCATCAGCTGAAAATAGGCAGAGGCAGAAAACTTCATAAAGGGATTGGATATGCAAGCAGAAGACAACCAGAAGACTCAGTTTAAAAGTAAACTACATCCCCCAAGGAAAAGGGCTTAAACTAAGAATGCAACTTTTGCAAAGCACTAAAATAATGGAATGATTTCTACCTGCTGAAGCTGCTGCTGGTTCACTTGTGGCTCCCTTCGGGCACCACCCTCTTCTTGCCCTGCCTCTTCCTCACTGCGTGCTCCCTCTTTCTCCTTGCCAAGACGCTCACGGATGACTGGCTCTCCACGCAGGATGTGACACAGGATAGCTAACATGGACTCTGCCATGCGTCCTCCATATACTTTCAGTGGCTTACGGTTCCATAGGTTTTTGATGCAAGTGAAGGCCGCCTGCCCAATAGAGAAGAAAAGCTAGCAAAGGTAGCCCTACATGGGATTTCCTCCTTGGAAAGTCAGAAATGGCAGTATTTTGCAGTTTCTAGATACAAAAAAATCACTTATAAAGGGGAGAGGTTAGAATGCATCACATAGTGCACTCTACACATAAAAGATAGAATAAGATACAATTATACAAGGGATATGTAGGGGCAAACATTAAATGCTAATAAGTTGGAATTTCAGTAACATTTTGAACAACAAAACAAGATAAATCGGCTATTTTATACCACAAGATAACAGATTCTTATTTAGACTGATCACAAAGAGTTTCTGCTATAGTAAAGTCACATTACAGCAGCAGCTGGTGTAACAGCATATATAGTTCTATATATTTCACTTCCATATACCCTTTGCTTTATCTGAAAAAGAAAAAAAGAGAGAAACTGCAACTACTCACCTTCTGCGTTACCACAAGGAAACGCAAAGCACTGAATTGCAGGTAGTTCTGCCCACCTGGTAGCTTTGCAGGCAAGGAATGGGGAGATTCCAGCACTGTGGTAGGATTCACCATTTTCTCCACCAGCATGAGCCAGGCATCCAGAAACTCCCCTGTGCCATCAGGCAAATCCGGATGTTCCAATCCTTCAGCAACTGGAACTTTGCCTCCCATAGAAAGGGCCCAGTTGAAAGTCCTGGAGAGGGTGGGATGTGAAGTGATTATACCTGTTAAGCATGCAGTTATTATTTTTTCCTACACAATCCTACCAAAATTATAACCTTGCCCTGGAGCCTTTCTATCAACTGCACCACTGATCTGAAGGAATTTTTCTAGATCATCTTGTGCTGCCTCCATGTTTCTCACAATCGTGAATCATTCCTGATAAATCTTTCTCATTGTTGCCACGTTCAGGGGCCAAGAACGGAGTTGGCTTTAATTCCCAATAATGGTCTGTGTTTGAAATATAAGGATTTGGGCCAATGTAGTATCTATACGAAGTGCTTTTAAAAATATGATTGTATTCCAACTATCACAATGGTAATGTCATACATTTTTTCTAAAGTATTCCCTCTTTTCAAAATATTTCCCTTTTCTAATTCATGTCCTGATATAATAACTGTGAATCTTATCTAGGACAAGAATTGTTGCAACACGTTCCTATTAACAGATAGCCAGTTCATGTTTACTTTCATTTGAGTATGTCTTTGTGGAATAAGCAGTCAATGCAGTTAATTCTGTGGCTGCTTCAGAGTTGAAGGGTCCACTATCTCAATTGTTGCCACATTCCACCATGCACTTGCCATTCCAAGTCTCCTAGCTCAATGCCAGCAACTGCTGCTGTATCAGATCCATTAGCTCCTCTGATGGCCAGCAAACCACTGGATAGCGAGAGCTGGACCATAGGATGCCTTTCTAAAGCTAAGAATCAGTCCAGCCTGAATAAAAGGAAAGGACAATCCACACAACGCCAATAGTCCGTTCACTCCTTTTTTCTTCTGAAATTGTATGCTTAGCCCATGATAATCCTATTTTCATCAATGTCCTCATCTTACAATTATTCTACTGTAGATATCACTTATGATGAAAAAGTCAACGATCTTCTCAAACATCTAAAGCCTCAAACTCATTGTTTGGAAGATAAACTGGCTAGTGGATTCTCAAAAGAAACAATTGGGATTTTAGCTGTGTCTTCAAAGTCTTTCATTCTCAAACCAATAGGCAAAAATTATCTAAGTTTAATGCAGGTTTTAGATTTTCTGCTCTCCTTACTGGTGGGTTTTTTTTTTTGGGGGGGGGTTGTCATTTAAAGTTTATTTAAAAGTAACTTCAGCCTTTCATAGTTTGATGAAATGTTGTATTTCTTCACCCAGTGATTAAATATTTTCTCAACCGTTTTTCAATATTTAATTGCCCATTCTCATACCATCCTTTCATGTAATTCATCTCTTTGAGCAGTTAGCTTCCAAACAATTCAAGCTGATGGCAATGCATCGTTTGTAATAATGAAATCTTCTGTAGTTGTTGCCATGGTCTATGTTAGGTTGTTCCAGAGAACTCAGATGACTACACTGTGATGAGTTTTATCCGGTCTTTTACACAAAATCATTCTGCACCAAGATCTTTCTTTCCTCTCTAAGTTCTTTCGATCTTAATGAAGAGGTGCTTTTCCAATATTCTTTCCAAACCTGGCTCCTGATTGGCATAAACATTGCATTCACTTGATATTTGACAGCTGCTATCTTTTATTTGGATAGCATCTTTTGTCTCAGAAGAACTACATACACTACCATAATCCTTTCAAAGGTTGGCTCAATGCTTTTCAAAAACAAGTATTTGTATCCATCAAACTCCATTATCAATTGGCTCATAAACTTGTTCCAGTTTGAGAAACTCCACAAAGACACTGGAACTCTCAGCAGGCAGATTTCTGAGAGGCATATTCTTATCTAAAATCTGCCAAGCAGCAATAGATTGCTGCCTTTTAAACTGATTAAACAAAAATTTATTGGACTCATTCTAGAGGGGATGCAACACTGTGCTCTGCATTTTCTTAACTGCCTGTTTCATTCCAGGTGCAGTAACTAATCACCCTTGTTTGAATTTCAAAGACCATGATTAGCTAATGAAATATTTCATAGTTCAAATAAACCAGCATGCAACTTACTCAAAAAGAGCATTATGGCCTCCAGAGCACAAGAATTTTTGCAGCATCAGGTGGTAAGGATATTTTCTCTCATCAAACAGCATTGGTGAGGTGAAACCGACAGAACAGATGAAAAAAGTCAAACTAAAAGCAAAAACAATTCTGTTAATCAAGCAAACTCAAAACCGTGCTGCTGATTTTGCAAAATGTAGCAAAACATTATTATCTATGAAGTCTAGGACAGGCTTTCCCCTTACCACAAACATTGTAGGATGACCCCGAATTAGTGATCAGCAGGACTTACCGGAAGCGAGGAGTGGGTGTATAAGGAGGGGGCTGCCAGGAAAGCCCCTTAGTGAGTAGTTTGGTGAGTGCTGAAGCTGTTGAGCGAGCAGCAGGAGTGGGAGCAGTAGTGGTGCTAGCAGCATGATGGCTCCTACGTTGTCTTACTGGAGAACCAACACAGAGTTTGACCAACAACCCAAATAATTCTGCCAAAGCACGTCCTAACCTAGAAGATGCTGAGAGAGAGAAAGAGACAGACAGACAAAGAGAGAATAAATTCAATTTTATGTTATTAAAAACAAAGAGGAAACGTGATATGCTCCAAAGCAGATTCTCCATCTCAAGTCTCTTTATCTATAAGATGAAGAATTTGGCTACACAAAAGGCTCACAGGTGTTCTTGGAAAATCAAAATGGTTCATGGCTGTAGTTCAACACTTGGAAATACTGTATACTGACCTGCTTGGAAGAAAACAGCAAAGGCAGGTTCTAGAAGACTAGAGAATACAGTAAGCAGCAACTCATTATTTTATTTTCTTATAAACTGTGCTAGGATTGGCTAGGATTCATCGTAACAGCCATGTTGTTAATACAGAAGCTTTCTAGTCAGGGCAACCAGTAAGAGAACTCACAATATGCTCCCAATATTCAAAATGTGCTCATTGCTCCAGAAAAGTTGTCTACCTCTGTCATAAAAATTATTCCAGCATTTTAATATAGCTATACTAGCAAAGGATAACATTCTAAGCCTTTATCCTTACAAATCTGGAAAGGGAAGGCAAGTCACAAAACAGAACTATAGTTAGAGTTCTCTAATCACAGGTATTGCATTCCATTCAAAAGTTTTCCTCTTTTTTCTGAACCAATTCCAACAGATTTTTTTTTTCTTCACCTGATAGAAGGGGCTTGATCTGCTTGATTCGAGCTGCCATGGCTGGGGTTATTTTTGACTTCCCCTTGGGATCAGAAGAACTGGGCTCATCAGTTTCCATTGGTGCCAGGGTGTCACCATCTAGGCCAATTCCTTCTAGCAGGCCTTGGGCAGAAGCCTCCATGGTTCCAGCTCCCACTGCTTCTGGTTCACCATCTGCAAAAAGTAATGCTGATAAATTATCCATTCAAAGATCCTTCTGCCAGCCTATTTCCCACAATTTCACTTGGGAGGAACTAAACTGTTCATTAAATTCAGATATCAATAGAACCTAATGGAATCACCACTACAAGCATAGAAATCTTTAGAAGCTGGAAAGACCTCACACAATAGGTAGACTAAGTGTGGGGTTTGAGAGAGAAGATAAGCAAAACTGTGTAGGGCACGGGTCGGCAACCCGCGGCTCCGGAGCCACATGCGGCTCTTTGAGCCATCTCCTGCGGCTCCAGAGCCGCCTCCTCTCCCTCCTCCTTCCTGCTGCCCCCCATATGCTGTAGTCCCGGCTGGGGCGGTGGCGGGGGCATCGCTTCCTGGGCCGTCCCCAGGCCAGCGAGCCGGCCACGTGTTTGCTCGGGCCGGGCGGTAGCCCCAGCTGGGGTGGTGGCGGCAGGGGCATCGCTCCCTGGGCTGTCCCCAGGCTGCCGAGCTGGCTATGCGTCTCCCCAGGCCGGGCTGGGCGGCAATCCCAGCTGGGGTGGCGGCAGGGGGGCATTGCTTCCTTGGGCATCCCTGGGCAGCCAAGCCGGCCTCGCATCTCCGCGGGCCGGGCTGAGCAGCAGTCCCGGCTGGGACAGCGGCGGCAGGGGCATCACTTCCTGGGCCATCCCTGGGCTGCCGAGCTGGCCACATGTCTCCCCGGGACGGGCGGCAGTCCCTGCTGGGGCGGCGACGGCAGCAGGGACATCACTCCCTGGGCCATTCCCGGGCTGCCGAGCTAGCTATGCGTCTCCCCAGGCCGGGCTGGCGGCAGTCCCGGCGGCGGCAGGGGCATCGCTCTCTGGGTCGTTCCCGGGCTGCCGAGTCGGATATGCGTCTCCCCAGGCTGGGCTGGGCGGCAGTCTAGGCTGGGGTGGCGGCAGGGGGGTCATCACTTCCTGGGCCGTCCCCAGGCCGTTCCCTGGGCAGCTGAGCTTGCCACACATCTCCCTGGGCCGGTCCATGGTGTCCCGGGTGCCTTTCAGTGCCTCCTGCCCCCCTCCCCTCCCTGCCCCTTCGGCACCATCTGCCTTTCATTCTCTCTCTCTCTCTCCTCATCTGGAGAGAGAGAGAGGCAGAGAAAAGAGAGAGAAAGAGAGAGAGAGAGGGTGACTTGTTCAGGCGAAGAACCAGTGGGGGCAAGACGAGGTAAGTCAAAAGATGCGGAACTTTCGTGCTAGCATCTCCCGAACCCTTGTTATCCCTGCCACAGACTCGGCTCATCTGCCCTCACTCTCTTCTCCCTGCAGACGAGGCTGCTTGCTTCAAATGATTGGCTACTGAGGCCCGGGAGCCAGGCAGGCAGGCAAGTCTCAACCGCAGCATTTTGTTGGTTGTTTTGCGCACGCGCGACACTGACTGGGAACAGAGCCAAGCAAGCTCTGAGGTTGGAAGTCCCTGCGGCTTGGGAGCCAGGATCTTCCCCCTATCAGTCCCAAATCCCAAGCAGGATACACCATATTGGGATTGGAAGCGAGCAGCAAGGAGATGGTCTGTCTCTCTTCCTCGCCGGCTACTGAGGCTCCCTGCTGGGCGCAGTCGGCCTGAAGCGGAGGAGGGTCAGGGGCCTTTCAAAGCTTGACATTGGGAGAGCCTTTCAGGAGAGTGCAGATGAACAGTAGCTCTCCAGATATTGATAACATACAGCATTTGCCGTCCCTGCAGCATAATCAATGCTAAGTGAGAGGTGCTGGCATTTCTCTTTGTCAGAATGTGGTGAATCTCCGAATGCCCATCTCTAAGCGAGGAAGTTAAACGATTTGGTAGGTGAACTGGTTCTGTTAGTAAAGGGGGGGGTGAAGAGAAAAAGAGAGGGAGAGAGAGAGGAAAGAGAGAGGAAAGAGAGAGAGAAAGAGGAAAGAAGAAGAAAGAGAGAAAAGAGAAAGGGAGAGGAAAAAGAGGGAGAGGGGGAGAGAGAGGAAAGAAAGGAAAGAGAGGAAAGAAAAAGGGAGACAGAGAGAGGAAAGTGGAAAGAAAGAGGAAAGGGAGGAAAGAAAGAGAAAGGGAGAGGGAGAGGAAAGGGGGAGAGAGAGAGAAGAAAGAGAAAGAGAGAAAGAGAGGAAGAAAGAGAGAGGAAAAAGAGGGAAAGAGGAAAGAGGAAGAAAGAGAGAAAAGAAAAAGGGAGAGGAAAGAAAGAGGGAGACGGGGAGAGAGAGGAAAGAGAAAGAGGGAGAGGGGGACAGAGAGGAAAGAGAAAGAGGAAAGAGAGGAGAGAAAGAGGGAGAAAGAGAGAGGAAAGAGGGAGAAAGAAAGAGAGACTTCCAGTTCCGGAACGCGGCGACGCCGGTCGTACCTAGAGACTTGCCTCCTTGCCGTCCGGAGTTTCCTTCGCCAGTAGACCCCCTAGGGGGTCGAAAGTCGCCCTGCAGGGGCGACCACCGAAGAGGAGGCTTGCTGGTAGATAGGGGAGGGCGGCAGCTCCCCTGTGTCTCCAGCTATCTCCTTAGGGCCGACGGAGCAAAGACCGGCCTGAAAGATGACCGTTCACCCTGCTGCACCAGCCGAAAGTCGCACTGTCATCTAAGCGTTACAGACCCACCGCAGATGATCTGGGTGAGAACCCTTCTACTCCTCTCCTCACCCCATGCTGTCTTTGCCTGTAAAAGCCTTTCTTGGAATTATTTCCCCATCTGGAGAAAGCGGCTTTGGTAATTGTGGGAACAAAGGCGTTAAGACTATATTTTATCTTTATTTATGTTGAGCTACTGAAAAGATTGTTTGTGTTTTTTTTGGAATGGTATCATATTGGCAGAGTACTTCTTTTTCCATTCTGCTTTTAAAAAATAGAAAAAAGAAAAAAATGGCGTTTGAAGAAGGGTTTTTTTTTTAGCTTACTGAGAACACCTACTGGTCAAAAGTAAATATTGGATTGTTAATTACTTGGATGAGATGGTTCTGGCCTTCAAATTGTTTTTCAAGAGGAAAGATAATTTGAGCCAGCTGTATGAACTGTGGGGGTGGATGATATTTAATTGTAACCTTCACTAAAAAGAAAAAGGATTTTTCTTCACCTATTGCTAAAATGGAGAAGCCTCAATCACATCTAAACTTTAAACTTATACTGGAAAAGATCTATGAGGCCAAAGAAGAAATATGTACTACAATAAAAGAGTTTACTACAGAACTAAGAGCCAGGATGCCTATTCTAAATTTTAAAACTGACTCCCAGATTACACTTGACTACTCTACAAAACAGATTATACAAGAAGAGGATTTAACTGAGAATAAAAAGAATTTTACCTTGCCTTACAAAGAAGACCAGGAAAAGCAAAGACTAAATTTTGAGCTTTTGATGCAACAAGGCTTTATGGATAAGAGAAACAGAGGACCTAATCAGAGACCAAGATGGTTTTCATCAAATCAAGTGACACTACAAGTAACGAAAAGAGATGCATCATCGGGAAGGGAAGCCTTGCTATGGAAACCTACCTGGCATATGAGGAAAGCTAGAATAAGATTGAAAAATGAAATTTAAAATCCTACAAACTGGATTAAAGGCAACCTAGAACTATGGATTTATATAAGAACTAAGATTACGAGTTTGAAGTAATGAGATGTCTCAGATTTGGACTGAATTAATAATTAAGTGAATTTTAATTAAATAAGATGACCTGTTTGTTTCATAATATGGATGTTTAGCTATGATAATTACCTGGTTGAAATTTGAATTTTACTCAATGGATTGAAGTGACTTAAGCTTTGATGCTAGACTGTCAACTTAAAGAGACCGGCTAATTGAAGGATTAGATATGTATAGAATAGATTGATAAATACATACATTTAGATGTGGCTAGGATAGATCAATACTTTTGCTTAAAAATGAGATTTTTATTTTTTTCTATATAATGGACTAAAGGCAGTTTAGAATATTAAGAATGTTTTTTTTAGAATGCTAGGTTTACTTTGATGAAAATTATTATGTAATGGAATGAAGAAAATTGAAGAGATGTTTTAGATTTGAACTGAATTATTAATCAATTGAAATTTAATAAGATAGCATGACTCTTTGATGAAATGGATGTTATTAGTCATGATAATTAACTGGTGAGCTTTGATTTTGGTTTAATGGATTGACATGATTTAAGGTCTGATATTACCTTCCTAGCTTAAAGAGACTGATTAACCGATGGATTAGATAGGTCTAGGATAGATCAATATTTTATTCTAAATAGAGGAGACTAGTGGAAGAAGAAATAAATAAGATTTTGATAAAATTAAAAATGTAGAACATACTTGGAAGGGATATTTGAACTGAAAATGTTTTTATTTAAAGTTAATTTGATTATGGTATTGTAAATTAACGAAGCTTAAAAACAGGTTTAGGTTGAATAAATTTAAGCTAGAATTGGATATTTTAAATATATTATGCTATTTGAGGGAAAAAGAGAGGAAACACTTGATGTATTGATTGTACTACGTATATACGTTTTGTTTTAGGATGTTTGATTACCCCAGCACCATGGTGTGTCCTGAATACTTTGCTTTAAGAAATTAAAAAACCAATAAAATTTGTTTAAAAAAAAAGAAAGGAAAGAGAAAGGGAGATGGAGAGGAAAGGGGGAGAGAGAGAGGAAAGATAAAGAGAGGAAAGAGAGGGAGAAAGAGAGAGGAAAGAGAGAGAAGAAAGAGAAAGAAAAGACAAAAAGAGAGGGAAGGAGAGAGAGGAAAGAGAAAGAGAGAGGAAAGAGAGAGGGAAAGAGAAAGAGAGGGGGAAGCACAAGTACCTCACACACACACACACACACACACACACACACACAGTGGGGGAAGAGGACTGGCAGACCAAGGGCAGAAAGAGGGAGAGGGAGGGAGAAGGAGGGAGGGACAGAAAGAGAGAGAGAGAGACCCTTTTGACATCTAAAATGAAGATAACACTGCATATATCCATATCTATATAGATATATAGATCCATCTGTGTAGAAGGTTTTAAGGGAGAGGAGGGGGAGAAGTAACTTGGTGATAATGATCACATACTGGATTGTAGAAAGGCTATGTGCCCTCTTGAGTCACAGATGCAGAGAGGTGGGAAAGTGAAAGCTAGTACGCATGTAGATGGGGAGAATGAGGACAAACTGAGCAATTATGTAACAATTGACACAGGTGCAACGATTGGCCGGTTGGGACCTGTTACGCGGTCCAGGAGTCAAGCGCAGGCGCTGGCTTGTTTATAAATGTCTCTCCCACTGATTCATTTGCACCCTGATGATGTTGGCAGGAGCCAACGAAAGCTAGGTCTGCTTTTTAAAAAACTTTTAAATGTTTTATATTTAAACTTTTAACGTTTTATAAAACTTTTAATGTTTTAACTTTTCCTGGTGCTCACGTTTTATTTCTTAGTATCTCTCTCTCTCTCTCTCAAGGTAAAAAAGGATATATGCAGTGTATGTTAAAGGTAAAAAAGGATATATGCAGTGTTATCTTCATTTTAGATATCCAAAGGGTTTTGCGGCTCCCTGTGTTTTTTTTTTGGTAGGAAACGGATCCAAGTGGCTCTTTGAGTGTTTTGGGTTGCCTACCCCTGGTTTAGGGGATCAAAAGAGCAAGACAGGAGCATTAATTTCAAATGAACTTCAAACTCTCCCAGAATACCTCATTAAATGATACTTTCCCATCAACAGATAAATTTCAATTTGGGAAAAAATTGATTATATGCAAATGTAGTCTCTTTTGTTAAGTCAATACTTTTTGTCTGATAAGAAAATGATTTATTAGTGTTGAAGTTGCTTCAATAAAGCATACAATATAACAATAATTTCACTGCTGTATAGGAGGAGCCTAAGAAGATTGGTAAGAAAGCTGGCTACTGTACTTTGCCATCAGGGGTATGCAGGGCAAAATGCTTCTTCCGCCAAATAGCCTCCCCCCAATACAGTTTTTATGGGATAGGAAATCTAAATTTTGTATCAGATCTCAACTCAACAGGTAAGAGCATCTACCTCCCAACCATACCTGCTTTTTTGGCTCCCGGGGTAGCACTTGGTACAGTTTTCTCTTCCTTTGGCACCAATTTCTGCATGTCAGCCTGGCCAAATTCACATCCTGAAGGTAAACTGCAAGCATAGGAAAGATCAGATTAATGCTATAAGTAGCACCCATCTAGCAGATGGATTGGTTTCTCTCACAACAAGAAAAATATATATAGTAACTTGGAGCAATGGAATGAAGTACAACAGTGCCACAGGGACCAAGGATTGTAGACAATATTAATACTGAGCCACTGAGGGCTCAAAAGCTACTTTAGACCATTTCCGTTTCTATTTGGCCTCCTGTCAATTCCCTTCCACACAATGAATAATCAAGCCTCAAATAACTTTGGACTAATACTAAAAGCCTAGCTAAAGAAGCAGAAATGGAATGATTACGTATTCTTAGGGGTGCTAAAAGTAGCCATGAAATGGCTGGAACTCAGTTCAGCGATTGGTGAATTCTTCCTCAACCAACTGGCTCCAAGAAGATGTGATGGATGTGGGAGAGAAAGTTCATGCTGTCTTTTTTTTTTTTAATTGAAATTTTTATAAATTTTTTACAATGAAATCCCTCCCCACCTCCCTCCCTCCACCCCCCTTACCCCTCCCCCCCTTCCCAGAGCTGAATACAGAGCTAAAAACAGCAAAAGAAAAAACATAAAAATTAAATAAACATCAATCAACTATACATAAATCCTAAAAAATTTAAAAACCCTTTAACTCCATTACATTAAAATCCATAACAACTTTACACTATAAGTTATTCAAAAGCTAAATAATACTTTCTAATCCCATATTTATTCTGAACAAAATTTACCCATCTTTTCCATACAGAATTATATCTCTCTTGTGAATGGTCTTTCAGATAAGCCGAAATTTTAGCCATTTCTGATAAATAAGAAACTTTAAAAAACCATTCCTCTAAGGTAGGCAAGGAATCTTTTTTCCAATATCGCCCAATCAATAACCTTGCCGCCGTAATAAAATTCAGCATTAAAATAATCTCTTTACTATCACAATCTTCAATAATACCTAACAAAAATAATTGTGGTGTAAATTTTATCCTTCTATTAAAATTTTTTTGAATATTCCACCAAATCTTAATCCAAAAAGCCTTTATGTTTCTACATGACCACCAAATATGATAATACGTTGCATCCATACAACCACATCTCCAACATTTGGGCTGTAAATTGGGATACATACGAGACATCTTTTGTGGATCAAGGTGCCATCTATAAAACATTTTATAAAAATTTTCTTGTAAATTTTGAGCTTGGGTAAACTTAATATTCCTCACCCAAATTATCTCCCATGTATCTAATGGAATCGGCTCTTCAAAATTTTGAGCCCACTTAACCATACAATCCTTAACTACCGTATATGCCGGCGTATTAGGCAACCCGGCGTATAAGACGACCCCCGTCTTTGTCGCCAAGCCGCATTCCTAGAACGTCATCTTATATGCCGGAAACTACCAGTATTTCCGGCATATAAGACGACTCGGTGTATAAGACGACCCCCGTCTTTGGCGCCGAGTTTAGCGCTTGCGGAAGTCGTCTTATACGCCGGCATATACGGTAATTCTGTTTCTGAATCCAATTCCACCAAAACATTATAAACTCTTTTTATATGGGCTCGATTTTGATCTCTAATTTGTTTCACCAAATTCACATCTTCCGCAATAAAACCCACTTTTTGATCTATACTCCATCTTTCTAATAATTGCCTATACTGAAACCATGAATAAATAATATTTTCTTGCATTAAGTCCTCCATCGATTTTAATTGCCACTTATTCCCTTCCCACTTAGTCAATTGCTTGTAAGAAATCCTATCCATTATCACTCCTTTCCTTATCCCTTCTATAGCGTGCCCAGGAATTCCCCACAGTGGTATTCTAGAATTTAACCTATAATAATTCTTCCAGAAACGCAGTAAAGCAATTCTTAAAACATGGGATTTAAAAACCCTATCCACCTTTTTATTATAAATTAAATACGCATGCCATGCAAATAATAAATCCCATCCTTCCAAAAAAAGTATATCTAAGTTTGTTAAGTTAACCCAATCACTAATCAAAGTCAAAACCACCGCATCATAATACAATTTTAAATTCGGCACCCTGAGTCCACCTCTCTCTCAAACATCTTGAATAATTTTAAGCTTAACTCTTGTTTTTTCCCCAGCCCAAATGAATCTGTTAATACCCTTCTGCCATTCTTCTAGATTTGCCTCTTTCTTTAAAATAGGTATCATTTGAAACAGAAAAAGAAATTTTGGCAGAGGATTCATTTTAACTGCAGCAATTCTCCCTAACAAAGATAGTTGCAATTTTTTCCAGTCATTCAAATCCTTCTGCATTTTAAGCCATAACATTTCATAATTATTTTTATAAAGTTTTGCATTAGAAAGTTATATAAACCCCTAAATATTTTATATTTTTTACAATTTCAAAACCTGTCAAATTAACTAACATTTCCTTATCCGAATTAGACATATTTTTTGTTAAAATTTTAGTCTTATTTTTATTAACTTTAAAACCAGAAACTTGCCCATACTGATTTATAATCTGCAACAACTCTACTACTGAATCAGTTGGTTGAGACAAAGTAACAGTTCATGCTGTCTTTGATCATTTAGGGAAGATGAACAAAGGGCTTCCACTTTACCACATTCTGCAACATACCCTTGCATGTACACTACCCCAACACCTGACATCTTTTACCCAAGGGAACCGCTGACACACTTGAATTGGTTCGCTAAACTTATGGCCTTTGCTCTAGGGGTCTTGTGACCCAAATGCCTATTTATAAATAAGCAGTTTCTCTATCCATCTCCAGCCCAGCAATTTTATACCACCAGCAAAGTAGGCTTCACATCTATCATGTGCCCATACCTGTTTGGTGTGCACAACGACAGCAGCACAGTGCTTTCCCATACTAGTGAACAGTACAGCTGGCTCAGCTTGCTCAGCACACTCAGACCCAACTGTGAACCCCACTGGTTTACTGAGATGGCTCTAATTTCACTCTGTAAATGGAAGAGAAAATATGTTGCTGAACAACTGAATTCGGCATTGGTGACATCAAGCAGCAGAAAGAAAGAAAGAAAGAAAGAAAGAAAGAAAGAAAGAAAGAAAGAAAGAAAGAAAGAAAGAAAGAAAGAAAGAAAGCAGTTCTTACTTGTCCTACACGGCAAGTATGCACAAACATCATGATGTAAGCATGGGCCGCTGTCAGGGCATGGAGTAAGGGTGTGGCCTGGGCAGACAGAGTAGCATCAGCTACATTGCCAGCACACGCCAATTCCCGCAGCAGAACCGAACCACCAGGTTCCTCGATGGGTCGGTGCAAAGGCTCCAAGGAAGAGAGGATGGAATCCAGTTGAAGCAACCCTTCTTGCAGCACTTTTGGCTCATGAGACAGTGTCTAGGATACAGAAAACAGAACTAGTGTAATCCATCAAATCCTCTGATAATATGTAAGTCTTTGCCTCACACCCCGTTCCAAACTCTAATCCACAACGTTCAGTTTAAAGTCATGACTCATGGTTTACTAAACATCCATCAACACTCTTTCTCTTGTCTTCGTAGATATTGTATTCATACACTGAACAAATTGATGTTCAGAATCAGTAGATTTTTTAAGAAAAAAAATTCTCTTGCTAACCACACTAACACTTCTCCATATTCACTCAACATCTGGCTCACAACATTCAACCAATTTATGCCAAATGCAAAAAACAACAGCTACATAGAGGTCCACACCCCACTATAGCAGGGATTAACAGTCTGTGCCTCCCAGGTGTCATGACCCGATATCCCATTTGGGGCCCCAGGAATCCTAGAATATTTGTTTATTTATCTGACATCTCTAAGAATGTTGGCGGCTTAAATAGAAAAAAAAATACAGTTTAAAGTATCAGTTACAAAAATAAAAACACAATAGAATAGTAAAAAAAATGAAAAAAATAAAGCTAGCACCAACAAATTAGTAGAAGGCTATTTGAAAACACTGATTTTCATTAGTTTTCAAAAGAAAGAAAGAAAGAAAGAAAGAAAGAGAGAGAGAGAGAGAGAGAGAGAGAGAGAGAGAGAGAGAGAGAAAGAAAGAAAGAAAGAAAGAAAGAAAGAAAGAAAGAAAGAAAGAAAGAAAGAAAGAAAGAAAGAAAGAAAAAAAAACTAATGGAGTGGGAGTTAGTCTGATCTCAACAAGAACAATGTCAGTGCTACTACAAAAAACAGCATGTTCTCACTTCAGTGGGAGTTTTTGCAGTTTCTTCCTAATAGATCTGATTGATTGGACCAACCAAAACAGATCCAAACTGGACCCACAAACTAATTGGTTACTAATGCAGAATCCACAAAAATCAGTGTTGTACACTCCCAAGACAGGGAGCCCCAAGATACGTGCATTACTGCATTCTGGATCAACTGTAGTTTCCAAATACTCTTTAAAGGCATCTCCAAGTAGAGCATATTACTGTAGTCTAATCAAGTAGTGATGAGGGCATGAGTTAACTCTAGCCAAGTCTTCTTGTCCCAGGTAAGGCCGCAACTGAAGCATCAGCCAAAGTTGGGCATAGGCCACCTTGGCCACAGCTTTCATCTACTTATCTGGTAGGAGCTGTGAGTCCTGAATGACCTCCAAGTAGAAAACCTGCATTAAGGAGTAACTTTGGAAAAAAAAATCAGCCACCACAGATCACCTTAAAAACTTCCTGATGTTTGCTGTTGGAGGGAGGTTAAGGGATGGAAGGTACCTGCAGTGTTTAAAGTACCTATTTGCTTCTTAAGTACCCCATAAACCCTCAAACCAACAAAGTATCCAAGGATTTCAATTTCACCTATGCTAGTGGTTTCATAATATGTCTGACCCTATTTTCTGTAGCTCCCCCAGCAAGGAAAGAAGATAAATTATGCCTTCCAACCAATATAATGCATAAGCCCTGTCTGTGACAGGACAGAATCTTTAATTGATTACACATTGAATCCTTTCTGACTATGTGATTGTACAAGTAGTCCTTGACTCAAAGGTGATTTTTTTAAAAGACAAACTGAACTTTCCCATTTTTCTTTAAGATGTTTTATTTCTCATTCAAGAAGCTTCTTCAGTTTGTTCAACAACTGAACAAAATTGTAAATTAAAGACTGTGTGTACATGGATTTATAAAGACACAGCCCACTTAAGATAAACAATCATACATAAAACCCAAATTCAGATTTGAGATGATGAGCCACTGAATGAAGAAAAAGGAAATAATGCCACAATTCACTGCCCTAAGAGTCTATGAATTACCAAATTTAATTACTTATCATTCCAAAATTGCTCACTAAAATATGGGCTTCCTGAAGAGAAAATGTTGCACATGCTGACAAAGACAATCAGGTTCTAAAGCCAAATTGCATTCCTAAAAATATCCTTCCCAGTGAAGTACAGTAATCATATCAACGGCCATATCAAAAGTTTGTGGAAAGATATGACCCTATAGGTCAGGCATGTCAAACTGCCAGCCTATGGGATGGATGCGTCACACTGAAACCGCGCTCACCCCATTGCCAGTAATGGGGAAAAAGTCCCGATATGTCACGCACATCACATGACGTCGCAAGTTTGACATGCCTGCTATAGGCGGACATACAGATCTATAGATTGCCATTGTAGTGCACATTTTCTTGATCCACAAGTGTCAATCTGTTATTTAAAAGCCAAATAAGCCTTTATACTGGGAAACTTGAAGAAAATACAGCAGCTATGAATGGCTGAACACAAAATTCCTGGGACATTTTTACACTGTCCTAGGATACAAAAATTCAACTTTATTTTTACCTATTAAAATTCACAGCATCTTTGCTTAGCACATATGAAAGCATATAACTTAAGGATAAGCAATAGGCTACATGATGTATTAGTGACCGGCCACTATAAACCCAAACTGGAGAATGGCAAGAGGTCCAGGTGTTATATCACTGTTCCTTTCGGAACAACATGCAATGATTGAATTCAGGTAGTCCTTGCTTACCAACCACCTTATTTAGTGACTATTCAAAGTTACAAGAGTGTAGAAAAATAGCCTTCTGCAATCACATGATCACCATTTGTATTCTTCGCAACTGGCTTGTGACAAGCAGAGTTAGTAACAATTTAAGTCACAGTCACATGTTTCCCTTAGTGACCGTGGTATTTTACTTAACGGCCGAAAGAGAAGTGAGGTTGTAAACCCGTCATGGTCATGTGATCTTCCGCTTAGAGACCCGAGTTGCCAGACTCAATTGCTGTTGCTAAGTAAGGACTCCTTGTATATAGTCGTATGCAAAAGCGTAGGCTCTCTTGACCATACTTTATGTACTTGCTTTTGGATTTATCTCCCTCTCTTTCTTGCAGAGCTCTTTTGCCTCTACATAGAAGAAATGGGAAGTTTTGGAATGAATTTCAAAATCTCTTCAGTATGAAATCTGTATGAAAATATCAAGCACACAGGACATACAAAGGGAACTATGAGTAATTCTGAACTAGACTATTTTTACAGGAAGAGTACAAAAAAAAATTCCAAAAACAAGAACAGACTCTTAGCTGGGTATAAGAAATGTCTGGAAGCTGTTTCTGCCAAAGGAGATATGACAATATTCTAAATGAAACGACATCCAAACTTCTCCATCAATTTATTTTATTTATATATCTGATTTATTAATCGCCCATCTCCCTCACAGATGGCCTATAGGCTGTATTTATTTATTTTTAGTCTGGATTTGTAAACAAATGTCCATTAATAGAAAATATGCATTCCAGTTTGTAGAAAGATGTCAGGTTCAACTTTATACCATGTCAAGCTGGCATTAGCCGATCGCTTAGAGATGCAGTGAACGGTGTAATTTCGGCAGGGGTGCCTAAATTTCTGTATCCAACACCTGTATTGCTACAGGTGTTCCACTTGCCTTGAGAAACTGGATTCCAATAGAAACAGATGTTCAGCTAGGCATGTATTTCATACGGAATGCTTACAAGACCTGGTCACAGAATCTCACTGTCAAGTCTGATGATCTCACAAGATAGTGGGCTGTTTTTGCTATCCTTGCCACCCTTTTACTGCTTATAGTTTGAAGGGAGGGAACAGGTTAGTCTTGCCAATGATACAAAATAGCACTGAACCTGCCCTACTGCTTGACTCCTTGCAATTTCAGAGTAGGCTACCTTGTTGGGATACTATTAACACAATAGACTTAGACTGTTAGCTCTTTGGTTGCTAATCAGTGTCACTTAAAAAAATCTGTGCTAAATAAAATTTGATCTATGTTAAATATTAAAAATGTTTTTTTAATGAAGGAAGGATTACTCATGGTGCTTAATCGATTGATATATTGTTTTGATTTTTCTGACCCACTTTTATTCAATTGTAGCGGATTTCTGAAGAGGCAATATTATGACCAGCACAAAAGCGGTGAGCCTGCTGGTTCAATGATTGGGTAAACATCATTGTCACTTTTCCTTGAACTTTATAGTGCCATTGGCTCCTGGGTAAAAGCAGCAGAATTAGAGTATTAATGCTTAATTAGTAGCAGTGGGGAATTTGATCAACCTCAAACCTGCCTAGAAACAGGAAATTTGGTCTGTGGTCAGACATTTCCACACACAGATGATCTGTGGAGTGCTCTAAGCATCTTCAGAAGAAATTGCCTTTTATTCAAAGATTACAGGATTAGGCCCTGATTCTAACACTTGAGTTCTGGCAAATAGCGTTTTGGCATGGACACGTGAGACCTCCATGATGGTTCGCTTATATAGGCACTTCTATACTTATGACCAGAATGTTACTAAGCAAGACAGTTGTTAAGTGAATCACTGTGAAGTTGTGAAGTTAATAGCATGGTTGTTAAGTGAATCTAGCTTTCCTATTGTCTTTGCTTGTCAGAAAGCCTAAAAGGCGATTACATGACCCTGGGACACTGCAACCGTCATAAATACGAGTCAGTTGCCAAGCGTCCGAATTTTGATCATGGGACCATGGGATGCTGCAACAGTTGTTGTGTGTGAAAAACAATCATAAGTCACTTTTTTTCAGTCCCGTTAACTTTAAAAATAGTCCACTAAATGAATGGTTGTAAATCGAGGATTACCTCTAAATATTATGCAGATCCCTAAATATGACATTACTAGTAATGTACAAATGGATCCCCATAGGACTCCATTCAGCAGTCATGTTGCTTGAATCAATCCTTATGCCTTGCTAAAGCAGTTTTGACTAAAAATAGCTCCTCCCATGAAAAGAGTTTCATCATAAAGGCCAGTGGTGGGATTCAAATATGTGAACAACCAGTTCTCTGTGTGGATGCCGCTTCTGGAAGTCCATTCTGGGCCTGGGCAACAAAAAATTAGCTACTAGTTTTGCCGAAGTGGTGCGAACTGACTGAATCCCACCACTGATAAAGGCCAACTATTAGTCAGTTTTAAAATTCTGAACTAATATTTCCCAAATTGCACAATTCCAAAAAAGGAATTTTACAATTGGTATAAATTATGCAAATCAGAGAAATGGATATGACTTACTTTGTTCATACTTTGCACACTTCATACATTCATTCTTGCAGTTATATGAACCTTACTTGGTTCCTAAAATTCATACTGAACAGGCAAAAACTGCTCATTGATGCCCTATCCCATAAAAATTGAGGGTGTGTGTGTGTGAATTGTACCACAACACCTACAAGTGCCAGCCAATATACTCAACAACACAGAGTTGCAGTTCAGCAACATCTGGGAGGATACAGATTCCCTTTCCTTGATAATGTATTCATTCCCAATCCAAAACTGTAAAGGACTCCCAGACTTTCAGGGGTGCATGTGCAAGTAGAAGGCTGTAAAACTGAACTTTAAATAAAACATGCCAATAAACTGACACTGAGAATCTTACTATTTCACCCATTAATGTCTGGGTATCAAAAATACAATATTCTTGGTAATATAGTTCTTTATGTTCAGAGACTTTGCTTCTTCCCTCTTTGCTTTTCTCCTTTTGAGCTTATCCTAATTGGACAAGCTCTATGGCTTCATCCCATTAATGGATTCTTTCTAGCCTAGACATTTTATGGTAATACACTATATGGGACAATTCTGAATCTAAGGGAATAAGATTGCTAGAAAAAAAGAAAACCATGGTCCTCTAATAAACTTTGCAAACTTAACAAGCCCTGTCAGCTACAATGATGCAATCACACAAGCCTGTAAACACAGTGGTTCTCAACCTGTGGGTCGGGACCCCATTTGGGATCGAATGACCATTTCATGGGGGTCGCCAAACAAGGCTATCCGCCATTTTTTCCCCTTTTTCTTTGGCCACGCCCCTGGCACCCGGTGATGTATAAGTGGTTGGGGGTCACCACAACATGGGGAACTGTATTATGGGGTCGCGGCATTAGAAAGGTTGAAAACCACTGCTGTAACAGGTGCATGGGGGAATTAAGAGTAGGATTTCCAGAAGTCTGTGTATACTTCCAACTCAATGGCAGTGATAATTACCTTCTGGAAAGGGAAATGTTGTATTCTCCTCCTTACCAATATGGATTTGCAGACTCCAGCTACAGCTTGGCAGGCTGCTGAAGTGGGGAAGTCTATGGGCAGGTTGGGCAGGCCCAAGATGGTCACAAGGGGCAGCAGACCCTTCTGGTTCACAAATTCCTGGCAATGGTCATCTGTGGTATTATTGCTGAGGATCGATTCCACAAATTTCATCTGGGGAGACAGGAAAATGATGGGAAAAGAGAGAAGACAAGAATGAAGATTTCTACAGTTCTACAAAGTGATGTAATTCTACATCAAGAGGTATGGAAAGCATAACAACTTCTTAATTCAGTAGTTCCTTAACAGATTCTAGAATATATACAGTCAAGACTAACTCCACCCAACTTTTTAAGAGGCAACAACATTAAGGTCAAAAATAAGGTTTTGGGCCATCTTACAAGATTCCAGAATACTGTAATACATAAACAAGTATCAAAATCAAAATGCAAACTGGTAAAGCCACTTCTATTTCAATATTTGAAACTAAATTTAAGGATACTACTCCCATCCAACTGAACAGCAGAACCAGCACAGCAGCATTATTTTAACTTTACAAGTATTTGATATGGACATTTCATTTTTGAACTCCTGCCCTGTTAAAGTTTGAAAATGTTATCAAGTATTTTCACAGCAATGTTACAGCTGAAAATATTAAGTCTTTTCACAAACATCTTGCAAAAGTATACGTTAAGCTCCACCTACTGTTCAAGAACTTACCACATTAAGGATGTAATCCATGAGAGGAATTGGTATCCGTTCTTCTGTCCCAACCACCCTAGAAAGAGGGAAAATTACTATCACTGCAAATCTTCCACGTTTTTTACAATGAACATGTATGATCTCCTACACTTGCATTTTAGATTTTATGCAAAGCCCTCTTCCATTAAGGTTTTCCAAAGAGATAGAGTAAAAAAAAAAAGGGACAAAACTATTATTCATCCAGCCTCTTTTAACCAAAAATATCCACGGGGCAGCTCTGCACCTAGATTGCGGGAATAATGTGCCAAAAGTGGCATCAAAATAACAAAAGGCACCAGGATTGGGGGGGGGGGGGACAAGAAAAGGCAAGAGGAGGAACAAAGCAATACTATCCATTTTGGCCGAAGGCCTTGAATTGGATAAAAAATGGAAATATGGCAAGAGCCATGAATGGTCGACTGCCAGGCGCCATGGAGTTCTGCAGCAAAATGGAGCCAGGCAGGAGGGAGAGAAGGGGAAAAATCGGACGGTGACGTAAAGAGCATGCTCCGTACAGATTTTGGTCGGGAAAAGAAGAAAATGTCTGATGTAAGCAAGAAGGGAGCAAGCAAAATGCAGGGCGGGGAGGGTTGAGCGGAGGATATTGGGGCTACTCTAGTCCCACCAGGCACCTGCCACATGGCAGCAGACAAGCCAAAAGGAAATCCGGCCCTGCTAGTTTAGCCAGAAGAAACATGGCCTCCTCCCTGAAGCTAGGAGAAGATTAACTGTTTCTAGACCCTACAAATATAAGATCTTACCTCTACTTAATTCAGGGCAATATAAGGGTTGCAGAATCTTAATTCAAAACAAATTTTTGATTAATGGGGATCCTGTAAGCCAGAAAAGTATTGAACCCAGGGTACTTTAAGGTAACGAACTGGTTATAATTAAAAAAAAAAAAAACGGGGGGGGGGCAAGCCTTTTCTCTGCCATTCTGCTTTCCTTTTCTCGCAAAACACCACTATATCCCTGAATTAGCTGATTTCAAATGCCGAGTGCCAGTTTTGCATTTTTCCCCTTGGCAGCCTCACCCAGCACATTAAATGAGGAGTTGATGGGGTTAAATTGTCCCATAGACAGAAAACTTCAGAGTTCAGAAGTTTACAGAGAAACAGCTGGCAGGCACTCAGAAGCTGTAGGAGACTTTGCCAAACAAACAGTGAGCCAAGACAGCCTCTCAGCAAGGTTCTCACAAGCTGAGATCAGGGTGCCAGAGAGCAGGCGCGCTCTGCTAAAAAATGCTTAAAGTGACAATACACCCCACTCCCATTTCTTGGCCCAGGAAACTTTTTGTCCTCAGAAATATCACATTTGCTGTGTCATAGCTTCCTGAAGTACTGTTAATTCAAGCAACTCTATAGTTTTTGCTCTACAGTATTATGAAACTTCAGCTTCTGATTCATAGAGCTGCACAAATCTTTCAAAAGAAGTCTATTTTAATTGCACAAGAATGCCTACGAGCATCTCTTTTGAACTGTCAAAATAGCCATGTGTTTTTCTAGATTCATAAGCAAAGTAACTATGCTTCCACACATATCTGGAAACAACTAGGAATAGCTTTTGGAGCAGTCAAATGAACCTGGGAGAAAATGCTGCTTTAATAATTCCAAAATTGTTTTTTTCTGATTAGAGCTAATACTTTAAAGAGTAAAGAAGGCTTGATATTTGTTATACTAATAAAACAAAAACTATTTGTAAACCAATGAATTTAGTTTTGCTTAAAAGAGATTTTGAGAGAAGATATTCTGTGAACATTAATAATTCAGTGAACTTATTTTTCCAAGACCAGCCTGAATTAAAACATGTCATGGTATACTTGACTATAAGACATTTACTTTCACAGATGAACATACAGCAACCTGAAAGCCCACCCTCCATCTTTTAATTAACTTTTAATGTCAACTTTTGATTAGCCTTGCCTCTATTTTAAATTTTAAGTTTAGTTTTTATGTTTTTTACATTTTACTTGTATGCTGCCTAGAGTCCCTCTGAAAGGGAGATGGGCGATTCCTAAATGTGGTGATAGACAGACAGACAGCAATAGCACATAGATTTATATACTGCTTCACAATGCTTTACAGCTAAGCCGTTTACAGAGTTAGCATATTGCCCCCAACTGTCTCGGTCCTCATTTTACCGACCTCGGAAGGATGGAAGACCGAGTCAACCTGGAGCCAGTGAGACTTGAACTGCCAAACTGCTGGCAGTCGGTAGTCAACACAATTAGCCGGCAATACTGCATTCTAACCAATGCGCCACCACGGCTTATAGACAGACAAAACTGTCACGGAAAAAAATGTAGGTGATCACTGTTGCACAATGGCAATATACACTCTTTAGTACCTGCTGGCTATGCTGCCTACCTGTATACATCAAGTACTATTATTACATTTATGAATGGGACAGCTATGCAAGATACTGCTGAGCATTACATTAAAAAAAAAAATACCACTCTGAAGGAATTTATTTCCAGGATAGAAAAATGTGGCACTTGAACCACTTGTTGGTCTGACAAAGATATTGTTTCCTCCACTTCACATAAAACTCAGATTAAAAAAAATTGTGAAAAACGATGAACAAGGAAGGTGAAAGTTTTTGTTATTTGAGACAGATGCTTCCAAGAATAACTGATGCCAAGATTAAGGAAGGAGTTTTTGTTGGTTCACAGATCAGATATATAATCAACGACAAGCATTCAAGAATCTGTTAGTAGGGCCAGAGAAAATAGTCTGGAAAGCCTTCAAGGATGTTGTTGAGAATTTTCTTGGCAACTACAGAGCACCAAACTATATTCAGCTGGTTCACAAATGTTTTACAGCAAACAAGATCATGAAGTACAACATGCCACTGAAGATTCATTTTCTGCAATCACCCTTGGACTTCCTTCACAAAAATCTAAGTACAGTAAATGATTAATATGGTGAAAGGTTTCGCTAGGACATTGCCACAATGAAAAAATAGTATCAGGTAATCCATCAATGCTGGTTAACTAGTGTTGGACACTGCAGTGAGATATATCAAATATTGAGTACAAATTAAAATCAGCAGCCAAACATTTTTAGGCCTGTTGAACTCCTGCAGTATCAGAAATCTTATGTCATTAAATACATCATAGTCATTGAAAATTAATTTGATATTTCTCAAGATTTCTAAGTGATACAATGAATTTGTGTTGAATTTGAAAGGGTCTATCTATCATAATCACCAGAAATTTTTCAAGAAGTAAAATTTTTGAAAAAAAAAAGTTGATGGCACATAATCCATAAATAAAATTTGAACAACATACAATCAATTAACAGTAATACTTGATCAATGTGCTAGTCTTGCTCACAACTCAAAACAGCTAGTGATACTTTATTACAAATGTATATTTCTTTAGATGGGGGGCCATATAAAATTTTAAAATAAAAATTGTCACAGGTTCTTTCTGGAGAGGGGAGGAAATGCATCTCCCCATGAAAACCTATAACAGTGGTGGCGAACCTATGGCATGCCAGAGGGTGGGCACTCAGAGCCCTCTCTGTGGGCACTCACGCCGTCGCCCCAGTCCTAGGCCTTCAGCTGGGTTTTATAAAACCTTTTCGCTTTAGGCCTCCGCTGTGTATATATATATAAAAGATTCAATCAATCAGTCAATTTCAACTTCTCGTGGGAAAAAAAAATCTTGCAAAGTTGGAATTGATTGATTGAACTTTTTAGTCCCATCAGTCTGCTGTTACCACCGCAGCCACGCCCACCCAATGGGCCACACCACCCAATTGGCCACATCCACCCGGCACCTGTCGATGCATAAGTGGGTTTTGGGTTGCAGTTTGGGCATTCAGTCTCTAAAAGGTTCGCCATCACTGACCTATAACATACTAGAAAGACATAGAGAAGGAGGGGATAATTCACATTTATTTGCAAACAGGGTTCCACTGAAAAACTGAAATTTATTTCCTAATATGCGTATGAAAGATCCTCATATCTAGCCAGATTTGAAATCTAATTAAATTATCACTTCAGCTGTTTTGACCAAGTGATTTTTACATTTCCTCCTCAAAGAAGAAAAAGAAATAAAGGATGAATTCATTGTCATTATATTTGCTTTTTGTCCTTTTTATAAGTTATCCTTTCTTCTTTTTTTAATTTTATTTATATATAAAATACCAGGAAAAATAGAAATACGAAATTAAGGGAGGGAAAAGGAGAGGGGAAGAGAAGGTGTGAGATACAAGGGAAAAAGAAAAAAAAAGGGCGTTGACCTCCAACTCTTTTTAGCATAGTACAAGATAAAAACACTCTAGTTTCAACTTTTTGTTTTTACACATTAATATATAACTATATATAGTGCACATTAATATATAATTATATATATAAAAAAAACATTTCTATAACAACAGATCTATCTAAATGACAAAACCAAAGTCAATTTCATTCTTTTTTCATCATAAGCATAAAATCCAGAAGTGATATCCAAATGTAAAACATACTCAAATATGTTCTCCTCTTTGAATAGGATGATCAATTTAACCATTCCTGTTTTATCTTCCTTGCTGTGGGAATAGTATGTATTTCTATTTGCACCTAATAATCTTTGTAAACTATCACCATTTTTATTAACAAAGTTAACTATATACTTTCAAGTTCTTTGACCTTACTGGGATACTCTTTTTTTTTCTTTTCCACCCCTTTTTTTTATATAAATTATCATTTTAAAAAAATATGCCCTAAAGCAAAGACCTATTGGGAACGGATTAAGAACTGGATACAGGAGATAACTAAGGTGCAAATTGAACTCAAACCAGAACTATTTCTTTTGGGTATAATAAATTTAAAGATGGAAAAACAACTCCAATACATTATTATACATATATTAACAGCAGGCCGCATAGTATATGCTCAGTGTTGGAAGGGTGAAAAAAATACCTACAAACGATATGATCATACACAAAATTCTAGAATGCGCAGAAATGAATAAACTTACGCTAGAATTAAAAGACAAGGAGGCAACAGATTTTAATGAAATATGGAACAAATGTTATAATTGGCTAGAATAGAGAAAGAGAAAGATATGATTACTGATGTAAATAAACTGTAAATAATATATAGGAGATGTATAACACAGTTCTGCTAAAGGAAAAAAATGTGTTTTTTTGATTGTATGGTGAAAAAAGAATAAAAAAAATTCCAGAATGAATAATCTGAATTGTGAATCTATGTAGCCCAATTTAAAGCAAAATAGAAAAATATATACAACACTATACAGAAGCTGCAACTTCCAAAACCACTTCAGACATGAAAACCCCAAAGCATCTACCAGATTTCTAAAAGAAACTCAGATTCTTTTAGTCTCAGGAAGATGAAGTGCACGTCTTTGCTCTTTTAATATAGATAGTACTGAGAAAGCAAAAGATTGTAATATCAAATTTACCAATAATGATTATTTTCAAGGAAAAATATACCCTTTTCTGGAAATGGGATGAAACAGTGCAGCCACAAAATTTGGAGATCTACTGCAGCTGTTTTGTTTGTTTCAAGAAATAAAGAAATGCATAAAGGCTACTGGACACATAATTTATGAGTTTGGTAGCATACACAAAATAAAAACAACAACCAGAATTAAACAAAAAATATAAAACCAATAAAGAACAATCATAGACATATCAGAATATTCATGTGTTAATTTAAAACATTTATGTAGCTGCCTATCTTCTATTGAATAACAAGCTCTCACTCAAACTGGAGGTGCTCATTTCAAAAGACAACCATAGCAACAGAGAAGGCATATTGTCAAAATCTTATTAAATGACACCGTCTCAGAGATGGGACTAGGAACATGTTTACTCTGTATGACCGAGTGAGTGATATGGGCAGAAATAATCAGAGATAGGTGGTCCCACAAATAGCCCAGTCAAGTGCCATCACCTGAAAACCAGTACAGCTTCCCCAATCCAAAGACCTTCATAGGTCATCAAAATGTGCAGTCAATGCAGCCTCAATGCTATATTCCATTTAAGACCAGACTGAACAAGCTTCAGATAATCTTTTTCCTCCAGTGACCTTTGAAAACACAATGTAACCACCTTCTCAATAACCCTGTCTAAAAAGGTTAGAGAGGGGGCAAAAACTATCCAGCTCCATTGGCTCTAACAATGATTTCTTGAATCAACATCTCTTTCAAAACTGGTGGAACCATCCTCTCTCTTAGGGATGCATTCACCACAAGGACCCAACCTCATTTCCCCTCCCAGGATCCTTGACCAACCAGAAAAAACATGGATCTAGAACACAGTTACTACACTTATAGTCCTAAAAGCCCTGTCCACTTCCTCAGAACTAACAAGCTCAAATGACAGGCAACAGAGTTACACCATTCCTCAGTCAAGTTCACAGGAACTGCACAGGATTCGAGAGAGTTCATCTAACAGATGCCTACAATAATCTTCATTGCAGCCTTATAGGTGCTTCCCTGGTCCTTCCCTACCCAGGAGTGACTAAAATAAAGCTGCTGGTTGGCAATCTATGGATGCAATAAAAGTAGACAAACACTCATATTTCCTCACTCTTATTTAACTGTGAGTCTCAGTACTTCCTTAATTCATTTGGAATGCAGCATTAAATGAAATCCCGGGCATTACTTCAAAATGTTTTATGCCCTTTTCAGAGATTACCCACAGTAAAATGTACATACTACTAACACATGAGTGATCTTGTGCATTTTCTGTTTTGTATACTGTACTGGAGTGGACAGCCAAATTTATGCACAAACCTTTTTAGCCATAAGCAGCAACTGTACTAGTAGCTAACCTGAGACAAACATGAGGTTCAGTGGAAGCTGAGTATAAATAGTTTATTCCCATCCTTCTTTGTAATATCCCACCACTTTTGAGATTCCTCTTTTTCAAAAGCATTTTCCTTGTGGCATGAGGTTTTTGCTGGAGGGGGAAAAAAATTCTGAAGACCCTTAATTTCCCAGGCATAATGTCAGAGGTTTTCTGGAACCTCATCAGAATTGTCATACACAAAAATTACTGCCCCATTTCTTGTCAGAGAACCCTCACTTCCATCCAAGCTGGTAGCCTGAAAGAGCAGAGTAAGGTATATTTGGCTATTCTGGCAAAACAAGCTGTCCCCTGCTGTTCCTTTTAGCCTCATTTACTCACTGTTGACTAGATTCTGTCTCACTCTGCTGTGTGGCATTGAAGCTTTGCATGGCTTGCACTTCCTCCTCTTCTTCATCCTCACTGGAGGCCTCCTCAGCTGCATGAGTGGAACGAGGTGGAGGAGCAGTAGTTGTTCCATCAGCCTTTTGAATTGAGGGCTTTTGGCAAATATACTTGGGATCTCGGCCCAGGTTACAGATCTCTTCCAGTAGCTGCAGAAAAGTGTATATAAACATGTTGGCACTCTTTCGACTAGAATTACAGTACTGTATTTCAAGTTAGATTATTTTTTTTAAGTAATCAAATAACAGGTAAATGCTTACCTTGAGAAGTAAGCTGGATTGACAGTTATAAAACAGTGCTGTATAGCAAGGGGAATTTTGCTGGCCTCTTACCTTAATTATGGCTGTGGTAGCATCTGTCTTGAGTGTGGGCTGATGTCTCATGAGCTCATCAACAGCGCTTCCAAGATTGGAAGCAGTATCTCCTAGAATAAACACGGGAGTGGGAAATGCAAGATATATAAGCAATCTTAAAGAACTGAAGTCACTACATGAGGCATTATTGCACTTGGCATGAAGCAGCCCTACAGTGTATAACCCAACAGCTCTAAAGTAGGAGGCTTACCAATAATCAGATATGACCATAATATTCTAAGATGGAACATGCTCTATTTGGAACTGTTTTCAAAAACTGTTTGCAAATTTCAACTGTCGAACCTGCATGCTACAGAAGCGAGGAGCCAAGAAAGCAACATGTATGGAAATGCAAAAATGGCTGCCTTGCCTGAAGTATCAAAATTACTTTCTCTGAAAAATAAAAATGGAAAATCTATTCCTTGCTTTTTTTCTAGGTGAACAGCTAAACTTTTAAAAACTCCTAGGTTTGAATAAGTAGACGGTTCTATAAGAATTTTTTGTTTCCTTAATGATTTTTAATGCTGGTTTTTCTTATACTTTTTTGTAATTCTATGGGGGATTATTCACAGAAAAGCTGAATACAAGTTTTAGCTAAATTTCATGGGGACTCATTAGGGTGAGTGCAGCAGTAACACATATTCACAACTATGGCATCATATACTTTCACGCCTAACCTAATTTAACCACATTTTAAAAAGAGCTCTGAAAACCCATTTCTTTCTCCAGGCTTTAAGTTAGATTGGGTGGTCCTATGTGTAAGGTTGCCTTTTCATGGTTGCTTTTTTTCCCCTAGTATTTGAATGGTTATTTTTGTTTTTAGTTGCATCATATGAGTGTCTTGGGCCCAGAATCATTGTAGAGTTTGGCAGCCTTATAAATTATAAAAATAAATATAATTCCAATGACGTTTGTGCATTAGAAATAATAGCATATTCAGTCTTCTATGAAACTCCCTAAAGTTGACCGTATATAAACAGTGTGTATATATCAGCTAGAAAGCTTAACAGCTGGATCCATGACTGGGTTCATATACTGTACTAGGCAATAATATAATTTCTTGATTTTGGTTTAGTGAGTTGAGTGAATTTAGTCACTTGAGATGGCAGACTCAAGTCCCCAAGGTCCCAGACCTTTTTTCCCCAATTCCCAATTTCTGCCATTCTGAGCAAGAAAGCACGTGACAAGTATACTTCTATATAAAATTCTACATTTAAAAACAAAACACCACGCAGTCAAAACCCGGGGGGAGGGAGAGACCACTAGATTTCACCAGTGAGGCTCTACCTATTAAGACCCTCCAGCCCTCCAAAAACGTTAGGTGAGCCACTGCCCAATTTAATCATTCCAGCCAACTGCCAGGATAAGACAAATTTGGGACTTTAAGGAATTATATTTCCCAATTTATACCATTCCAAGCCACAGCATTATGGTCGTAGTTTAACACATCTCCAGCACACTACAGAGCAGAAGTCGGATATACCTTCAAACTTCCTCTGTTTTTTTTTATCTAGAATTAACCTTGTTTCTAATGGATGGAGATGACGACATCCAACATCAAGCTCAGTAGGAGGTGAAGAACGAGCAAAATTGCTGGTATAATCACTCTTCAATTTAACTCACCAAGTGGATCTGAACTACGCCGCCTCCTCATTGCAGGGAGATAGTCTGGAGAGAGCAAGACCTTGAAGAGACGCTCAAAAGGTTGACACTGAACAAAGGATTGAAGTCCCCGGGCATTCAGGCACAGAGCACTGAAGACATTGGGGAGAGAACCCAGAACTTCTCTAGTGGCAGGGACCTGTCAGGAGACACAGATACAAAACAGTACCAAAAGGGTCATCATCTTACAGTCATGCTACTCAGGGTATATTTTCAGCGAACTCCATATTTGAAGTTATGATTAATATAAACAGACAAGACTAATTCCATTTCGAATGCAGTCTACCTTTACAAAGTATCCCGAAAAGTGGCACGACAGAAGAAAATGGGAAAGAAATACTTTTGCTGTGGAGAAGGAAATGTATTCCTATGCGAAGACGAAACAGCAAGAATTTGAAAAGCAGCAGCTTTATAGGACCCCCCCAAAGTTATGTCTGGCTACCTATTTAAGTACGAATACAGATTCAAGAGTGGAAATTGGAAAATAAGGGTAAGAATGAAGAAGCTAAATGCCAGGCACCAAACCCGTATGTGTAGAGTTCAATAAAGTGTAAGAAAGTGTACTTTATTATATTTTGCCTATTATACAGGAATCTCCCCAAACTGCGAATGTTAGCCTGGGAACAGATAGATAAGGTTCCATAGAGCTTAATGAAGGTCAATTCTGGATCTCTTTTGAGCTGCACAAGGACTAGAGGCTAATTCTGTGCTTAGACCTCTCCTCTGCCTGGGCCGGATGCTTCCCAACGCTGAGTGAGGTAAAATGGGAAATTATCCAGATTGTTTTTCCCCTCTCATCTTTCTTCTTCAGTTTGAAAACAAAGAAAATATGTTAACAAATGATGTATTTGCAAATACGAGCCTATCCATAATATGTATAACCAGAGTACCTTCTAAATGCTAGTACAATAGCACCATCCAATCATATAAAATCCTATTATCCATGTTCAGTGAGCTCTTTTGAAGTTCCAGAAATAAGTGTTATTCCAATATTTCTTAGAATTTTCCAACATTTCAAATATAAAAGAAAGCAGTTGAAATGTTTTTACAGAAAACCAGATATAATCCAAAAGACACTTACATCTTTAATAAGGAGAGCATGCAGCATGACGTCTGTTAGGCCATTGTCCTGTAGGGAGGACAGCAGCGAAGGCTCTTGGAATACAAAGACTGTTACCACCTCAGTGGCTGTCAAGAAAAAGCACAGAACGATGCAAGTCATTCACAGTTCAGACTTTCTAGGCAGAAAGGGAATCTTGGCAGCCAGGCTGCAAGGCATCGTCTTAATTTAGCACAGCCCAAGGAGAGAAATCAAGAGGAGTGTAGACTGATGAAACATGCAAGACACGAATTCCTTCTTAAATGTAAATCATACCTACCGAGTAAAAAGAGTGAGGGTCCATAATATTCTGCATTGCTGATAATATGTTTCAGAGAGGTAGGCAAAGAGCCATCCATCACTGCAAGAAGAGGAAAATAACAGGCCAGCCAAACAGTTTAGAAATCACATACACTCAGAATTGTATATACTTCATTCAAAATTCTGCACCAGAAAAGTACACTTTTATGACCTAAAACTTCTTAGAGCAAAACATGTATGTTTTTTTCTATCATTAAAAGTGATAAACAATTATACATTTTGCTAGTCATAACACTTATTAAAAAATTTAGCAACAAAATCTTCTCCCCAATTATATGGAATATCATCTAGCAAGTTCTTTAGCTTTAAGAATTGTTCACTTCTAGAGCTTTCCATGATAAAAGCTTCAAAACCGATTATTAGAAAACTCAAGAATTCGTGTTTTCAAAGTGGAGCCAAACTATAATCAATGGATGGAAACATTCCCCTCTCCCAAAAGGGGATGTTTTAGTTTTTTTACTTATAAATTTATATAAATGAAGACAACTCTAAGTGGTATACAAAAACCACAGACACAGCCAATGCAACAATAATTTAAAAAACACAATAATACAAGTCATCCCCAAAACCTTCCAGAACAGCCAGGTTTTTAGAAGCTTCTGATAGCCAGGACTGGAGGCTTCCTTTGTCCAGTGGTATGGGTGGGTGGGCAAACTGCTCTAGAGAAGGGAAGCATCTATAGAAAATGTGCGGCTGTACTTGAAGACCATCCAGACACTTTAGTTTTGCAAATGACAATGGCCTATAGCAGTTTATCTCATTATGCTATGGAACACTATTGCTGCGGGGATTGCACTGGCTACCAGTAAGTTTATGAGTGCAATTCAAGGTACTGATCATCACCTATAAAGCTCTATACAGCTAAGAATGATTAACGTTGAGACTGTCTGTTACTTATAGATTCTGCTCACCCAGCCCGACCACAGAATTCTGAACATGCTCAATTATAAAGAAGTAGAGTAAGAGGGAGCAAAAGTATGAATGAACATGCCTGTTCTAGATAATGATGTAATTGGTGCACCAGTCTTAGCTGGAATAAGGTCTTCATGGCCACAGCCCCCACCTGCTGTTCCAGATTTTATTAAGGTAAGCTAGTAGTACCGTATATGCTGGCGTATAAGACGACTTCCGGAAGCGCTAAACTCGGCGCCAAAGACGGGGGTCGTCTTATACGCTGAGTCGTCTTATACACTGGAAATACTAGTAGTTTCCGGCGTATAAGACGACATTCTAGGAAGGCGACTCGGCGATAAAGACGGGGGTCGTCTTATACGCCGGGTCGCCTAATATGCCGGCATATACAGTATTTACATGCAACAGTGAGAGAAGAGCATGCCGTCAAAGAACTCAAAGGAAAGACAGGATTAGGGAATCTCACCATGACGTATGCCATCTGAGAAAGCTGGGTCTTGGATGGCCTTTTTTAGGAAATTCAACATAGACTTCAGAAGTGCTGCTCGCTGAGGGATGCACTGGACTCCTGAAATAGGGAGAACAACCAGAAATGAAATCAGTGAATAGCAAATAATCTGAAAACAAAGCAATTTTCTGTAAGAATCATTACACACCACTTCGGGGTGAAATTACGGTGTTTGTGTTGCTGCTGCTGCTGCTGCTACTGCTGCTGCTGCTGCTGCTGCTGGGAGTGGTGGCATTTGAAGCTTGTGTTTCAACCACAACTTCTTGCCGATTCTCACCAGAGGTGGAAGGCCCAGGGCTACTTTCCATGGCTACATCAGAAACTGGGGATATAAAAAGTTGAGCCAATTTGAAACAAAAGAAATCTTACGATACAATCTGACATCAAGAAACTATGTACAAATAAACAAAAAAAATGTTCTAGTCAACACCCATTAAAGGGACAATCTGAATTTAAAAAAGAGGTTTTGATGAGGCAGAACAGTTAGTTCTACCCCACGTTGGGGTATCAGTCCATCTAAGACACCCATATATAACCTTTTTCAGTCTGAGGATTGCACATGACTTTTCAATACAGTAGTCAGTTCCCAAAAAATGACAGCGCTAGGATAAAAACTAAACTGATTTCTTTAAAATAAATTAAATGTATAATTATTTGCCAAGGATGTTATGATTTCTCACTTTTGTCACATTTAAATAACAATTCCATATGAAAAACAGGTGTGAAGTTTATCTTCTCCTTTACAATTCAGGTGGTTTTGTTTCATTTCAAAATGCAACTTTAAAGAGGGCATAACGGAACTGTATATTTGTTTCCAAACTTATTTCATTTTAAAATTTAATCAGTTGAAACAACTAACAGAAATATACTGAATTACAGTTAAAATAAATAAAACTGTTTTATGGATGTTATCCACTAAATTTCCTTTGTTTAACACAGTTTGGATACATTAATAAAAAGAAGTAAGTATAATTAGGGGTATCATTTGCCTTCTACATCTGTCTCCATCTCTTCACCCTCCTGTGTAACAGTGGAAACAGCAGGTCTCTGGATCTTTGGTTTTATTACAAAAGGACATTCCCTCCGACACAGGTCTGCTTCATGCTAGAAAAGGAGTTACAAAAAACAACAACAACAATAATATGTGAAACCTGAGAAGCTACTATACTCCAAAACAAAAAGATATTTAATTTTTTGGCTGGAATGATAGACTTTAAGATAAATTGCATTACAAATAAGTATTAACTCACCACTAAAAATTGAAAAGTATGCTTATTGAAGGGCCAAACCTCTAATAAAAAATATCCTACCTCTAGTCGGTAGATGAAGATAGAGAGGCCACTGTGTGACTGGAAGGCTGCCATGTCTAGGTTTGTAATTAAATCCACAACACGGACTGCTCTGGTCACAAAAGTGATCTGGTCCTGTTCATCCCCCAAGAACTTGATCACCTATGGGGGAAAAAGGATTTGAAAACAGACCTCTAAACTAACGGACTGACTCATTTAAACACCAGTTTTTGATATTAATAAACATTTAGTGCTCTAGAAAAAACACCACCCTCCACATAATAATCATGCACCAAAGAAGCTTCATTTAAGACACGCAACTCAAAACAAGAGATGCCTGGAATGTCAAAGGTAAAAAATAAAGACTGAACCTGACCAGACAAAGACAGGTAAGAGCCTTTTTGAGCAGTGAAAAAACTCCATTTCTCCAGTCTATATTCACAGACAGCTGATCAGCAGCCCTGTTTCAGTGACCAAGCCCCTTATGGATAAAGAGGGGCCAGGGGAACACTTGCAGAGCTACTGTGAGAAATATTCTCAGCAACTGTTGGACAAAATCAACTTTGCTCAGAGCTGGACTCTAACTAGGGAGTTTGCATGGAAATACCTGAGGCTTGTCTGAGCTCAGTTATCAGTTTTGTCTGAAATGGTATATAGGGTTTCCTGCCTGAGCAGGGGATTGGACTAGAAGACCTCCAAGGTCCCTTCCATCATCATCATCATCCTTATGAAGAGCATGAACCAGTTAATACCGAGGTAATGAACAGGGTTGTTCACTGCTGTGAATTCAGATACCTATGTATTTGCAACTCCTACATACTCCTTAAGTAGGAGCTGCAAGTATGTAGGTGTCTGAACTCACAGTACTGGAAGTTTTTTGGGGGGTTGTTGATTTTTAATTGTCTTTTTGATGTTTTTAATCACTGTTGGTGTGAGCCACTCAGAATTGTAGCACATAGGACGGCAGGCATACAAGTCTCTTAAATAAAACAAACGGTTGTGATCTTCATTTTAAACTTATGTCTATGAGTTTATTATTGCATTTTATCATACAAGCTTTGATAATAGCAAGTAAAAGGTATATTATTTGGTTAGTTGATAATATTTAATTCTTTAAAAAATAGCTAATACATAAAAATCAATTGTGGCAGATAAAGCCAGCAAATGATCTTATGACTTGGGCTCTTTTTATGTGAGAGAGTATCTGACATAAGTTAACTGCTCTGCTTCAGAGGCCCAGACTTTAAACAGCCCAAATTATATAACTTGGAAAAAAATTCCTTTGACTGCTGTTCAAGATTTACAAGTCTTCATTCTACCGGATGAAACTAGCGAGGAAGGGTATGTGTGTACACACAGAGAACACTGATACCTACACATCACATTATTTTATTTCAGCATATCAGAAAGCATGAGGTGTGGAATTTTCATTTACTTTCCTTAGTCAACTTCACAAACAGAAAACGTTACCTTCAGTAAGGCTTCCATCATGCCACATGAGACAAGAGCTTCCCCTCCTGCATCATAGCTTGCCAAGTGATATAAGAATGAGAAGAGCGCTGTGGCAAACTGGTGGGGATATGGCTCCATAGAGGGATCTAAAGAAAGGGAGAGGGAACACCATTACACATTCCAAAATTTAGCAAAATATATTAATTGCTTCTAAAACACACAGCTACTGACCAATCATGGCCTGTATACAGTTCCTGACTAGTACTGGTAAAAATCCATGGTAGGAAGCTGTTCCAGTGCAGTCAATAATACTGCTGAGTTTTGGAGTCCGTTCCAAGTGCACAATGGAAGTTAATGTCCTCAGTGAGGCAGCTTTAATATCCTGTCCAGGAAAAAATGAGACATAGACATGTATATAGATTGTGGTTACCTTATACTATAATATAAATTCCACAGTAATCTTTGAAAATCTTCCCTACTTTTGGGGGGGGGGCAGAGAGGGAGATGGATAGATGGATCAGTAAATAAACAGGTAAAACTCTTTAACATGTGCCAACAATCAGGAAAGAAGGATCATAGTCCAGTATCTGTTTTATCAAACTTCAGAACATAATTTAAAAATGCCTCCAAGAGTTAATTATTTGGTGAGACTGGAAGAGCAGAATACAATCTTATAAGATAAATCAGTCAGCTGTTAACTTCCAGAATTGCTAAGTTTAACTGCAATTGCTGAAAAGGACTATTAACCAATAAATATTCTTGCTACTGGGTTTTGGATTAGTTCTCACGGTACAGAAGATTTTAAAAATTAATCCTAACTGCCTTTTTTATTTGCCTTGCACTTTTCATTTGCTTTAAATCATCTGTGTATTTGGTTTCTGATGATAAATAATTAAAATAAAGCAGGAAACATCTAAGAAAGTCAATAGTCGCTCAGTCCAGTTTGGTACCAATTGAGCAGCAATTTTTCTTTGCCAAAACTCAGCTGGATAAATACACTTACCATTAATTGTTTATCTGTAATTTGCAGCACATCCACTAACTCTTCTATCAACCCATTGTATAGTATGCTGTTGGCAGATTCCTGCAAAGCATTTGAGTATACTGTGGAAAAAGAGGTAGGCCGTTAACAATTTTCTGTAGTTAAAGGATAGAGAGAAAAAGCAAATCCAAGTATTACGTCAACTGAGTGAGTACTTTTTACTTCTAGTAACATAAACTTCTACTCTTGGAGCTATATATCAGCTGTTCCCAGAGAATGCAAGGAATGAAAGATGAAAGTGTGATAGGTTTTTATATTTTTGTCACACAGATTTAGTCACGATATCTATGAAGGAACACAAGAAATATATGAAGTACATCTTAACAACCAACATTTTAAAGGTCAAATTAAAACTGGTGTCCTGGTATTAAAAAAAAAACAAAGAGCGAGAATCACCTTGTAACATGGAAGCTTTGTATTTATTTATTTTTTTTTTCAAATTTTCTCTTCCATGTTATCCTAATGACTCCACAAGAGGCCACTGGCAATGTTAGGCAGCATGTGATGTTTGACTGGCAGGAATTATTTTTTGCAAGTTCAGGTGTTTGGAATTAGCATTAAACTGTAGAGACTTGTAAAAACCTGAACCCAGTTGCAGTAAAACATATTGTATTATTCTACTAATCTTGGGCTGGGAGAACATCTTATCACGCTCTCTTGCAAAAACAGATTAGTAGCCTTGGGTTCTTAAATTACTCCTCCTCTTAGATCAGGGGTGAAAAATTGCCGGCCCGTGGGCCAGACACATCACGTGGAAGTCGCGCCCACCCCATTGCCAGCAATGGCAAGACTGTCCTGATACGTTGCACGACGTCACGTGACGTTGCGAGTTTGACATGTCTGTCTTAGATAAAAGAATACAAGGATTTATATCCTTATGTCCTGTTATAAGGATTTCCTTTCATCAGGTACACCAGCTAAATATTATTACTATTAAGAGAGTTTGGCTAATGTCATAATGTGCCTTAACAATGGAAAGTAATACTAGGTAGTTCTCAATTTACAAGCACAATTGGGACCAGAATTTTCCTTTCTAAGCAAAGTGATTATTAAGTGAGTCACGCCTGGTTAAAAAAAACAAAAAAAAATTTTTTTTGCCACAGCTGTTAAGTGAATCACTGCAATTGTTAAGTGGATCAGGTAGTTGTTAAGCAAATCTAGCTTCCCCCATTGACTCTGCTTGTCAAACAAACAGCTGGGAAGGTTACAAATGGTGATCACATGACCCCAGGATGCTGCAATAATCACAAATACATGCTGGCTGCCAAGTGTCCAAATTCTGATCACGTGACCGTGGGGAGATACTGCAACGCTCGTATGAGTGCTGCTTGTAGGTCACTTTTTTCAGTGCCAATATAACTTTGAATGATCATTAAACAAACAGTTGTAAGTCATAGACCACCTGTTTCAAGTGAGAATACTACCACACGCCATGAGACTACTTTAAACTACTTACAGAGGATGTAGAAAGTCTACACACCTGTCAAAATGAGTTTTTGTTTAAAAAAAATCAGACCAAGATAAATCAGATTTTTTCCCTCTTTTTTCAATTATAATTATAGCAATACACAATTACTAACTTAGACTGGCCACATTCGATGATCTCAATACCAAAAAAAGTTAATCAACTGTCTGTTAATTAAACATTTCTGGTTATATCTTGAAGCTGACCTTTGACTTTGGAATACTTCCTCTCATAGGGCTTGAATTACAAGATAGTCCCCGACTTATGACAACTGAGCCCAAAATTGAGGTTGCTAAGTGAGACATTGGTTAAGTGAGTTTTGCCCCATTTTACAATTTTTCTTGCCAGTTGTTAAGTGATTCACTGCACTTGTTAAGTTAGTAATATGGTTGTTAAGGGAATCTGATTTCCCCATTGACTTTGCTTGTTATATGGTCGCAAAAGGTGATCACATGACCCTGGCACACTGCAACCGTCATAACTATGAATCAATTGCCAAGCACCGAGATTTTGATTACATGACCATGGGATGCTGCAACAGTCATAAATGTGGAAAACGGTCATAAGTCATGTGCTGTTGTAACTTTGACAGGTCACTAAACAAACTGTTGCAAGTCGAGAACGACCTGTACTTGGGAACTTCTCATTTAGGTCAAAGAATGTCTGTTTCAAATTTTGCTAGATATGTTCAGTTATTTCTTTGGGTTGTTCTTTTTCAATTGTTATATCAAGGTAAGTTTCTAAAAAAGCAATCTAGAATTTGAATTAAGGTTCTCAAGTTTAAAGATACCCCCAATTCTCTTTGCATAAACTCACGGTCTCAATCCTAGCATTACCCAGAGTAAAAAAAAACAAAAAAACACACGCTAACATCCTCACCTAATATAGAAATGGCATGCAGTCTGGCCTGGACAGCTTGCAACCGCTTTTTATGATTGGAAAAGCCGTGGGCCAAGCGAATGTGTGTAAACAGCAGCATCTACAAGAAAATTAAATTGCAATGATTTTATAAGCACCAAACATAATTAGATATACCACATACCATCAAGACCTACCATCTGAACTATATATGTCAACGAAGTATGGAAAAAAATGACAAAGTAAAATTTCAATTTAGCAGACCTCCATTTACCAGGCTTAGAACGCAATGGTCAAAACTGCTTTCATACAGGTATCTGCCCTCTTCCCAAACAATGCAAACATACATTTTATCCAAATTTTGTACAGATTTAGATAACATTCTTGTTATTTTCAGTAATTTATGTGTTGGTGTCTCTTGTGGTATTTCCACAAATTTACAATATCTATCAAATTTACAATATCTATGTAGTGATAAACAGCAAAAATAGATGCAAATAACAAACTCAGATTTAAAAGACATTCAATAGGGATTCCTTCCTCCTGAATACTCAAGGTTTTACTTTACATCACTGCAATGAGAAGGAATGATCTCTCTTACTGTTTCCTGATATTCCCTAATAACCAATACTGCAGGTGCTGGACAAACACTATTTAATTATGACCTCACTGTTCTTTGTAGAATATTTTGACACAGAATAAATCCAAAATATCATTGTCACCCTCAAGACTAAGAATATATAATGAATTCAACTATCTCATATAGTTTCTCTCTCCCCCTCCCCCCCCCCACACACACACACGGTCCCAAAGATCTGAATTTGATCTCATGCAGAATCATTCATTCATTTATTCTCTCCAATGTTGAAAACAGAGGCCAGGATGGGCAACAAGAAATGGAAAATTAATGTAGAATTTGCAATTCATAAAGCGCCCCATCACACCAAGATAATTCCAATTACAGAGGGATTTGGGATTCTCCAGTTCTCAAGGCTCCCTGCACTTTTAGCCTCTTCTTCTTCTCATTCTGCAATAAATTCAGCTTATTGCCTTGAAAAAATTATTCAGTGTACCTGTTTATCCTTTGGGATACTGTACATTTTGGTGAGGGATTCCATAATTTCAGAGGGACTTTCTGAAATCTGAATTGAAAAAGCAGCAGCAACTTAGAAGCCATCAATACAAAAATGAAACAGTTTAAAGCCTACTTTAATACAGAAAGCTAATTTACCTTATCAAGTTGTTCTATGTGGATATAATGTAGTGTGTTGCTGGTAGTCTGAAAACAAAAGGATGCTGAAAGTCAATTTGTTGGAAGACATGGCAGATTAGCAACTGTGGTCCTGAACTTTTTAAGAAATCACCACAAGAGGTGAGGCTTTGGTTAACAGTCAGACCTGGCATTTGTGTGGCATTCAGACGTATTTCAATATGGATTACTATGCTGGCCAGCGCTATTTGGAAAAAAAATGCTGCCTCATAAATCCATACCTAGAAGGGAAATTTTCAAGAAAGGGTATTAAGGGATAAGTTTCTTTACAGATATACAAAGGGACTGCCTGGGAAATGAAAGATCTGTATTTCTGCACTGAAGTACTCCAGTAATTTGGGCTGCTATCAAAAGCTATCAGCTGTTCAGTTTTTATCCATATTTTCACAACTGGCGATACTATGGAAATATACTCGCAGGGCCATGTATTTTAAAAAAAAATGAAAACAGCACAGGAAAGCAACCTCTTCCCAAGTAAGAGGACAAATAAGCAATGTTGCAACATCGCTGAAACCCTACAGTGGTTGTTATCCTCAAGACTAAAAATCAACATACCTTCTCATACCTAAACTAACTTCCTCCATCTTAGTGTTCACTCAGTGGCAAGAAAGTTTCCCATTTCCCTTACAGATTGATTATAGTCCTTTTTATAATGTAAGTGGGTTTGTTTGCCAAATCTTGCTCCCACCCATTTCCCAGAAAACCTTTCAAGAACAAGTCTGTAGGAGACTCACCCTTTTGTCCACTTTGACTTCGGCCCCTGGCTCTGCATAGAATTCAAAGTGTAGTGTAGTTGCACTGGGAGGGTATTTCTGTGTATAGATCACAGTACGGAATCAGAATAAACCAGATGGCAAACACCCTTTCCAAAAATCATATCCACTTCTCTCTGGACTGGGGGAAGGCAAGCAAAACCTGCTGGCTCAAAGGACAGTGCACCCTGAGACTGAACTGATGCACTTGCCAACAGGTTGATATCACCACCCACTAATTCTCCTTATATTTATGTGCAAGTGGGAGGAGGAAGAGGATTAAGATGTAAGAAGTTAAGATTAGGTATGAAGACATGGTGATGCAGAGGGACCCCTGCTGATATCTCAAACATCACACATAAAAGAAATAATACCAAAACGAAATAATGACTTTCAGCAGTCCCCAACAATATGAAGAACAATATCCCCAAGGCTATAGAGCCCTGAATCTCCTAAGCCCTAAAATAATTTTTGAACCCAGTTTTAAAAAAGGGTTTCAAAAAATATCCTCTAAAGTCATGGTAATAAGCCCCTCAGGGGAAAAAAAATGTTCCTTGGAGCATCCACTTCTATTATTCTCAGTTATCACTACAACAGCAAATTAGGCTGCTCTTTAAAAATGAATTGCTTCCTATTTTGGAGACTTAAAATAATCATCTCTGTTTTGATACAATAGTAGCTGTACCATTTGTGCTGCTCCTGGAAGATGTAACTTCTCTAAGGAACAATAGACTAACATTCTATTGCAAATGACTGATTCTCATCCATAAAAAATACCCACTGATTTTGTCTACAACAACATGCTTCACCTCAAAGAACAGCCATTTCAAAACATAACACTATTCTCCTCATTAGAAAAGCAACTCCAGCAATTTCCAAAATCCTAAGATTGCAAAGGTGGGGTTTCTACCAATTCAAGGAATTAAAAGAGCTACACACATGAAGAACACCCCAAATTTTTTATTCAAGGATATTCCAAATGCCCAAACTTCCGATATTATACACTGCTCACCCTCAACAAAGAATATCACATATACCAACAAACAAACTTTCAGTATGTGAACACTGGGGACAAAGTCCCTTATTATTATCCATTATTCTAAGGAAAAACTCTTATAAATCCCATTTTTTTCACTTTTATTTCATGTGTGTATGTATGTAGGTAGGCAGGTAGGCAGTGTTTCTGATGGACCAGCTCAGTTTTCCACAGTAGCAAATACTCATATACATGAAAAAGCAACGACAAATCAAGCTACCAAATGTAGTGCCAGGATAGCAAGACGAAGGTCAAAATGCAAGACTTACCAGCATGTGCAAATCTCTACAACATTCTGCAAGGCCAAAGCCATTCTCCTTGCCACCCCAACTCTATAGGACAAAAGGATGAAAACCTTAAAAATGAGTTAATTCAAAAAGTACACTGTAATTCTAGAAGAAAAACTCAAATGTATAATATATAAAATGGTTAAGTATTTTGGTCTGCTCTTGTTTACTGCTGCATATAAAAAGAAAGTCATGATGGCTCATTTTCATCTAAACCTTTATATTGCTTTATTGTCAAAACTAAATGACAAGTTCTGGATAATGCTCAGAAAGCCTACACTAATGAATCCTGGCTCCCAAATCAAGACATTACTAGAATTTGGAAAGATACCTTTCCACATGGTCAAACACAAAAGAACATTGACTACTACTGAATGTGAAATTGTCAGAGAATACAGAGAGACTATGCAAAAAATTTTCACATGCAATAGAATCTCAGGGAAACCATTTTAGACAAACCACATTTCTCTTCAGTAATATTTATCTTTTTTCTATAAAGAAACAGAAACATGAAAGCTATACAAACTACAATCAAAGGTATCTATGCTCATTTGCCCTCAGAGGTACTAGAAGTATGGTGAAGCTTTTTGTTTAGTGTGACATATGAACTCACTTGTTATGGGCAGCTCAGCATCCTACGATTTTTTTAAAAAGCTTTTCAACTATGTGAACCCAAATGCAAAATTAAAAAAATACAATCAACTGACAAGGTTCACACATTTATGTGTGCATTGCTTGCAGAGAAAGCATCAATTGGCAGAATTCATAAAGGCAAGATAAATCATGTTACTATTTTCCGAGATGCATGAACTCAGTCAAGCCAAGGCCTCTGCCTTTAGAAAGGCAATCTATGTACTTTCTTTTCATTTCCCAATTGAAATACACATGCAAGTCACTGATATTGTAGCCATAGTTAATTAAGTACTAAGAAAAATAAATCATATGGCATTCCAATCATCTTGAGGCACATAATTACATGAAAAAAATGATAGTATGCAGTTTTGGAACACTTTTCAATTATGAACCTTTTATTTGCTTCCTATTCTGCTCTAACAGTTGCTTCCTGATCATCATACATAAATGAGGTGACCTGATATAGTAAGTTTTTAAAAGCTATCCATAATTTGTTGGGAATCAAAAGTAAAAAATTTCATGCAATATCCCATGCATGCGATAAAAATAATAATCTTTTTAGAATTTCCTTGCTGCTTCATTATCCATTAGATGTGAGCAATGTGATTTGGGGGTATTTTTGCCTTTTCTGAATCCACTTTGTGCATTTGACAATACTTGTTCCTTGTATTGATGAAGGCTTGATCATTATCTTACTTGCATGTGAAACAAGCACAATTGTTCAGTAGTCTGAACATTTCTTAGAGCTGCCCATTCTATTACTAGAATATACATTGACACTTCCTCATCTCTCTACCACTGCTGTTTTCCCTATTTGCTTATAATTGTAATTAGCATTTCAACTGTATCAAAGGTGGGTGTTTTTTTTTTCAAAAGGCAACTGGCTTTGTTTTTCCTTGAAGACATTTTGCTTCTCATCTAAGAAGCTTCTTCAGTTCTGATGACTGTGAATCTCCATAGACATTCAACTCTACCACTCTGTAAAGTTTTAGACAATTCTCTTGATTTTTCATCTATTTATTTTCTAGAACTGATTTAACCAAAATAACAGGCATTTTGTTCAGTGATCAAACTTCAGTATATATGATTGACCTTGGAATTCTTCCCCTCCCCCCCACCTCTGGTGGATCTTTACCTTGAATTATATCACGATCATTTCTGTATATATAAAAAAATCTTATTTCCTGCAAATTTTCTTCAATAAATAAGAAAATATCCTTCACACTTGACTGTTATCTTCATTTTCTTTACATTGCTTATATCAGGGGTGTCAAACTTGCCACGTCACGTGACGTGTTGCAACATATCACAACTTTTTTCCCCCTTGTCAGAGCTGGGGTGGGTGCGGCTTCCGTGTGACACATCTGGCCCATGGCCGGCAGTTTGATACCCCTGGCTTATATCGATATGACTTTCTGCCTCTTCTTGCTCTCTGAAATTCAGTATTTAGTTCAGCTGATTTTCCACTTGCTTTTTGCTTTCTACCTTTCTTCGGCTATTTTTAGTGTATCAGGTAAACATTATTTCATGTTCTTTTTCACTTTTTGCAATTTGGAATTCTTTTATTGACTTGGGATTTTTAATGATATTAATAAGTCTTAAACTCCTGATTCTATCAAATCTGATCCATTAAACCTATTCTTTACCACATAATCATAATGGATATGGCTCAAGTTGTACCATATTTATGTCCTGATTCAAGTCATTTCCTTTAAATTGTAATTTTGTAAGGAGTTTGTGATCTGAGTGCAGTTGGTACCAGGACTTTGTTTTGCTGACCAAAAAGACCTTCTATATCACTGCTTGTAGAATATGATATTAGTTTATTTTGGTGTTGCCTATCATGTGTAGAATTGTTTAAGTTGTTGGAAGAAGATAGAATTTTCTTGGCAACTGCCTCCTGTTTCATTCTGATCATAGAAACCAATTTTCCATATTTTCCGGATGCTATTTTACTTCTAATTTTTTATAATTAGTATAACTTTTTATGTTGTATTGATTTATTGTAAATCATGTCAGTACACAGAACAACATAGAATTAAATTAACACTCAACTCCTCTGATTCTGTGGTTGGAATACAGACTTGGATAACTGTAATACTGACTAGCTTGCATTTAACTTGAAATTGTCCTATAATTTTGGAAGTTATATTCAAACACTGATTCTGACACACTTTTGCAAGCAATGATGGCTACTTTATTGCTGAAAAGATTTTCTTATTTGCAGATCTGATACTGTCTTGACATAAAGTGACCCCTTCCAGTCCATTTCAGTTCACAGAATATCAACGTTCAAATCTTGACTCTCTCTGACATTAAATGATCTTGGTTTGTGACCCTAATATTCTGCTTGTTAATGGTATGCCTATCTTTGCACATCAAAATCTTCTTTTGCCCCTGCACATAAAAAGAGCTAAACATCTTTTCACCTTTAATGTTGCCACATCACAAGCACCAGTGCTATACCTGTGTGCCCTCTGACCTTACCCAGAACTTCACCGCATACCTGGTGGTGAAACTTAGATGAAGATGGAGTAATGGATTCCTTGTTGAGCTCTTTATGAAATTTTGTTTAGGCACATAGCCTAGCTACACATTTTAATTTTTGTTTTATTCAATAAACACATTCTCTACAAGAAATATTCTACATCTAAATACAGGAGATCTTCTGACCAGGGGGTCATTTTGCAATAGCATGCTGACACAGTCATGATTGTGAATGTCTTACTTTTCTGGGCAGAATACTGGATTGGATTGGGTTGGGTTACCATTCCCTACTCCAGCAGATTATATTTACTCTGATCTCTTATCTACAATCTGCCTGTCATGGCTAATTCTTTTGGAGTGTACACTCCCAATGTTGCAGCTCATAGGATCATTAGGGTGTGTAAGTCCCTTTGCCACTACCAGGTAACAATCTACAATACCTAGTATATAGTCATGTAGAAAACCATACATATACCAGTGAATATTGCCTCCTTTGCTCAAATGTGAAAGAATCCATATTATAGAGTAAAAAATGTGTCAGATGACACAAATGATATAATTCCCTACAATATCCTTCCTTCAGATTCAAAATATTTTCCTCAATAACTGACATTTCCAACCCTTAAAATAGTAACGTTATTGCTATTTAATATACTGAGCCATAATTAAAATTTCAAAAGTAACATTAGGTACTAGACAATGCTTGTTCTTCTTTTGTAGCGTCTTACCTCTGCCAAATGCTGCAGCCGAGACAGAAGAGGCATCCTCTTGTCAGAGCCCAAACGTGTGATGTAATTGGAGCGTTTGCTAAACACATATAGTAAGTTTAGCACAGCAAGAACCACTTGCATGTCAGAGGATGCCAATAGCGTTGTGAGGTGCTAGATGAAGCCAGGACAAAAAAATCAATACATTGAGAAATTATGATCAATAACAGAAACTTTATTTTTCCCATTTAAGTGTGAAACTGTCTCCTTCTCCTCCTTTGTGATATCCTTGCAGTATTGTCATTAAGAGAAATTCCTAATTAAAACTGCTTTTATTATGGAGAGAGATTATGTGGCTTTAAATTACTATTCCTTAATTCCTACTTAGTTACAACTGACTGAATACTGGCTGTATACAAGCTTTCTGAATGAAAACTTAGCAGAGCACTACATGGAACACGTTTGATATGGTAAAGAATTACATAAATGCAAAGTATTAATTTCTAAACTCTTCAATCAGCTTCTTTTACTCAAGAAAACAGTATGAAGAATTCTGTTCCAAACAAAAGTGCCTTACACTATTAAAGGCACAATCTGTTAAGACTTAGCATAAATATCCTATTTATCCAAATCTACTCTGTTTCAATAGTAGCATGTCACCTCAATAGAGCTGTACAGATGACGAGAAAAGCTGTACTCGATGAGTAGGGCAGTGAAGTTCAGCACTGACAACAGCAGGGCCTTCAGCTGTTCTCTCTCTGGCCGATCACACACTAGCATCCATGACATGTTCTCCACAGTCTGTCCAGCATCAGCCAGGATGCCATCAAATCTGTCGAGAAGGTCCACCCAGTGGTAAAGTTCACACTGAAAAAAGACAAAAGCATTCAGAGACAGGCTATGCACACTATATAGATACTGGCAGTTATCACAGGCCTCTGGGGAAAAAAAACTGTTGGTCATTCCACACACAGAACTACAGGTAGACCTCACTTAGCATCCACTCATTAAGAAACCAAAGTTATGACGGTGCTAAATGAGGGAAACTTATACATCCTTGTGGTGTGGCTTTCATAGCATCCCTGTACAGCATGATCTCCATTTGTGACCGCTGCCAGTTTCCAACAAGCAAACTGGGGAAACTGGGAGCACATTGGAAATGGCAATTCTATGACCACAGGATGCTGCAAAGGATTCACTTAACAATGACAACTGGGACTGCTGTCATATGATCAATAGAGTCACATGACATCAAGCAATTGATTTCCCAGTTCCAATTATCATTGGTAAGCAAGGATCATCAATAACTCACAGCGTCCTCCATTCACTTCTAACATCAGCCAAATACACTAAGATATGGGAATCAAAAAGGTATGACCTCCAACTGGAACTGCATTGCTAAAGGGAGTCGCATCTGGCTTCACAACCTTTTTATTGTAGATAATTCGCTAATCTGGCTTTTCCCATTGACTTTGCTGATCAGAAGTCCCTGAGAAGATTGCAAAGGGCAATCATTTGACCCTGGGACACTGCGATGGTCATGAGTATAAGTCAATTTTTTCAGTACCTTCCTAACTTCGAATGATCGCTGAATAAATAGTCATAAAACAAGGACTAGTTATATGAGTTTCTTAAGGACAGAATAGCAGAATCAAAACAAACTCTACAGAGAATTGGGTGGTAACAGTTATTTCTCAGACCACTGATGAAACAACCTAAGTCCTGTCACAAATGAAAACATGTAAATAAGATTTTTTAAAATTCTTCAAAATAATAAAGCTATAATATTCACATACATAATATATACATTTGCCATCACCACGTACCTTCCCAATATTCCATGTTTTGATCTGTTGGAGTTCCAGCAACAGCTGTTCATCATTGCAAATCTTGAGTTTGTCTATCAAGGCTCTGCAGTCTGCAGGCTGAACACAGGATAAGATTCATTGTATAACAGTGTTCCTTCATTATTTATGTATCCATGTCCTTTTTCCCTTCATCTTTTTGGCATACAACGAACAATTTCACATAAGCCACTAAGCCTGGATACTGCATGAACTGTCAAGTGTTTATTAATATGTCCAAGGTGAATTTATTATTCTTTAGCTTTTATTATCAGTATTTTTGGGTTATTTTTTAATGTTGTCAGCCATCCAACATTAAAGCTGCTTGGCAAGTGGATGGCCATATAAAAACACGCTGTAAGTTAGTGGCCTTGTGTTGTATGCTTAGTTATTGATTGGAACATTAGCTTTTGCTCACTTATAGTGCAATAACTGCAATCCCAATAAGGTTATCATTTGGGATAGCTGGAGAGGGAGAAGAGGAACCAAAACCAGGCAATGAGAAAGAATTCCAGTCTTTTCTCATACTGTTTTGCTGACTGATAAAGAAGATGTATGTACAGGAGAAGAACTGAGCTTACACAGTACTAATACTTGCTCCCCTTAAATGGAAAGGAATATTGCAAATTAGTAATCCACCAAGGAGGGTACATGTGTTTAAGCCATAGAGGGAGAGAAAACAGTTGGCATTTGAGAGTACCTTTTTCTACAAAAGGCTTGAGAAGATTATTAAGTATAACAGATTATGCGAACATTGCCTAAATGGTGACACCTTGAGTGCATGTTTATGGATGGGGGAAACAAACCAAATCACATACATTTTAACTCTTGCTCTTATCCTTAACCTGGATTACTCTCTATGATACCCAAGGAGCTAAACATGCAGCATTTACTGGTAATCCTAAATGACCCCAGGAAAAAAAATATTCATAAGGGTTCCCCAAACACACTGAATATCAGTTCTTATAATGAATGGTTCAGTGTTACTGCTAACTTATCCATCCTAGAGGAAGGAAGGCCTATGTGACATTTCAGAGAAATCTTTGTTTAAAAGAACCTTCAGAAGAAACATTTCCTCAAACCTGTTTTGCAAACTAAGATTCCCTTACTCCTCTCAACCTTTTCCCCATTATAGCTACAGTGCACTATAGGGGAAGCTACATCAGAGGGTAGCGCTACACGAGGTAAGGGGCTCAACAAAAGGAAGAATGGAAGCCTCCACTCTTCCTAGGATTCCTGGAGAAACCTATCTTCCAGTAGTCACTTTAAGCAGTGCTGATCCCAGCGCTGCTGAAGTGATCCTGGATCAAAGGAGAATCCAACAAAGTAAGCTCAATATTACCTGCCTGCTGGGAGCCAAGACTGCCATGTCTGTTTGAGCTGGAGACCAAGTCAAGACTGGGTGTGTCCTAGCCCAGGATGGGCGTGGCAAGTTTGGCTGACTTGGTCTAATGAGCAGGAAGACAGAGCTAACCCATTGGTGGATTCTCCATCTCCTGTGCTGGAGAATCCAGGGACCACTGCAGGAGACTGTAAACACAAGTCTCTCTGGGTCACTTGAAGGGGCTCCAAGGCTGGACAGCTACATCAGAGGGTATGGAGTTCTCTAACATAGTTACGTCTTCCAAGCTATGCGACTTCAATAAACACTGTAAGCAACCCTGCAACCAACCAGCCTGGAAGCACTTCAACCAATACTAGAGACAAAGAATAAGAGGAGCCTAATATTGAACCAAAGGGATTCATGACTTTTGAAATTACTTCATCAAGATAGATGTAGTATATGTCAAGTCAAGCAAGCTTATCTTAAAGGCAGTTTATTTCTAACACAGTGAAACAAGTGAAAAAAAATCTATGTTTTCTAAGGAACTTGTAATAAAGATGTGATTAGCTATAAGCTGCATATAGTCACCCCTTGGTGAGATGGGCAGCATACAAATTTAATAAATGAAAAAGTACATAACTCAGGGTCATACCAAATTACTAGTCAAATGTCTTCCTTTAATCTCATTCTAGTATGCCATTTATATATTAAAGCTATGCACTGCTTTTATGAGGAACTCAAAATGATAAAAGATGGTACTTACAGCCTCAGTGGGCGTTTTCTTCAGCTTAGTTCGGTCTACTTTCATTTTTATTAGTTTTCCACTTTCCAATCCTGCTTGATGAATCAAAGAGAGTTGGCTATCAGTGACAATATTTCAAATGGTTTAAAAGCAATAGGTATAACAGAACAAAAATTATTTGGGGAAAAAATCTACAGAATTAGATCAATGTTTTCTGAACTGACAACACTCAGAAATGTATATTTCAATGCCACAGTATGTTGTGCGTTCTGGGAGCCTAAGTTGGCCAAGATTGGGAAATGTTGGTATAGAGGCACTTCTGGATGAGTTCAAGGGACAAAACAAACTGCCACGGATTCACATTTATTGTAATTTCTGTGCCTAGCTTTTAAGATTTTTTTAAAAACTGTTAAGCTCAAATGCTACAAACTAAAATGGCAGTCTTCAATGTCATAGTTACTACCAAGAATGCCTGAGTTTTAGAGACACACCTAAAAAAAATACTAGGTGATTGCAGCTTAGTTCTTGCATTTGCTGCTTGGTCAGCAATCCAACAGAGATGAAAATAAAAAGTTAAACCGATAGTAAGCATTCTAAGGAGAAAGAGGTGTGATAATGCGCACCCTGAGAGCTTAAAGGATAGTTTTGTGTATATTTGCACATGCATGTACCTAATATTTACCCTCACCTTTACGATCTATGAGCTTGTTTTGATGTGATGTGCATTTGCCTGACTGTTTTGCCAGATATTTGGGGTGTGAACTGTGCTTGATTTTCATTAGCTTATTTGGGCGTGGTGCTTGCATATTTTATCTGGTGTTTTTTCCCTTTTTCTTTTTTCATATGGATATACACTGGGGCAAAAAAGTATTTAGTCAGCCACCAATTGTGCAAGTTCTCCCATTTAAAAAGATGAGAGAGGCCTGTAATTGTCATCATAGGTAGATCTCAACTATGAGAGACAAAATGAGAAAACAAATCCAGACAATCACATTGTCTGATTTGGAAAGAATTTATTTGCTAATTATGGTGGAAAATAAGTATGTGATCAATATCAAAAGTTAATCTCAATACTTTGTTATATATCCTTTGTTGGCAATGACAGAGGTCAAACGTTTTCTATAAGTCTTCACAAGGTTGGCACACACTGTTGCTGGTATGTTGGCCCATTCCTCCATGCAGATGTTTTGGGGCTGTGGCTGGGCAACACGGACTTTCAACTCCCTCCAAAGGTTTTCTATGGGGTTGAGATCTGGAGACTGGCTAGGCCACTCCAGGACCTTGAAATGCTTCTTATGAAGCCACTCCTTCGTTGCCCGGATGGTGTGTTTGGGATCATTGTCATGCTGAAAGACCCAGCCACGTTTCATCTTCAATGCCCTTGCTGATGGAAGGAGGTTTGCACTCAAAATCTCACGATACATGGCCCCATTCATTCTTTCCTGTACACGGATCAGTCGTCCTGGTCCCTTTGTAGAGAAACAGCCCCAAAGCATGATGTTGCCACCCCCATGCTTCACAGTAGGTATGGTGTTCTTTGGATGCAACTCAGCATTCTCTCTCCTCCAAACATTGACCATAGGACATCCTCCCAATCCTCTTCTGGATCATCCAAATGCTCTCTAGCAAACTTCAGATGGGCCCGGACATGTACTGGCTTAAGCAGGGGGACACGTCTGGCACTGCAGGATCTGAGTCCCTGGCGGCGTAGTGTGTTACTCATGGTTGCCTTTGTTACGTTGGTCCCAGCTCTCTGCAGGTCGTTCACTAGGTCCCCCCGTGTGGTTCTGGGATTTTTGCTCACCGTTCTTGTGATCATGTTGACCCCACGGGGTGAGATCTTGCGTGGAGCCCCAGATGGAGGAGATTATCAGTGGTCTTGTATGTCTTCCATTTTCTAATTATTGCTCCCACAGTTGATTTCTTCACACCAAGCTGCTTGCCTATTGCAGATTCAGTCTTCCCAGCCTGGTGCAGGTCTACAATTTTGTTTCTGGTGTCCTTCGACAGCTCTTTGGTCTTCACCATAGTGGAGTTTGGAGTGTGACTGTTTGAGGTTGTGGACAGGTATCTTTTATACTGATAACAAGTTCAAACAGGTGCCATTAATACAGGTAATGAGTGGAGGACAGAGGAGCCTCTTACAGAAGAAGTTACAGGTCTGTGAGAGCCAGAAATCTTGCTTGTTTGTAGGTGACGACATACTTATTTTCCATCATAATTTGCAAATAAATTCTTTCCAAATCAAACAATGTGATTGTCTGGATTTGTTTTCTCATTTTGTCTCTCATAGTTGAGGTCTACCTATGGTGACAATTACAGGCCTCTCTCATCTTTTTAAGTGGGAGAACTTGCACAATTGGTGGCTGACTAAATACTTTTTTGCCCCACTGTATGGTATGTTTGGAACTTTTAGCTTGTATATTTCTGTAACATGGCTAATTTACATTCTATGAAGTTGCCATTTAAGAGGGAAAATCTGAAAAATTGACATTTTGTTACAAACTATGGATCACATGGTAGCCATGATGAGCATAAATACCACACTCCACAGAAAAACACTTAAAATTTCAAGTGGGTTCATAGACTCCCCAAAGTCAGCACTGTTCTACCTCCTCTGCAGCTTTCCTTATTGTTTCTTTATACTTGCAACATTTGCTTTTACTCAGACACATGCTAGTATAGTAGCATCTTTTGCAACTATTGTAACAAATTTCATTAAATGCTTTTAATGTATGCCTTTTAATAAAATTTTGTCAGCAAGAAAAGATGCTATCAGACTCTTTCAGATTTTTGGCTACCATACAGTAAACACAGATTTCTTCCTACAATGCTACAACCTGCAGGCAATTTTCTAACCAGGTTCTGGACATTCATTGAGCTTCAAGTTCATCTCAATTATCTCCCCCCCCCCAAAAAAAATCTGAACTCAGTCTTCCATTCTACAACATTTTCTATTTTAAAATAAACGAAACGAACAATTAGGAGGAAAAAGAAAACACGGCAAGCTGGGAAAAGGGTATACTTTAATATATTAAAGTAACAATTTAAACAAAGGAAAGTTAACCCCAAGTATTCTCAGTTTGATTTTACAGGCATTTTCCCCTCTGGATCATAACATTAGGTCTAACTGGGGAAAATATCCTGGGACATCTATTATTGCTAACAATCGTCATCCTTATTTGGTGACCTATATATAGCAAACCAGATGAAATTAGGAAGAATGTTCCTGAAAGATGAAAACATTTTTTTAAAGTTTGATAAATTCAGTTACAATAAACCAGGAGCAAGCAATCTGACACTTCTAAGTCCATCACCACACACCTAATAACATCAAAATTCAGTGGCAAACTACAATTTTTGTTAGACTTGTTCTGTTTTTTATCCAGAAAAGTGCTTGCATTTAGATTTAGAACATTTAATTCCTATTCTGCAAGTATAAAGAAACTGAAAAAGCAGTCTGCTCTTATAACTTTCTGAGGCCAGAATAATTTATAAAAAGGTGGGGGGAGAATATGACTCCTGGTTGAAGAAGCTTCCTCTTCCTGCTACATATAATCATTTTCTAAAACAAACCTCAAAAAAAAAAATCATCTATACTTGACACTATACAGCTCAGAATGACTTCGCCAAAGCAATTCAATACTCAATAACTAAAGCTCAAAATAACCTGGAAATAAATGAAAGAACTCCAGGGTTTAGGAAAAGCTAAGGAAGAGAAGAGAGACTGCAGGACATCTTACATTCATGGAATAAGGATTATCCTGACTTCTTCAGCAGAAAACTAGGAGACTGGGGGGGGGGGGATTATTTCTACTGGTTAAAATTAACCCTTGAGGCTTCTGAGTAACTTCACATTGAAGAGAAATTCCTGCAATAACTCTTCCATCACCCCCAGCACAACCTAAAAATCACCACTGATTCTGAAGAATTGTCTGCCTTATTAAATGGAGAAGTAAAGAAAAAGGCAAAACTTCTAACCCTGACAGTGGAGTGAGGTATATCAACCTTGAGGTGGCCTGGAAACCCAGCAAGATAAGCAACTCTACTACCGTGTTCAGCCCACTATCTTGTTTCCATATGTTTTGACTCTTTTCCTCATCTACTCAACTGAATAAACCTAGAAATAATTTATTTTCAAACAAGAGGAAATCTAGGAGTTGCTCTCTAATCCAGATCTATTTTCAACTAGATGGTAGAAAGAGTGTTTCAATGTCTTGTAGTATTTGTAGCTCTGTATATTTCTGTTTCCTCTGCAATACCCGTTTTCTACAACACGCATATGCATACTGATTTAGAAAAGAAACAGTACACAAGAGGAGTAATAAGCAACAACAGCAACAACAACAAAAACCCCACTGCATTAAAAGAACAAAAGAAAACCATATTTCCTACCCTACCCATTCCATAACTGTGGACTTTGAATAGAGAGTGCCTCCTAAATGTATTTTCCCTGGATCAAGCAGGAGTTCTGTTGTTAAAGAATCCATATAGAGAGCTTGTCTCTCAAACAGTCTTCAGTGTCTTGCTGAGGTTTGACTGTTAGTTTATCCAATAAATCCAGGCAGTCACCAGGAGTCAAAACACATACATCCTCTAATCTGGTTTTATTTACTCTGTCCAACAATCATGTTTCTTTTCTGCCTCCTACATACATTCCTTCACATTGAGTGTTCTTAGGTCAGCCATATTTTATTTCTAACTATGGAAGTCACACTACAGAGGCATAATTTGTTTGTAAACTGAAACAATGTAAAGAGAAGAATCCAGCATTAATCATTTGTAATATATATACAAAGGAAATATACAAGGTAAACAAAATTCAAATAATTGTTAAAATGCTAATAAAAATGTAAAATGTCAATAAAGAAAAATCCAGTATGTTCTGAATTCAAAATTCTAGACAATCAACCCTCTGTAGTTTTCCCAACTTCAAATGCATTGCATTCTAAAATAGGTATTTCAGTCTTAACTAGGCTTACGTTAGAGTCCGCTGTTTCTCAAATTCAGCAATTTGGAGAAAGATATGTTTCCATTGTTACTACCATATTTCCAACTTGAAAAATTACTACTGATTAAGGTGTCATACTTCTGTCCCACACTGTGGAAACAATAAACACAATTAATTCTCCAGTTTCTGAAAGTCTGATTTTCTCAATCATGATCTTTCAATGTTGGACAAAGCTGAGATGGAATACCTCTGAAATGGAAACAGCTATAATGGGGAGATTCACAATATGTACTATATCCAATGTTACATGAAGACGCAAACAGTATTGTCAAGACCTGTTTATACTTCTACTACACTCCACCTTTTATTCTTTCTAATCTTTGCCTCTTGCTGCCTACAACTGCTTTTAAAGCCTTGTCTGCCAATTCCCGCTCATGAAAACAGTTACCTCATGTTTTAGGTATTTGGACTGTATTTATTTTTCTGACTACTTTTGACCATTTAAAGTTTTCCTTCATTTGAGAATAGTAGTTTGTCCCCACTTTCAGAAATCAATTCTATCAATATGCAATGAGACAGGCTCTTCACCAAACAGTGAAATAATTCTCAGAAACCCACCTTCCTATTGCATCATGTAACACATGGTAAGAATTAACTCTACATTCCCATCTTGTAGATTTTCTCAACTCTACCACTTCTATTTCAGCAACTGACCCCTGCTAAAGTGAAACATAAATGTCATTATTTGGAAAGGAATGTGCTCCATTATAATTCAAAGATCCATAGAAGTAGAAGATGTAAGAGACAGATCCAGATCTTAATTAATGTTCACCACAAAATAGTATGTGGCTCTAAACCAGGGGTGTCAAACTCAATTTCATTGAGGGCCGCATCAGCATTGCGGTTGCCCTTGGGGACGGGGGGAGGGTGTGTGTGGCTAGGGTGGGTGCGGCCTACTGGGTAGGCGTGGATGGAGTGGGTGTGGCCTATTGGGTGGGCATGGCCAGCTGTACATCGTTCACGTCAAGGGTGCCTGTGGGGGCCTGGGCAGGAGTGGGATAGATCTGAGGGTCTCTGGCAGAAGGGGGTGGGACTGGGGCAAGCGCCAAGGCATGGTTCATTTCTTCATTCCTCACAAAGGGTGACATCTCCCCAGCATGCACCCAGGGGGCGGGGCCAGCAAGGCAGGGGCTGGTTCCTTGCTGTTTCTAGACGGCCTTGTGGAGCTAAGACTGAATGCGTTTCAGCATAGATGGCCAACACAAAATTGTACATTGGCCCCCGGCTGGCCTGGGCCAGGGCCAAGGCAGCGGGAGCCATTCCCTCACTGTTTCCAAGATGGCTTCACGGGCCACATGAAACCACTTCGCGGGCCGCATCCAGCCCCCGGGCCTTGTGTTTGACATGTTTGCTCTAAACAATAGGCTACATATTTGCTTCATTCTATAACACAGTAAAATTACACAGTGCAATTCTTTAGTAAGTAGGCATTTTTTTCCTTTTCTCTAGCCCATTTGGCATTTATTGACCAAATCATTTCCTACATCATTGTACATTTACTAGGGATTAATTCTCATTTAACAGAACAGAATTTGCATGTAGGATGAATGGATTAAACTATGATAGGGCAATCCCAAGCATGTTAGCATAAAGTTTGTCATGTTCATTAGGGGGTACTGCCAATTTTGGTTAACTTAGACTTATTATGTACATTTTAGTGACAAGGGTATAAAGCAGTGGGTCGGGACCCCATTTGGGGTCGAATGACCAATTCACGGGGGTCGCCAAACAACGCAGCCCATTTTTTTCCCCTTTTCCTTAGCTGTGCTGCTTCCTTTTATTCTATTGGCTTTTGAAAGCCAATAGAATAGAGTCTCTTGAATAGAGTCTAATTCTATTGGCTTTCAAAAGCCAATAGGAATTGTCCAGACTGTCTCTGCCCTGCTGAGCCCGCCAAAAGTCCCATTCTGCAAACAGTGCTGCACCAGTTGAGTAGTCCTCGACTTACGACCGGTTGAGTAGTCCTCGACTTACGACCAGTTGGGGGTCGCGGCATTAAAAAGGTTGAGAACCACTGGTATAAAGTGATGGTATTGTGAATGGAAGCTGTTTTTACCCACTCTCTCTTTCTGGCAGAATACACACTTTCTGGACAATTAATGTTTATTAAATATATTTGCCATTCGATACAGGTCAACTTACATCCACAAAATATAACATTAAAACAAATAAAAGCATAATATTAAAATTGGGCAGTGAGATAATGTCACAGATTTTTATTGTCACAAAGCTTTATGCCCAATACCAAAAAGTCAAATGTACCTCTCTCTAGTTGTCACCCAATTCAGCTCTGATGGCAGAGAAACTAAAGGAAACCCTTCAATTATCACCTCATTGGAAGGGCAGGAAAGGAATAAGGTGAAGCAAATTAAATCTTTTGCCATTACTTCCAATCCAGAATAGTCTAACAACCAATCATATTGAAAACTGCACAAAAGTCCAGAAAATAGGACATGTTGCACTCCTGGCTTTCTATCAACATAAATTATCTAAGATGATCAAGCATCTTTATGCCAAAAGCAGCTCTGAAATGGATCAAGATAAGATACAAGCAAGACTGGAATTAAACACACACTATAACTCATTGAAATTGGGGTTTTTCCCCCCATAGTGGGTATAAGCAAATAACCAATAACTGTAACTGATCTTTATATAGCTCAAGGACTACAATAAAGAGACATGACTATACCTGTACTTAAGAAACCAGAATGTTCTTTTTTAAGAATGGCCCACAAAAAAACCTCTGAAAAGGGAATTGAGATTATTCACTCTCATAGAGACTTACTGATCATTCATCACAAGGCATACCATCTACAACAGAAATTATTTATTCTTGCATTTTTCCATACGTTTTGTTGTTATATCTGGATTGTTTAATATATAAGCAAGTTTCAAACGTACCTTGCATTATTGTCTAAAATATTTATATCCTGCTCTTCAGCTGGAAAAGTGCCCAGAATTCCTTATAAAAATACTTAACTGTACCAGATGGGCGGATAACTGGAGATAAACAATGCCTCAAAGAGACTTTCCTAGTAATAAAAGTTACTAGGAAAAAAGTTTAAATAACACAAGAATCCAGGCAAGCATTGTCTGATAAGAAATGTATATGTAAGCAAATCAAAGCAATTAACATTGTTCTATTTCTCCTGATGTTTCAATGTAAGGAAAAGAAAGTCTGTAGGTAGGCCAGTCAGCACCAGTTAAGTTCCATAGGAAATGACTACTCATTTTCTAATCAATTGGAAAACCAACTCTAACCCCACTGTTGCCTCACAACCATTTCATGAATTTCTAGCTTTGTTCAAAAGCCCTCTCTACCCATAGTTTAAAACTTCAATTCCTGTCTTCCAACCCAAATCTTTTTTACAGAATAGCAAACTGCTAAATTCATCCTTTACCTGTAAACAGTATGACATAGCTGCAGTGCTTTTCACCACAGCACTTCCTACTGCAGAATTTATTATCTAAAATAATGAATTATGCTTTTCCCAGGATATAAGTTCTGTTCTGGCATATCAGTCTTTCTGGATACCCATATTAGAAAACCACCTAGAAAAAAGGCAGGCTGTGTCATTATCTAGATGACAAATAACTACGAGAAACAGTTTTGTCGTTTTTTTAGCATATGCACATATGTCCATACCTCACCAGTCTTCATTAACTGGATACTTATTGTAAGCAAAAGTGGTGCTCAGATAGGTGAGCTTATACAGTTATTACATGCTGGAGTAAAAGCAGAGAAAGTGATTATGTTCTGATCCAACAGTTACTTGCATCAGGAGTTCAAAAATAAATACTCTCAAATTCTCATGAGAATAAATATTTGCAGAAAGAAACTGGCTCATTTTTGGTAACAGGAGTGTATAAGTTAATATGTCCCTTTCATTCTTGACTGGGAGATTTTAAATTAATTCTTATCTTTCTAAATAATTCTGGCCTATCTTCCAAAGGGGATCTCAATTCCTGACTTTAGTCATGTTGTAATACTGGAAAGATGAACAAGCTGACCAAAGGTAGGTCAGGCAAGATTAGCCTGCAGGTCTGCAGTATGTGCAGACTTGTCATTCATGATTCCAATCTTCTTTGCTCATTCAGGCAGAATAAGCAACATCCAATATGCAGGGGTGATAGTAACTTTTTATTATCATTATTAAGGTTACAGGCATTAAAATGTAAATGCAAATCTGCAACATATACAGTATCATATTTCATCAGCTTATATCCTAAAATTATTTATTTCAGTTGCTAAGGAGCACCGGGGTATTACAGCGATATACAATTGTAGAGTGTGTGTTTGCAATTTTAGATTGCTTTTTGTGGGAAGGGTTCTTTTTTAAAAACAAAAAAAAAACATAAAAAAATAAAGTGGTTCTCAACCTGTGGGTCGGGACCCCATTTGGGGTCGAACGACCATTTCATGGGGGTCGCCAAACCTGGCACCCAGTGATGTATAAGTGGTTGGGGGTCACCACAACATGGGGAACTGTATTATAGGGTCGTGGCATTAGAAAGGTTGAGAACCACTGGTCTATTGGAACTAGAATACCTGTTTTATTTGATCTGCTCCTCAAAACTGTTTCGCTACTCATTTAATTTCCTAGTGAATTTTAAGTGAATTTTGGGTGGCTTAGAAGCTGCAAAAAAGGGCTAAGAGCCTCATCACAGTCTGTAAGTCAAAGGTTGATCACCATACATTTCATATGTAACTTTTCAGAAAATTTCAAAAGTGCTGGTTGATAAACAGAAGCTGCAAGTTAAGCAGGATATGTTACTTGACCATGTGAGTCAGTCAGACATCCCAAGTGTTCATTACCCCTGTGCTTATGAATTTGCATCAATCTTTGAGGAGATATGACTTCTATCACATAAAGCAAAGGCATACTCTTCGGCCCCACCCACTCCTGAAAGCAAGAATATTTTAAAAGAAAGAAGTTGCTGGGACTGAACAAGGCTACATTATCTTCCAATAGTTCTAACAAATGGCTAGAATTACTCATGGAGGACAGGAAAGATTTGGGAAAAGCAATATAAAACTCTGCTTTAGGATTCAGGTTATATTTAATAAACAGGCAAATGTTTGAGGTATAAATGTGTTACATTTTAATTTCTTTTATTAATGTGTGCCCAAATTCTAACATTGATTATATGCACCATTCTTTTATACATTAAGTCAGGGGTGTCAAACTCAATTTCATTGAGGGCCGCATCAGCATTGTGATTGCCCTTGGGGAGCCGGGCAGGTGTGGCCAGGGTGGATGAAGCCTACTGGGTGGGCATGGATGGAGTGGGCGTGACCTACTGGATGGGCATGGCCAGCTCTACATCGTTCGCATCAAGGGTGCCTGTGGGGACCTGGGCAGGAGTGGGACAGATTTGAGGGTCTCTAGCATAAGGGGGTGAGACCAAGGCAAGTGCTAAGGCATGGTCCATTGGAGGAACCTCACTGTTCCTCTCAGGGCATGTGGGGGGGAGGGCTGGATGGTGGTGCAGGCTGCCTGGAGCCTTGGGCAGCAGAGGTCAAATGCCCAGCCTGGCCCTCGAACACCTGCGGCACCAAGGCCAGCCCCATTTCCCCAAGGGGGTGCCGATTCCCTCTCCATGGGAGGAGACACAGCTTTGTAGCCAAAGCTTCCTTAGCAATAGGGAGACCCCAGGATAGACCAGGAGGAGGGGGCAAGGGGATGGTGAAAGGGCAGCAGGGTAGGACTTCCCTCAGACCCTCCCTCTCCTTCTTTTCTTCCTAAGCAGAGTGGTGGGAAAATATTTGAGATGAGAGAGGGAGAAAAACAGGCAAGACATGCAGCTGGGGAGGTGTCACCCTTCGTGAGGAATGAAGAAATGCACCATCGCCTGGAAGTGGCCAGCACATGGCCCTCACCAACTTCACATATCTGGCTTGGTGGGCTCTGGGGGAGGGGATGCCATGAGCAGTATGAGAGTCAACATTACCTGCACAATGCTGCCCAGCCCGCAACCTGCCCGGTCTCGGTGGCAGCAGGGCGCTCTCCTCACAACGCCGAGAGACTGAGCCAGGCAGTGTGAATCTGAAAAGAAGCGCAATGCTGCCCAGCCCCCAGCCTGCCTGGTTTCGGCAGGCAGCGGGGCGCTCTCCTCACAGCCTGGAGAGGCTGAGCCATGTGGCGCAAATCTGAAAAGAAGCGTGATGCCGCCCAGCCCCCAGCCTGCCTGGTCTCAGCAGGCAGCAGGGCGCTCTCCTCACAGTGCCAAGAGGTTCAGCTGGGAGGTACGAAGCTCACCACCTTTGCACTTGCTGCCTGCTGAAACTGGGCAGGCTGGAGCCTAGGCAGTATTGCACTTCTCATCAGATTCGCGCCACCCAGCTCAGTTCTTGGCACTGTGAGGAGAGCACCACACTGCCTGTGGAAACTGGGCAGGCTGGGAACTGGGTGGCCTCGCACTTCTTTTTGAATCTGTGCCACCCGGCTCAGCCTCTCGGCACTGTGAGGAGAACACCCCGCTGCCTGCTGAAACCGGGCAGGCTGGGGGCTGGGCAGCATCGCGCTTCTTTTTTGGATTTGCGCCGCCCAGCTCAGCCTCTTGGCGCTATGAGGAGAGCCCCGCCGCCTGCCGAAACCCCTCCCCTGGAGTCCATCAAGCCGGATATGTGAAGTAGGCGAGGGCCATTTGCTGGCCACTTCCAGGCGATGGTGCATTTCTTCATTCCTCACAAAGAGTGACACCTCCCCAGCATGCACCCAGGGGGCGGGGCCGACATGACAGGGGCTGGTTCCTTGCTGTTTCCAGACAGCCTTGTGGAGCTAAGACTGAATACGTTTCAGCATAGATGGCCACCACAAAATTGTACATTGGCTCCCGGCTGGCCTGGGCCAGGGCCAAGGCAGCGGGGGCCGTTTCCTCAATGTTTCCAGGATAGCTTCGTGGGCCACATGAAACCACTTCGTGGGCCACATCCAGCCCTCGGGCCTTGTGTTTGACATGTCTGCATTAAATTATGCATGAGGATATTTCCTCTCATTCAAATCCCTTGAGTTTTTAAAGAAACTCTAAGTGTAAAACCCAAGAGCATGTGGGAATTTATTTATTTGTATCCTGCCTTTGTTATTTTTTACAAATAACTCAAGGTGGTGAACGTATCGAACACACCATCCTCTTCTTTTCTCCAATAATAAACCTGTGAAGTCCGTTGGGCTGAGAGTGTATGACTGGCCCAAAGTCATCTCATTAGCTTTCATGGCTAAGGCGAGTCTTAAACTGTAATTGATTACCACAGAATTGTGGTCTGTTGGATTTTTTAGGTTAATCAATTTGCCAACTGCTGTGTATTTTAAATCAGGAATGATGGACTCTAGATACTGCATTACTTAATATTTACAACATAAAGATCCTAACTAAACAGAAAACGAAACTAGATCTGGGAACTGTCCTTCACAGACTGGAAGCTGGAGAAAGTATTACAGATGAGTGCCATTGAAAGATAGATACAACTTTAGGATAGGGGAGGGTCCAGGATGTAAAGCTGCAACAGGTTTTTGAGAGGGGATATTTGAGACCAGCAATTAATGTATAAGCTCAGCACCACTGTTATATGTATAGGGTAAGGGGGTCTGTCTTAAGTTTGTATGCAAGCCCACCTATTATAGTTTAGTAATATGTATGAACAAAGACCCAATAGTTTGCTTGCTCCCCAAAACATGTTTTTAAAACACTGATTATGTATTATAGTTTCACACAACCTGTGCAAATTTGGTAGATAACATAGGGAAAGTGAATGGTAAACTGAATAAATATGATAATTTCATCAGTTAGCAATACAATACCAGAAAAGGTTAATTACAAGAATTGCACAGTGAGGACTCTCCTATGCAGGGATTCATATCTGCACCAGAAAATTCTAATGAACTTACTCAAATTATATTAAGAGGCTATCTGCACATCTGCTACATTATAATTCACAGAATTCAAATATCAGAATGTAGATAATTCATTTCATTAAGTTTTGACAATTATGTGTAATCTATAAATACCTAATTAAAGAATAATAATTCTGGGAAAGCCTATCCCTAATGATTCAAAGTGGTCCAAATTCACATGCAACTAGAAAGCAGAAAACATCAGCACCATCCAGAAACAGCTTTTCTTTTTTTCATTTTCCTCTTTAATCTATTTGGTCCAAAATTTAAGTGAATAGACATTTCTCATACTTGAAGCATCCCCGTCAGATAAATAGAGTTTTTGTAACACAACATATTTTATTATCTATCTCAATATAACTTAGTAAAGATTTCTGCTGATTTGTAATCTCTTTTGTTGATAACTGGAATTCTGAGACAGATTAACCTGATATCTGCTAGTCATAACATATTTAATATGAACTTTGATCTAATTACTATCCCTTCTCTCCCTGCCCTGTCCCAATTAACATCCTATAAACTAGCAGGCTATTTATTTCTCTGGCTAGAAGTATTAAATTAATGCTTTTTAGCAGCCTTCTCCAAATAGTCCTCTCCAGATAAATTACAGCACCCTTGTCTCAAGCCACTATGCTTAAAGTCCAACTTAAATGAAAGTATCATGTGGGAAAATATGGTTTCCATTCCATGTTGGAATTGTAATTGTAAAAGTTCAGACTGATTTGCCCAATTTGGCAATGTCTTAGATATGCTAGATTACAATTCCCATAATTCCCAGAAAACTAATCCATTGGTTATTTTGATTAGTAGTAATATCACTTATAGTTCTGGGATGCAATTCAATATGTTGGAGGGTACTTGTTCAGTCAAATAGTTGTCATTTAATGACTTTATCTCCCACTTTTCCATTTAAGCAAGTACTATGACATAAATAATTTTGAGAAGCCAATGTCCATCACAACTAAATTTTCAAGTCAAAGAAAATGTCAATATACAGTTATTGTAAGCTTTGGCAAAATACATTATTAACCCAATATTCAACAATCACAGACAAAACTAATATTTTTGGTATATATCAAGGCATACTAATAGATAATTGCTGCCAAACATGCCCAATGGCAAAGTCGTCTTCATGAAATAACATTACATCTTAAAGAAATTTAACATTCTAAATTTAAACTGCCCAGAAGAAATTGCATTCAAAATAAATATTTAATGGAGCTATGCACAATCCATCCCTCTTAATTATATCGTATCAGATAGTTCAGGACTGAGTAGAGTCAATGGAAGGTCTTATCTTCAAACCTAAAACAAAATTTTATTCTGTACTTTCATATTAAAAGGGGCGTTGTCTTACCTGAATGCCTTTTCTCAGCATGATGATGGAGAATCCACAAATGGGTTTAGACTGTCTTCCTGCCCAATTAGACTAAGTCTGACAAAGCTGCCACGCCCCCTGCTGGGCTTTAATACCACCCAGTCACGATGAAGGCGAAGCTATTGACGATAGTCCGACGTGTTGGCTCCCCTACCCGTGGCACAGGACCTGATGGACCTAAAGGGGTGGGTGTGGATTCTCCATCCTCATGCTGAGAAAAGGCATTCAGGTAAGACAACGTCCCTTCTCCAGCATGAGGATGGAGAATCCACGAATGGGACATACCAAAGCTGCCCTGTCCCTATGGGAGGGAATCAGTCTGGGTCTGTGTCCCACTTGATGACACTACTTGCTGGAGCACTCTCCAGCCGAATGAAGCTTCTGCGGAGGCTAATCTATCCAGACTGAAATGCCTCAGAATCGTGGAAGGCGAGGACCAGGTCGCCGCCCTACAAATATCCCCAATGGATGCCTGTGTTGCCCACGCTGCTGATGTTGCAGTGTTGCAGGTGGAGTGAACAGTGATATGGTTTGGAACTGACAGGGAATGCGACTGACAAAGCAATGCAAGCTTTGATCCACCTGCCTATAGTTGAAGATGAGACCTTCTGCCCCATAGAAAAAGTTTGAAAGGAGATAAAGAGCACTTCCAACTTGTAAAAGGCTGAAGTCCGCTTGAGGTAATGGCGCAACGCCCTTCGAACGTCCAAGTGCCATTAGCGTTCTAACACGTGAGATGGTCGAGGACAAAAATTTGGAAGAATCACCTCCTGCGACCTGTGGAACAAAGAATTTACTTTGGGTATAAAGGACAGATCCAACTGAAGGACCACCCTGTCATTGTATAGGTCCTCTCTGACAGAGAGAGCAGCTAGTTCCAAGATGCATCTAGCCAACGTGACAGTTATGAGGAAGGCTATCTTCATGGTTAAGAACCGCAGTGAAAAGGTCTTGATGGGCTCAAACGGTGGCGAGGTCAGGGCCGGCAAGACCCACGGCAGTTCCCAAGAGGGATAACGATGAATCACGGGTGGCTTGGTGTTAGTCGTGCCCTTGAGAAAGGAACGCACCATGGGTGCTGAGCCAATGGCGTTGAATTGTTACATGTAAACACCGTGGATAGAGCCGCCACCTGCCTGTGGATGGTATTGGGTGCCAAGCCCTTGTTGAGCCCCTCCAATAAATAGTCAAGGATTCTCGGAATGGTGATGGTTGAGAGATCGAGGTGGTTCTTTGTGCACTAGTGACAAAAGTTCTTCCATGAGGAGTCATAGATCCACCCGTCGAATAGGACTCTCGGGTCAGGAGCCGCCATTCAAGTGCCAGGCGGCTAACTGGAGCCACTGAGGGTCCGGGTGCTGCAGAGCTCCCTGGCTGAGTGCAACACAATCTGGAGGAATCCTCCATTGCGGAGAGATGGAAAGGCTCATGAGGTCAGCAAACCATGGCCATCTCGGCCAGTGTAGAACAACGAATATCACCTCTGCCCATTCCTGCAATATCTTCCGGATAACAGCCGGGAGCAAAGGGAGAGGAGGAAAGGCATAGAGCAGGCCCTCGGGCCATGGACTGCAGAGGGCATCCGCCTATTCCGCCCCTGGAGATGGGAACCGGGAGAAAAACCTCGGAAGCTGGGAATTCGCCAGGGAGGCAAACAGGTTCAACACTGGAAGTCCGAACCTCTCCGAGATCTCCCTGAATAGATCGGGATGTAGGCGCCACTCAGAGTGATTCACTGTCGACCTGCTCAGGGAGTCCGCCTGCTGGTTTGCCTCTACCGAGATGTGCTCTGCTTTGAGGGAGGAGAAGTTGGTCTCTGCCCAAGTATTCAGCAACTGGGCCTCGGTCATAAGGGATCTGGACCAAGTACTCCCCTGCCAGTTCACATGGGCTTTCGCTGCCACATTGTCCATGAGCACTAGGACATGTTGTTCCACCACACTGTCGCTGAAGTGGCATAGCGCCAGATGTATGGCTCTGAGCTCCAGCCAGTTTATGTTGGAGTTCAGGTCTGACCGTGACCACCGGCCCTGAGCTAACTGTGAATGTAGGTGTGCCCCCCAGCCAAACAGACTGGCATCCATCGTTAGGATAAGCCTGGCTGGTTCCTTGAATAAAGAGCCTCTGGCTACCGCTGGGGAGGTCCACCACTGAAGGGGCTCTAGGGTTTGAGATGGAACGTTTACCTTCTGGTTGGAGGACCTGGTGCCCTGCCTCTGAAATAAGAGCAAAAACCATTGCAGGATTCTGGAATGTAGCCTGGCCCATGGCACTATCCCCATACAAGAAACCATCTTTCCTAAGAGTTGGGAAAGTATGGCCAGTGTGACCACACACTCCCTTCGTACCTGCCTGATCAGGGCCTGAATGCTGTCCCGACGTTCTGGCGACAGACAGACCTTGTAGAGACTGGTGTCTATGATCATGCCTAGGTGAAGGAGGCAGGTTGAAGGCACTGTCTGGCTCTTTTGAAAATTCACCGAGAAACTGTGGTCTTGAAGGGCCCTGATGGACAAGGCCAGGTCCGACCAAGTCATCTGCAAGGAGGTGGACTGGATGAGGATGTCGTCCAGGTAACATTGGATCTGTACAGGGACCAGTCTCAGGTGAGTGGCCAGTGCTGCCAAGATCTTGGTAAATATTCTTGGAGCAGACGAAAGACCGAATGGTAGAGCCTTGTACTGATAATGATGGTTCGCGTAACAGAACCTGAAGAACCTCCGATGGTCGGGAAGGATGGGGACGTGAAGGTACGCTTCCGTGAGATCGACAGATGTCAGCAAATCATGCCTTCTGATACTGGCCAGAATGGACTGAAGCGTCTGCATCTTGATGAGAGTTTAGTCCCTTCAGATTGAGTATTGCTCTCCATCCTCCCAAAGCTTTTGGAACAACAAAGAGGATGGAATAAAAGCCCCAATGTATTTGTCCAGCCGGTACTGGTTCTATGGCTCTGATTTCCAAGAGGTGATGAATGGCCTCGCTCATGAGTCATATTTTGACCGGATTCCTGGGAGTTGGGCAAGAAACGAATCGTTCTGGGGGATGGGACGAAAACCCAAGGGGAAGGCCGCACCTGATGGTGTTGAGCATCCAGGTGGTGGCCTCCCATTCATGAATGAAGAAAGTGAGTTTGCCACCTATGGGGAGGGCTGTCCTGAAGTCACTTGTTTCTTCTGAAAGGATGGCGTCCCATGCCCCAAAAGGACCGCTTGGCTTGGAAACGCTGTCGAGGCTTGGGAGCGGGATGCTCCGATTGGTGGTCAGGTCTAGGGAGAAAGGGGAGGGGAGGCTGAGTGCACTCTGATCCTGATCGAAAAGGCGGCCTACGGGGGTATAGGTTGGACCGTCTGTCTGCCCTTCTGTTAAGGTGGGCCAACACCTTACGCTTGTCCCTATTTTCCACCAGCACCTTGCGCAATCTGAGATACTGCGTTGTCCGCCATCATAAAGGCGATATCTCAGTGGTGTTCTGAGAGGTATCTCAAGGAATGGGAGCAAAGCACTAGGTATCTCAAGGAATGGGAGCAGAGCACTGTGCATCAAGGCGCTGGAAACCAGCAATTGCTCTAGGGGACGGTGGCTGCTGGATCAATTTAATGGACCCTCGCACACCTGTAATGCTCCAGATGGCTGACAATGCCTGATAATGCACTCATGCCATACTGGTCAGGGGTACGGTAGCAGCAAAACCACAATTGGTGAGCGCCAGCACACACTTATCTCGCTCAAATCACCCCACAAGACCTAGGTGGTGGCGGCGGGGCCAAAAGGCGTGCCAGCACACTCTCATGTTGTAAAGTTTAGCTATGGACCCTTAAGGCCTGGGCTGTAGTGACTGTGAGCTCACAGGCTATCTCCTCTCAAGTATGAGCCAGGCAAAAAAATCCTCTTAGTCCCCTGATAGGTATCTCGAAGGATGCTGCCTGCAGGGGCTCTGCACTGGCTAAGACTGTGATTTCTAGTGAAAGAGGGCCTCTGGACTAAATTTCCTATGCGGCCTGCTTTAGGAACCTTCGCTAATTAAAGTCTCTGCTGTTTGGGTCGATTTTTTGGCTGATCCAAAATGGCGACCGCCGGACAGGGGCCCTTTGGGAGTTCCCTGAGCCTATTGGGCCATGAGCACCGGATCGGGGCCGAAAACGTCGGAATCCCACTGATCAGTTGGCCTCCTGGCCGCACTTGTGACTGCCAGTTATTTTGGGCTCAAACAGCAAATTTCACAGAGGCAAAGTAACACTGACCATGGTCCGCAAAATGATGACCATAACTGGCGCGCCAAGAAATGGGACCACAGTGGAGGCTTTGAGACCGACGCTCAGCTGGCCTAGTGATGGCCGTCGGTCCTCTACTGGGAATGCTGAGCTCAATGCTGAGCGGACGGCCTGTTTGCTTGGGCTCAATTTGGCTGGGGCAAATAGGAGGAGAGGAAAAAAGCCGCTGGGCGGTTTGAAACAGCGCTGATCTCAACACTGTAATAGGGTAGACAGGGAATCCACGAAGGAGAAATAAAGAAATATACAACCTGACCAAAACTCTGACAAGGGAGTCAACCACAATCATGTCCTGCTGAGCTGAAGATTAAGTCGTGACTGAGTGGTACTAAAGCCCAGCAGAAGGCGTGGCAACTTTGTCAGACTTAGTCTAATTGGGCAGGAAGATAGTCTAAATCCATTCGTGGATTCTCCATCTTCATGCTGGAGAAAGAATACATCCATTGCCTCCTTATAGCTGCATATGATGCAGTCTCAAGAGAAATAAACTCAAGAGTTTTTTTTATTATATTTTAAAAAAATCAAAATCACACATTCATCCTTGAAGGGTCAAAGTTAGTCACATAAGCATACAGCACCAATACTGGAAATCCCAGAAGACCAGAGTGTCTTGACAGATTTCCTCTCAGGCACATATAAAGTGAGCTGCTTAATCACTGTAACTATTTAGTGTTTAAATTTCATTTTTGCAACATGACACATCAAATCCCTATAAATATTGCTTGACAGTTGCACCAAGTTACAACTGCAAGACAGAAAGTATGTTTCCAGCACTTTAACATCACTGTAGTAGCTCAGTTACAGAAGCAAATAGTAGCAAATTATAAAGATTTGACAGCAGAACACTAAGAGGCTCAATTTATTTACCATGTGCTACATCAGGGGTGTCAAACTGCTGGCCCTTGGGCCGTATGCGTCATGCTGAAACCACGGCCACCCCGTTGCCAGCAATGGGAAAAAAGTCATGATATATCACAACACGTCACGCGACGTTGTGAGTTTGACACTCCTGTGCTACATTATTCTTCATGAACAGAGGCCAATCATATGAAGCATCCAGGAGTGTAAATGTTTAACATAAGCAGCCTGCTAATTAGAACAAAATATTTATTCAAATTGATGTGTATTCAAATTATAGATTCTTTACATTCTATATAATTAGAATATTAAAAAGCTCTTGCCATTTCAAAGAGTTCTACTTTCAGTAGTCATTTTTTAGATTTGTTCTTCCTTGCAAGGAATCCCTAAATAGAAACTAAATACATTGCAAAAGACTTGGCAGTACATTCAACTATGCTGGGGACTAACTAGGCTTTCAGATTATTAGTACTGCTCCACATGAGTGCAGCCTAAAACACATTAACTAATGGATAAATGGACAAGCTGTCTTCTAGGGGTTTCTGTGTTCTTTTAAGAGAACTATGGACAAACTTCCACAAAAACCACATGGACTTTCAGAACAGACTGTTTGAAAAATGATTATTAATCTACAACTGAGTTGTAGGTTTTTGATGCAAATACAATTACAGTACAAATATCTCTACTATGCTTGGAGGAACACATAAAGAAATGCCTTTAAGTGTATGACATATGCACATCTGCTACAGTTAATATAAATTGTCTGAATATTGAAGGAAAGAGGCAAACTCCTATGTACTGATTAATATTTATAATATGTATATCTTTTAAAGTTGTACAACACAAGGTTTACCTCAAAACTCAACTAAATTTAAAGAGGTTTAGTTCCAAGTAGACATATACTACATAATTTTGACTCAATAGATTTTTTTTGTTACATTCCTCTGTTTTTGTCACCACATATGGCTGTTTTGTGAATTTTCAGTTAATAAATTTAAAGACTGATCTGTTTTAGAGGAATGGTAGGGAATTTTGGGAAGTGCATTCCTAAAACTTCTGGAAGGAATTAGATTGGAAAGACAGAGCTCAAAATATCGTGTCTATCCATTTTAGCATTTTCATGTAAATGTAATCTTATATTAATTCTAAATATATAAATTCTAAAATATAAATTCTAAAATCTGATACAATATATAAATTCTAAAATCTGATACAATCTAAACATAGAAATTCTAAAATCTGATACAATCTAGCTATGTGATACAATTCATACAAAGATTCTGCTTATTACTTCACCTCAAGTCCTTGCTTTGTTCATTGGTATGAGAATCTATATTAAGTATTTTAAGAGTTTCCTATATAAATATGAAAGCAAATTACTCAATAAAATAATATTAAATAAAATATACAAGCAGAAATATCTCAATAGGAAAACAACATAAAGATTTTGCATGATAAGATGAGAATCTTGAAAGAAAATTCCATAAATAGTGTAATTGAAAGCAAGAATATTCCTCCACAATTAATAGTTATCTTAGGTGACAAGAGTCATTTTAGGAAGACTTCTGAGAACTATTTCAAAACACAGGCAAGATCCTTCTTGTACCTAGATCTCAAGCCATGTAGTGTCAAAAGTACTACACTGAACTGCTCTCAGAAACAGTCCAGAAACCCATAAAATTCTGTAAACTTCAGTAAATCGAATCACAGCCAGTTTATAACTAGGACTTGCATTTTGGATGAACTGAAACTTCAGCAATCTTCTGTGGCAGATCATATAAAACCTACAATATTGCAATATTCTAAAACCAGAATATAGCAAGTGCAATAGAAACATTAGAAGACATCTACAAAATCAAAGCACATGAAGAGACAAATAGGAAACATAAATTGTTCTTTAGCTAACTTTCCATAATCTCCTAAAAAAAGTGTTTCAGTACTCGAATACTTTGAAATCTAGGACAAATTTTACCGTTGGTATGAATTAAGAAGAACTGCTCGGATCTCAAGTTAATGATAGGATTGAAATGTATATATAACTGTACATATAATTGTATATTTAATTGTATTACATAGAAGGATGAGGCTTATATAGAGGTTAAGAATGGTGTATTATCTTTTTGTACCACGAGAAACAAATTATTTGAAATACTTTACTCTGGAATGTCACGCTTGTCCATTTTTGTTTTAATTGTATTACAAATAAAAAAATTTAATAAAAAAAAGTGTTTCAGTGGCCTTTAGTAAAAAAAAACCCATGTTTTACAGTACAGTAGTTATTGGGTTCAAAAAGTTAGTAAACTGAAAGATTAATATAATAGTTGGTATTCAGAATTTCAATAGGCATGTGTTTTGGAAGTAAAAAATATGCAACAAACGCTACCTAACAGTATCCCATTTTCCCATCTATTTAAAAAACAAATACATGTGTTAAATCTTGCAGACTAGAGTAAATGCTATTATTCAGAACAGAACAATCACACTCTTCCTTTAAGGTACTCAAAATTTACACTTGGACTTAGCCAGTTTTATTCTACTTTCAGAGTCTGACAGAATTTTGTCCAAACAAAATGTCTTGGCCCTATATCAATCTTCTAACTGAAGGCCCAAAATTATACATATGGCCCTATTTGATCAGATTACTAAATGTCATTATTCTTCAATTCAAAATATGCCTTTAAGTAATCATTAAGACTTCCCTTCCTTTGAACAAAATGGAAGAAAATGAGCTCAAATAAGGAAAAGAGCCATACTGATTATTGTAAAGTGCAAAACCTCCCCAAACAGAAAGACAATTATCTCTGAAATCAATCTCAGGCTGTTTGAATATGACTGTACAGGATAGCATAACAGCAATGTTAATTCTGAGTGGCCAGATGTTCTTACATGCTTCAACTGATTTTGAAATTTCTTCTGTAAATGAAGAGGCTGTGCTCCCTTTAGTATAACATTATACTCTTAAACATTCCAACAAATGGTCATCTTAAAATCATATTAACACAATGGAAAATGGTAAACTTATTACAAGGGTACTTCAAAGAGATGTCTGAGCTAATCTTCTCACTCTGACCATTTGTTTGCAAGTCTGCAAGTCACTCAGACAACCAAATGTGTTAAGCTGGTCAACAAGTATATCAGGTTTTAGCAACTCTACTGTTATGACACATCAAATTAAAAGTCTCAGAGTAAGAGAGCAGGATTGCCTCTGACAGTGATATTTACAAGCCAAGCAACCGTTTATGTAGTTTACTTGAATACAGGTTTCATTAAATATACAAGAACCAAATTAATTTCCTCACTGAAATTACAGAAAGGCTGATATTTATATTCACAATAGAAAAGCTACTTCCTGCATTGGGTATTATTTCTATTATAAAATATTTTGTAATAGGAAGTAAGAAAGAAGCATTAAGCTCTGAAATTTTTAGAAAATGCCATTGTATAGATGGGAACTCGGGGAAGTTAGCATGCTATTTTGGGAACACAGAACAAAGTATCCCACCATGTAGCATATTTCTAGCTTGAAATATGGCAAATATATAGCATGAAAAGTATGGGGCAAAATATTCAAGATTTGTAAGCAGTTATTTATTAGGGTGTCTATACAGATTACACATCTGTCAGATAAGCAGGAAGGAAAACTATCTTTTTAAAGTTACAGGAGTAAAATTGAGCCAGAAGGTGTTACTGTTTTACAGTGATGAAACATTTATTCATTTGAATAAATTTATTATTCAAGATACAAAACTGAATGCTAGACATCACTATAGGCATGTTTGCTTTAATGCTACAGGTGATCAAATAAACTATTTCTAAACATTCTTCAATAGCAATATACCCAGATGAACATATCCTAGGGTGAAACTGACAAATACTAGCAAGTTAAATGATGCAGTGTATAGCCCCAAGTGAACTGACAGCTACAGCTCAGAAATTTAGGTTATATTTTTTCTTTCAAAGCAAGAGCAGGGTTTTTATTATGCGCTCCTACTGACGCACTTCAAATAAGGAATACCTCAAGGGTGGGCATAGATAATATCTGTTACTTTTATGTACAAGAATCAAATGCTGAAAAAGAAACATATGTTGAGAGTAGAGTAATTACAGTTTTTACAACTGTTTTGTCTTCAGTTTGATAAATTGGGGCGTTACAATTTTTTCTGAGAATGATACATTATCCAATAGCCTTACATTTGGTCTAATTTTAGCCCCGTGATTGCTGATAAATTACAAAATTATAAACATGTTCTATTTAGTAAAATAGTAATATTTTATACAACTCCTTTAATGAATATATTTGTACTTTATAAACTATCTAAAATTGAATTATGAACTTAGCAATCTGATTTGTATACTTTTATCATGAGCTCACAAATTTACTATTATTTTGAGATAATGCCTCTGCCCAATCACATCCATCTGTCACATTGGTCCAGTAGGAAGAGTATGTTGTGGGTTCTAGTCCATGAAAAAATGTCATCTGATGGGACCCAGGAAGAGAACCTTTTCTGCTCTGGCACCTACTTTTTGGAAGATCATTCCACCTGAGAACAGATTGCCCTTGACCTCACTGGCCTTCTGAAAGGGCAAAAATAATGCTATATTGTTATGGAAACTGAGCTCTCCTACAGGTCATGGTTTTTTAAAATGGTTGCTATTCTTTTTATGTATTTAAATTATTTTTAATATTATGGTTTGGGTGATTTTCTTGCATTTTGTCTTTTTAGTTTTGTACATGGTTCAATCATATATGTGAGATGGGCACCTGTATAAACTATAAAATAAAGTGGCTCTGTCCAAACTTTCGTCCTTGCTTATCTATTAGCATTCATATAAAAACTGTACAACAATCACTTTTAATATTCAAGCCTACATTGTGCTGTGTCTATTATTGCAAGGTAACAAAACATATTTTACAATATATGATTTGAGGATGGTATTTAGTATCAACAGAATACCTTCTAATGATGTCAATATGTCTATTTCAGCTGAAGAATTTTTTATATATAAAAAGTGACTTGTGATTTTCACATGGCGTAATCCATTGGCATAAGACTTGTCTCTATTCATGATATACAATTAACCCTGAACTGATCCAACAAAGCAGTTGTGTTCTTATACTATTAATACCTTGATTCCCAGATGTCACAAGTATCATAAGATTAATACAAGTAATTCTTGAAAGATGGGAGCATGGAAAACAAATTATCATTATCAGTTGGCTATAATGTTCTACTTATAAGTTTGGTTAAATACATAAAAAGCAAGAAAACCTGATTGCAAAGCTTCAAAAATCCAACTATTGTTTCCAAGTAGCTTATTAAAAAAATCAAGTACAATTATAACCCAATATTTCCAAACAGAAATAGCAGGGAAAATTCAGTATCACCTCAATATTGTGTATATTGAAATGAGAGATACAGGATTTGAAACTCAAATACAATACTAATTTTCTAATGGTATTAGTCAAGATAGCCAAGAAAAAAATGAAGAGCTTTATATACTAGCCAGTTTCCTACAGAATTTAGAAATATAAAAATTGATATATGATAGCCTCAATTATTATGTACTGACTGCCCAACTCTAGTGAATTCTGGCTGGCATACAAAACTAGTAAAAACATAAAAGCAGTTAAAGACATTGAATCAACTATACTACCCAGACTAAAATAATCCAAAGCAAAGGCCATTGAACAAATGAACATCAACAGCAAGCCTGGGACCAAAGCCAGATTTTCAAAGCTTTCCAGAATATCAGGAGAGAGAGAGAGAGCACCATTCTTATCTCTAGAAAGATGCTGTTACAAAGGATGGGAACCATAACAGAGAAGACACACTTCCTAGGTCCCACAAGATGGCAATGCTTAATGGAGACCTGGAATGCACCCATTCTACTGGAATTTACCGGGCAGGCAGAAACAATTGGAGACAAATAGTTTCCCAGATATCCAGGCCTTACACTGTACAGGGCTTGCTGATGTAGCAAAAAAAAAAAAATCATTTACAGCATGCTAAGACTTCCCTAATGGTCAGGAATATTATGAAAATTGCCCATCTGTTACATACACTTTACTATAGGAAGCCATTCCACCCCCCCCCATACACACAAGAAATAAACAGTGACAGATATATACAAACAGGTAAGAGTCAAAAACACTTCACCAAGAGTCATTGCCTGAAAATCAATTAATAACTTTGAGATATTTCATGGAATTACTGTTTTGAGTGAAAATAGTCCAATAGAAACTTCTGTACTAACCTGGAATCACAGCCAATCCATACTTGGCCTGGTCTGATATTCAAATCACTTTTCCGCCACCTTTGCCTTACTGTAGCCAGACCAAGGTAATACTTCCTGGTTTCTCAGTCAGTCTAATCCACTTATGTCAGATTATTCAAGACCTGCAATAGATATAAATTCTGACTTCATGCATATTATGTTTAAAGAACAGATATTTTCTAAAAAGGTTTTCATTCTAGCTACTATATTCCAAATGATTTGTCTTTTTTAACCTATCTTCTTAGCTATTAAATTCTTTTTAGATGCCTAATATTAGATGCTTAATGTTTCGTGATATAATCAAGATATTTAATAGGCTTATATCTTACCTTTATTGTACAGAAGTTAAAATCCTTCCTCTTATTTTTCCCCCACAACAATCCTATGAGGTAGACTGAACTGAGACTGTGAACCTTCATGGCTGAGAGTACCCTAGAATCTGGCTCTCTCCACTTCTAGTCCAGTACCTTAACCACTACATAACACTGGCTCTCAAGTCCTGTTGAGTTCACTAAGTAACCCATAAATCATGCCATTCATCTCATGTGTAATTATTTTGTTTACCACCAATACAGAATAAGCATCCTACATTCTTCTAGTCAACACAAACAGGGCAGACTAAGCGATGCTATAGACTCAGCACATTGCTTCATCATTTCTTGTATCCGAGAAGATTTTATGCAATGGAGACCTAACAAAAATGCCAAAACAAGCTTTCAGAATTAATATTTACTTCTATAATACTAAGATATAACATTTTTTTAAAAAATGTTATTACCAACTCTTGTCCATTCTTGTAGTTAATCTAAAAAACCAGATTTTGGAGAAATAAATTTCATCTTAAATATGCCAGCAAAAATGAGTAATTAAACAGCCATATACACAAAAATATCTGGCTAAGAAATCTGCCAGTAAATCAATTGTGCATTTTCCCATCCTGCTTTTCATTTTAATATGCTACAACCACAGCATAAAAGTTGTTCAGGTTTGGTTTTCTCCAACTGAAGAGTTAGAAAAGCATACATATGAAACCTATTTGGGACACAATTCTCTATCTAACATATCTTACAAAAAGACACTCAGAGAAATTTAAAATGATGAGTTACACAAGAAATGTTTGAGTTTGCTATTTAGAATTAAACAAAGTAAACCACCATCCATTATGAAGGAAAGATCAGAGTCCAAACACCACTCTGAAATCAATTTGGAGAGATATTTACAACAAAGGTAGGGAAGTATTTCACAGCAGGCTTACAAAAATAGACCTATACACAAAGGCATCCTTTCATTACATACATAACCCCAGAACCAAGAAAACGTAATTCTACACACTTTGAGGGAAAGCTAATACATGGGGGAGGGGGGAATCAAGAAACACATCTAAGGACTATGAAACTAGGCTCTAAGAAAACTATAAAGATTATCTATATAGATTAAAAAATATATCCTTTACCAACGTAAGAATAGCTCCCAATAGTCTCCTCCAACCAAAGAGAAGCAGCAACGTTCACAAGCACACTGCAATATACTGACGTGAAATAGCGCAATTGTTTCAATCCATAGTTTTCACCCTACGGTTACCTCAACTATATTTTTTCATACGATTGCCTGGGTTTTTGAGGTGGAACCCTGGACGAAGTACGCGGGCTGGGCTCCCAAGCCTAACGCGTCGACCGCCTAGCTTCTAGTTCAGTACGTCGCGTTTTACCCAAAAGGTGAGGAAAAAGCCCGAAGTCTATCCGAGGGGACGGGCTAGCGTGACTCTCCGGGACTCACGTGCCTCCTTTTGCGGGTGATGTGCGAGTGAGATATAGGGGAAGTACTACCTCCAAGGAACAGAGACGAAGTACTTCGTAAATGGCTAACCCATTCCCACCCGAAGGATGACCTAAGGCAAAACCACTACTTCCCGACTTCAATCACCGCCACCCCCCTTCATCTCCAGGGGAAAGCCAGGGCCCATTGTCCCGCCTCAGCAAACATCCCATTTCTCACCCCACCTTCCCTCTTTCCCTTCGGCTACAGCCTCCACTGTTCCCCATCTTCGCGGATATCATGCGCCCCTCCACCCCCGCTGCACGGATACCTGCTCCGGGGAAGAAATGGAGGGGGTGTCAATGCCGTACCCCGTTGCCTCCCGCCGCCGCCATCTTAACAGCAGTCCCTGAGCCTCAGCCCCAGTTAAATCACGCGAGAACTCACCACCTGGTAGAGAGCGAAGAAGAGACGCGATAATTGAGGGAAGATCAGACGAGAACTGGAGGAGCGGGGAGGCAGGCAAGTCATGAGGAAACGAAAATCTCGCGGGATGTTGTCTCAGGCAACCACTTTCCGCGAGAAGAACAAACCAGAAGAGAACTGCGCGAGCGCCTGCAATGGCATTCACCTCCGCGGAGCTCTTTGCCTCAGGCAGAATATTGGAAGGGCCATTGTAATCCTGCGCTCAAGTTCCACGCTCTGAATAAACAAATCCAGCCAGTAATTGTCTTTTTTATCTCTGCTGGTTACAATAAGTTTTTGAAAATTACATCATGTGAGAAACCGTCCGCGGTTCAACCAGGCTAAATCCTGAAAATTTCATCAGCCTTCCACTGAAGGGGCAGACAAAAAGGAAACTTAGCAGCTAGAGAAAACTCCCGCGAGACTTCGTAGAGCACCCACGAAATGCCGAGACTTGCGTACCTGAGTCAATCGTTGCGAGGGGGGGAGACGGTGCGTTGAGATTAAATCTCGCGAGAGCTAATGACGGCTTGCGGAAGTGTGTAGCGTTTGTTTAACCTGTAGCGAGATTTCGTAGGCATTGAGCTTTGGGGAGGTTCGAGGAAAGCAACGGAGGCTAGGCCGGGGTAGAAGCGTCCCGGGCACCGCCTCGAAAATTAGGGTTTTCCCTCTTCTCGCATAACTTCGCGGGCACTAAGCGGAATTCTCGCGAAAGCTTGAGAAATAAAGAAACAAGGAAGACTTGTTTCCAAACAGGCGGAACACTGGGGTGCCGCGGACGCCCTCTAGCTGTGCAGGGTTGTTTTCTCGCCCTCGCGCCCTCCTTTGCAGGGCGCAGGCGTGCTACGGAACGCGTGGGGAAGTTCTTTCCTCCGCCGCGTGAGCGCGCGAAGCTGTCTCGAAAGTTCGTTCTATTTGGGAGATCTCCAAGAAATTCCGGGCTGTAATAGGCTAAGAGCTGAAAATCTGCCACGAAAAAAAAAAAAATCTTGGAAGAAGGCAGAGTCAAGCCACTCATCCGTTGGTGCTAAAAAAAAATGGCAGGAATTAAATTTCATTTAAAAGAAGAACTTAAACCTTTATCAAGTTATTCCTTAAGATTAAACGGTAGCTTTGGAAGTATCAGGCACGAATTGCAAGTTTTTAGAAGGGCAGTTTTAAAGTAGCATTCAAATCTGTGAGAAGATATATAGATATATATAGTCCAACTTCATTGCTGATAAATATTTCGCTATAATCTAGACTTATAATTCTGAACACATTGTAATTTTATTAGTTATAATATAAGGCCTCTTGAAGTAACATGGGAGGAAACTTTGCTCTTTTTTAATTTAACGGAAGTTGTAGGCACTCGGAAGCTATTATTTCTGGTAGTACAAACACATCCCTAACCCATTGGTAACCAATCTAGTTTTGTAGCTTTTTGAAATGGAACAAAAGCTTGTTTAACCGGATTCATCAAGTGCCATACAGTAATTTTAGCCTTTTTGTAATATCTTTCATTAGCTTCAATAAATATTACTTGCAGTTTGCAGATGTCTTCCCTCTAAACAGATTTTTCTATTAAATGTAATGAAATATGTCCAACACAAACTGATGTTAAATACTTATAACATGCAACATTCTAATAATAGTATACTAACCTGATGTAAATTAATTCAAATTAGGTTTGTGTGTAAAAATGCTTATATTTAATCTGGTTCACATATCTGAACCATAATAGATTTTGAGTTATTAAACTCTTGTGGTTTGTAAACCATAGCCTGTGACAAATATATGATTGTAACCAATTATACTCAGCAAACTGACATTTTAATTGTATAAGTCACATTTAGTAAATGCAAAGCTAATCTAGGGTCTAGTTACATAATACAATAATCTATAATACTGGTTATGTGTTCAATCTCACTTGTGTATATAAATAATATTTTGCTTACGTTGGTTAGTGTAGTGTTTTACCCTATTGGAGAAGTTTAGTAACAGCACTAACTGTTCGAAGTATGAATTACATAAACCACTCAATTGCATTATTACATTTATATTTTACAAGAAAGTTTATTATGTACTGCATAAACATTTTAGAGAAAGAAGAAACTGCATACTGCACCATTCCTAGCACGTTATTGTAATGAGATTACCAAAAATATTGTTTTGTCTAAGGGCTATGCTATATGATTCAATTATTCAACCTGCCTTGGATGTAATAATATATCTTGTGTTAATCCATTGATTTGTAGATCATGTTTTAAGATCTTTATTATCTCAGACTGTAACAGTTATTTGGCTTAGCATATATTGTGTAAACCCAGCAAATCATTAGTTAGCATTTTAGATGAATCTAGCCAAATTGTGGTTTATAAAATAAATCATAGTTAAATATACTTCAATGTTCTTTGAATCAGACCTAACTAACCCTTATAATATTTAGAAGCTGCAAATAAAACTTTCCCTGATTTCTTGCTGTGTGGGCTAAAATTCACATCCAATATATAATTATAACCAAAGTGGCTGAGATGAGGGTTGTAGGACAAATAGCTTCTTTCAGGGAAAGAAAGCTGAAATAAAAATGCAGCAAACATAAGCAAAGCATACAGACATGTTAAAAACGTATTCTGTGTGCTTTGATGTGCATGCCTCATACAAATTCATGAATAACTGGATCTTGTGTACAGATTCCTGGAAGAAAATGTGGCTGACATGATTATACTTTTAAAATGAATGTTCATAGAGGCTGCTTCCTCATTTATACTATGTGGAATCAGTGGCTCTATAAATTATCTGTATGCAGACATACTTTTTTCAGCAGTACAATACTTGCGTGTTTCCTAGTGTTACAAGAGCAAATAAAAAACTTTACATCTTAATATCCACAAATTTGGATTCCAGTTTTAAAGTGCTTATGGATATCCCTTTTTCTCGTTTTAATTTAAGAACGGGATTTTTTTAAACGTTATATCCACTAGAGGGCAGCAAATATCACTTGAATTAGGGAACCACTAGAAAATAGATCAAAGTTGTCCAGGGATTTCCCCTGCATTTTTGAGCAATTTATATTCTAAATATTTTATAATACTGTAATTAAATAAGTTATACTACATTGTAAAAAGTATAGTGTAACATAATCCAGACCACAGAGATTTTACTGTAACTTCTTGCACAGCAGCTATTGATTAAATCACTACTGAATATCCCACATAAGCTATTAACTGTAATTTACAAACTAGAATGGTGAAAAACCAGAGACAGGTGAGAAAAACACTCTTGCCTATGTTATGACTGTTCTGCTCTATAGTAGAACCAAATACTAAATCAAAAACAAGTCCTAGGGTGTGATTAGGAGTAAAGCCAAACACTCATCCTTTAGCCAAGTTCCTACCATCATTTGAAGGCTTTCATTTCCCTATCGCTCAGGTGCTCCACCCTGGAAGGATACCCACCCAAACTTCTCATCAGCAGCTTCAACTAATTTTGGCTAGTTTAGCTCACTGATTGCTTTGCTGCAGTGGTTACTACCATGGGGTACCATCCAGGCAGCCTGTTGCTGTTTTCCTTCTGCTTCATTGCTTGTGATTTATATTCTCCAGATCCTGGGCTACTGTCTCAAGGCAGGAGCCACTTGCAATGGGTTCAGGAGCTAGCTCGACACCCACGATATGGACCTTGTTGGATGGAGGCCTTGAGGCAATTGGATGGTGGGTGCAAGGAGTTGAATGAAGAGCAGCAAAGCCGCATTGCACTGGCATTTGCTCATTGCCACCTACAACGGTGAGTCAAGTATCTAAGCTGAAGGAGTCTAGAATCTGGGTTTAATCACAGGGTGGAGGAGGAAGCAAAGTTAAAATTCTACCCCCTTCTCAGTCTTCCTGTTCTTTTAACTGCAAAGTGACGGGCAGGTATGCTTTCACCTATTGTAGGTGCTCCCTTTACTAAGCACCGCTGACCTTAGAGTTGGGTACAGCTCGGGGTGTAGGCTATAGAGCAGTGATAGACAAGAAGTTTGAGGTAATTTTTTATCTGCTCAGAGAATGTACAATTGGAAGGGGTGAAGAACAGAGTCAAAGCATAGGGCCTTTCTCTATCCTCAATTTGAAGGGCTTCTTGCCCGTTCTTGGGCCAACAGAAAACTATACCGGTGTGAAATTTGCTCTCCTTATTTCTGGTCTCTATCCTGCCACTGTTCCCAATCACTGCAGTCATCTGGCTTCCTTCAGTGATAATGGTGACAGTGCCTAACAAGTTATACAAGCTTTGTGGTTGCCTAATGTTGTTCTAAGGCAGGGGTCTTCAAACTTTGGCCCTTTTATGACTTGTGGACTTCAACTTCCAGAATTCCTCAGCCAGCATGGCTGGCTGAGGAATTCTGAGAGTTGAAGTCCACAAGTCATAAAAGGGCCAAAGTTTGAAGACCCCTGTTCTAAGGCCAATACATTCTGTCTTACTCTTGAGCAAGGAATAAAATGCAAATAACTTCTGAGGTCCTTTAACTATGTTGTATTGATACAACAGCAGTGAGAACAATCTTTAGAACAATTCAGCTGTGGCTGGATGAAGCTCACAGACTGCATTTAGCTTCAGTAATCTGATGCTAAATCAGGAACCTCAAAAGACTTCAGCGAAAAGTGATGTTTAATTAAGCTTTACGTAGAGCTATTAATAAGCATACTGTTTTATGGAATGTCACAAGCTGCCACTGCTATGCTACTTCCCATATAGACAGGGAAGCCACCTTTTCATAGAAGAGGATTCCCCCTTCCCCTCTTTTTTTTTGGGGGGGGCTGTATAGTTTCTCCCCAACAATTAAGTTTTTGTCTTTTCCATGACAGGTCTGGGAGGAAGTTCCCACCCTGTGAAATTGGTAGCTCTATTCGTGACTGCACACAGCACATGGATCCAGTGGCTTTTGGCGTGTACACTGAGTTTTTCACTCATGCTCATGCCATCTGTTATTTTCTTCACAATGAGGCTTGGCAGCAGCAGGCCCAAGATACTGTGCACAGGTGAGAAAAAGGGGGTTCCCTTTTGTTGTTGGTTGTTTTATATTGAAGGCTGAATTCCCTTGGGCGTAAACCGCTGGGGAGGGAAGAGGAAGTTGCATGGGATGAAGTGGGTGGGTAGGTACTGAACTAAAAGTGGGGCAGGCTGCATCCTTCTTTTTCTCTCCCTTGAGCTTCTTGCCCTACAGCAGTGATGGCAAACCTTTTACAGACCGAGTGCCCAAACCACAATCCAAAACCCACTTATTTATCACAAAGTACCAGGACCGCATCAACATTGTGGTGCCCTCAGGGGGGGGCAGGGAGGTGCCTCTGAGTCCCACCTCTGGCACGCAAAAACTGGGGGCGCAAAAATGGGCCACCGTGCTGCAAGGTGCAAAAATGGCCACCACCACGCCGTGGAGTGCAGATACAAGGCGCTGCATCACGCAAGAATGGGGCATGGCTAGTAAGTATCACGCAGGCACTAGCCCTGCCCCATTAGCAGCGCGTGCGTGCTTGCGGCCCCCTGCGCACATGCACGCATGTAAAATGCTTCCCCTCCCTTTTCTTCCAATCCACCAATCGACAATGGTTGGTGACCTCTGCTCTACCACCTCTATTCGAACTTGCTAGTTGGCCGCTTTGCATCCTTTGTGCTGGGTGGAGCTCCTGCTCTGGGCAGTGGTGGCAGCCTAATGGACTTGCTGCTGGTGGCGATGGTGCGTGTGCCAACAGAGAGGGCTCTGAGTGCAGCCTCTGGCACACGTACCATAGGTTCGCCACCACTGCTCTATAGGCTGCTAGAAAGGAACAAATCCCTTTGTTTATACTCATTGAAACTTTGGGCCTATAGCATAAACAGTTGCAAGGCTGCAGGTTACCAATCCCGATCCCAAGGGTAAGAGTGCTTTATCCAGATCAGGGGTCTTCAAACTCGGCCCTTTTTTTTTTTATTAAAAATTTTTAAAATTTTACAATAAAATTCCCTTCCAATAAAATTCCCTTCCCCAAACCCTCCCAACCCACCCCAATACCCTCCCCCCATCTTCCCAGAGCTGAATACAGGCTTAATTAAAACTTAAAAGAAAAAATTTAAATACCAATAAACCATAAACAAATTTGATTATAGTCATTAAACAAATTATAAAATACTTTAACACCAATATATATAGAAAACAGAAAGAGGAAAAAAAAGAAACAAGAAGAAGAAAAAAAAGAAGAAAAAGAAAAAAAGGTAATAATAATTATACTTCTAATTATACTTCTAAATAATATCTTAAACTTTAAATATAAATTATTCAAAAACTAAATAATATTTTTTTATATCATACTTATATTGTATGAAATTTATCCATCTTTTCCACACCAAAAAATACTTCTCTTGCGATTGCTCTTTCAAGAAAGCCGAAATCTTTGCCATTTCCGCTAAGTAGGAAACTTTAAAAAACCATTCTTGCAAGGTAGGCAAAGATTCCTTCTTCCAACACTGCCCTATTAATAACCTAGCCGCTGTAATTAAATTTAACATTAATATAGTCTCTTTGTTATCACAATCCGAAACAATACCCAACAAAAACAGTTGTGGGGTAAATTTTATCCTTCTTTTAAAAGTTCTTTGAATATTCCACCATATCTTAATCCAAAAAGCTTTTATGTTTTTACATGACCACCAAATATGATAATAAGTAGCATCCAAGCAACCACATCTCCAACATTTAGGCTGCAGGTTTGAATACATGCGAGACATTTTCTGTGGGTCAAGGTGCCATCTATAAAACATTTTATAAAAATTTTCCCGTAAATTTTGGGCTTGTGTAAATTTAACATTTCTTACCCAAATAATCTCCCAAGTATCTAATGGAATCAGTTCATCAAAGTTTTGTGCCCATTTAACCATACAATCTTTAACTAATTCTGCTTCTGAGTCCAATTCCACTAACACCCCATAAATTCTTTTGATGTGGGTTCGACTTTGATCTCTAATTTGTTTTAACAAATTCTCATCCTGTCTAAGCAGACCCACATTATAATCTACTTTCCACCTATCCAATAGTTGTCTATACTGAAACCATGAATAAATAATATTTTCTTGTGCTAGCTCATCCATACGTTTTAATTGCCAATTTTTACCAGCCCATCGAAGTAATTGTGCATAAGAAATACTATCCATCTTAACTCCTCTCCTTATCCCTTCTATCGCATGCCATGGGATAGCCCATAATAGAATTCTTGAATCACTTCTATAATATTTCTTCCAAACCCGAAGTAAGGAAGTTCTTAAAATATGAGACTTAAAAACCCTATCCATCTTCTTATTAAAAATTAAATAGGCATGCCATCCAAAAAGTAAATCCCATCCCTCCAGGAGGAGTATATCTACATTTGTTAAATTAACCCAATCACTAATTAATGTTAACGCCACAGCATCATAATACAATTTCAGATTCGGTACCTTGAGTCCACCTCTCTCTCGAATATCTTGTATGATTTTAAGTTTTACTCTTGGTTTTTTCCCTGCCCAGATGAATTTATTGATATCTTTCTGCCATTCATCTACATTTGCTTCTTTCTTTAAGATAGGTATCATTTGAAATAAAAAAAGAAACTTTGGCAAGACATTCATTTTGATCACTGCAATTCTCCCCAATAGGGATAATTGCAGCTTTTTCCAATTATCCAAATCCTTTTGTATTTTAACCCGCAGCCTTTCATAATTATTTTTATACAGTTTTGCATTGGAAGCAGATAAAATAACCCACAGATATTTTACCCTGTTAACAACCTCGAAATCTGTCAACCTAACCAGGGTCTCCTTGTCCAAGTTGGTCATGTTTTTAGGCAATATTTTAGTCTTCTTATTGTTAATTTTAAAACCCGAAACTTGTCCATAATGATGTATCAATTGTAACAAGTCCATTACAGAGTGAGTTGGTTGAGATAAAGTGACAACCAAATCATCTGCAAAAGCCCTTAATTTATATTCTTTTTTATTAACTTCTATTCCTTTTATTTTCTGTGATTCCCGGATTTTAATCAGCAAAATTTCCGAGGTTAAAACAAACAACAATGGCGACAATGGACAACCCTGTCTAGTCCCCTTTTCAATTGAAAATACCTCTGATAAACCTCCATTAACTATAAGTTGTGCCGTTTGTTTTTGATAAATAGCACAAAGAGCCTGTAAAATTTTTTCTCCAAAGTTCATTTCCTCAATTAATCTTAACATAAATTGCCAATTTAACTGATCAAAAGCTTTTTCGGCATCTAAAAATATCAATCCTGCAGAAACTTGGTTGTTTTTATCCAAATATTCTATTAAATTAATAATTTGTCTAACATTATTCTTCATATACCTTCCAGTTATAAAACCTGTTTGATCCATATGTATTAATTGATTCAACACACTCATAAGTCTATTGGCTAGAATTTTCGAAAAAATCTTATAATCTACATTCAAAAGAGATATAGGTCTGTAATTCTTTGGTAGAGTAAGATCTTGGTCTTCTTTTGGAATCAGAGATATAAAAGCTCTACCCCAAGACAAGGGGGTCTCTGAGCCCTGTAATATATTATTAAAAAGTTCCCTTAAAGGTTCTATCAATTCTTCTATCAAAGTCTTATAATAAATAGATGTCAATCCATCAGTGCCCGGTGCTTTACCTAATTTTAGTTCTTTAATTACTGTCTCAATTTCCTCTATAGTAATCAAACCGTTAATTTCTTGTTTCTGATCTTCTGTTAATTTAGGGAAATGAGCATCTTGTAAATATTTATCTATATCTAAAGCCTGTACTTTCCTTCCCATATATAATTTTTATAGCAATCTAAGAAAGATTTCTTAATCAACTCCTTCTGATATACCAATTTACCATTATAATTTGTTTTATCTATAGTTCTCAGCCTCTGCTTCTTTCGCAATTGATAAGCCAACCATCTCCCTGGTTTATTAGCATTGCAAAATGTATTGTGTTTCATATACAATAAGTTAGTTGCGGTTTGATCAGCCATCAACATATTAAATTGTAATTTAAGCAATTTTATAGATTCTTTAATCTTTTCATCTGTAGGATTCAAACTTAAAACTTTTTCTTTTAATTTAATCTCATCTTCCAGCTCCTTACGTTTCTGCACCAGCTTCTGTCTATAAACCTTATTCATTTGTATCAAGACCCCCCGCATGTAAGCTTTGCCTGCATTCCAAACCATTGACATTGAAGTTCCCTTATACATATTTAAAGCAAAATATTCCTTTAATTGCTCCTTTAATTTCTGAACATTCTTTTCTTGTCTAAATAAATTTTCATTCAGCCTCCAAGATCTCCTCTCCTCTTTTTCATTAATCAATTCCATCCAAACTGGACTATGATCCGTCAATGTCCTAGGAAGAATCTTAACATTCTTTACCCTAAAATATAAGTCCGTTGTAATAAAAAAAAATCAATTCTTGAAAAAGATTGATGTCTATCCGAAAAAAAGGTGAAATCTCTCTCCTCCAAATTGTGTTCACGCCAAAAATCTCGCAACTCCCAATCCTCTTTCAGATCAAAAAAGGACTTAGGTAGTTTAGCCTGTCAAACTCGGCCCTTTTATGACTCATGGACTCCAACTCCCAGAATTCCTCAGCCAGGTACGCTGGCTGGAATTCTGGGAGTTGAAGTCCATGAGTCGTAAAAGGGCTGAGTTTGAAGACCCCTGATCTAGAAACAGGCTAAGGAGGTAACAACAAGCTTTGTCAGGGATCCTTTAGATTCACCAATCTCCTAAGTGTTACTCTTGAATCCAGAAATAATCCACCATCTCTTCTTTTGGTAGCTGAAGGTAGAAGGTTAAGACATTTCTTCCTAGATAGAAAATTGCTTGCTAAAATGCAGGAAATCTTAACCATGGGCATACTATACAAACAGTAGTTCGTTTTAGGGTTTTAAATTGCTTTGAGCGCCTTAATGAAAATAGAAGAAATTAACTGAAAATGAATGAGTGGAATTGAAAGCAACCTTTTGCATATTTTTAAAATTGTTTCCTGATATTGGTATCACGTTGAATATAATTGTTAGTTAATGAGATACTCTTGTTGGTATGCTTGTTGGTTAGGCTGGGATGGTTTATAACAGTGGTGGCGAACCTATGGCACTTGTGCCAGAAGCGGCACTCAGAGCCCTCTCTGTTGGCACGTGCGCCACCGCCACCAGCAGCAAGTCCATTAGGCCACCACAGCCGCCCAGAGCAGGAGCCCCACCCAGCACAAAGGAGGCGAAACGGCCGACTAATAAGTTCGAATAGAGGTGGTAGAGTAGAAGTCACCAGCCATTGTCGATTGGTGGACTGGAAGAAAAGGGAGGGGGGAGCATTTTACATGCGTACATGTGCGCAGGGAGCCACAAGCACGCATGCACTGCAAATGGGGTGGGGCAAGTGCCTGCATGAAACTTACTAGCCATGCCCCGTTCTTGCGTGGTGCGCCTAGTATCTGCACTCGGCGGTGCGGTGGTGGCCATTTTTTTATCCTTTCAGCACGGTGGCCCATTTTTGCGCCCCCGGGTTTTGCGTGCCAGAGGTGGCACTCAGAGGCACCTCCCTGCCCCCTCCCCCTGAGGGCACCACAATGCTGATGTACTTTGTGATAAATAAGTGGGTTTGGGATTGCGGTTTGGGCACTCGGTCTATAAAAGGTTCACCATCACTGGTTTATAATTATGGACAAATAGATAAATAATCTTTAAGTGGCAGATTGTGTAGCAACTCTATATCATGTGATCCCAGTAAATGATGCAGCTGCTTTAAAAAGTTACAGGTGCAGTATTTTGTGTCCTCAGATGCTCTGAAGTACTTTTTTAGAATAACATTCAAATGTTTTTCCTGTTTCTTTCTGCAGTCATTCAGTCCTTGGGTGCAGGATCTTTTTTTTTTCCTGGAAAGGAGGAAAGGGGAGAAGCCACTCTGGAGCTGTTCTTTCTTGAGGGGGGGGGCGTCCATAATATTATCTGAAGAAGAAGAGGGTTAAGCTTCCAAGGAATATCTGTTCAGTAGCAGAGCAACCTTCTTCCCCTTTTTTTGCAATCTACAAGGGGTGACTGCTATACTTAAAATGGGACTGATTCAACAGTGTTCTTGTCCATTGAATTGCACTGTGGATTTGTCTATTGCCAGCCAATTGGTTGTTTTCATGCTTTTAGCTTGCTGTGGGAAGAAAAAAGTTGCTGCTGAAAGAGTTAAACATCTGGAAATCAGCAGGCCTGAGTGATGTACTTGATAACTCTTTCCCTGCCAGGTCTGTAGAACCCTTCAGAATTTCACGTCAACCATCGGAACTGGCAGCACTCAATGTAATGCCCCATATCTACAGTACATGCGGAGAGGAGGTGAACGAGCCCCCAAATGACAATGTCACTCCAGTGTTTTCTGTGGTTATAGGCTAGTTTCTGAAGGACAGATTATCTAATGTGGGAAGCACATCCCATCAGATCTACTTGCATCTTTTTTTATCTAGCTGACACTTGGTGAAAATGGAGGGAAAAGTCTGTGTAAAGAGTGTGGGGGGGGGAGAGCTCAATGAGCAAGGCTACAGATTGGCTTTTTTTACTTGGGGCCTAATTAGCAATCTGTGACCTGAGGAGGGGCACCGGGAAATTGGCACTTTATGGTTCCTGCCTTTGTGTGTTCCGGCAGTGACAATCTGGAAAAGAAATTAACACCTCAACTCAGCCTTAGATAATTGAGGAAAAGATACATGAACATGGAACAGAGGCAATGGACTTAGATAGCTGGATGTCGTTATATAGCAGACCACAGTTTCCATCAGTCCAGCAGATAAACAGAAACATTTGGAAGACCACAGGTTTCCACTCCAATGCTTATAGATTATAAACCCTAGTGCAGATTAGGATTTATAAACGATATTCCATGAGTATACTGGACACTATAAATACCAACTTCATTTTATAGTATTGAAAAAATTAAATGTAATAATCCTTATTTCTATTTAAAAAGTGCAATCCCCTTTACCCTATTCTTTTTAAAAGATAAAACATGAACTATGCATATTTAATCAGAAATTAGTCCATAGAGTTCAGTTGGCTTCATTTTCAAATGTCTGCGCCTAGGATGGCCACGTTCCATTTGGTGAATCTGTACCAGAACAGAAGATCCAGTGACTTCCAAGTCTCTGCTTAGCCACATCAATTCTTTATTTACATGTTTAGTATCTCCCATCCAGAGATATTTAATTAATTTAATTATCAAAATAAACCAAGGCATATGCTGGGAATACTGGCAGTTCCCATCTCAATTTATCCACACCAATGGGTACTTCTGAGGTTCTGGTCCAATTTTCAATATTTCATCTTTTGCATAGCATGCCAAGGTTCAGATTTGAATAAATGGATAAACGCTTCTCCTTTTCCATGTAAGCCTTTATTGGTTTTCAAGAACATAATTTGGAAGCAAGAAAAAAAAGCACACAAAAACACTGCTGGAGGAAAGATGATGATGGGATACAGTAATAGTTTAGTTGTCAATGTAGTTGACCTTCACTATAGGAGGAGAGGGAGCTGACAGGTCACTTAGGCTTCACTCCTGATAGTCACCTGGATGAAGCACGCTTATCGCTGTAGTTGTGAAAGCTTTCAATATGGTTAGTGCAGGCTGCAATATTTCCACAGCCAGCCTTTGCTGATCTCATGCCAGTGCCAACGTTGCCACTGAGATGCCAAAATAGACTTTTGGGTAGGCAAGTCAATAAGAACCCTTTCAGGTAGGAGCACTTTTTGGAAATACAGTGGAGGGTTTACCTTGGACCACAATGAGTGAGTTACTTCCTTGTTTATCTACACCTACCAGGCTGATCTCCTCTTCAGAAACCGTGGCCCAACAGTTGGAATCTACCAACCAGCTTGCAGAAGAGACGGCTCGGATCCAAAATGCCACCTTGCGCTCTCAGGAGCAGATCTTGCGCGATGGGGAGCTGCTATGGCAGACGCTCCGTGACTCCTCCCAAGGTGACCTGAGAACAAAGCTGCGTTATTATTCCTTTTAACAGTTTGCACTGATAGCTAGATATTAACAGAGATCATCCCTACGGGCATACCCCTGTCTGTGTTAATCTGCAAAAACATCTGGTGTCATATTGTATGGGCAGGAAATTCAATTCTTAAAAGTACTGGCGTACACTAAAGCATTAGTATATTGACTCAAAAAACTTCTGACACAACTTTCAAGCTCATAAAAATATATCTAGAGAAACAAATTTTGATGCCTTAATTCAGTGTTTTTTTTAAGTTAGTGACTTAAAAAAAAAAGCTGCTAAATGGCTTGCAACCTATGGTTTGCAACTTAAGAAACTGGTAATTTGGGAATCGGAATGCAAGCCAGACGTGATCAATTACATCAGCTGGGCTAATTAGTGGATTGTAAATCAATGACCTTTTTGATTTTGCAGTTCTCAAAATGATGCAGGGCAGATTTTGATTCCAGTAAACATGTCAGAAGGCACATGTTTTGGAAAATGATACATTTAGAAATGCATTATTTAAGATAACGCGTAAAAATTCATTTCATACAGGGAAAGGTATTCCAAGCTACTTAATTTCTTTGCCTGGATTATGCTATCCAAAAACCATTGCAAGGCAAGGCACAAACTTGTTATGAACAGATTTACAAGTCCATGTGTACAAAGCTTGCTTTCCCCAGGAACGTGATAGCTTAGTACAGTGATGGCGAACCTTTTAGAGACCGAGTGCCCAAAACCAGCCCCCCACCCCCATCCCCACTCCTCCCTGCCAACTGGGCCACTCACCACCTCCACTGCCTGCCACAGAGCACCCAGCAGTGCCATGGCGGCCACGCCCTCCGCCCGTGCCCCACAGCATCATCTGTGCGCAACGGGTTGTAAGGCGGAGTTTGGTCCCCGGCTACCATGTCCTTGGCTGCGCTGCTTCGTATGGGCCGCGCCCAGGGGCGACTCTCCTCTGTGGGGGGCTGCTGGTGAGGAGAGGGCCGTGGGAGGATGCGGGGCTGGGGAGACGGTGCGTGTGCCCACAGAGAAGGCTCCGAGTGCCACTTCTAGCACTCATGCCATAGGTTTGCCACCATTGGCTTAGTACTTGTTTCATACAGATTATCGGTAGTCCTTAGAATTGGGATTCCCATTGCTAAAATACAGTCGCAATATCATCTGACCTCATTGCTTAACAATGGTAATCTTAGCAATCTTGGTTGCCGTTGTAGCCGCAGGATTGGTTGGGTCATTAAACAAGAAGCTCATGTGACTGCAGTCTGAGAACAGGTGGGGGACCCAGGCAACCGGGTCAGTAGGCAAGAGCTATATGTACAGAGGGGATGCCACAGAGTCCAGAGGTGGGTGTTGTGGGCAGTCAATACAAGGAAAAGCAGGAAGCGACTTGCAACTTCCTGCTATCTTCCCCATTAACTTTGCTCGTGGAAAGTTGGCAGGGAAGTTCACAATAGCAATCACATGACCATGGGTTGGTGATTCAGGGCTTGCCTGAATCATGCTCACGTGACTGCAGGGATATTGTGATGGTTGCAACTTTGTGGACCGGTTACATGCTCCTCTTGTTCAGCACCACTGAAACTTTGAGTGGTCACTGAACAAGTGGTTGTAACCTGAGGACTATATAAATTGTGTTGTTGTCGTTTTTTTGAGGAGCTCATTGCTATATCAAATATTCCTACAAACTGCCATAAGCTGCAAGCTGCAAGCAAACCTGAGATGTCGGTGAGATTTGTTATGAAACTGGAATTGGAATTCAGGGCTCCTGAGCCAGCTCGTTAGCAGGAGCATATTTCTCAAGCCCCCTTGCACATTGTGAGATGAAAAGTATCACTTTACAACTGCCTAATGCATTATGTACTGTACACTTCGTACTCAAAGACACTGCATACAGCAGCTATGTATTGTGTATACATAAATAACAGTAGTGGCCAAAATTGTGGAAACCTTTTGGGAAAAGTGTACAGTAGAAATGCCACCTTTGGTTAAGTTTCCACCAATTTTTCTTCAAATTTCTTTATAACTATAGTCTTGTTCACTTAATAATACTATTTTGCATCACTTTCTGGGCAACCAGTCAACTCTTTGCACCATTACTTTAATTTTGTTAACGTTTTACAAGCTCACTAAATGAAAGAACACAAAAAAACCCAACCAACTTGATAGCGATCACATAACACACTGACAAATGTCCTCCTCTCAGCTTCAATACATGACATCAGTAACTGAATCCTACTGTGATCTGATTGGCTCATTGCCAAAACAAGATGACACCTGATTGGCTCTCTAAACACTCATGCTCATTGGCTACAATCAGATAAAGGAAAGCTACCTGATATCAACCTAAGCAAGTCGTGCTTCCTTTTTCTGGTTATTTGGCTATAACTTTTCATAGAATACAGTACAGATAATTGAACAAACTATGTTGCATTACGTTCTTGATTAAATTATTTTTCCATTGATATATAATTTTATGGTACTACTCCCCCAAAAAAGTGGTGTTATTAGCCTTCAAACCTCAAAAATACACTTTTCCCAAAAGGTTTCCACAAGTTTGGCCACTACTGTACACTTGTAAATAACTACACAAAGCGTGTTATTGTGCCAGTCTAAGTAGTAAAGCCACATTCTAGCAGGTATACTTAGAAAGACATGGAGATGTCTTACACCGAGTCAGAGTGTTTAGGTATATAGTTTGATGCTACCACCCGCTCAGGTTAGCAGAAGTTCTTCAAGGGGAATGCCCTTCTAAGCCTACAATGACTAGAAACATTAACTGGGATTATCGAAGTTTAATTTAGTTTAATTTGCAAACTTGTATTATGGCCCTTGAACGCCAAGAGCCTCTTCCCACTTTTGAAAATTCAGGAGGAGTTTAGACCAGTGTTTCTTAACCTTGACCATTTTAAGGCATGTGGACTTCAACTCCCAGAATTCCACAGCCAGCAATGCTGGCTGTGGAATTCTGGGAGTTGAAGTCCACATGCCTTAAAATGGTCAAGGTTGAGAAACACTGGTTTAGACTGATTTACCCTTACGGTTGACCTTATATTTCATACTGCTTGGTCAACTCAGCCTCACTCAGTCTTGCCATAAGGATTGCATCAGAAGCTACCAAGCTTTGTAAAACTAGGATTTGAGGAAAGGATCTAAAAATACTGGCGACGCCTAGATCTGCCAAGTTATTTGTGCTGTAACATTCAAAATTAAAAATTGCGGGGGGGGAGGGGGTGTTGGAAGTACAAATATGGGCAGGGTTATTCTTGACTAATACTGGAACTAGATTCAGGTAGCAATCCAAGTATATAGCCCAAGATAAGCTAGTTTTATTTCAGACCCCCCCAAAATCCATAAATTCAGGAACTGCAGAGTGTGAGGTGCAAGCAATGTATACGGCAGAATCAGCATTCAACTCTGACATCTATTTTCCCAATCTTGTATTATATTTTTATTTAACTTATTTTATATCCCGCCTTTATTATTATGATAAACAACTCAAGACAGCAAACATGCAGTCTCTAATGCTCCTTCTCCTATTTTCCTCACAACAATAACCGTCGTGTGAGATGGGTTGGGCTGAGAAGAGAGTATCGGGTCCAAAATCACCCAGTTGACCTTCAGGCCTAAGGCCTGGGGCCTGTGCTTAGATAGATAGAATGGTTGATAGCTGGGCATTATTATTGTAACAGACCTGTCTGGTTTGAGCTTTTTGCTGTTGACCTTGCCTCATCTAGTCCTTCCATGTATGCATATAATGCCCAGCAAATGGGAAGAAAGACTATGATAAGAAAGTTACAAAATTGTGGGGGGGAAATTAGGTATTACAGACAGCGAGCCTCAACTATACGAGGGGTCTTGTTCAATGACAGAAACAGATTTTCTCTGTAGGAGATGATGATGATGGGGGTGGGGGTGGGGGTGATATTGGAAGGAACCTTTCGAGATCATCTAGTCCAACCCCCTGCTCAGGCAGGAAACCCTATACCATTTCAGACAAATGGCTGTCCAGTCTCTTCTTTAAAACTTCCAGTGTTGGAGCATTCACTGCTTCTGGAGGCAGGTTGTTCCACTGGTTAATTGTTCTAACTGTCAGGAAGTTTCTCCTTAGTTCCAGGTTGCTTCTCTCCTTGATTAGTTTCCATCCGTTGCTTCTTGTCCTGCCTTCAGGGGCTTTGGAGAATAGCTTGACTCCCTCTTCTTTGTGGCAGCCCCTGAGATATTGGAAGGCTGCTATCATGTCACCCCCTCGTCCTTCTCTTCATTAAACTAGACATACCCAGTTCCAGCCGTTCCTTATATGTTTTAGCCTCCAGTCCCCTGATCATCTTTGTGTGTAAGTGTGTAAGTGGCCCAAATAATCTTTTTTTTTTTTACAGTCACATTAAGTGCCCCAAATAAGATACCCAATTTGTCCGGGAGGGCAATGGCTTCTTGTCCTTCCTCTCCCTTCTGCAGGTATACACCAGGCCTTCCAAGAACTGCAGAATTCAGCCATCGAGCAACAAGTAGCCTTTGCAGAGATCTTTAATCGAGTGACCTTCCTGCACCGCTTTGTAGTGGGGGAATCCAATGCTCTCTATTCTGTCTTCTTCCATCTCCTGAGTGGTGTTACTGCACTGCTGCTGACCTCTAGCCAGCGAACTGCAAGAGCTCGGTGAGGAAAAAAAGCAGAAGAACCTAAAATGCTTTCGATTGTTCAGTGTTCCAGTCCGCCTCAAAATGACTGGATCAGGAATGCAGGTGGAGGGTGTATTTCTTGGTGCAACAAGAAGTGATACGAGATGTTTTAATGGCTTTTATTGTCATTTATGAGCAGCCCAGGATTAGGTTGCCTAAGACGGGCAGTTATCTAAATATTTTCAATAAATCAAATAGCCTTTGACATAATCAGCCCAAGTAATTTGGTCACATAATGTAATAATAATAATAATAAAGTTGGAAGGGACCTTGGAGGTCATCTAGTCCAACCCCCTGCTCAGGCAGGAAACCCTCTACCATTTCAGACAAATGGCTGTCCAGTCTCTTCTTTAAAACTTCCAGTGTTGGAGCATTCACCGCTTCTGGAGGCAGGTTGTACTGTTCTTTTTTCTGGCAGAATTGATTAGACTGTGAAAGAGGAACTGTAGAGGATCTTTTTCTTATACTGAACATCCCTAGTTTTAATTCCAAGGAATTCCAGGTATTGCTAGGTCCTTGAACAGTCCACATGCCTTAAAATTGTCAAGGTTGAGAAACACTGTGCTAGATTTAATGGCTTCAAGTCCACATGCCTTAAAATTGTCAAGGTTGAGAAACACTGTGCTAGATTTAATGGTTTCAAGTCCACATGCCTTAAAATTGTCCAGGTTGAGAAACACTGTGCTAGATTTAATGGCTTCTGAAAGTTTGGAAAGCCAGTGTCAATTAGTGTTGGCAATAAGACCAAAGATCTAGCTCAGTGTAAGGCAGTTTCACTGTTTGCCTTCCCTGCAGTTGTTCAGCAATCATACCATCAGACTGCAGTCAGTGAAAATTTAATATGGATGATCCTCATCTTGCAACCATTTGTTTAGCAACAGTTCAAAGTTACAGTGGCACTGAAAAAAAGTGATTTGTGACTGGTCCCCATGGCCACGTGATCAAAATTTGGGCACTTGGCAAACAGCATACATTTATGGTGGTTGCAGTACCCTGAGGTCATATGATCGCCATTTGTGATCTTCCCAAGCAAACAAGCAAAGCTGGATTTGCTTAGTGACTGTGAGATTCACTTAACAACTGAAGCGATTCTCTTAACTGTGGCAAAAAAAGATCGTAAAATTGGCTGCAACTCACAACCGCCTTGCTTAGCAATGGAAAATCTGGTCCCAACTGGTCGTAAGTTGAGGACAGCCTGTATAAGACTGGACATTTCTGCATACAGGTGCCATAGAAAAAAATTGAAGATTCAGGGGTTTGGGGTTTTTTTACTTTTTTTGTGGATGACAGCAGATGAGGAAATAGTGAGGTATCTGCAACAAATAGGAAGTAGGGGCAAGTTGTATTTATTCAAAACACTGCATTTATTATTTATATAGTGTTCATGTTTTCAGCGTTTAGCAAATGTAAAAGTTGGCATCTCACCTTTTGCCAACGAAGTAGCATCCTCGGTAGGTCTAGAGTCAAAGCTTGGTAAAGGTGCAGTTCAATTTCTATGCCAAAATTTCTTTTCCATGTATATACAGTATGAGGACTAAAAATTAGCTACCTTTCGAAAGGAAGCTGGAATTGTCCAAATGTGTAATTGTGCAAAAACCGTAAGAATCCATTCTTCTCTGAATGTAAGCCACGGTCGTGTAGACTGTGGAAATATATTCCACGCTTTCTCTTAATGGTCTTTTATTCCCCCCTTTTATCTCCAGGCTCATTTTGCTGACCTTGGTGGGAGCTAATATTTATCTGGAACGTGTTATTTGCAACGTTCTCCTGGATCGTTCAGAGGAGGGCTACGACCTGACGGTAGGGTCATTCCTTTGCAATAGCAAATGGAGAGAGAGAGAAAGACAAGATTGGTAACCAAAAATAGGTTGTGCCTGGAGGGAGTGCTTTGATGCTAATTTCAACTGAGGAACTGTCTTACTGTTCCAGCACAAATGACTTGATGAGTTTTTGTCCCCAGGTCTTTGCCTGCAGTGTCATGATGTCATGCTCACCCTTGTTAAGGGACAGTGGCTGCAATTAAACAAGCTTTTGAGGGGATCTGTAGAGCTAGAGAAACAGTTAAGCGGAGCTAAATGATTCTGAGGAAGCAGAAGGTTCCTAGCCCCCCCCCCCGGTTGAATTCTCACCTTAATTTGATTCGGTGAAGAGTCTCGAGGATTGTTTTGTTATTAGCAAAATGCATGCAGGCACAAAGTAGCCATACTTTAGGAATAAAATCTGAATTTCTAACATTGCCACCCTTACATTTGAATTAAGTTCATAGCTATTTACCGAAGCTGGAAGTGCCGGGTTCATTGATGGGCTGTCCATGTAGTGACAAAATGTGATGAAAAATTACAGTCAAGGGTTTCAGTGCCAGAACAATTAAAATGCTAATTTCTTTGTGGAAATTAGGCATCCCTGGTATTTGTTTTGTTTCTCTTTTGCATTATTTAGAGTCCAGTTATGGTAGTTGTCCATTACTCTGCTTCTGTTAGGCATACAATCACTATACCATCCCTCAAGAAGTCGCAAGTCCTGATTATATACCAGCGATTCTCAATCTTCGTGTGACGGCGACTCCGTCACACGGACGCGCCGTGCATGCGCGGCGCCGCCCCCTGGGGGGGAAAATGGCGGATCGCGTTGTTTCGCGACACCTGTAAAATGGTCGATCGACCCCAAATGGGGTCGCGACCCATAGGTTGAGAACCGCTGTTATATACGATTACTGAGATTTTAAATAACAAGTCTCACTAACAGTGCTGCATTATACTCAGAAAATTCTCTCCCTACCCTTAGATTGGCACCTGAAAAAAGCCCCTTCTGATGCCACTTTGTGTCTCTCAATAAATGCAACGAGAAAGAGGGATACTTTTTTTTTCATGCTGAAATTCTGATTGAAAAAGATTTCCCTCTTCTTAAGTGATAAATTAAAAAAAAATCAAATCGGGCAGAATATTTAAATCTAGCATGTTGTTGGAATTTCATTCAGTTATCAGCCTGAGGTTCATCCATGCATTACAAAGCATTTTTATACATATTTCTGATGCTGCAAGGCATCAGAAATTTTAGGGCATCAGTCCAATATAATTTCAGCTATGAAGTATTGAGGGTAGGGTGAGGGAATTGCACCTGGCTGCTGTTCATAATGAGCTATGAGAACTCTCCATGACCCAGTCTGAAGTAAGAGAAGGTAGAGTTTCTTTGTTGAAGTTTAAGGAAGCTTAAGCCTCATGGTTGCCCATCTCTTAGTGACTGAATGGGGACAGTGGGCTGATTTATCCTCCTCTTAGGAAAGCATCTCCTTCTGGGTCGGCCTGACGCGCCGGATTTTTGCTTGCCTGTGCACAGCTATACTAGCTTATTTTATTTGGACCTACAAGGACCCAGCCAAACAGAGCCAAGAGGTGCTGCAGAGTCTGCAGGAAACTCGGAAAGAGATTCAGCAACTTTTACACGAAACTGGTAACGAAAGAGGAGCAACGGGCGGTTGTGGGCTTGAGGAGGAGGAAGAAATGGCTTGGCTTTGCCCAAGGAGTAGTCTGTGTCGGATCTTTTGATGGAAGAGGCACAGAGATGGGAGCTGGTGCTTCTGCCCATCTCCAGGTTGGGGATGCTAATCAAGGGAAAGGTACACAGGAAGGAAGGCAGTTGGCTGAAAGTAGGGAAAGGCTTGTCCATGTACAAGTACTTCGGGTTGTTCAACTAGTTCCATTTCAAAGGGCTGGGTGCTTGCGGAATATGTATGAATGCATTACTCCATCTTTGACATGAAGAATAGAAGATGTGAGAGCTGTGGTTGCCTAATGATTGCTAGCCAGCATCTCCCTTGTCCTTTTGCCTAGCAGAAGAGTATGCAAGCGCTTTAGGGAGTGACACGGGTCCCTCTGTATGCATTACAAGTAAATGAGACATGAAGTTGGTAAAACCATATAATGAGAAAACCCAGAGGCTTCAGCCTGCACGCTGATGTTCCAGACCTGAATAATTAATACATGATATAACAATCTTACTACAGTTATGATCTTGTCTGGCCCAGGGTATAGAATGCAAGCATGTCAGGTTTCTAGCTCTTGATGGATTCTTCTCAGCATGTGCCATCTGTTTTTTCCCAGAGAGGCTGTTGGCTAAACCGGAGCTTCTGTTTCAAGATACCAAGCCTAGAACAGAAAAGGAGGTATTGACTGAAGTGGGTGTCTCAAAGCTGCTATTCTGTTCAAAGAAGAGAGCTGAAATGGACGCAAAAGAGTATTGGACTGAATACCAGAGAAGTGAGTGCTATCTTGGTGGAGGAATGGGAAAGTAGCAGATAGCATTGGGATCACTTAGGGACTAAAGGGCAGGTCCGGGAGAAGGAGGAAGCATAATGTTAACTCTCCCACCTTCTGTGAAACGCCATTGAATGGTTCTGCCTAGATGTCGCTCTGTTCCTCACCAACCTTAGCAGATTGCCATGATGCTGAAATTTGGTTCTGAAGGAAGAGCAAACTTTGAAAGAACTAAACTTTGGAAGCTGCCGCTTGCTGCAATTGTGTTTTCAAGTACTATCCGATGCTTCCCCCCCGCCCCCACCTCAATTAAACAAATAGGCTCAAACAGACTACTTCCATTTGAACCCTTTTCCGGGAATTGCTGACCTTGATTGATTCGGTCTATGTTTGCACACTGAACCACAACAAATAGTCAATCACATTTTAGTCTAATGTGTTTTGCAAACCTGCTTTGTATATTCAGTATTTTGTACCGTCTAGACAATGCTACCATTCCACAGGGAAGTATGTCTACAAATACAAACTTACCATTTTATGGCATATAATATGATTGCAATCTACTCTCCTCTGTGCTATTAATCTCACAAATATACTTGCAGAAAGGCAAGGGGAGAGACAGCTTTTGATTAATGCTGGAAAGAACCCTATCTGATAAACGTTAGAAAAATTCTTTGAAAAGGACGACACTTTGTCAATATGCATCTCTAACAAGTGCTTTGTTGTAGTCCTTTCTCCAGCAGACTGTGAAAACCAAGGATGGGCTGTAAAGCAGCTGAACTACAAAAATAACCTGCAGGTAATTGGTAAGTGGGCAATAACTGCTGTTTGTAGACTTTTAGGTTATTTACAGCTCTGCCAAGAATCTATGGAGAACCAATGTAGTAAGCACAGGGCTAGAAACCCAGAGGTCTGTGAGTTCTAGACCTACCTTAGGCACAAAGCCCGCTGGGGAGACCTTGAGCCAGTCACTCTTTCAGCCCTAGGAAACAAGCAGTGGCAACCACCTCTGAAACCTTGCCAGGAAAACTCAGGAACCTGTCCAGGCAGTCGTCAGGAGCCAATAAAGAAGAATAAGAATGAATGAATGACGCTACAATGGTGTAAAGAAATCCCTTTCGGAATCCCTTTTGGGTTCAGTTAGCACTGGGCATATTGGCTGGATCTGCCAGGAGTAATCCAATAATACACGGAAGACCATAGACTCCTTGTATGTGCTTTTAGATAATGTCAAGCCCAATGCAGAGTGTTTGTGTATGTTCCGCATTCTGCTTTATTAGGCTTTTAAAGCACATCCAAGACTAGCCTTTCTCTCATAGCCTTCTCTACACATCAACAGCAGTTGGGGTTCTGCTGTGGCTGCTATCTGAAGACGGCAAGAATTGTTCCTTTTCACTAGCAGCAGCAACAGCCTTCTTGTGAAACGTCCCAGTTTGGGAGGTTTGTTTGGGTGGGAGAGAAGAATTTTAGGCAACTGGTAAAGATTTGGCTATTCAGGAAAAATCTTCTCTTGGGAGACCATTAAGGTGTACTAACGTGAATCAATCTTCAACATTCTCAGTAATTCTCATGTGTTAGATCGGTGTTTAAACAAATGTGCTTGCATAGGATAAGTCTGGCTCCCAGAGGCTGGTATAATCTCATAAACTGGAATTTCCACTCATTCCTAAAAGCATCTTTGAAAGTCATCAATGCAGTGTTTTTCTTCTATCAGATGAGATGCGGACTAGCAGCTCCAGGCTGAGAGGATGGCCGTCTTCCCAGTCTCGTCATTCATTGCTCCACCGTCAAAGGCAATCCCAAAACGTTGCTACTCAGCTGCTGACAATCTCTATACCAGTGGATGGGGTGAGTTAAAGCCAAGTGTCACATCAGGTCATTTGGCGAAAAAAAATTTTCTACAGAAGAAACGATGCTGCTAGTAGGGATCCTGGGAGTTAAGAGTCTAACCTGCACGGAGGACATCTGATCATGAAATATTCAAGGGACTTCTCTATCCTGCTGTAGAATTTTGGGAGTTTAAGCAATCCTCCACTTTCCCTTAAAAGTCCCTAAAATATATGCTAAATGCCCTCATGTTGCTTGGGCTGATTCCCAAGCTGTGTTTTTGGAGTGGGGGAGTGAGGGATATTAAGCTAAAAGTAGGGAGAAATGATTTAGAAGCAATAACGCTGCAGAGGAAAGATTTATTTTCCAAGAATTCACTGTGACGCTAGGCTGAAATCTGCAATGTTCAAGTTCACATATTTAAATTTGTATACTAAATTATGGTAGATAGTGGAGGTGGGTTTTTTCCATTCTGACTTAACTACACTACTAAATGGGAGGGAAGGGTAATGAAGCATCCATGATTGCAGCACCCTTCTCAAGTTTTGGGAACTTTATTCCAGCCCTTGGTTCACTTTTAAATTTCAGCAGATACTGCACGTTTTCTATAAATTTGCACTTATTTTACATTTTGCATCCTTCTCAAACTTTTATGGCATGCATCTAGCCTACTTACTTTCTGCTATCACACTGCAGAATTCAGTAATTAGTTTACTCATGGTTGCTTACCTTTCAAATCCCGGATTGAACTGATAGCAAATGCGGTTGTGTGTCACAATATATTGCATAATTCTGTTTCTCATTAAAGATTTTGGGGATATTTTTTTTTTAAAAAAAAAAATTGGCTCAAAAAACAGCCTGACTGATGGAAAAGGGCTTACCGCATTGCTGTAGAACAGTGGTTCTCAACCTTTCTAATGCCGCGACCCCATAATACAGTTCCCCATGTTGTGGTGACCCCCAACCACTTATACATCACCAGGTGCCAGGGGCGTGGCCAAAGAAAAGGGAAAAAATGGTGGACAGCCTTGTTTGGCGACCCCCGTGAAATGGTCATTCGACCCCAAATGGGGTCCCGACCCACAGGTTGAGAACCACTGCTGTAGAATTAGGACCAATTGGTTTCCTGTCTCGTGCACATTTGAGAAATAGCTTGTATATTATACTATACTAATGTTAGAATATCCCTGCTCTAATTACATGGTTTTCGGTCACGTAACAGCAAAAAGGAAACAGACCTGAGATTTCACAAACTTTTCAGGTAATGCTATTACTCTGCAGCAGAAATTCTTCTTTAAACATGCTTCTCTAAAAGTTTTTCTTTCCCCCGAGTGTCCCTGCAGAAATATAACCTTTCATTCTTTTAAGAAGCACACTGCATTATACACAAAACTCTTCTGCCAGCACAGGGCAGTTACGTTTCTTACCTGACCATCAATGAATAGCCCAAGGACTATTATATAGCTACCCATCTCACATTCATGACTCTGGGCAGCTTACAATGAAATAAATAATAAAGCAGGCCTGCAGATATTCTCTGCATCTGAGGAAACTTCTTGCTCCACTGTGGTGGGCCTGTGCCATTCACTCTGCCAGAAGAGGCCATCTTTGGAGCCCCTGCCAAGAAATTTCAGCTAGTGGGGTCAAGAAGAGCTGTGGCTCCTGCACTGTGGAACGCCTTGTCTCCGGAGGAGAGATCCACTTCCACCCTCCTGGCCTTCTGAAAGTGCCTTAAAATTGAGGTGGTTTATTGAGTGAGAGACAAAAGCTCATCCCTGTACCATCCATGCTTTTCATATTAAGTTTTTATTTAATTAACATTTTTATTACCTTTAAAGCTCTATATGGCTCAGGGCCAGGCTATTTGCGAGACCGCCTACTACCTCATAGTTCCCTTCGTCCGGTTAGATCCCACAGGCTGGGCCTCCTTCAGGTCCCGTCGGCCAAGCAGTGCCATTTGGCAGGGCCGTGGGGGAGGGCTTTCTCTGTGATGGCGCCCATGTCTTGGAACCAGCTCCCCCCGGAGATTAGGACCGCTCCCACCCTGTTGGTTTTCCCCAAGCTACTTAAGACCTGGCTTTTCCAGCAGGCCTGGGGTTTATAAAATCTGACCCCTGGATGAATGTTACTGTATTGTTTGTCTTGTTAATTTATATTGTGTTTTTATTGTTAGCCGCCTGGAGTCCTGCGGGAGTGGGGCGGTTTATAAATTTTAATAAATAAATAAATAAATAATGCTTTTGTATTTATGCTTTTACATAATTGTAGCCGGCCAGAATCGGCCTGGATAGTGAGATGGGCAACTATAAATTGAATAGGTAATGTTTGTCTTGCCTGTTACAGACTCCGCGGTACAACCTTCGGAGTCGGCAGTCTCTACAACATCCAGACTATTTCACAAGCTGATAAGGCCTGAGCCCCAGATGTCAGCAAGAAGAGCCAAAGAGGTATCAATAACCTCATGGATGCAGCCAAAGGAACCTTGGCAAGGTTTTTGGTCAATAATCATATTTCTTTGAGTAAGCAGATCTGGGACATATGATTCCTTTATTTGATTTTCTCCGAGTAGCCTAAAAAATCTTCAAAGATATTAAAGAGTTCAGCCAGATATTATTATGCCTGGGTTTGATATGGCCTGCTTCATATTCTTAATCTAGCTATTTTTAACTTTCAGTCCCTGGTTGACAAGAAAATAGATCAATAGGTAGACACGGTTACAAAGAGTTTTTTTTTAAAATTAATTTTAATTAACTCTAGAATTTCTCCCCAGACACGATTTGGCCCAGTAACCTCCTCCTTTTTGCAGCTCTGACTAGAAGGGAAATGTCCCCGAGTCACTGTTCTCAAGAACGGCATTCCTGTATGCTCTTTTAGAAGAGCCGAACTAACACCTCTGCGTGTGCCTCTGTTCAGTCGAATCTGGCACTGAAGACACTTGAGACACTTGAGTTGGAACGAGACTTTTCTTTTCTGTAAATCTGCTGTAATATTAAGAGCCAGCTCTGAGACAATGTTAATGCAATTACACCCTTATTTTAACAGTCTGATTTTAACCTGTTCAATAAACTTTCTTGGCAAAAATAGCTCATTAGTTCTTCCTAGGCCTGCAGAGATCCGTTCCACAATGATGCATGGGTGTGATGGGAACTTCTTTCTCCTACGGGTGTGCCATGCTGAAACAGTCTTCCTGAGGTAGATCAATAGCAGCCCAGCATCCAGTTTTCCTCAGTCATCCTTCAAGCTGAAGTTCATGGCTGCTGTCAGGCTTGCAGATAGTTTGGTTGCAATTTTGTCTGTGGAGAAAGGCCACATGAGATTAGAATCTGAACTGTTTTTGCAAGTTTTTAAAAATATGCAGGTAAGAGGGAAGCTCTGTTGCTCCGTGTACAGGCATTTGACAAAAATAGAAAAAAAGCCCATTATAGTTAAGTACATATGGGAAGAAGTCACTCTTGAATTAAATAGCCCTCTCTGCTTTTTAAAACAGTTGGGCAGTGTTTTATTATTAAGCCAAACTCCTTTATGATTGCTACTTCCATAAAAATGGGGGCAAGAAACACCACAATTAGTAGTTACAGATGACAAAGTTTATGAACCTTTCCCTTTAAAGAGGAAGAAATGAACAAAACCAAGGAACTGTTTCCCCGAATATGATTTCCTTACTGTTCTCTGGGAGGGGAAAAGAGGGTATTGGGGAAATCACGATCCATTCTCAGCCCTTCAAGACAGACCAGATTAAGGAACCAATGCTGTATAAATTAATACTACTTTTTAATGTAACAGAATCTTGCAAGTCTAAGTAAGTCTCCTCCTCCTTCCCTTTATTTTTGTTTAAATTATGGAGGGCCCTGTCTCAGACATCTACTCAAGTTACTTTTTTGGCCTGGGCTCAGGTTTCATTTATCCTTCAAGGCCATTCCCTCTTCCCTCTACACCCAAGTAGTGTCCTTAAGCTACACAGCCCCAAGAGGGGCACAGTATCATCAGACGGGGAAAATGATGCCGAGAAATGACTACCCCCCCCCCATGAAATCACAATGGGGGGTTAAGTAGAAAACTGGCTCCCCCACCTGCTCGCTTCTGACGTTTTCTGCGTTTCTTGCTTGCCGCCCGGAGGCCTTGCCCTTGATGCAGAGGGTCCAAGGCTGAGATCTCCCTCAAATCAGGCGCTCTGGGCACTGCTTTGGCTGCTTCTGTTAAAGTCTTGTTCTTGGACTTCAGCTCTATAGTCATTGGGCCAAGCTAAAAGGAAGAAGAAGAAGAGGAAGAATGCCTCACTTTTTTGAACAGGCCCCCAAAATGTATTTATTTATATAGCTGCCCTCTTGATAGTGACCAGCATAAAAAAACAGGAAAGAGTTCAATTGGATCAAATGTACAAATACAGCACGTCTATAAACAAAATAAGAAGATACAGCAGTGCAAGCCATCAAAGTTAAAATTCTTGAGTTGTATGTAACTCTAGAAGGAGAAGCAAGTATTCAACTTGTCATAAAATAATTTGACGTTAAAGACATAACTCAACTTGGGCTGCTCTCTTTGAAATAAGTGACTCAGGGTATTAAGACAACACTAGAATGTTATAAGCAAACATAAGGCATAAAGCAAATAGCACTAGAAACAATTCAACAATCTAAACAGGTTCACAAATACTCCCAATTCAGTGCCGGGGACAAAAAAAACAACCACCACCCAGGTCTTTGATGTTTTGTGAAAGCAAGAATTCTCTATTCTGTTAACTGTCAGTGCTCATCTCAATTTATGTGTGGGCTGAGATTTACTCTTTCAATTTGCCCTATTGCTCACCAAAACACAGCAATGCTTAAGTGTTTTTTACACAATTGACACCCCAAGGTAAAATTCCAGGCCTGTTGATCTGGCTACTGGATTTTATGATTTTAAGATTTAATTTGCCAAACCTGACAAGGGGACGAGAACATCCTGAGAAATGTTTTTGCAGAAGATCCAGTCCCTTCTCTCCTGTTTCAAATACTGATGGTCTTTTAGCTCCATTTTATAAATCTTCAACTTTTTTCTTATCAGGACAAATATTCTGAATTTCTCAGGAAAGTGCTCTCTAGACTTCTAATCTCCAGTTAGCATGCATTATAAAATCGTTCTAAAAGGTAACCACAAAATCACCCTTCAGTATGTTTTTACAAGCTTTCTGTTAATGTTAACAATGATTCAAATGGCATCTATGGAAAAAGGATTTTTTTTTTTTTGTCTGAAATCTGGTTCTCCTAGCTTTTAGGAAAAGATGATGGTGGAGACTCCTTTAGTTCTATCTTGTTTTAGTTAAGTTGTGTGTTCTTTTGATCAGCCATGGACTTTTTTATATGTATGGTTTTTCTTTCATCTATAAGCTGCCTAGAGCCATCAAGGAATCAGGCAGCCTTGACATTTGATATTGAAATTGTAATTAAATACCTTATACAAGAACAAATATACCTTAAGATAATGTCCCCCCCTTAGATGATTCTACATTCAGTGCCTATTATTTAGAATTGCCAGAGCCTGGATGCTTGCCAAAATAGTAGTCTATAAACCCACCAAAAAGGCTGGGGCACATACTTCATCATTCTCATCTCCTTCCATCTTAGTCGCCTCTTCTGTAATATGCAGCCCTTCTTCCTCAGCCATTTCAATTTCTGCCCCACGGGTTAGGCCCGAACCCTCCAAGAAGATACCCACAGGACCAGAGATTAAGTCTATCAAAAAAAAAAAAAAATACATCATTCAGAGTCTTTAAATTATAGTCATTTTTTAGCGGAAAGAGGCTTAAAGCAAGGAGTAGAATTCAATCTGTTTCCTTCACACTATACATGCTAGGCCAGCTGAATGAACAAATCCATCCTGAGTCATAAATCATAGCCAATATAGTTTACAGGTCAACAAAACTCTAGTTATATAAATATGGCTTAACTTATGGGACCACAGATATAGGATGAGGGACAGAAATGAAAACAATATCCTATTGGATTTGGTGGGAGACTCTATATTCAGTTATACCTATTCTAATAAAGAAAAAGAAGAAGAGGAAGGTTGGAGAGAATTGAGAAAGGCACAACAGCTTTTACAAAAGGGAAGGAGAAATGATGGGAAAGAAATAGCTGTTTGAAGAGGATCCCAGTAACTGATATATATCAGAACACCTCACACACTGCAGCTTTTTATAATTATATTGCCACAGCATTATTACATAATTGGACAGGTACTCTGTTCTTGAAAGAATGCGGAGAATTATGCTGAATTGCAGAATTGACATATCTGAGACCGGCGGAGGCTACAGAATGTTCTCCATTTTTGTCAGCCTCTTGCAGAAGGGATGACATGTATTGTATTATAAAAACAGCTGTTGGGCTGAGTGGCAAACTCCTGTTGGTCAAAGGAAAGATTGGCAAAACAAACATCGTATGGTGGCCAAATCTTGTGGAAAGCAGTCCCGTTTTCCCAACCACTTACTAGCCAAAGCCTTCTCATTCTCCTGCTCCAGTGCCTCAAAATCAAAGGCTTTGCCCATCTCCGTCACAATCTCAGCACTGATGTGAGTAGGAAGTGTGTGTGTCTCAGGCGGATGTGTGAAATAGCTGATTTTTCCACTAGAAGAAACAAAAGTACAAAAGTTATTCACCATATTCAGAGACCGCCCACCTCTCTCATAGAGTGCACGTTTTATAGCGAGGATCGATAACTTTTCAGGCCACAAACCCGAGATAGACAGAGAGTGGCCCAAGTTGCATGACCCTGGGCAAGGTTTTGACTACTGCATAAATTAAATGTTGGGGCATCGTGGGGAAAGGATGGCCATGTTGTTGATCCAAGCTTTATAGGAAAAGCTTCCTACCGCCCACTCCCCCAAAATACCATACTGAACTATTGCAATAATTCCTATCATTTTCTTCTTTCTCTGATTTCAATTCCCACTTGAATTAGAGCTGCCAAGTGAGTAAGACAAAGAGAAAGGAAGAAAGAGGCTTACATCAAAGACAGTTCCTGCAAAAAGCCCTAGGTCTTTGTTCTTTTTTAAAAAAAGGGTCCTATCTTCCACTCACCTAGTCCAGTCATTGAGCACCGCTTTGGCAGCCTTCTCGTGGTCTGGTATTCCTCCTTTTTTCAACTTGCCCTGCCGCTTGGCCAGATATGCCAGGAACTCCGTGGTGTTCTGAAAATCTGGCACGCTGAAATGCTGCATAATCTTGAGGAAGAGGAAATTTAAGGAGGAGAGAGAGAGAGATGAGAATTAGAAGCCGATTAAAGTTTTCTTACCCAACCCGCCAATTCTATTTACCTACATCTCAGAGAGAGAGGTCAGGTTTTTAACAGCTGGACTTATTATTTAATTATCAGGCAAAGATTGCACTGGGCAGGGCAACAATGTGATGATACCCTCTTCTTCCCTCTGCCCAGATATTGGAAAGAAACTGCATTTCAGAAGTGCTGTAAAATTTCAGTGGGTGATTTTTGAAAACTGTCAAAACCAAGTCAGCCCAAACGGAATTGGAAGTTTAATTATTTGCTACTCATTTTTAAAGCAGAGTGGTCAACTGAGGCTGCAGTTCTATACCTATTTATTTTTGAAGAAGTACCGTGAGTGCAGTGAAGCTGACTCCTGAGTACACAAGTAGATGTACACATTTCAGTGGGCGAACTGAAACTTTCTGATACATTTAAAAACCTCCAAATTGTGTATAAAGCTACATATGTATTGAAGAAACCTGAAGGCAGGACAAGAAGCAATGGATGGAAATTAATCAAGGAGAGAAGCAACCTAGAACTAAGGAGAAATTTCCTGACAGTTAGAACAATTAATCAGTGGAACAACCTTCCTCCAGAAGCGGTGAATGCTCCAACACTGGAAGTCTTTAAGAAGAGACTGGACAGCCATTTGTCTGAAATGGTATAGGGTTTCCTGCCTGAGCAGCGGTTGGACTAGATGACTTCCAAGGTCCCTTCCAACTTTGTTGTTGTTATTAACTGTTAAGAAAAACTTAGTTCTTGTACATGCCACAAGAACATGTCCTACTATGTGAAAGGAGCATGCCTCTGCTAAATTGTTATCTGCCACATATCTTTTGTAAGCACTTGTATTAAAATGCCAATAACATGCACAGTCCTTAAAAGTGTTGCCCAATTAAACATGTTGAATGATCCACTTAATGCCTTCTGCTAGTTCTTTTTTTTAAAAAAACTCCCAAATAACGGGCAGGATCAGATTTTGCAGCAAAAGCAACACCAATAGCAATTTAAAGCTATGTTGGTTCAGGTACAACTGAACCTTGGTTTAGTGAATTAACTCCTCTGCCTGAGATTGCCCAACATACCAAACCACAAACCAAACAACCGTGTATTAATGTAGAGTCTTGTGTGAATCTAGCCAAAAGGTGACAATTTAAAGAACCCAAATTAGGATCCTTGGCTAAAGACCTTTTGAAGACATGTCATTTAGCAAGCAGATTTATCAAGCAGATTCATCCTTTTAAAATGTGATTTCAAGGGGAAAAGGACCTTCATCCAAATTAGCATCATTAAAATTCTTTAGATTGATAGTTCTTTATCTCATAACCATTATTTTTGCTATAACGTTTTTGTAGTCTCTGAAAAAAGCTCGGGATTCTCAAGCCCCATCTTCGTAATCTTCCAGTTATTCTCACCTCCACATGCTCTCTTCATTCTTTCAAGATCACTCATACCTGCTGCTTGTTGCATCGTTTCAAGATGGCCTCCACTGGACTCACGGGATCTGCCAGTTGTTCTATTCTGATGCAGTTTCGCAGAATCATGGCAGCATCTGAAGTGGGAGAAGCCATGACAATCCCTGGACAATCTAAGAGTTTTATGTGCTTGTCCAGCTGCACTTCTTGCAAAGACCTAAGGGGGGGGGGAGCGGAGGGAGGGATAAATAAATGGCAGCAATCACTTCAAATGCCAGCCTTTCCACCTATAAAGTTAATTTTCTAAGACTTCGTTTTATATTCCTTTGTTGTCCAAAAACTAAAACAACCTGACCAGAAATTAAAATTTTAGACTTCTAGGAAGACAGATCATTTCTTTCTCACAACAGTTCTTATGTAACGCCCCTCCCTTCCTGGAATGTTTATCTTCAGTGTCTTTATCAATCTGCATCTCCTATGAGCTTCAGGAGAAAAGGGGTTGGGAGAGAAGGGAAGATGGTAAACCTATTTAGTCAACAGATATTTTTAAGAAGGCTGGCCAGTAACTGTTTTTTCAAGAATCATTATTTCAAATGCATATGTGCTTTGAGACTTGTGGGCTTTTTTCTCTTTTGGGGAATGTAAATATAAAGTTAACGTAAGCTTCCTCAAAACCAGGGAAAGTTGGTAAAATAAACCAATGGGCAGTAAGTGGCTAAGTTCACATATGATATTTAGCCACTGCTAAATATCATTATTTCGTTATCATGAGTTATGTATTCAACCACACTGCTGGTTCAATTCACAAGTTCTAAGACAAAAAGTATAATTTACAGCTGGTAAGGCTTAGGTTCATCCAAAATACTGATGAATAAGCACAAATTAAGTCATCTTATGGATTAGAATAATACATAAAGTAGTGAACAAAGTACTCTGTGTCTTGTATAGAAGATAGTGCTTTTTATTTTACAATCCCAAACCTTCTCTAGCCTACCAAACCCCAAATTATATGCTAATACAACTAAATAATTCTAGGTACTATTATGCCAAGAACATGCAGTTTTGCAGAATGTTATCAAAGGAAAAACTCTCTTTCCTATGGCTGGGAGATAAATAATAAAGGAATCTGTGAATTTTGATATCTCCAAAGCAGGACCACAGGCCTCCCATGGCCTTGATTTAAAATGAAAAAAAAGGGGAACAACTTGGTTGGCTACCCAACACCTCAGATCTGATGCCTCACTTCTAATTAGCACCTCGGCTTGGGCACATACTTGGTGATGCCAGGAGTGGCACCAGTATTGCAAGCTCGGCTCCTCTTCAAGCTGTTGATCAAGCTGCTTTTGCCAACATTTGGGAAGCCTGCAGTCAGGGACATAGAGACAAGCAGCCCATCAGCAAGCACATTTCCTTTCTGTCGATTGCTCCCACACAAGTCACTGCTACCTTCCACTAAACTGTTTCTTTTGCATTCTACACAAGAAAAGACAGCATTACCAATAACTCCCACCATCTTTTTCCTCTGGACTAAAATGTAGAAGAAAAGCTGTTGGGGTTCACATCTATCATCACCAACTACCTAAAAGAAACTTCCCCAAAATGGGCAATTCCAAGTCTGTAAACTTCAATTCCTCAGTCTGTGTAGTTGGTGAAGCCTGGTGTAAAGGTTCCAAGGAAGATGAGGACCCTGGGATCTTAAATCTTCCCTCACGTGCCTCTTTCTTTCCTCTCATGGTAAAAGAGCCGTGGTAGCACAGTGGTTAGAATGCAGTATTGCAGGCCTATGCACTGCTCACTCCAGGAGTTCGATTCTGAGCAGCTCAAGGTTGAGTCTGAGGTCGGTAAAATGAGCACCCAGATTGTTGGGGACTCTGTAAACCACTTAAGAGAGGGATATAAAGCACTATGAAGCGGAATATAAGTCTAAGTGCTATTGCTAATGCTATTTGTGGGCAACACCACTTCCCCAGCTCGAATTCTTCCCTCTTTGAATTACAGGCCCAGCTATCTCTTGGCTTCAACTCCCAGAATGACAGAAGGGCCACTGGGTTTCATCCAAGGCCAAAGGACCCTCCTGCATTGGAAAGATAGCTGCTAGGATTCTACCTAGCTACTGCCAAGTAAAAATGGAGAACATTTCCCAATTTACCCTATCAAGTCAGCTGGAGACAGACAAGGCAAGGACGACAGTAAGCTAACTTTTCCCCCATTTGGCATACTTCAGGTATCCTATGACTGCAACGCCCAGAATTCCCAGGATATGCAGGAATTCCAGGAGTTGCAGCTTCCTCATTTTGGAAGCTGTCACATTGAAGAAAGCTGTTCTTTCACTTGGTCCACCTCTCAAATAGAGGCAGGCTACATACCCACAACTCCAACGGTGATTGTTGTTCTGACATCCTGATTCCGGCAATAGTTTGCAAGCACCTTCATGAGGCAATCTGCCCCAACACAGGCTGCACTACCTAGCAAATCACTTGATGCTCGGGTTACTGGGACATGGCTCTGTTGCTAAAGGGGAGAAAGGAATTATTGCTTAATGCCCCCGGCTCTTACTTTTGATGTACCAATCATAAAATTATTGCTTAATGCCCCCAGCTCTTACTTTTGATGTACCAATCACCAAATATTATAAAATCTTTTTCAAACAGGGTGGATCTGATTTAAATTAAATTGATTTAAACCACAATTTAAATCATGATTTAAATCACTACGGTAGTAAAAAGGCTTGATTTAAATCAACTCGATTTAAATCATAATTTTTAAAGAGCAACTGTCATCTCTGTCCTGCAGTGGCTCCTCCTCTGACCTGCTGTTGACTCACCGACAGTCCCACTCACTTTAATGGGACGGTTGGTGATGCGGCAGTGACACAACAAGGTGAGGGACGTGGCGGGCAGCAGGTGAGTGGATGCCCGCTAACAGGAGTTGCCACGATGGATCTGAAATGACAGGTGCTCTTTAAATGTAAGGACTCGTTCTTGCTGGTAGTTAGAATCTTTAATATTATTATTTGCAAACAAAATGAAGGTTTCCTATTTAGAATAATAAGCTGTCAGGTTAGTAAAACAGCAATATCAGAACCGATTTTAGGTTAACAGGTTAATCACACATAGTTGGAGAACTAGTCAAATTCTTTTATTTAATTAAAACACTTAGAGCCTGGTGCAGATGCCTTTCTCTTCAAACAATCTGTAGTGTGTAGTGTACATAGATTTGCAAAACAACGGGATAAAGGAATATTCCTGAACTTTGTTTTATGATTTATCTCATGGTTACAGTGAAATTGTGTGAATGCATCAATGCAGTGCATGTTATCTCAGCTTGCAGAGTTTGGATTCATTGAATGAGTTTACCAAAAATGTAAATATTGCAGAATATACAGCCCCATGCTACATAACTAAGCTCCATTTCATGCCAAATAAACTAAATTATTAATGAATCTTAAATAGAAAAGTATATTTAGATAGATTTTTACTCCAAAAGCATTTTATTAAAATAAATTTGATAAAAAAAATCAGATTTAAATTTAAAAAATCCATTTAAAAAAAAAACTGATTATCATCCACTTTATTTTCAAACATCTTAATCAGTGTTTCCCATCTCCCCAAATCCACCAATCTCTTCTGCCATCTAAATCTCACTGTATAAAGACCAGGTATTGGACTGCCATCACAGCCAAATCTACTCTGAATAAAAGGTGGGCCCCATAACGTCTTCTACAATAGCCAACTCTAAGGGAGGGGCCACAAACAAATCACATTCAAAAGAAGGGCCAAACTAATATACCTTACACTCTATAAAAGGAAAATGAAATATAACATTAAATATAACATTAAAATACATTAATACTTGTTTAGTATAAATTTCATTAAAAAAATACTTAACAGCCAAACTTTCACAAGACTTCTAAACCCCCAAAGATCTGGGCTAATGCAGAAATCAATGCAGAAATCACCAATGCAGAAATCTTGCTAGGTTTCGGCAGTTTTATGTGAGTTTTACATTCTTGCAGGAGGTCTTGCTATATGTCAGGAGTTTTTAATTTAATTTTGGAGATGCATGGGCTCTATCAAGGGGTGTCATAATTAGCACGTTGCCCATTTCCATCCCATTCTCAAAGTGACTTCCAATAAAAAATGTAAAATGTCATTAATTCATTGCAGCAATGCATCACCTACCAGGTTTTTGCTCTGTTGCTGAGTGGAGGATTTAAAGGCCACTGTAGGAAATTCATTCCTCAGATACTTCAGCCATTTTGCAACGATCTCTTTAGATACCAGATCTGGATCAGGAATAGATTGAGAAAATGAAGAAAATCACTTTGCTGCCAGATCACTGGGGCCACACCTGCTCTTTTGTATCCCAAAGGTACATAAGTTACCTTTCAAAATCTTGTGTGTTTCAAAATTGTAATCCTTTCATGCTCTGCAGATAGATCACCCAAAAGGCTAAGCAATAACATCCTCAATTCCCCAGACACAAGCTGATTTCAAAATAATCATGACCACCTTCTACTTAAGAGTCAATACTATTAATATGGACTAGAATATCCAAGTCACTTATTCAATAATCATGGAAAGACAATCAATATCTGATTACTTATCTTAACTGTCATTGTGAATGAATGAACCATGAACAAAAAGCATAAAAGCAACAAAAAAAAATCTTTTAGTTAGTTGAGGTCAAATGCAGTATCTAGCAAACTTTTGAGTCATGATTGCAACGATTCCTGAATCGAAGCAAAGTAACTGCAAAATAAGCCAGTGTAATTCAACATTTTATTTCAAGTATATTTCCCAGATGCCCTCAGTGCAGAATTTGAATCTATAGAGAGAAACCCTTAATAAGAAAAGGTCTAATCTCGTATTCTTGAATCACATATGGCTTCACTTCCTTTCCACAAAGAACCTAGTCTTGCTACTTACCTATTTTGTTCAACACCAAAACCAATCTCTTGTCGGTTCCAGCCTGCACCACTGCTTCTTCAACCTGGGGACATCGGCAACCTTGAGGATCCCGAGCATCAAGGACTTCCAAGATCACATCGGCTGCTTCAATTACCTGGAGAGAGCAAAGAACTGGAGTATCCAACACTGATCCAACCCAACCCAACCCAACCCAACAGAAGCCTTACCATGCACAGCTCTATTTTTCTTGGTGCTAAAAGTATCAAGTCACATTCATCTTCACTGACCTTCCTGAACTCTTTGTAATACGCCTTGCAAGAGCTGTCTTTTTCCAGCAGGGCATGTTTGGCCAATTGCTTCAGATCCATCTCCTGTGGGAAAAAGAAGATTACGCACATGGCCAAAGGGATGGAATTAAAGTTCCACAAGACAGATGGCACAGAATAGGTTCTCATAGTTAGAAAATAGATAAAAGGTAAAGATTTCCCATGTCCAGTAGTGTCTGATTCTAGGGGGTGGTGTTCATCTCTGTTTCCTAGACAAAGGAGCCAGCATGGTCCAAAGATGCTTCCATGGTCATGTGACCTGGCATGCCTATGTGCCAAGGCACATGGAAAGCTATTATCTTCCCACCAAAGTGGTACCGATTTATCTACTCACATTTGCGTGCTTTCCAACTGCTGGAAAATAGAATAGGTACGGTATCCTTAATTTCATAATGTGAGATAGTACATCCTAGCTGCATTTCTATTTATACTGCTGCCTAAAAAATAGCTATCATTTGATTGCTGCTGTACGAGAAATTCATTTCCTATTAGGGGAGGCATTTCTACTCAAGCTGTACATAGATGGAATAGAATCTTCCATAAGGGCCTTTTAAAATGCAATACTCTGTTCTCCAAGAACACCATTTTATAGTAATTTAGAAAACAGAACTATGTATTTAATCATCCCCCATAAAATATACCTGTGCTTTGCACAGTGTGAATTTTGCAATCTCTCCTTGAAATATCATGCTTTCTCATCTACTGCTTTCTTGATACGCTTTTTTTAAATACAAAGTTTTATTGATCTGGAACTCCAGGCTGTTCTCTTAGACGAAGTTTACAGACAAGCAAGCCATTCATCATTATTTCTTTGTTTGAAAAACATAGATGAGTAAGTACAAAAGGAAACATGAAAAAAAAAACCAACCAGCAATTTTAAAATGTCATGATATTCTAAAATATCATTAGTTTTGAATTGTTAAGTATATTATATGCATTGTATGAGTAAGAATCATTACTAAATTAACTCATTGCCATTTTTAAACCAATTCCACCTCTGGCTTAAAGTGGGATGAAGACGTGCTCTAATTTAAAATTAGAAATCTGATGACACTTTTTCAGACTAATTACTTTGATTAAAAGACATGTCTAGACACTCTATGCCTCTGATGAAGTTCACAAAAGCTTATGCCTTTTAATCAAAGTTGTCAGTTGGAAAAGATGTTGTCAGAGTAATTTTTTTGCTACCTTAGACCAATACAGTTCTCCTCCTATGATGTCTGTTGTAACTTAGCAACAGCCAACTCATAGCCCTTCGGCACCTTGAAAAATTTTCTTTTTGGAGTGGGGGTGGGATAGCCAGACAAGAGATGGAAATTTCCACTCAGTAACTGATTTGCTTTATGCCTTTTTGTAGAAATAATTGGTACTGGGCTTTTTATAAAAATAAATGAGAAGAAAGTTGCAACACAATTCATTCACTTAAGGCTACGTATAATCCCATTGATATGTGCCAAGAACTGAATCCTATCGAGCGTGTTTGGATGTGTCACCAAATAGACCTGCAGTAGTCTGCTTTGTGGGAAATCCTGTACAAATGATCAAAAATCAATCCAGAACTAAAACTGGGGTCCTCATAGTTATTTTCATGTACTTCTTTCCTACTTAAATAAGCGTTTGTCTAATCAGCTACAGAAATGTACAGAATATCTCTACCAATATATTTGAGCTGCTTAAAAGAACAGCCAGAAGAAGGGGACAATCAAAACTTCTATCAAAGATGCATAGACAAACTAGACTTCCTGCAACTGGATTGGGTGTATGTGCCACGAGGGAAGATTACCAGTTTAGATTTGCTACCTTCTGCTCAAAGAGCTTCTGTCTGTGCAAGGCATCCTTCTGCAACCCGTCCAGACTCCGAAAGCGGCTGATTTCCTTTTGTCGTGCCATTTGTTGCCGCTCCTGCATTTCTTTCACCTGGTTAGATGGACACAATCTTCAGCTAAGGAGGTGCTAGCAACCCTGGTGCACAGGTCTCATAGCTCCAGTATTGGATATCACTCCTATGCCATCCCAAAGTCCATAGCCCTGAGTAGGGAAATTACTTCAGGTATCTAAAAATCCCACCTTTGCCTCTGTTCTCCCACATGTTTAACCTTACCCTTTTCTGCCTTAGGGCCAGTTCCTTTTTGACATGTTCTTTGAAGCGTGACAGTTGAGGTACTCCTGAATCTTTTTTCCTATGTGGTTTTGCATCCTTTTTTTTCTATGAGAGGAAAAAAGACTGCACTGGATTCGACTGCAGACATAAAGCTACATATATTCATCACCTCTGAGAACAATACTAGATCCTTGCCTTTCCAGCTGGTACTCTTTTGACTCTTTTCCCTTTGCTAAAGAATAACTTACGTTTCCTTTATCTGAAAGCTACTTACAGCAGAATTGATACTCTTAATAGGAAAAACACGAATTACAGGCGGAAGGTAACATATCATTGGCAGCTTTGCATGATAAAAATTTCATCTGGAAGCACATGGAGATACTTGGGTTACATTTTGATTCACCACCCAAACCCTGTGTCTTACGTTTAAAACAATTCTGCTTCATTAATATAACCAGCAATCATTCCGCTATCAAATTCAAAGGCTTGCCTTGCTCTCCCATCAATTCCCACTGTCATCTCTACCACAAAAAAAATCATTTTTTTTCAAGATTCTGTCCTACCTTGCTATGTTTGGATTTCTTGCTGGATTTTTTCTGTTCTGCAAAAGAGAAAAAAAGGGAGAATCAGAGATAAGCAAACGGGATTACTCATTTAGAATTCCAATTAGATTGGAATAATTGAAGCAGATATTTACTATGCCGGGTCATGATGCTAAATGTAGGAAGAGGATTAGGAATCTCTTTTTCTTTCCAACATTAGTTTTTGAATCACCTTTTTGTCTCCTGATTAACAAGACCTGGGGAAAAAAAGAGAAAAGTTAGTCTATGTAGTTTCTTCATCATATTAATAGAGTAGATTGCTCCTAACAATATCCTAAATTATAACAACTGAAAGCTGCCCAGAATCACTGTCAGTTGGGCAGCATATCAATGTAATAAATATTTAATTTTGGCACAATGCATTACATGAATCCAGCCGCTATGCTACATAAATCTTTGTTTAGTGTGATATGTAAGGTTACAAGCCTAAGTTATCTTTTCACACCTCAAGTTTTCAAGTGGTCATAATCCTTCAGTATTGCCTCTGCCACATGAAGTAATGAGAAGGAAATGGGTGGAATATACTGGCACATGTAACCTCCAGAAAAAAACATAGACATTCTATGATCTTTGAGCGACATATGGTAGAAATTGAGAAGACTCTACAGGCAGTCCTCAACTTATGGCCATTTGTTTAATAATTGTTCAAAGTTACGTCACTGAAAAAGTGACATATAGCTGTTTTTTTACTTATGACCACATGCAAAAATCCCATGGTTATATGACCAACATTCGGAAGCTTGGCAACTGGCATGTATTTCTAACGTTTGCTGTGTCCCAGGGCCATGTGGTCACCTTTTGCAATCTTCTGACAAGCAGTCAGTGGGGAAGCCAGAATCATTTAACAATCACCTTACTAACAACTGCTGTGATTCACTTAACAATTGTAGCAAGAAAGGTCGTAACATGGGGCAAAACTCGCTTAAATACTTTCTTGCTTAGTGATGGAAAGTTTGGGCTCAATTGTCATAAGTCCAGGATTACCTTAGAGGCACCATGACAGAAGTGTTAGATTTGGATGGAGGATTTAGATTTCCTGATTCAAATTCCCACTTGGTCAGTAAGCTCACCAGCTGTTAAGGCTAAAATCACAACCCACAATTTACCTTACAGAAGGTTATTCTAGATCAGTGGTTCTCAACCTGTGGGTCGGGACCCCATTTGGGGTCGAACGACCATTTCATGGGGGTCGCCAAACAACGCAGTCCGCCATTTTTTCCCCCTTTTCCTTAGCTGTGCTACTCTCTTTTATTCTATTGGCTTTTGAAAGCCAATAGAATAGACTCTCTTGAATAGAGTCTAATTCTATTGGCTTTCAAAAGCCAATAGGAATTGACCAGGCTGTCTCTGCCCTGCTGAGCCCGCCAAAAGTCCCATTCTGCAAACAGTGCTGCACCAGTTGAGTAGTCCTTGACTTACGACCGGTTGAGTAGTCCTCGACTTACGACCGGTTGGGGGTCGCGGCATTAAAAAGGTTGAGAACCACTGTTCTAGATAGAAGTGAAAAGAAACCTATCTCTATCTGTTGCCTTAAGGTCTCAGAGAAAAAAACAAGATATTAATGCGAGAATAAAGAGCACGTGTAGAGTGCCACAAATCTTATTTTCAAAGAGCCTGATCATGATCAATGATAGTAAATTCCCCCCCCCTTCCCTCTGGCATCTTACACCCAACTTATAAAAAGCAGGAGAATCAAATGGTAGTTCTTTCTGAGATTGTCCCGCTTTCTCCAGGTAATATTCACGTGTTGGAATATCAGTCCCGACAACTAACGTCTACAAAGATCACGTTTATTTTTTTCCCCCCATTGCATGGCACAGGTACCTGTTGTCCTCCTCTAGATAAAGCTTCAGGACTGATTTTTTTCATAGCAAACTTGCCTTGACTTGCCACCCCACTCATGAATTATCACACTTTCGATACAATTCTGGGCCAGACTTCACGACGCGCCCCCCCTCCCTTCTCTTCTTCCCCACGCCCAGAGCCTCTTACTTGTTCAGGGTGTCTCCCCTCTGGGGAGTCTCAACGGCAACAGCTTTCACCCCCCAAAAAAACAGACCTCAGCAAAAGTCGTGAAGCTTCGCCAAACGTGACACATGGCTTCCCGCGCATGCCCAAAGAGGCTTGGAACTGACGCGCGTGCGTTTTCCCGGAACCTAGGGACCGCCCACTGCCTTTCCCCTCCTCCCTCTATGCTGAGTTTGCATAAAGGTGGGTTTGGTTTTTCGTAGGGCTCGGAACAAAGCAGACGGGTGAGGAGAGGGATTTGTTTCTCTCTCTTTCTTTTTTTTTTTTAATTTGAATGTGCTTGCGCGAAG